>NC_052162.1:100145731-100755087 GCF_902713615.1 Scyliorhinus canicula | reverse complement strand
GATGGAATGGCTAGCACGCATGCGGGGGGGCACCTGGGCAGACATTGGGACTGCGTCAGACTCTGTAAAACTATGCGGAGCACCAGAGCTCATCACACTGTCGGCCATCATCATCCTCGATCCTGATATGTTATCTGAGTTGGTCTAACATCAACTGCAACTGGATGCAGTGAAACGAACAGCAGAAGCAGACTTCTGACATAGGAGATTGTCCAACACTTTTATTGAACTTGCTGATTGCTGTACATAATCTGCTGTGGGTTGACACTCTATTAACCGAACTGATACTGGCTTGACCAGACTAGCTCTCTACCAGATGATGATGATGTTCACTGGCCTGTGCACTGTGACTATCTCAGTAGTTGTGCCCTGTGAGAGGGGGAGAGCCTTAATGCCCTGTGGGCTTTATAGTGGTGGTGTCCTGTCTGGTGATTGGTTGTTCTGTGTCGTGTGTGTTCATTGGTTATTCTGTGTGTCAATCACTGCCTGTCTGCATCTCATGATATACATGAGTGGATATTATGACATCTCCCCCTTTTAAAATAAATTTTGGAATGTGGCTGAAAATACATGCATGACTATGTGGGGAATGAATGAACATATGTACATTGGAAGGTGTCTATCGTGCAGATGCAGAGCAAATTTTACAAGATTTAAGTCTACAGATTCAGTCTTTGTGGCGTGCGACGAATTCTTGTCAATCGCCTCAGAGGTGGAAGGGGGGACACCGGCACCTGGACAGGCGGGATGGCTGCCATCTCGGTGGCCTCGTGGACAGGCGGGATCGCTGCCAGATTGGTGACCTTGTGGTGCAAGATGTCTGGAGGAGGCATGATGACATGTGGAGAAGTGCGGTCAGGGCGTGGGCAGGGAACTTTACGCAGCGCCCTCCTGTTGCACCGTAGAATGGAGCCATCAGCCATTTGGACAACGAAAGACCTGGGAGCAGCCTGTCTGATGACAAAAGCTGGGGCTGACCAACCTCCCTCAGGCAGCTGAACGCGGACAACATTGTCTGGAGCCAGCACAGGCAGATCTGAAGGGAATAGGGTGGAGGTGTTGACTTTGGGTAGCGTGCTCTTTCCAAGAGCCGGTGCAAACTCGATGGACCGAATGGCCTCCTTCTGCATTGTAAATTCTATGATAAAAACTCGTTCATCGGTGACTGGGAGGTTGCTGGCACACAAATGCACCTGTGCTTCAATGTAGTGAATGACGTCGCCCTGTTCACACGGCGTGGTGATGGTTCGGATTAGGGCATCTTCAATGATCAGCTCCTTACCCGGTGTGTAGACGAGTTTGAAGTCATATCGGCAGAGACGAAGAAGAATTCGCTGCAGCAGAGGTGACATGTCATTTAAATCCTTTTGGACTATGTGGACTACAGGCCTATGGTCTGTTTCCACCGTGAACTTTGGCAGGCCTCAATGTGGGAGTTGAGGGACACGGCCGTGCCCCTGACTCCTTCATGTGCGGGAAGTGTCCAGCTGCAGCTCCTGTTAGACCGCATGATGGCTATGGAGCTGCGGATGGACTCAGTTTGGAGCATCCGCGATGCTGAGGAGGTTGTGGATAGCACGTTCAGTGAGTTGGTCACACCGCAGATTAGGATTGGTGAGGGAGACAGGGAATGGGTGATCAAAAGGCAGAGAAAGAGCAGGAAGGCAGTGCAGGTGTCCCCTGCGGTCATCTCCTTCCAAAACAGGTATACCATTTTCGATACTGTTGGGGGAAATGACTCACCAGGGGAAGGCAGTAGTAGCCAGGCTCATGGTACCCAGGCTGGCTCTGCTGCACAGAAGGGCGGGAAAAAGACTGGCAGGGCTATAGTCATAGGGGATTCAATTGTAAGGGGAGTAGACAGGCCTTTCTGTGGTCGAAAACGAGACTCCCGAATGGTATGTTGCCTCCCGGGTGCACGGGTCAGGGATGTCTCAGATCGGCTAGAGGACATACAGAAGGGGGAGGGTGAACAGCCAGTTGTCGTGGTGCATATAGGCACCAACGATATAGATAAAAAATGGGATGAGGTCCTACAATCAGAATTTAGGGAGTTAGGAGATAAGTTAAAAAGTAGGACCTCAAAGGTAATAATATCAGGATTGCTACCATTGTCACGAGACAGTTAGAGTAGAAATTTAAGAATAGTCAGAATGAATACGTGGCTTGAGAGATGGTGCAGGAGGGAGGGGTTTAGATTTTTGGGACATTGGAACCGGTTCTGGGGGAAGTGGGACCAATACAAACCAGATGGTCTACACTTGGGCAGGACTGGAACCAATGTCCTAGGGGGTGCTTTTGCTAACACGGTTGGGGAGGTTTTAAACTAATGTGGCAGGGGGATGGGAACCAGATTAGGAAGTTAGAGGTCAGTAAAGAGGCAGCAACTAAAGCCAGTAAGGTACTAGGTAATAAGCTCAATGTGACTAAGGGGAAGAGTAGACAAGGAAGAGATGATGAATGCAAAGGGACAGGTGGTCTGAGGTGCATTTGTTTTAATGCAAGAAGTGTAGCAGGTAAGGCAGATGAATTTAGGGCTTGGATTTGTATCGGGGAATATGATGTTATTGGTATTATTGAGACTTGGTTGAGGGAAGGGCAAGACTGGCAACTAAATATCCCAGGGTATAGATGCTTCAGGATGGATAGAGAGGGAGGTAAAAGGGGTGGAGGAGTTGCATTACTTGTCAGAGATGATATCACAGCTGTGATTAAGGAGGGCACAATGGAGGATTTGAGCACTGAGGCAATATGGATAGAGCTAAGAAATAGGAAGGGTGCAGTAACATTTTTGGGACTTTACTACAGGCCTCCCAAAAGCGAGCGTTAAGTAGAGGTACAAATATGTAGACAGATTATAGAACAATGTAGGAGCAATAGGGTGGTTGTGATGGGAGATTTTAACTTCCCCAACATTGAATGGGACTCATGTCGTGTTGGAGGTGTGGATGGAGCAGAATTTGTAAGGAGCATCCAGGAGAGTTTTTTAGAGCAGTATGTAAATAGTCCAACTCGAGAAGGGGCCATACTGGACCTGGTATTGGGGAATGATCCCGGCCAGGTGGTTGAAGTTTCAGTCGGCGATTACTTTGGGAATAGCGTTCACAATTCCGTAAGTTTTAAAATACTCATGGACAAAGACGAGAGTGGTCCTAAGGGAAGAGTGCTAAATTGGGGAAAGGCCAAGTACAACAAAATTCAGCAGGAGCTAGGGAATGTGGATTAGGAGCAGCTGTTTAATGGTAAATCCACATTTGAAATGTGGGAGTCTTTTAAGGAAAGGTTGATTAGAGCGCAGGACAAACATGTTCCTGTGAAAATGAGAGACAGAAATGGCAAGATTAGGGAACCATGGATGACGGGTGGAATTGTGAGACTAGCTAAGATGAAAAAGGATGCATACATAAGATCGAGGCGACTCAAAACTGATGAAGCTTTGGAGGAATATCGGGAAAGTAGGGCAAATCTCAAACGCGCAATAAAGAGGGCGAAAATGAGTCATGAAATATCTTTGGCTAACAGGGTTAAGGAAAATCCCAAAGCCTGTTATTCGTACATAAGGAGCAAGAGGGTAACTAGAGAAAGGATTGGCCCACTCAAAGACAAAAGAGGGAATTGTTGCGTGGAGTCAGGGGAAATGAGTGAGATTCTTAATGAGTACTTTGCATCGGTATTCACCAAAGAGAGGGACATGACGGATGTTGAGGCTCGGGATGGATGTGAGGCAGCAATGCTAACCACTGTGCCACCACATTGCTGTGGGCCTGGAGTAATTTGTAGGCCAGACAAGGTAAGAACTTGAGGTTTCCTTCCCTAAAAGGACATTAGTGGACCAGATGGGTTTGTGTAAATATCAATGATTGTTTCATGGTCACCATTACTGAGAAAAGCTTTCTATTCCAGATTTATCAACTGAATTAAAATTATATCAACTGGGCTTTGAACCCATGTCCCCAGAGCCTGGGCTAGTGGTATTACCACCACACCATCATCTTGTGATAAATTGGACTAGCAAGGATCACAAACGCACAGATGATTGTGTCATTTGGATTGCGTCAATTGGATGGCACAATAGCACAGTGGTTAGCACTGTTGCTTCACAATGCCAGGCTCCCAGGTTTGATTCCCGACTTGGGTCACTGTCTGTGTGGAGTCTGCACGTTCTCCCCGTGTCTGCATTGGTTTCCTCTGTGTGCTCCGGTTGGATCCCACAGTCCAAAGATGTGCAGGTTAGGTGAATTGGACATTCTGAATTCTCCCTCCGTATAACCGAACAGACGCCGGAGTGTAGCAACTAGGGGATATTCACAGTAACTTAATTGCAGTGTTAATGTAAGCCTATTTGTGACAATAATAAAGATTATTAGTATTATCAAAGAGTTGGTTTACTATCACTTCAATTGAGGTGGCACATGTGTGTTGAACCTTGCAAAGCCTCTCGACCCTCTGGTAAGAAATTCTCATGCGAAGGAGCAAAGGTGTTCAATCCCATGTTTCGGACAGTGCACGGATTGAGGAATGTGCTAATTGGACAACGGTGACAATAACTAGTCCAACTAATTGAAAGGCAGCCAGCCATGAGCCTGTGTGGAGCTGAGTAAACCCAAATTAAAATTTAACAGTTTATAAAAAGCTTTATCCATGATGACAGTAACATTTCTGAAAGGTGAACACAGGGCAGAAACGAGAGAGAGAGAGGGAAAGAGAGAGAGAATGACTAAGAAAAAGAGTGAAAAGGAGAGTTTGTATAGACTTGTCCATCTATTTAATGTCATTCTGCTTTTGTTTTTTCTGCAGACCACTGTCCCATGTGAGCTTGCTGATACTGGGAACAGATTCAGGACATGGCTGAACAAGTTCTGGGAGTCTTCGTATTCTATAGCCTCCTTGTGATAGCACTTCTTTCCAAGACCAGTCTCACTATGCATGGGTAAGTGGCTGTACATTCATTCCATTTTCATACGAGGGTTACTCAGTAGCTAGCTAAAAGATATGATTATTGTCCAATGTGTAAGGAACACAACAGGCAGAGTCAGCAGTCTATTATATTGACATTTTGTTGTAAATGATGTGGGATCATCTATTTCATTAATTATGTTGAATTTTCTATTTTTTTCTTTACGTTGTTCCTTTCATTCTTGAGTTGGGGGCAGTTTTGATACCAACGGGTAACCAACACCATCATGCCAACTATTCCAGCATCTTAGGCAAATGCTGAGGGGTCGATCCCATCCCAGCTTTCACCATGTTGGTAGCAGTGGAACACGGTTGATAATTCTTCCAGTCAGTAAAGTTAAACAACTTCACTCTGATTTCCTTGGCTTCTGGAATGATTTGAAGATGCTTAATGGCTCTGAGGCAAGAGATTCCTGGTTTGAAGTTTCAGCTGGTTGTTTGAAATACAGCAGTGGGAAAGGTCAGCTGATATCGTTCAAAGTTCCTGAGAGTAAAGAGTTTACAGATTCTGGAATGTTTTACCCCATCATATTGTGCAGCCACACAGGCTTCTGAATGCCCAAAGGCAGATAACTCACAGGGGAGGCACAGTGGTTAGCACTGCTGCCTCACAGCACCAGGGACCAGGGTTCAATTCCAGCCTTGGGTGACTGGAGTTTCCATATTCCCTCCGTGTCTGCATGGATTTCCTCCGGGTGCTCCGGTTTCCTCCAACAGTACAAAGTTGCGCAGTGTAGATGGATTGGCCGTGCTAAATTGCCCAGAGTGTCCAGGGATATGCGGGTTAGGTGGGGTTATAGTGCTGCAGGGAATATGGTGGGAGCCTAGTTAGGGCTCTCTTTCAGAGGGTCGGTGCAGACTTGATGGGCCAAATGGCCTCTTCCTGCACTGAGGTAGTTCTCTGAATCTGTTATCCTATACTCACAAATTAAGCAATATTTCCTAAGAGGTATAAAACTTGTAAAAGTTAAAAATCACAGAAAGTATTCAGATGTAACCAAGCAATCAGGAAGTTAAATGGAATGCTGTCCTTTACTACCATACTTCAATCTCTCTGCATTAATGAATGCTTGCTATTATTTTATGGAACTTTGGTGAGAACAGACCTGGTGCACAGCACAAAGTTTCTGTCTCAATTCCTAAGGAAGGATGGGCGCAATTCTCCGGACTTACGAAAGATCGGAGAATAGCGGGCGGAGTAAATTTTTACGGACGCGCTGGTCCGACGCCCTCCCGCTATTCTCTCCCCCCCCCCCCCCCCCCCCCCCCCCCCCCCCCCCCCCCACGGCCGCCCCCCGACACGAATTGCTGCTCGCCGTTTTTTTACGGCGAGCAGCGATTCTCGCCTGGCCGATGGGCCGATTTCCAGGGCCTTTACGGCCGTTTTTATGAACGTAAAACACACCTGGTCTGACCATTCGTAAAAACGGCCGTAAAGTCCCGATCTGGGGAACCATGGCACCGATTGGCATGGCCGTACCACGGCCGTGCCAAGGGTGCCATGGGCCCGCGATCGGCAGCGGGTACTTACCCCGCGCACTCTTTCTCCCTCCGCCGCCCCGCTGGATCCATTCGCGGGGCAGCTGAGGGGCATACCGGCCCGCGCATGCGCGGGTTTCACGCATATTGATGACGTCATCCGCGCATACGCGGGTTGGAGTCGTCCAATCCGCGCATGCGCGGCTGACGTCATCTGACGCGTCAGCCGTCGCTACCTTTGGCTAGCGGGCTTAACGAAATTCGTTAAGCCCGCGATGCCGGAGTTCACGGCCGCGCGATGCTAGCCCCGACCGGGGAGCAGAATCGGTTCCCGGTCGGGGGGGGGGGCGGAGGCTGGCGTCAAACGCGCCCGTTTTTGACGCCAGCTTCCCGATTTTTCGTAACTCGGGAGAATCGCGCCCGATATACCTACAGAGGCAGTCCAGAAAATGTTACAAGATTAGTTCAAGCGAGGAGAGGGTTGTCCAACAATAGAAGCCTGAGTAAATTGGGTCTGTACTCTCTAGAGTTTAGAAGAAAGAGGCATGATCCCTTTGACAAGCTATAAATGAGGTGTCAATCTGGTGAACCACAATGCAGGACCACTTTCGTGTCAACAGTGGAAGCTAGACAGACCGAAGTCATCCCACAACCAACAGATCAGCTCAGGCTTTGAAACCCTGCCTCTTCCAGGCTGAATGGGAGCAGGTGGTGGACAATTAAACAACAATCTGGTGCTGGCTTAGCACAGTGGGCTAAACAGCTGGCTTGTAATACGGAACAGGCCTCCCCAAAAAGGCGCCAGAATGGGGCGACTAGGTGCTTTTCACAGTAACTTCATTGAAGGCTACTTGTGACAATAAGCGATTATTATGAGTATTATTATTAATTAACCAGAGGAGGGGGCTCCACAAATGTCCGCATCCTCAATGTTGTAGGAGCCCAGCAGACAAGTGCAAAAGATGAGGCTGAAGCATTCACAACAATCTTCAGTCGAAAGCGCCGCATGGGTGACCATCTCGGCCTCCTCCAGAGATCCCCATCATCACAGGTGTCAGTCTTCAGCCAATTCGATTTACTTCACGTAATATCAAGTAACTGCTTAAGGCACTGGATACTGCAAAAGTTACGGTCCTGACAATATGTCAGCAATAGTACTGAAGACCTGGGCTCTGGAATTAGCTGCACCCTGTACAGCTACAACATTGACATCTACCCAGCAAAGTGCAAAGTTGCCCAGTAGAAAGCAGGAGAAATCCAATCGGGCCAATACCTGCCCCATCAGTCTACTCTCAATCATCAGCAAAGTGATGGTCGTTGGCAGTGCCATCAAACAGTACAGCAATAACCTGCTCACGGACACTCAGTTTGTGTTCTGTCAGGGCCATTCATTTCCTGACTTCATTACAGCCTTGGTCCAAACATGGACGCAACAACTGGACTCCAGAGGTTAGGTGAGAGTGACTGCCCTTGACATCAAGGCAGTATTTGACCAAGTGTGGCATCAAGAAGCTCTTGCAAAATGGAGGTCAACAGGAATCAGGGGTAAAACCCTCCACTAGTTGGATTCATACCTAACACAAAGATAGACAGTTGTGGTTGTTGGAGATCAATCATGTCAGTCCTGAGACATCATTGTAGGAGTTCCTCAGGGTAGTGTCCTAGCCTGTGTTTTAAACTTAACTGGTTTCTAGGCCCACCAGAATGTCCTCCAGCATTACTCGGGGAGTACAGAGTATCAGAGATAGTTTCCATGAGATTTTTTAGAGATCTGTTAACATTTCAGGAAGAAAAATCCAGAGAGTTCCCTCCAGCTCTACCTTCAGGAATTAAACACTCATAGGTTGGATAGAGAGCAAAAGCTGGCTGGATCGTTTTCCTGGAGAGAGCTCCAGCAGAGGTGTTGCTCTGCAGCTGGATTTTTAAAACTGAAAGCAAGATGAATCCTTCTTAGCTCTGCAAAACATTCCAGAATAGTCAGCACCAATCAGGATTGAGTATCAACAAAGGCCCGGAAAGTTGAGCCAGCTCATTGGCTGACAGCCTAGTCCATCAAGATGCGTTAGCACTGATCTCCCTGGAATCAGCTCATCTGAAACGTAGAGGCTCTTTGCAACCTGACTTGCCTTGGGTCATAGGTCAATCCTCAGTTTCCTAGCCACCCGAATTAAAGGTGAAGTCCATTTTAAAGGCATAGGCACATTAATTGTCCAGATACAAAAATTGAAATAGCAAATAACAGAAATTAAAAGGAGAAAAACAAGAGTCCATAAGACCATAAGACATAGGAGCGGAAGTAAGGCCATTCGGCCCATCGAGTCCACTCCACCATTCAATCATGGTTGATTTCAACTCCATTTACCCGCTCTCTCCCCATAGCCCTTAATTCCTCGAGAAATCAAGAATTTATCAATTTCTGTATTAAAGACACTCAACGTCCCGGCCTCCACCGCCCTCTGTGGCAATGAATTCCACAGACCTACCACTCTCTGGCTGAAGAAATTTCTCCTCATCTCTGTTCTAAAGTGACTCCCTTTTATTCTAAGGCAGTGCCCCCGCGTCCTAGTCTCCCCTGCTAATGGAAACAACTTCCCTACGTCCATCCTATCCAAGCCATTCATTATCTTGTAAGTTTCGATTAGATCTCCCCTCAACCTCCTAAACTCCAATGAATATAATCCCACGATCCTCAGACGTTCATCGTATGTTAGGCCTACCATTCCTGGGATCATCCGTGTGAATCTCCGCTGGACCCGCTCCAGTGCCAGTATGTCCTTCCTGAGGTGTGGGGCCCAAAATTGCACAGTATTCTAAATGGGGCCTAACTAGTGCTTTATAAAGCCTCAGAAGTACATCCCTGCTTTTATATTCCAAGCCTCTTGAGATAAATGACAACATTACATTTGCTTTCTTAATTACGGACTCAACCTGCAAGTTTACCTTTAGAGAATCCTGGACTAGGACTCCCAAGTCCCTTTGCACTTCAGCATTATGAATTTTGTCACCGTTTAGAAAATAGTCCATGCCTCTATTCTTTTTTCCAAAGTGCAAGACCTCGCACTTGCCCACGTTGAATTTCATCAGCCACTTCTTGGACCATTCTCCTAAACTGTCTAAATCTTTCTGCAGCCTCCCCACCTCCTCAATACTACCTGCCCCATCACCTATCTTTGTATCATCGGCAAACTTGGCCAGAATGCCCCCAGTCCCGTCATCTAGATCGTTAATATATAAAGAGAACAGCTGTGGCCCCAACACTGAACCCTGCGGGACACCACTTGTCACCGGTTGCCATTCCGAAAAAGAACCTTTTATCCCAACTCTCTGCCTTCTGTCTGACAGCCAATCGTCAATCCATGTTAGTACCTTGCCTCGAATACCATGGGCCCTTATTTTACTCAGCAGTCTCCCGTGAGGCACCTTGTCAAAGGCCTTTTGGAAGTCAAGATAGATAACATCCATTGGCTCTCCTTGGTCTAACCTATTTGTTATCTCTTCAAAGAACTCTAACAGGTTTGTCAGGCACGACCTCCCCTTACTAAATCCATGCTGACTTGTCCTAATCCGACCCTGCACTTCCAAGAATTTAGAAATCTCATCCTTAACGATGGATTCTAGAATTTTGCCAACAACCGAGGTTAGGCTAATTGGCCTATAATTTTCCATATTTTTTCTTGTTCCCTTCTTGAACAGGGGGGTTACAACAGCGATTTTCCAATCCTCTGGGACTTTCCATGATTCCAGTGACTTTTGAAAGATCATAACTAACGCCTCCACTATTTCTTCAGCTATCTCCTTTCGAACTCTAGGATGTAGCCCATCTGGGCCCGGAGATTTATCAATTTTCAGACCTTTTAGTTTCTCTAGCACTTTCTCTTTTGTGATGGCAACCATATTCAACTCTGCCCCCTGACTTTCCTGAATTGTTGGGATATTACTCATGTCTTCTACTGTGAAGACTGACGCAAAGTACTTATTAAGTTCCTCAGCTATTTCCTTGTCTCCCATCACTAGATTACCAGCGTCATTTTGGAGCGGCTCAAACAGGGATTAACAAGAGGATCCTTACAATAAGTACCGTATTCTGAGACAATATACAGGCTTGAACTGTACAGTGACAAGTGGCATTCAAGCCATACAAGATCCGATAATGACCATCTCTAATTTGAAAATCTAATCATATTCAGTGATATTCAGTGGCATTACTATGGCTGAATCCCCTACTATAAACATCCTGAAAGTTACATTGACCAGAAACTGTGCTGGGCTACCCATATAAATACTGCGGCTACCAGAGCAGACCAGAGGCTGGGAATCCTGCAGCAACTAACTCACTTCCTGACTCCACAAAGCCTGTCCATCACCTAACAATGCACAAGTCAGGAGTGAGATGGAATACTCCCCATTTGCCTGGATGAGTGCAGTTCAAATCACACCCAAGAACGTTAACACTATTCTCGACATGATGTGGAGATGCCGGCATTGGACTGGGGTGAGCACATTAAGAAGTCTTACAACACCAGGTTAAATTCCAACAGGTTTGTTTTGAATCACTAGTTTGCAGAGAACAGCTCCTAGGACAGTGGTCTGCAGAGAAACCAAAAGCAGAATGACAAGGAGCTGTGCTCCGAAAGCCAGTGATTCAAAACAAATCTGTTGGAGTTTAACCTGGTGTTGTAAGACTTCTTACCATTCCAGACAAAGCAGCCCATTTGACATAGACATAGAACAGTACAGCACAGAACAGGCCCTTCGGCCCTCGATGTTGTGCCGAGCATTGTCCGAAACCAAGATCAAGCTATCCCACTCCCTGGCATTCTGGTGTGCTCCAGGTGCCTATCCAATAACCACTTGAAAGTTCCTAAAGTGTCCGACTCCACTATCACAGCAGGCAGTCCATTCCACACCCTAACCACTCTCTGAGTAAACAACCTACCTTGGATATCACTCCTATATCTCCCACCCTGAATCTTATAGTTATGCCCCCTTGTAACAGCCACAACCACCCGAGGAAATAGTCTCTGAACGTCCACTCTATCTATCCCCCTCATCATCTTATAAACCTCTATTAAGTTGCCTCTAATCCTCCTCCGCTCCAAAGAGAAAAGCCTTAGCTCCCTCAACCTTTCCTCATGAGACCTATCCTGCAAACCAGGCAGCATCCTGAGGGCAGCACGGTAGCATTGTGGATAGCACAATCGCTTCACAGCTCCAGGGTCCCAGGTCCCAGGTCCCAGGTTCGATTCCGGCTTGGGTCACTGTCTGTGCGGAGTCTGCACATCCTGCCTGTGTGTGCGTGGGTTTCCTCCGGGTGCTCCGGTTTCCTCCCATAGTCCAAAGATGTGATCCAAAGATCGAACCTGGGACCTGGGACCTGGGACCCTGGATCTGTGAAGCGATTGTGCTATCCACAATGCTACCGTGCTGCCCTCAGGATGCTGCCTGGTTTGCAGGATAGGTCTCATGAGGAAAGGTTGAGGGAGCTAAGGCTTTTCTCTTTGGAGCGGAGGAGGATTAGAGGCAACTTAATAGAGGTTTATAAGATGATAGTGTCCAAAATTGCCCTTAGTGTTGGGTGGGGTTACTGGGTTATGGGGATAGAGTGGAGGTGTTAACCTTGGGTAGGGTGCTCTTTCCAGGAGCCAGTGCAGACTTGATGGCCTCCTTCTGCACTGTAAATTCTATGTAAATCTCCTTTGCACCCTTTCCAATGCTTCCACATCCTTCCTATAATGAGGTGACCAGAACTGCAAACAATACTCCAAATGTGGTCTGACCAGGGTCATGTATATTTGCAGTAAACCCCACGGCTCTTAAACTCAAGCCCCCTGTTAATAAACGCTAACACACTATAAGCCTTCTTCACGGATCTACCCACTTGAGTGGCAACCTTCAGAGATCTGTGGACATGAACCCCAAGATTTCTCTGTTCCTCCACATTCCTCAGAACCCTGCCGTTGACTCTGTAATCGCATTCAATTTTTTTCTACCAAAATTAATCACCTCGCACTTATCAGGATTAGAACCATCTGCCATTTTTCGGTCCAGCTCTGCATCCTATCAATGTCTCTTTGCAGCCTACAACAGCCCTCCACCTCATCCACTACTCCACCAACCTTGGTGTCATCAGCAAATTTACTGACCCACCCTTCAGCCCCCTCCTCCAAGTCATTGATAAAAGTCACAAATAGCAGAGGACCCAGCACTGATCCCTGTGGTACAAGCTGGCTAACTGGTCTCCAGTCTGAAAATTTTCCATCCACCACCACCCTCTGTCTTCTATGAGATAGCCAGTTACTTAACCAATTGGCCAAATTTCCCTCTATCCCACACCTCCTTACTTTCTTCATGAGCCGACCATGGGGAACCTTATCAAACGCCTTACTAAAATCCATGTCTACGACATCAACTGCTCCACCTTCATCTACACACTTAGTTACCTCCTCAAAGAATTCAATCAAATTTGTGAGGCAAGAATCCGTGTTGACTATCCCGGATTAAGCTTTATCTTTCCAAATGGTCATAAATCCTATCCTTCAGGACATTTCCATTAACTTACCGACCACCGAAGTAAGGCTAACTGGCCTATAATTACCCGGGTCATTCCTAGTCCCTTTCTTGAACAGAGGAACAACATTCACCACTCTCCCGTCCTCTGGCACTATCCCTGTGGACAGTGAAGACAGAGATCAAAGCCAAAGGCTCTGCAATCTCATCCCTTGCCTCCCAAAGAATCCTTGGATATATCCCATCTTGCCCAGGGGACTTGTCGACCCTCAGATTTTTCAAAATTGCTAATACATCCTTCCTCAAAACATCTACCTCCTCCAGCCTACCCGCCTGTATCACACTCTCATCCTCAAAAACATGGCCCCTCTTCTTGGTGAACACTGAAGAGTATTCATTCAATGCCTCTCCTATTTCTTCTGACTCCATGCACAAGTTCCCACTACTGTCCGTGACCGGCCCTACCCTCACCCTGGTCATTCTTTTATTTCTCACATTAGAGTAAAAAGCTTTGGGGTTTTCCTTGATCCGATCCGCCAAGGACTTCTCATGCCCCCTCCTAGCTTATCGGCAACCCAGCCACCATCTTAAATGTTCACTTCCTCCAGCACTGATGCACAGGGGCAGCAGTATGTACCATCTACAAGATGCACTGCAGCAACTCCCCAAGGCTCTTTTAACAGCACCTTCCAAAATAGCTACCTATACCACCAAGAGCAGCAGATGTATGGGAACTGTCAAGTTAACAGGAACAACGTGAAAATTAAAACTAGTCTTATTTATAGTGACCAAGGTGCTACCACTGATTGTCATAAGACTTAATGCTGTTCAGCCATTACCTGATCTGGACAAAATGTGACTCCACAAAAGTGACGTGGTTAACCCTTAGCAGCCCTCAGAAACAAGCCACTCAATTCGGGATGGGCAAGAAATGCTGGTCTTGCCAACAACACCCACATCCATGAAAGAGTGAAAGAAAATACTCTATCATTTAGGACTGAGATGAGAACTTTCTTCACTCAGAGGATCAGGAAACATTGGAATTATTTATCCCATAGTGTTGTGGATGTTTCACTGGTGCGTATTTTATAGACAGATCAATAGGTCTATTGACCGCTTCGGGAATCACAGGGAAATTAAGTTTAGGTAGATCATTTACAATGGTATTAAATGGTGAAGAAGCCCTTGAAGGGCAGTATGACCTACTAATTTCAGTCCCTGCACTGATGGACTGCAGGCAGCGAAGTTTTGCAGTTTTTAGAGGAGAAGTCTCCAAACTGTTTGCAAATAAAGTGTTAATGTTTTGAAAACAAGGGTGCCCTGGACTTCGACAGCGCTGGATGTTGCAGTGAAATCACCAAACGAATCGGACACATCAAACGCGGGGATAACGGAGTCTCCAAACGGCAGTAGACCAAAAAAACTGCGGAGATTGCCAGAGGGCTTTGCACCAGGAAAAATCTAGCTTTAAAAGTAAAAACAATGGTTCAAAGGAGAAGCGTCAAAACTTCAAAAGAGAGAGAAAAACACACGGAAGCTGCTGGCAGCTGAAAGATGAGACTTAAAGCGCAATTGTATTTAAAGCAGCAACTGCAAGACAAGACACATGGCTGTGGCCAGGAAGATTGAAGAAAACCCAGATAGAGGTCCATCAGCAACAAAAGTCTTCAAGGTGGTGGCACTGAAAGATCCCAGAAGGAGGGCAATGGAAGACCCCAGAAGGAGGGCAATGAAAGACCAAGAAGGAGGGACTAAAAGGGGTCACGAAAAGTCATTGGCAAATAGGGTTAAGGAAAATCCCAAGGGTTTTTACACATACATAAAAAGCAAGAGGGTAGCCAGGGAAAGGGTTGGCCCACTGAAGGACAGGGGAGGGAATCTATGTGTGGAGACAGAGGAAATTGGCGAGGTACTAAATGAATACTTTGCATCAGTATTCACCAAAGAGAAGGAATTGGTGGATGTTGAGTCTGGAGAAGGGTGTGTAGATAGCCTGGGCCACATTGAGATCCAAAAAGACGAGGTGTTGGGCATCTTGAAAAATATTAAGGTAGATAAGTTCCCAGGACCTGATGGGATCTACCCCAGAATACTGAAGGAAGCAAGAGAGAAAATTGCTGGGGTCTTGACAGAAATTTTTTGATCCTCACTGTCTTCAGGTGATGTCCCGGAGGACTGGAGAATAGCCAATGTTGTTCCTTTGTTTAAGAAGGGTAGCAAGGATAATCCAGGGATCTACAGGCTGGTGAGCCTTACGTCACTGGTAGGGAAATTACTGGAGAGAATTCTTTGAGACAGGATCTACTCCCATTTGGAAGCAAATAGACATATTAGCACGGTTTTGTGAAGGGGAGGTCCGGTCTCAGTAACTTGATCGAGCTTTTCGAAGAGGTCACAAAAATGATTGATGCAGGTAGGACAGTGGATGTTGTCTACATGGACTTCAGTAAGGCCTTTGACAAAGTCCCTCATGGCAGACTGGTACAAAAGGTGAAGTCACACAGGATCAGGGGTGAGCTGGCAAGGTGGATACAGAACTGGCTAGGTCATAGAAAGCAGAGAGTAGCAATGGAAGGGTGCTTTTCTGATTGGAGGGCTGTGGCTAGTGGTGTTCCACAGGGATCAGTGCTGGGACCTTTGCTGTTTGTAGTCCTCCAAATCAAATAAATGATTTGGAGGAAAATGTAACTGGTCTGATTAGTAAGTTTGCAGACGACACAAAGGTTGGTGGAATTGCGGATAGCGATGAGGACTGTCAGAGGATACAGCAGGATTTAGATCGTTTGGAGACGGGTGGAGAGATGGCAGATGGAGTTTAATCCGGACAAATGTGAGGTCATGCATTTTGGAAGGTCCAATACAGGTAGGGAATATACAGTGAATGGTAGATCCCTCAAGAGTATTGACAGTCTAGGTGTACAGGTCCACAGGTCACTGAAAGGGGCAACACAGGTGGAGAAGGTAGTCAAGAAGGCATACGGCATGCTTGCCTTCATTGGCCGGGCATTGATTATAAGAATTGGCAAGTCATGTTGCAGCTGTGTAGAACCTTAGTTAGGCCACACTTGGAATATAGTGTTCAATTCTGGTCGCCACACCACCAGAAAGATGTGGAGGATTTAGAGAGGGTGCAGAAGAGATTTACCAGGACGTTGCCAGAGATGGAGGGCATTAGCTGTGAGGAGCGGTTGAATAAACTTGGTTTGT
Source organism: Scyliorhinus canicula (assembly GCF_902713615.1). Taxonomy (NCBI): domain Eukaryota; kingdom Metazoa; phylum Chordata; class Chondrichthyes; order Carcharhiniformes; family Scyliorhinidae; genus Scyliorhinus; species Scyliorhinus canicula. Next base: position 100,738,938 of record NC_052162.1, on the reverse strand, counting down.
TCTCACTGAAACGACGGAGGTTGAGGGACGACCTGATAGAGGTCTCCAAAATTATGAGGGGCATAGAGAGAGTGGATAGTCAGAGGCTTTTTCCCAGGGTAGAGGGGTCAAATACTAGGGGGCATAGGTTTAAGGTGCGAGGGGCAAGGTTTAGAGGAGATGTACAAGGCAAGTTTTTTGCACAGAGGGTAGTGGGTGCCTGGAACTCGTTGCCGTAGGAGGTGGTGGAAGCAGGAATGATAATGACGTTTGAGGGCCATCTTGACAAATACATGAATAGGATGGGAATAGAGGAATACGGACCCAGGAAGTGCAGAAGATTTTAGTTTAGACGGGCAGCATGGTCAGCACAGGCTTGGAGGGCCGAAGGGCCTGTTCCTGTGCTGTACTTTTCTTTGTTCTTTGTTTTGAGGGCGATGAAAGACCCAGAAGGAGGGCAGACATGACAGACATTGTGAGAAAACTGGCCATATTAGTAATTGTGTCTAGTTAGAGCTTACCAGTACATATGTTTATGTTTGAACACTCAAGCCTCAAAATCTCATCAATGAACCATCACCACTGCAACAATAAAAAAACATGCTAAGTACATAATATGAGATGGTGTCATAATATGAAACTTCGGGAGCTAATCAAGTTGGATCCCTGTAATTGTTGTCTCTGAGACTGGACTCCTATCGTACCGCAGAGACATGGGGGACAGATCATTCATAAACATTTGGGTCACTTGAGGAGTAGAGACACTCAGTCAGTGTTGCCATCACAAAGTATTTTTGAACCTGTAAGCAGCTAAGTACCCGATCGTAGACACCCTACAGTGCAGAAGGAGGCCATTTGGCCCTTTGAGCCTGCAGAGACCCTCCGAAAGGGCACCTGACCTAGGTCCAATCTCCCATCCTTCCCTGTAACTCCACACCACACCTAACCTGCACATCTTTGGACTGTGGGAGGAAAACTGAGCACCCGGAGGAAACCCACGCAGGTACGGGGAGAACATACAAGCTTCACACAGACAGTCACCCGAGGTTGGAAGTGAATCCAGGTCCCTGGCACTGTGAGAGAGTCACTGTGTCACCCTGCCACCCAACCTGATCAATCTGTTATCGAGAAAACAGATGTCTCCATGGAAGCAAATAGTAATGGACTGCTTGTATCAGAAGAGGTACCGTTACCACAGTTCCTGTCAATGTTGATTCTGTGAAAGCATCTTGGACAACAGAATTACAGTGCGCTACAAGAAACAGAAAAATCTCTCAAATACTCGAGTTATAATTGTCCATCTCATGTGTATAATATTTAGTCTGAGTAACTTAGTTATTAAAGATTGTATAAAGCAGTTGAAGGGGGAGGGATGTGATGATTTTGGTGATTGTCCCTTGAAGCAGAAGAGGGTCACCTGACTCGGGGGACTAATTGGGACCAAAAGTGGGGAATAACCCCAGGGGTGCAGTCTTCTACTCGACAGAAAATGACTAGAAGGCATGGACAGGGTGCTGATGCACTATCAATTACGACGAGACGAGAGTAGAGAGTAATCGAGGCTTTATTAAGCAGAGACGTGTAGCCTCCTGCAGCAGCCTGCCGAAATGGCTGCAGCTCGGAGAGCACATACATTTATACTCCACCTACTGGGCGGAGCCAGCAGGCAGGGATCTACCCCCGTACCTGTAGTACAGGATGACTTACCGTATTACTTCTCGTATACGTAATATATACAGTGGTGACTACCACATTCAGCCCCTGTTAAAAAACAGTCCAGCGGGGGTGTTGAAAAAACTATTTACATGTATGTGAGCATTTTTAAAGTGTACAGTTTGTTGAAAGTTCACAAATTTAGCCAGTCGGGTGCCTTGATCCTCCTTTGTGAGCGCCGTAGCCCCGGTGGCGATGCAGGAGCTGGTTTGGTCGCCGGTGACTCCGGGAGCATGTAGTCCTCATCTTCATCCCCGGGTGGGACCAAGGGGAGGACGGATCGGCCTTGAGAGGGGGCTGTGGTGGGGTGCAAAGGGGGGAGGATGGGTGACGCCGGGGCAGTTGGGGGGGGGGGGAACCCGCTGGTGCCATGTCCCTGAGGGAGACTGTGTCTTGGCGGCAGTCAGGGTATGCCATGTAGGCGTGCTGCTGGTTTGCATGGAGTAGCTGTACCCTTTCTACCAACGGGTATGCCTTGTGGAGGCTCACATGCTTGCGGAGGAGAACGAGCCCTGGAGCTGCCAGCCACGTTGGGAGCGAAAACCCCGGAGGTGGACCTCTTAGGGAAGGCAAGAAGACATTCATGGGGGTTTGCATTGCAAAGTAGTGATCGGATTGAGTGGAGGCCGTCGGGGAGGACCTCCTACCAGTGGGAGACCGGGAGATTTTTAGACCGTAGGGCCAGCATGACGGCCTTCCAGACCATCCTGTTCTCCCGCTCCACCTGCCCATTTCCCCGGGGGATGTAGCTGGTCGTCCTGCTCGAGGCAACGCACTTGCTGAGCAGGAATTGATGCAGCTCATCGCTCATAAAGGAGGATCCCCGGTCGATAACGTAAGCGGGGAAACCGAACAGAGTAAAGATGCTATTGAGGGCTTTGATGACTGTGGCTGACGTCATATCGGGGCATGGGATGGCGAAGCGGAATCTGCAGTATTCATCGACCACGTTAAGGAAGTACGTGTTTCAGTCGGAGGAGGGGAGGGGCCCTTTGAAATCCACGCTGAGGTGTTCAAAGGGGCTGGAGGCCTTCACCAGGTGCACTCGGTCTGGCCGGTAGAAGTGCGGTTTGCACTCCGCGCAGACCTGGCAGTCTCTGGTGACTGCCCTGACCTCCGCAATGGAGTAGGGTAGGTTGCGGGCCTTTATAAAGTAAAAGAACTGGGTGACCCCTGGGTGACAGAGACCATCATGTCCGGCCCGGAGTCAGTCCACTTGTGCGCTGGCACATGTACCTCAGGACAGGGCATCGGGGGGCTCATTGAGCTTACCGGGGCAATACAAAATCTCGTAATTGTAGGTGGAGAGCTCAATCCTCCACCTCAAGTTTTTATCATTTTGATCTTGCCCCGCTGTGTGTTATTGAACATTAAGGCAACCGACCATTGGTCAGTGAGCAGAGTGAATCTCCTGCCGGCCAGGTAATGCCTCCAATGCCGCACAGCTTCTACAATGGCTTGGGCCTCCTTTTCGACAGAGGAGTGCCGAATTTCGGAGGCGTGGAGGGTGCGGGAAAAGAATGACACGGGTCTGCTTGCCTGGTTGAGGGTGGCGGCCAGAGCGACATCTGAATGCATCGCTCTCGACTTGAAAGGGGACAGTCTCGTCGACCGCGTGCATCGCGACCTTGGCGATGTCGGCCTTGATACGGTTGAAGGCCTGGTGAGCCTCGGCTGTCGGGGAAAACTGTGGAGTGAATGAGTGGGCGGGCCTTTCCGCATAGTTAGGGACCCACTGGGCATAGTATGAGAAGAACCCCAGGCATCGTTTCAGGGCCAGTGGGGGAGTGGGAGTTCCATGAGGGGACGTATGCGGTCAGGGGTCAGGCCCTAGAACTCCATTTTGCACCACATAGCCAAGGATGGCTAAGCAGTTGGTGTTGAACACACACTGGGCAGCACGGTAGCATTGTGGATAGCACAATTGCTTCACAGCTCCAGGGTCCCATGTTCGATTCCCAGCTTGAGTCGCTGTCTGTGCGGAGTCTGCACATTCTCCCAGTGTGTGCGTGGGTTTCCTCCGGGTGCTCCGGTTTCCTCCCACAGTCCAAAGATGTGCGGGTTAGGTGGATTGGGCATGCTAAATTGCTCATAGTGTCCATAATTGCCCTTCGTGTTGGGTGGGGTTACTGGGTTATGGGGATAGGGTGGACGTGGGGACCTTGGGTAGGGTGCTCTTTCCAAGAGCCGATGAAGACTCGATGGGCCGAATGGCCTCCTTCTGCACTGTAAATTCTATGATTCTATGACTATCTTTGTGAGACGTAAGGTTCAGGAGTTTGGCGGTGTGGAGAAATTTGAGAAGGTTCGCGTCGTCGTCCTGCTGGTCGTGGCCGCAGATGGTGACGTTATCCAGGTACGGGAAGGTGGCCCACAGTCCGTACCGGTCAACCACTCGGTACATCTCCCATTGGAAGGACCGAGACCCAATTAGTGACGCTGAAGGGAATCCTAAGGAAGTGGGAAAGGCGGCCGTCAGGTTCGAATGCAGTGTATGGGCGGTCCGCCTTGTGGATGGGGAGCTGGTGGTAGGCAGATTTCAGGTCCACTGTCGAGAAGACCCAATACTGTGCAATCTGATTGACCATATCAGATATGCATGGGAGGGGGTACGCGTCGAGCTGCGTGTACCACATGATGGTCTGACTGTAGTGAATGACCATCCTGTGTTTCTCCCCAGTCTTTACAACTACCACTTGGGCTCTCCAGGGGCTGTTGCTGGCCTCAATGATGCCTTCCCGCAGTAGCCGCTGGACCTCTGACCTGATGAAGGTCCTGTCCTGGGCACTGTACCGTCTGCTCCTGGTGGCGACAGGTTTGCAATCCAGGGTGAGGTTTGCAAACAGGGAAGGTGGGTCGACCTTAAGGGTCGTGAGGCTGCATACAGTAAGGGGTGGTAGGGGCCCCCCGAATTTCAGAGTTAGACTTTAGAGGTTGTACTGGAAGTCCAAGCCAAGTCGCAAGACAGAGTTAAGGTTGGGGAGGACATAGAGCTGGAAGTTGCTGAACTCTACGCCCTGGACTGTGAGGGTGGCGGTGTAGTACCCCCGGATCTCCACGGAGTGGGATCAGGAGGCCAGGGAGATACGTCGGGTAATGGGGTGGACCGCGAGGGAGCAGCGCCTTACCGTATCGGGGTGGATGAAGCTCTCCATGCTCCCGGAGTCGAGAAGGCAAGGTGTCTTGTGGCCATCGACTTTCACCATTGTCGCGGTTACGAGGTTGTGTGGCCGGGACTGGTCGAGCGTGATGGAGGCGAGCTGCGGCTGGTGTTGGTGGGCCCCGGGCTGATCGGCGGCGGTTGCGGGCGATGAGCGGCCCGATGAGGTGCCCGACGAGCAGGGGTCCTGAGGCGCCGTCCAAAATGGCATCGAAGATGGCGGCGCCCATGGGGCGCACGTGGCAGGTGGCGTGAAAGATGGCGGCGTCCACGGGCCGCACGAGGTCTGGTGGGGGGAAGATGGCGGCCGCACGTGTTCTGATGCGAGGAAGATGGCAGTTCCCACGGGCCGCGTGTGGGTTGCGGGGACGAAAATGGCGGCTGCCGGGGGTGCTTTGTCTGCCCGCAGAAATAGCACTTGGCCCCCCCCTGGGTTGGCTGGCTGCCGCGCGGCGCAGTCTTGGGGTTGGCTGGGGGCGGTCGCTGGTGGGGACCACTATGTCCAGGAGGGGGACGCCATGTGGTCGGGGGGCGTACACATTACGGGAGGCTACCGTTAGTGAGGTCGCGAGTTTCTTGGTCGCCGCAAGGACGAGCGTAACCCCTTCTAAGAGGCGCTGGCGGATGTACGCCAACGCTATGCCCATAACGAAAGCATCCCTGATTAGGAGTTCGGATTGTTCAACGGCCGAAACTGCCTGGCAATCGCAGTCCCTCGCCAGGGCGTGCAGGGCACAGCCAGAAATCGTCCAATGACTCACCGGGGAGTTGTTGCCGCGTGGGCAGGAGGTGCCTGGCGTAGAGTTTGTTGATCGGCCGGGTGTAGTTCTCTTTCAGAAGCACCATGGCCTAAGCGTAGTTGGGCGCGTCCCGGATAAGGGGAAAAATATCGGAGCTCAACCGTGTGTACAGGATCTGGAGTTTCTGTGCTTCTGAGGGTTGTTCCGATGCAGATCCGATGTAGGCTTCAAAACAAGCTAGCCAGTGGTCAAAGGCCGACGTGGCATTGGCTGCATGAGGGTGCAGCTGCAGGCGATCTGGCTTGATGCTTAAGTCCATCGCTGTAAAATCTCAGCTTAATAAATTGATGCACTATCAATTACGATAAGATGAGAGTAGAGAGTAATCGAGGCTTTATTAAGCAGAGATGTGTTGCCTCCTGCAACTCGGTGAGCACACACATTTATACTCCGTCTACTGGGTGGAGGCAGCAGGCAGGGATCTACCCCCGTACCTGGAGTGCAGGAGCCTTACCGTATTACTTCTCGTATACGTAATATATACAAACAGTGGTGACTACCACAGGGGCTGGTTTAGCTCACTGGGCTAAATCGTTGGCTTTTAAAGCAGACCAAGCAGGCCAGCAGCCCGGTTCGATTCCCGTACCAGCCTCCCCGGACAGGCGCCGGAATATGGCGACTAGGGGCTTTTCACAGTAACTTCATTGAAGCCTACTCGTGACAATAAGCGATTTTCATTTCATTTCAGGTGCAATGACTTAGGCCAGGCCTTTGAGATTGGCCAATTGGAAAACGAGTTCCCTGATTCGTGGCCCAATCAGGGAACCTTTTCTCGGTATATACCAGGGAGTGTCAGATCCTCAGCATTCCCAGTGCAGACAGCAAGGTGAATGCACCTGGTTGGTCTGCCGGTGGTTTGGTAAATAAAAGGAATTCTAGTGATGTGAATTCTGCCTCTGTGGACTTATTACAATGGTGACGTGGAAAACGGAACAACCTAAAGGCTCATTAGCAGCCTCTGCATATTGAGGGTAAGCCATTGACAGGCAAAATGCCTTTATTTGGGAAGTTTGATTCTTTTGACTCTGCAGTGGAAAACTGGGCCCAATGTTTTTTTTCCATAAGACCATAAGACATAAGAGTGGAAGTAAGGCCATTCGGCCCATCGAGTCCACTCCACCATTCAATCATGGTTGATTTAAACTCCATTTACCCGCTCTCTCCCCATAGCCCTTTATTCCTCGAGAAATCAAGAATTTATCAATTTCTGTCTTAAAGACACTCAATGTCCCGGTCTCCACCGCCCTATGTGGCAATGAATTCCACAGACCTACCACTCTCTGGCTGAAGAAATTTCTCCTCATCTCTGTTCTAAAGTGACTCCCTTTTATTCTAAGGCTGTGCCCCCCCCGTCCTAGTCTCCCCTGCTAATGGAAACAACTTCCCTACGTCCATCCTATCCAAGCCATTCATTATCTTGTACGTTTCTATTAGATCTCCCCTCAACCTCCTAAACTCCAATGAATATAATCCCACGATCCTCAGACGTTCATTGTATGTTAGGCCTACCATTCCTGGGATCATCCGTGTGAATCTCCGCTGGACCCGCTCCAGTGCCAGTATGTCCTTCCTGAGGTATGGGGCCCAAAATTGCTCACAGTATTCTAAATGGGGCCTAACTAGTGCTTTATAAAGCCTCAGAAGTACATCCCTGCTTTTATATTCCAAGCCTCTTGAGATAAATGACAACATTACATTTGCTTTCTTAATTACGGACTCAACCTGCAAGTTTACCTTTAGAGAATCCTGGACTAGGACTTCCAAGTCCCTTTGCACTTTAGCATTATGAATTTTGTCACCGTTTAGAAAATAGTCCATGCCTCTATTCTTTTTTCCAAAGTGCAAGACCTCGCACTTGCCCACGTTGAATTTCATCAGCCACTTCTTGGACCATTCTCCTAAACTGTCTAAATCTTTCTGCAGCCTCCCCACCTCCTCAATACTACCTGCCCCTCCACCTATCTTTGTATCATCGGCAAACTTGGCCAGAATGCCCCCAGTCCCGTCATCTAGATCGTTAATATATAAAGAGAACAGCTGTGGCCCCAACACTGAACCCTGCGGGACACCACCTGTCACCGGTTGCCATTCCGAAAAAGAACCTTTTATCCCAACTCTCTGCCTTCTGTCTGACAGCCAATCGTCAATCCATGTTAGTACCTTGCCTCGAATACCATGGGCCCTTATTTTACTCAGCAGTCTCCCGTGAGGCCTTGTCAAAGGCCTTTTGGAAGTCAAGATAGATAACATCCATTGGCTCTCCTTGGTCTAACCTATTTGTTATCTCTTCAAAGAACTCTAACAGGTTTGTCAGGCACGACCTCCCCTTACTAAATCCATGCTGACTTGTCCTAATCCGACCCTGCACTTCCAAGAATTTAGAAATCTCATCCTTAACGATGGATTCTAGAATTTTGCCAACAACCGAGGTTAGGCTAATTGGCCTATAATTTTCCATCTTTTTTCTTGTTCCCTTCTTGAACAGGGGGGTTACAACAGCGATTTTCCAATCCTCTGGGACTTTCCCTGATTCCAGTGACTTTTGAAAGATCATAACTAACGCCTCCACTATTTCTTCAGCTATCTCCTTTAGAACTCTAGGATGTAGCCCATCTGGGCCCGGAGATTTATCAATTTTCAGACCTTTTAGTTTCTCTAGCACCTTCTCCTTTGTGATGGCAACCATATTCAACTCTGCCCCCTGACTTTCCTGAATTGTTGGGATATTACTCATGTCTTCTACTGTGAAGACTGACGCAAAGTACTTATTAAGTTCCTCAGCTATTTCCTTGTCTCCCATCACTAGATTACCAGCGTCATTTTGGAGCGGCCCAATGTCTACTTTTGCCTCCCGTTTGTTTTTAATGTATTTAAAGAAACTTTTACTATCATTCCTAATGTTACTGGCTAGCCTACCTTCATATTTGATCCTCTCCTTCCTTATTTCTCTCTTTGTTATCCTCTGTTTGTTTTTGTAGCCTTCCCAATCTTCTGACTTCCCACTACTCTTTGCCACATTATAGGCTCTCTCTTTTGCCTTGATGCATTCCCTGACTTCCTTTGTCAGCCATGGCTGCCTAATCCTCCCTCTGATAACCTTTCTTTTCTTTGGGATGAACCTCTGCACTGTGTCCTCAATTACTCCCAGAAACTCCTGCCATTGCTGTTCTACTGTCTTTCCCACTAGGCTCTGCTTCCAGTTGATTTTCATCAGTGCCTCCCTCATGCACCTGTAATTACCTTTATTTAACTGTAAAACCTTTACATCTGATTCTACTTTCTTTCTTTCAAATTGCAGACTGAATTCTACCATATTATGATCACTGCTTCCTAAGTGTTCCCTTACTTTAAGGTCTTTTATCAATTCTGGCTCATTACATAACACTAAGTCCAGAATAGCCTGTTCCCTCGTGGGCTCCATCACAAGCTGTTCCAAAAAGCCATCCTGTAAACATTCAATGAATTCCCTTTCTTTGGGTCCAGAGTGCCCAATTCATTTTTTACAATTAAGGGGCAATTTATTGTGGCCAATCCACCTAGTCTGCACATCTTTGGGTTGTGGGGGCGAAACCCACGCAAACATGGGGAGAATGTGCAAACTCCACGTGGATAGTGACCCAGAGCCGTGATCGAACCTGGGACCTCGGTGCTGTGAAACAGCAGCGCTAATCACTGCCCACTGTGCTGCCCTGACTGGGCCCAGTATGTAAAGTGGATGAAGTACTTTTTCATAACGAATGATAAGCTCCCGATGAAAAGCCCTGGGTCATTCTGCTGACCACGTGTGGGCTGGCAGCTTTTGCCACTCTGTGCAGTCTCACTTTTCTGGAGAAACCAGACACAAAATCTTTCCATGAATTGATGGACTTAGTAAAAGAGTACTGTGACCTTAAGCTCCGTCTGATCCTGCGAAGGTACTGGTTTTACTCAGCATTCCAAGACATGGGGGAGTCGGTCACTCATTTTTTAACAAGATTAAGGTGATTTAGCAGAGGTTTACAAATTTGATCTGACACTAAATGAGATGCTTTGAGACCGGTTGGTGTGTGGAATAAATAATTTAGCAATACAAAAATGTCTGTTAGCAGATACCTAGATGGATTGCAAACAAGCATTGCAGCTGGCTTTGCCCGTAGAAAAAGAGGTGAGTGGAACGCATGTGTTAAAGGGTACTCTGATGGAGGTAGACACCCACACCAGTGCAACTGAGTTAAGGAACTACCACTGGAGGCTAGACAACTGCACAGCCACCCTCGGTAATGACTCGGATACTAAGGAACCTAGGACCACTCGCAGAACCGCTCCCAAGCAAGGGAAAATTAGGACCAGACAGACGGCAGCCACTGCAGCCTTCCACCCAGCAAGATATTGTAATTGTTACCAGAGTTCGGAGCCAGAGAGGAGAAATAGAAGTCCAAAACCAACATTTCAGAGAAGGACACGTTGGCCGGGGTACAGGAGAATGTACACCCTGGAAGCCCCACCTACCTCCGACGAGGAACTACTAAATTGTGTAATGATGGTTAAATCAAAACCCATTAAATTACTGAATAGACGTCCAGCATTAATGGGAGGTCGACATGGGAGCAGCTGTATCAGTGATAGGAGAACAATATTTAATAAAATTCGTACTGTACTCCAACCGTATCCCTAACCAGGACCTCGGCAAAACTGAGGATAACACAGGAGAACCACTGAGTGTTGGGCACAACACGTGTACCTGTGGCTTATGGAGAGCAACTGGTTAGGCTGCCTTTAATGGTAGTGGAAGGTTCGGAACCGAGTGTACTGGGACAAAACTGGCTAAAAATGATTCAGCTGGATTGGGTCAACATTTTCCAGCTGGAAAATGATCACCTGAGTGAAGTCCTGTGCTGATACCCAGAGGTTTTCCGAGAAGGGCCCGGAACAATAAAGCGAGTAAAGACGACATTACACGTAGATCCAGGGGCAGTCTCAAAATTCTGCAAGGCCCGACAGGTACCATTCGCGTTAAGGGATAAGTCGATACAGAAAGAAAGAAATAATAAAACCGGTCTAGTTTGCAGAATGGGCCGCATCCGTGGTGCCTATTCTTAAGCCAGATGTCTGCCCAGATGTCAGGTCTCTGTCTGCCTTTGTGGAGACTTCAAGCAAATGATTAATTGCTACTTACAACTGGACAAATACCCAATTCCTCAGACTGAGGATTTATATGCAAAGCTGGTAGTGGGACTCTTATTCTCAAAATGGGACATGAGAAAAGAGTCACAAAAACTTTCAACGATCAACACCCTGAAGGGCCTTTATCAGTGCAAAAGATTACCCTTCGGGGTATTGTCAGCCTATGCAAAATTCCAGAGGATAGAGAATATATTACAAGGGTTACCACAGGTCGTCATTTACCTGGACGATGTCCTCATTACGGGGGAAAAACAAGGGCAAAACACCTGCAAAACCTGGAGGATGTTCTTGGGAGGTTCTCAGCAGCAGGCATGCGCCTAAAGAGGGAAAAATGTGTTTTTTTCTCGCACCTCAAGTAACTTATCTGGGACACAAGGGTTGACAAGTCAGGTCTATACCCTTTTGGAGGACCAAGTGAGGGTGATTTAAAGATGCCCCGACCCCCACCACAATAAAGAAGTTAAGGTTATTTTTAGGACTGGTGACGTACAATGGAAAGTTTATACGAAACAGGGCTTCCACCTTGGACCCCTACATTACTAAACAAGGAGCAATCCTGGAAATGGTCCACCTGCCAAGTCGGGGCTTTCAGATGGTCAAACAGCAGCTCTCCTTGGAAAATGTCTTGGCACACTATGACCCCAGGAAAGAGTTGGTGCTCACTTGCGATGCGTCACCATATGGCCTTGGGGTAGTTATGGCACAAACGGACAGGAATGGCCGATAGTGTTTGCCTCCAGGACTTTAGCAACAGCAGAGAGAAGTACACCCAAATTTGAAAAAGGAGGACTGGCTGTGATCTTCACGGTGAAGAAATTTCACCAGTACATTTATGGGCAGAATTCCACGATAATCACAGACCTCAAGCCATTGCGGGGCTTGCTGAAGGAAGACAAACGGTGCCACCAATCGCTTCGGCCTGGATCCAACGCGAGGCACTACTACTGGCAGCGTGCCAATATCAACTGGAGCATTGGCCAGGACCGGGTGGCAAACACCAATGCACTGAGCAGACTGCCATTACTGGACACCGCACCATTGGTACCCAGAATAGAAGAAACAGTGATGAGACTACATATCCTGGACACCCTTCCGGTGGCCGCACAAAACACTTGTTTGCGGACACAAAGGGACCCAGTTTTAGCTGACAGGGGAGATGGAAAGACCACGCCACGCCGAATTCCACCCCTACTGGAGCAGAAGAGAGCAGATCGCTGTGGAAGACGGGATTCTGCTATGGGGACTAAGTCAGGGTCGTCGAGCCACACTGGCCGAACTACATCATGGGCACCCTGGAGTCTGAAATGAAGATGCTAGCCAGGGGCTATATCTGGTGACCGAGCCTGGTCGGTGCCATGAATGCCAACAAGGACAGAACGTTCCACCAGCAACCATGCTGCACCCATGGGAATGGCTGGGTAGACCATGGTCGCAACTTCATGTCGATTTTTTGCAAGCCCGTTTATATGTTCAGTGTTTTTCATAGAATTTACAGTACAGAAGGAGGCCATTCGGCTCATCGAGTCTGCACCGGCTCTTGGAAAGAGCACCCTACCCAAGGTCAACACCTCCACCCTATCCCCATAACCCAGTAACCCCACCCAACACTAAGGGCAATTTACCATGGCCAGTCCACCTAACCTGCACATCTTTGGACTGTGGGAGGAAACCGGAGCACCCGGAGGAAACCCACGCACACACTGGGAGGATGTGCAGACTCAGCACAGACAGTGACCCATGCCGGAATCGAACCTAGGGACCTTGGAGCTGTGAAGCAATTATGCTATCCACAAGGCTACCGTGATGGTAGACGCCCATTCCAAATGATTTTCACCACCCAGGAGTTCACAAATTCCGACACATAGGATGGCACCATACCACCCGGTATCAAATGGATTGGCGGAGAGAGCCACCCAGACCCTAAAAGTTGGGTTGAAAAAAACATTTTGCAGCATCAGTAGAGGCTAAACTGTCGCGCTGGCTATTCGACTATAGGACAACCCATGTGGGAATAGCACCAGCAGATGACTCCGAACCAGGCTGTGCCTACTATTCGCAAATTTAGGCGGAAGAGTAGAGTGACACCAAGACGCCCAATGCAGGGGCCATGGCAACACTCGCCGAGAGAGGCAGTTCAACACGGTGAAAAGATATGGGTCAGAAATTATGCTAATGGCCCTACATGGGTAGCAGGAACAGGCAGGAACAGTCAAGGCCAGGAGAGAGTCCTCCCCAACAGACTATTCATGCACCTCCTTACTGGTCATTCACTTACTGGTGAAGCCATCGAACTCTGATATGGACCCCATGGATGACGCCGCAGCTGCTCTCCTGCCACAGGAGGAAGGGAGTGAAACGCACTTCGGGTGCTCTCATCGGTAAAGAAGGGTGCCTAGTCGTTATACCCACCCCACCCCACCCCCCCCACTCGCCGCACAAGTCGGAGACCAAAGTGGAGGATTCTCACCCGGTGCAGAAACAAGAGAGACACGTGAGTCCCAAGTACCACGGGAGGTCCTCTGACTTTTTGTGGACTTATTACACGGGGCAGCCAGGGAAGGGAGTGGGGAGCTGCTGGCCTCTGTACAATTTTTCTTCGCGAAAAAAAAAAAATCTGTTTCTAAAGAAGTCAGCGAACGTACATCATTACCCTCTCAAAATGTATCACCACACTTCTCTGCATTAGGTTTCATCTAAATCCCTTCCTCATGTACCATCCCCCTCCTCAGCAATGCATTCCTCTACTCTACCTTTTTCAACACTCACTTGTGTGTATTACTGGGAGCTACTTCCCTTCCGAGCCATCTAAACTTCTACTCCGGGACATCATATCATTGCGACCGATTTATGGACCACCGACTTCTGACTGGTTGTGGCAAGGCCGAAACAACATAACGGGCTACAAAGTGAAGCCGAGCAGTATCTCTAGCAGCAGTGCACCCCTTCTCCGATTGAACTCCGTGCATTCTATGCTCTGTTCGAGCAGGAAACCATCAATCCGATGTCGATGTCGACTGCCCCAGCCCCACACCCAGACCTACCGTCACAGCTTCCAAAATCAGGTCTGCCTTCCTGAAAGTGAAACCTTGGGAGGTGACAAGTCTGGATGGGGTCCCTAATCGTGCACTCGGAGCCTGCGCGGACCAGCTGGCAAATGTGTCAGTGGACGTCCTCAACCTGTCGCTACTCTGCTCCGAAGTCCCCACCTGCGTCCAGAAGACCACCATCTTACTGGTGCCAAAGAAGAACCAGGCAATGTGCTTCAATGACTACCGTCCGGTGGCCCTGACATCAATTGTACTGAAGTGCTTCGAGAGTTTGGTCATGAAGCACATCGCCTCCATATTCCCAGGCTGCCTAGATACGCTGCAATTTGCGAACCACCACAACCCGTCCAGATAAATGCCATCTCCATGGACCTACACTCATCTCCAGAGCATCTTGACAAGAGGGACTCCTACATCAAACTCCTATGTATTGACGACAGCTCCACCTTCCACATCATAATCCCAGCCAAGCTCATATCAAAGCTCCAAAACCTAGGACTTGGCTCCTCACTCTGCAACTGGATCCTCAAGTTTCTGACCCATAGACCACAATCAGTCAGAATAAACAACACCTCCTCCACAATAGTCATCAATACTGGGGCCCTGCAAGGCTGTGTACTTAGCCCCCTCCTCTATTCCCTGTACACACATGACAGCAAAACAAAATTTGGTTCCAACTCCATTTACAAGTTTGCTGACGACACAGCCATAGTGGGTCGGATCTCGAACAATGACAAGTTCGAATACAGGAGGGAGAAATCAAACAGAGTGGAGTAATGTAACGACAACTAATCTCTCCCTCAATGCCAGCAAGAGTAAAGAGCTTGTTCATTGACTTCAAGAAGCACAGTACTCTACAAACCCCTGTCTGCATCAACTGGGTGGAGGTGGAGATGGTTGACAGCTTCGAATTCCGAGGGGTGCACGTTGCTAAAAATCTGTCCTTGTCCACCCAGGTCGACTCTACCACCATGAAAGCACAACAGCGCCTATACTTTCTCAGGAAACTAAGGAAATTCGCATTGTCTACACTGACTCTCTCCAACTTTTACAGGTGCATCATAGAAAGCATCCTATCTGGCTGTGTCACAGCCTGGTATGGCAACTGCTCAGCCCAGGACCGCAAGAAACTTCAGAGTCATGAATACAGCCAAGTCCATCAAACAAACTGGGCTCCCATCCGTTGACTCACCTAGAACATAGAACGATACAGCGCAGTACAGGCCCTTCGGCCCTCGATGTTGCACCGACATGGAAAAAAAAACTAAAGGCCATCTAACCTACACTATGCCCTTATCATCCATATGCTTATCCAATAAACTTTTAAATGCCCTCAATGTTGGCGAGTTCACTACTGTTGCAGGTAGGGCATTCCACGGCCTCACCACTCTTTGCGTAAAAAACCCACCTCTGACCTCTGTCCTATATCTATTACCCCTCAATTTAAGGCTATGTCCCCTCGTGCTAGCCACCTCCATCCGCGGGAGAAGGCTCTCGCTGTCCACCCTATCTAACCCTCTGATCATTTTGTATGCCTCTATTAATTCACCTCTTAACCTTCTTCTCTCTAACGAAAACAACCTCAAGTCCATCAGCCTTTCCTCATAAGATTTTCCCTCCATACCAGGCAACATCCTGATAAATCTCCTCTGCACCCGTTCCAAAGTTTCCACGTCCTTCCTATAATGAGGCGACCAGAACTGTACGCAATACTCCAAATGCGGCCGTACTAGAGGTTTGTACAACTGCAACATGACCTCATGGCTCCGGAACTCAAACCCTCTACCAATAAAGGCCAACACACCATAGGCCTTCTTCACAACCCTATCAACCTGGGTGGCAACTTTCAGGGATCTATGTACATGGACACCGAGATCCCTCTGCTCATCCACACTACCAAGAATTTTACCATTAGCCAAATATTCCGCATTCCTGTTATTCTTTCCAAAGTGAATCACCTCACACTTCTCCACATTAAACTCCATTTGCCACCTCTCAGCCCAGCTCTGCAGCTTATCTATGTCCCTCTGTAACCTACAACATCCTTCCGCACTGTCTACAACTCCACCGACTTTAGCGTCGTCTGCAAATTTACTCACCCATCCTTCTGCGCCCTCCTCTAGGTCATTTATAAAAATGACAAACAGCAACGGCCCCAGAACAGATCCTTGTGGTACGCCACTCGTAACTGAACTCCATTCTGAACATTTCCCATCAACTACCACTCTCTGTCTTCTTTCAACTTTTTGGGGCCTCACGGTAGCATGGTGGTTAGCATCAATGCTTCACAGCTCCAGGGTCCCAGGTTCGATTCCCGGCTGGGTCACTGTCTGTGTGGAGTCTGCACGTCCTCCCCGTGTGTGCATGGGTTTCCTCCGGGTGCTCCGGTTTCCTCCCACAGTCCAAAGATGTGCGGGTTAGGTGGATTGGCCATGCTAAATTGCCCGTAGTGTAAGGTTAATGGGGGGGATTGTTGGGTTACGGGTATACGGGTTACGTGGGTTTAAGTAGGGTGATCATTGCTCGGCACAACATCGAGGGCCGAAGGGCCTGTTCTGTGCTGTACTGTTCTATATCTGTTCTATATCTATAACTAGCCAATTTCTGATCCACATCTCTAAATCACCCTCAATCCCCAGCCTCCGTATTTTCTGCAATAGCTGACCGTGGGAAACCTTATCAAACGCTTTACTGAAATCCATATACATCACATCAACTGCTCTACCCTCGTCTACCTGTTCAGTCACCCTCTCAAAGAACTCGATAAGGTTTGTGAGGCATGACCTACCCTTCACAAAACCATGCTGACTATCCCTAATCATATTATTCCGATCTAGATGATTATAAATCGTATCTTTTATAATCCTCTCCAAGACTTTACCCACCACAGACGTTAGGCTCACCGGCCTATAGTTACCGGGGTTATCTCTACTCCCCTTCTTGAACAAAGGGACCACATTTGCTATCCTCCAGTCCTCTGGCACTATTCCTGTAGCCAATGATGACCTAAAAATCAAAGCCAAAGGCTCAGCAATCTCTTCTCTGGCTTCCCAGAGAATCCTAGGATAAATCCCATCAGGCCCCGGGGACTTATCTATTTTCACCTTGTCCAGAATTGCCAACACTTCTTCCCTACGCACCTCAATGCCATCTATTCTAATAGCCTGGGTCTCAGCATTCTCCTCCACAATATTATCTTTTTCTTGAGTGAATACTGACGAAAAGTATTCATTTAGTATCTCGCTTATCTCCTCAGCCTCCACACACAATTTCCCACCACTGTCCTTGACTGGCCCTACTCTTACCCTAGTCATTCTTTTATTCCTGACATACCTATAGAAAGCTTTTGGGTTTTCCTTGATCCTACCTGCAAAAGACTTCTCATGTCCCCTCCTTGCTCGTCTCAGCTCTCTCTTTAGATCCTTCCTCGCTTCCTTGTAACTATCAAGCGCCCCAACTGAAACTTCACGCCTCATTTTCACATAGGCCTCCTTCTTCCTCTTAACAAGAGATTCCACTTCTTTGGTAAACCACGGTTCCCTCACTCGACCCCTTCCTCCCTGCCTGACTGGTACGTACTTATCAAGAACATGCAATAGCTGTTCCTTGAACAAGCTCCACATATCCAGTGTGCCCAACCCTTGCAGCCTACTTCTCCAACCTACACATCCTAAGTCATGTCTAATGGCATCATAATTGCCCTTCCCCCAGCTATAACTCTTGCCCTGCGGGGTATACTTATCCCTTTCCATCACTAACGTAAAGGTCACCGAATTGTGGTCACTGTTTCCAAAGTGCTCACCTACCTCCAGATCTAACACCTGGCCTGGTTCATTACCCAAAACCAAATCCAATGTGGCCTCGCCTCTTGTTGGCCTGTCAACATATTGTGTCAGGAAACCTTCCTGCACACATTGTACAAAGAACGACCCATCTAATGTACTCGAACTATATCTTTTCCAGTCAATATTTGGAAAGTTAAAGTCTCCCATAACAACTACCCTGTTACTTTCGCTCTTTTCCAGAATCATCTTCGCCATCCTTTCCTCTACATCCCTAGAACTATTAGGTGGCCTATAGAAAACTCCCAACAGGGTGACCTCTCCTTTCCTGTTTCTAACCTCAGTCCATACTACCTCGGAAGAAGAGTCCCCATCTAACATCCTTTCCGCCACCGTAATACTGTCCTTGACGAGCAGCGCCACACCTCCCCCTCTTTTGCCCCCTTCTCTGAGCTTACTAAAACACCTAAACCCCGGAACCTGCAACAACCATTCCTGTCCCTGCTCTATCCATGTCTCTGAAATGGCCACAACATCGAAGTCCCAGGTACCAACCCATGCTGCCAGTTCCCCTACCTTATTTCGTATACTCCTGGCATTGAAGTAGACACACTTCAAACCACCTACCTGAACACTGGCACCCTCCTGCGAAGTCAAATCTGTGCTCCTGACCTCTATACTCTCAATCTCCCGTACCCCAAAACTACAATCCAGGTTCCCATGCCCCTGCTGAATTAGTTTAAACCCCCCCAAAGAGCACTAACAAATCTCCCCCCCAGGATATTGGTGCCCCTCAGGTTCAGATGTAGACCATCCTGTCTATAGAGGTCCCACCTTCCCCAGAAAGAGCCCCAGTTATCCAGAAATCTGAATCCCTCCCGCCTCCACCATCCCTGTAGCCACGTGTTTAATTGCTCTCTCTCCCTATTCCTCATCTCACTATCACGTGGCACGGGCAACAACCCAGAGATAACAACTCTGTTTGTTCTCGCTCTGAGCTTCCATCCTAGCTCCCTAAAGGCCTGCCTGACATCCTTGTCCCCTTTCCTACCTATGTCGTTAGTGCCAGTGTGGACTACGACTTGGGGCTGCTCCACCTCCCCCTTGAGGACCCGGAAAACACGATCCGAGACATCACGTACCCTTGCACCTGGGAGGCAACATACCAAACGTGAGTCTCTCTCGCTCCCACAAAATCTCCTATCTGTGCCCCTGACTATTGAGTCCCCAATTACTAATGTTCTACTCCTTTCCCCCCTTCCCTTCTGAGCAACAGGGACAGACTCCGTGCCAGAGGCCCGTACCCCATGGCTTACCCCTGGTAAGTCGTCCCCCCCACAAGTATCCAAAACGGTATACTTGTTACTCAGGGGAACGACCGCAGGGGGTCCCTGCACTGACTGCTTCTTCCCAGTCCCTCTTACAGTTACCCATCTATCTCCAGTCTTTGGTGTAACTACTTCCCTGAAGCTCCTATCTATGACCCCCTCTGCCTCCCCGAATGATCCGAAGTTCATCCAGCTCAAGCTCCAGGTCCCTAACACGGTTTTTGAGGAGCTGGAGTTGGGTGCACTTCCCACAGATGAAATCAGCAGGGTCACTGACGGCGTCCCTCACCTCAAACATTCTGTAGGAGGAGCATTGTACTGCCTTCCCTGTCATCACCTCTAGATTTAAAAAAAAAACAAGAAAAAGAAAGGAAGAGCTTACCTGATATTCCCTCAAACCCTGCTCCCGCTGTTGCTTATTCACTCTTTCAACTTCTTCCATCGGGCAGGAGATGTATGAGAACGCTCACAAACAGATTCAAAAACAACTTCCTTCTATCCTTTTATGTCCATCCTCCACTCTCTCATCCCGTCCTTTATATCCATTTCCAATCCCTGAGTTTTGATATCCATCCTCTGATCCCCGTTCTATTCCTTTATCCTTTATATCGAGCCTGCAAATTCATCCAGCTTTCATTTCTGGTTATCAGTATAGAACATAGAACATAGAACATAGAACAGTACAGCACAGAACAGGCCCTTCGGCCCTCAATGTTGTGCCGAGCCATGATCACCCTACTCAAACCCACGTATCCACCCTATACCCGTAACCCAACAATCCCCCTCTTAACCTTACTTTTATTCGGATACTACGGGCAATTTAGCATGGCCAATCCACCTAACCCGCACATCTTTGGACTGTGGGAGGAAACCGGAGCACCCGGAGGAAACCCACGCATACACGGGGAGGACGTGCAGACTCCACACAGACAGTGACCCAGCCGGGAATCGAACCTGGGACCCTGGAGCTGTGAAGCATTTATGCTAACCACCATGCTACCCTGCTGCCCCATGAGTGCCCCATGCCCCATCTTGAGTCATAACAAAATGCGGATGGATGCAACCTTAACTGCCTTGACAAGAAAGCAAAATCTGTCCATGTATGACATCAAGGAGCTCTTGCAAAACTGGGCTATGTGAAAATCAGGGGGAATAGTTTCCACTGGTTGAAGGTTTAGCTGCCCCAAAGGCAGATAGTTTAATGTCAATCATCTCAATTCCAGGACATCACTGCTGGAGCTTGTCAGGGCAGTGTCCTAGGCTCCCACCACCTTCAACTGCTTGACCATTGACCACCTTCAACAATAGAGAATCCAACTCCTTCGCCCCTTGACATTCAATGGCATACCCATCATTGAATCACCTACTATCAACATCCTGAGAGTTACCATTGAGCTGAAGGTTGAACTGGACGAGCCAGTGGTTATAACAGCAGGTCAAAGAATGGAAATTCTGCTGATAGTAACTCACCTCTTGTCTCCGAAAAGCTTCAATTCAAGATGGCATTTTTCAATAATTTGTTTTTCGATGTGGGCATTGCTGGCTATGCCATCTATTATTGCCCATCTCTAATTTCCCATGAGATAACGATACTGAGCTGCCTTCTTGAGCCACTGCAGTCCATGTGTAGTTACACCCACAGTGCTGTTGGTGCAGAAGTCCCCGGAATTTGACCCAGCGACAATGAAGGAATGGCGATTTATTTCCAAGTCAGGATGGTGAGTGGCTTGGAACGAACTTCCAGGTGGTGGGTTCCCAGGTATCTGCTGCTTTTGTCCATCCAGATAGTAGATGCTGGAGGTTTGGAAGATTCTGTTGAAGGATCCTTGGTGAAATCCCGCAATGCATTTTGTAAATGGCACACACGACTGCCACTGTGCATCAGGGCTGGAGGGAGTGAATGTTTGTGTGATGGATGTACACATTTCGGATGTATTGTATAATATGTGTTTGCTGGTAAGGGTTGAAAGCCTTAATCAGAGTGTATGACCACTGTAATCATGTTTTAAAAGACTCTTAGGTTGAAAGACAACAAAGCTTTTGGGATCCAGAAGTGCAATTCACCGTCTTAAAAAAGCTTGGGCTAATGTAAGTTTGTTTTGAATAAATGGATTCCCTGTGGAGTGAATCAGTTTCCAGCTTGGTCAGATGATATAATTGCTGGGTGGAGCCAAGGCATCCAGCTTTTTCAGAAAGCATTTTCAGTTGGGCTGCGTGAAGTTGGGCTGCAAGTCGGCTTTTGCTCTGTGCAGTCCAGTTTAAAAAAAGATTAACAGTCTTTAAAGCAGTGCAGACTTGTCTGAGGACACGGGGGAGCTGAAACAAGCCAGTTGTAACAACTTTTGATGAAATGCAGCCAGTGTTTCTGCATTGATATGACTGGAGTTAGATATTTTCTGCAAAGCAGCATCAAGAGATCTCTTTCTCAAAGAATAACTACAAAACAAGCATTCCTTTGTTCCAATGGTATTTTAGGAGGATTGAGAGCTGAAATGGTTGTTTTTGTATGTTTAAGTGGGAATAAAGATAGCAATAAGGGAATTGTATTCACTGTATTGAGTACTGTTGTTTAAAGGGTAATTGTAAGCTATTTTCTTGTGTGATGTTATTTAATCCTGTATTAGTAATAAGGTTTGTTTTACTATACCATATCCCTATTTATTTGTGCAATCACTCCTGGAGTGGGGTACTCTTTCCTCACTGTATTACAACATTAAAATAAAATAGTGGGGTTTAGGTCCAAAATTGTAATATTATACAGATTATATAGAGTTTACAGTGCAGAAGGAGGCCATTCGGCCCATCGAGTCTGCACCAGCTCTTTGAAAAAGTACCATACCCAAGGTCAACACCTCCACCCTATCCCCATACCCAGTATTCCCTCAGGCAATTTTGGATACTAAGGGCAATTTATCATGGCCAATCCACCTAACCTGCACATCTTTGGGCTGTAGGAGGAAACCGGAGCACCCGGAGGAAACCCACGCAGACACTGGGAGGATGTGCAGACTCCGCACAGACAGTGACCCAAGCTGGAATCGAACCTGGGACCCTGGAGCTGTGAAGCGATTGTGCTATCCACAATGCTACCGTGCTGCCCCTAATATGTGGAAGGGTTGCCTTTCAAGTGGGGCTGCTTTTTCCTGGATTGTATTGAGCTTCTTGTATGTCGTTGTTGTTCAAGCTTCATTCACCCAGGCAAGTAAACTTTTGGGTGGCATGTTAGCACATTGTCAATCAACGTTAATAATCAATGTCAGGGTGCCAGGTTTGATTACGGCTTGGGTCACTGTCTGTGCGGAGTCTGCACTTTCTCTCCATGTCTGCATGGGTTTTCTCTGGTTTCATCCCACAAATCCTGAAAGATTTGCTTGTTAGGTGAATGGGACATTCTGAATTCTCCCTCTGTGTACCCGAACAGGCGCCGTACTGTGGCGACTAGGGGATTTTCATAGTAACTTCATTGTAGTGTTACTGTAAGACTATTTGTGACAAAAGTAAAGATTATTATTAATTAGGAGAGTGTCCCATTACATTCCTGACTTGTGCCTTGTAGATGGTAGACAGGCTTTGGGGCATGCCCAAGATTCTGACCTCTTGTTATCATATATATGTTGTCATATATGGCTAGTCCAGTTCAGCTTCTGGTCAATAATAACCCCCAGAATGTCAACAATGGGGAATTCAGCAATGGTAATGCAATTGAATGTTAAGGGGTGAAGGTTGGATTCTCTCTTAGAACATAGAACATAGAACAGTACAGCACAGAACAGGCCCTTCGGCCCTCAATGTTGTGCCGAGCCATGATCACCCTACTCAAACCCACGTATCAACCCTATACCTGTAACCCAACAAACCCCCCCCCCCTTAACCTTACTTTTATTCGGACACTACGGGCAATTTAGCATGGCCAATCCACCTAACCC
Source organism: Scyliorhinus canicula (assembly GCF_902713615.1). Lineage (NCBI taxonomy): Eukaryota > Metazoa > Chordata > Chondrichthyes > Carcharhiniformes > Scyliorhinidae > Scyliorhinus > Scyliorhinus canicula. The sequence continues at coordinate 100,716,040 of NC_052162.1, read as the reverse complement.
GCACATCTTTGGACTGTGGGAGGAAACCGGAGCACCCGGAGGAAACCCACGCACACAGGGGGAGGACGTGCAGACTCCACACAGACAGTGACCCAGCCGGGAATCGAACCTGGGACCCTGGAGCTGTGAAGCATTTATGCTAACCACCATGCTACCCTGCTGCCATCTTGTTGCAGATGGTCATTGACTGGCACTTGTGTGGTGCGAATGTTACTTGCCATTTATCAGCCAAAGCCTAAATGTTTACTTGCACATAAAGGCTGCATACAGACATAGACTGTGTCTGTATCTGAGGAATTCTGAATGATACTGAATCATTGAATCATAAAATCATAGAAACATTACAACACAGAAGGAAGCCATTTGGTCCATCTTGTTCATGTCAGCCCGAGGACACCGACGTGCCCTTTCTATTCCCACCTTCCTGAACCTTGTCCATAGCCCTGTAGCTTAGAGCAGCTAAGATGCAGATCCAGATACTTTTAAAAAGTGTTCAGGGTCTCTGCCTCCACCACAAATTTGGGCAACAAATTCTAGACTCCTACTACCTCCCATCTAAAAAGGTTCTTCCTGATTAGTAAGTTCGTGGATGACACCCAAGGTTGGTGGAGCGGCTGATAGTGCAGATTATTAGAGGATGCAGCAAGACATAGGTTGGAGACTTAGGCAGAGAAATGGCAAATGGAGTTTAATCCAGACGAATGTGAGGTAATACATTTTGGTAGTTCTAACATAGAGTGGAAATATACCGTAAATGGCAAAACACTGAGGAATATAGAATGTCAGAGAGATCTGGGCATGTAGGTCCATAGATCTTTGAAAGTGGCAACACAAGTGGACAACGTCATCAAGAAATCAATGCTTGCCTTCATTGGATGGGGCATCGAGTATAAAAACTGGCAGGTCATACTAGAAAAGAAAGGAAAATCGCTTATTGTCACGAGTAGGCTTCAATGAAGTTACTGTGAAAAGCCCCTAGACACCACATTTGGGCGCCTGTCTGGGGAGGCTGGTACGGGAATCGAACCGTGCTGCTGGCCTGCTTTAAAAGCCAGCAATTTAGCCCAGTAAGCTAAACCAGGTGTCTCTGTAACTCTCTCTGACTGATCACCAGATCATTGTTCAGCCCTTATTCACTGACGATCAGAGCATATGTTACACATTTTACCTGATCATCTACCCTCCTGATCATATAACCTACTGTGCTGCTAAGTGAGCCTTTTTGACTGTTGAGTCTTTTTGCCAGATTATTGCTTCACTTAGGTCACTTGTTACCCTCTGTGCTGCTGTCGTACTCACTCAGTACAGGTGGACAGGCGTGGCCGAAAGACGGAGAGGACGATACAGCAGTTAGGCGGGCAGAGCAATTGACTGGAATTTAAATTGGCTTAAAATGTAGATCAGACAGAGAGGGGCTGATTGAAAGAGAGTTCTGACTGAAGGAGAATAGACTGTTTGCAGTGCATGAAATGATGCCAGTATCCTTAATTTTCTCCTGTAATTAAATACAGACATGCAATCCACAGTTGATTGGTCTGTAAATAATAAATAGCATATCTTGCCAGTTCAAGTGAAATTGCAGGAGAGTGATGAAAGAATTGAATTCCTGTTCATTCTACTGTTCGGCTGAACATTGAAATAAGGAAATAAACCAACAGAGCTGAAAATGTGTTAACTTTGCAGAGCTCAGTTAGCTCATATCTGAGGAGAGGCTGAATAATTCTAATCGTGGCTGATTCTATCAGAAGAGATTGGGTTACAGGTGGCTTTGTGCTTGTTTAAACTGTATTTCACAGAATTCAAACACCCTTTATTCATCCCAGGCAGGAAGGTTAGATGTAATATAGCGACAAATGACTTGCTAGGCCATTTCAGAGAGCGGTTACCAGTCCATAGAACTAGCGAATTCCTACGGTGCAGAAGGAGGCCATTTGGTCCATTGAATCTGCGCCGACCCTCTCAAAGAGCACCCTACCTATGTTCACTTACCCGTCCTATACCCGTAACTCCATTGTCCCACCTAACGTACACATCTTTGGAAATTTAACATGGCCAATCCACCTAATATGCACATCTTTGGACCGTGGGAAGAAACCGGAGCACCCAAAGGAAACCCACTCAGACGGGGGAGGGGGGGGGGGTGCAAACTCCGCACAGACAGTCACCAAGGTTGGAATGGAAACCGGATTCCTGGTGCCGTGAGGCAGCAGTGCTAACCACTGTGTCATCAATCTGTGTATTCCGAGTCTAACACCAGAGTGGGTAATAAGAACAGAAGAACATAAGAACTAGGAGCAGGAGTAGGCCATCTGGCCCCTCGAGCCTGCTCCGCCATTCAATGAGATCATGGCTGATCTTTTGTGGACTCAGCTCCACTTTCCGGCCCGAACACCATAACCCTTAATTCCTTTATTCTTCAAAAAACTATCTATCTTTACCTTAAAAACATGTAATGAAGGAGCCTCAACTGATTCACTGGGCAAGGAATTCCATAGATTCACAACCCTTTGGGTGAAGAAGTTCCTCCTAAACTCAGTCCTAAATCTACTTCCCCTTATTTTGAGGCTATGCCCCCTAGTTCTGCTTTCACCCACCAGTAGAAACAACAGCCCGCATCTATTCTATCTATTTCCTTCATAATTTTAAATGTTTCTACAAGATCCCCCCCTCATACTTCTAAATTCCAACGAGTACAGTCCCAGTCTACTCAACCTCTCCTCATAATCCAACCCCTTCAGCTCTGGGATTAACCTAGTGAATCTCCTCTGCACACCCTCCAGTGCCAGTATGTCCTTTCTCAAGTAAGGAGACAAAAACTGAACACAATACTCCAGGTGTGGCCTCACTAACACCTTATACAATTGCAACATAACCTCCCTAGTCTTAAACTCCATCCCTCTAGCAATGAAGGACAAAATTCCATTTGCCTTCTTAATCATCTGTTGCACCTGTAAACCAACTTTCTGTGACTCATGCACTAGCACACCCAGGTCTCTCTGCACAGCGGCATGCTTTAATATTTTATTGTTTAAATAATAATCCCGTTTGCTGTTATTCCTACCAAAATGGATAACCTCACATTTGTCAACATTGTATTCCATCTGCCAGACCCTAGCCCATTCACTTAACCTATCCAAATCCCTCTGCAGACTTCCAGTATCCTCTGCACTTTTCACTTTACCACTCATCTTGGTGTCATCTGCAAACTTGGATACATTGCCCTTGGTCCCCAACTCCAAATCATCTATGTAAATTGTGAACAATTGTGGGCCCAACACGGATCCCTGAGGGACATCACTAGCTACTGATTGCCAACCAGAGAAACACCCATTAATCCCCACTCTTTGCTTTCTATTAATTAACCAATCCTCTATCCATGCTACTATTTTACCTTTAATGCCATGTATCTTTATCTTCTGCAGCAACCTTTTGTGTGGCACCTTGTCAAAGGCTTTCTGGAAATCCAGATATACCACATCCATTGGCTCCCCGTTATCTACTGCACTGGTAATGTCCTCAAAAAATTCCACTAAATTAGTTAGGCATGACCTGCCCTTTATGAACCCATGCTGCGTCTGCCCAATGGGACAATTTCTATCCAGATGCCTCGCTATTTCTTCCTTGATGATAGATTCCAGCATCTTCCCTACTACTGAAGTTAAGCTCACTGGCCTATAATTTCCTGCGCTCTGCCTACCTCCTTTTTTAAACAGTGGTGTCACGGTTGCTAATTTCCAATCCACTGGGACCACCCCAGAGTCTGGTGAATTTTGGTAAATCATCATTAGTGCATCTGAAATTTCCCTAGCCATCTCTTTTAGCACTCTGGGATGCATTCCATCAGGGATTGGAGACTTGTCTACCTTTAGCCCCATTAGCTTGCCCATCACTACCACCTTAGTGAGAACAATCCTCTCAAGGTCCTCACCTGTCATAGCCTCATTTCTATCAGTCGCTGGCATGTTATTTGTGTCTTCCACTGTGAAGACCGACCCAAAAAACCTGTTCAGTTCCTCAGCCATTTCCTCATCTCCCATTATTAAAACTTCCTTCTCATCCTCTAAAGGACCAATATTTACCTTAACCACTCTTTTTTGTTTTATATATTTGTAAAAACCTTTACTGTCTGTTTTTATATTCTGAGCAAGTTTACTCTCATACTCTATCTTACTCTTCTTTATAGCTTTTTTAGTAGCTTTCTGTTGCCCCCTAAATATTTCCCAGTACTCTAGTCTCCCACCAATCTTTGCCACTTTATATGCTTTTTCCTTCAATTTGATACTCTCCCTTATTTCCTTAGATATCCACGGTCGATTTTCCCTCTTTCTACCGTCCTTCCTTTTTGTTGCTATAAATCTTTGCTGAGCACTGTGAAAAATCGCTTGGAAGGTTCTCTACTGTTCCTCAACTGTTCCACCATAAAGTCTTTGCTCCCAGTCTATCTTAGCTAGTTCTTCTCTCATCCCATTGTAATCTCCTTTGTTTAAACACAAAACACTAGTATTTGATTTTACTTTCTCACCCTCCATCTATATTTTAAATCCCTTCATATTGTGATCACTCCTTCCGAGAGGATCCCTAACTATGAGATCATGAATCAATCCTGTTGCATTACATAAGAACATAAGAACTAGGAGCAGGAGTAGGCCATCTGGCCCCTCGAGCCTGCTCCGCCATTCAATTAGATCATGGCTGATCTTTTGTGGACTCAGTCCAACTTTCCGGCCCGAACACCATAACCCTTAATCCCTTTATTCTTCAAAAAACTATCTATCTTTACCTTAAAAACATGTAATGAAGGAGCCTCAACTGCTTCACTGGGCAAGGAATTCCATAGATTCACAACCCTTTGGGTGAAGAAGTTCCTCCTAAACTCAGTCCTAAACCTACTTCCCCTTATTTTGAGGCTATGCCCCCTAGTTCTGCTGTCACCCGCCAGTGGAAACAACCTGCCCGCATCTATCCTATCTATTCCCTTCATAATTTTAAATGTTTCTATAAGATCCCCCCTCATCCTTCTAAATTCCAACGAGTACAGTCCCAGTCTATTCAACCTCTCCTCATAATCCAACCCCTTCAGCTCTGGGATTAACCTAGTGAATCTCCTCTGCACACTCTCCAGCGCCAGTACGTCTTTTCTCAAGTAAGGAGACCAAAACTGAACACAATACTCCATGTGTGGCCGCACTAACACCTTATACAATTGCAACATAACCTCCCTAGTCTTAAACTCCATCCCTCTAGCAATGAAGGACAAAATTCCATTTGCCTTCTTAATCACCTGTTGCACATAGGACAAGATCTAGGACCGCTTGTTCGTTCGTAGGTTCCATTACATACTGTTCTAGGAAACTATCGCGGATACATTCTATAAACTCCGCCTCAAGGTTGCCTTGACCGACCTGGTTAAACCAATCGACATGTAGATTAAAATCCCCCATGATAACTGCTGTACCATTTCTACATGCATCAGTTATTTCAATGTTTATTGCCTGCCCCACAATAACGTTTACTATTTAGTGGCCGATAGACTACTCCTATCAGTGACTTTTTCGCCTTACTATTCCTGATTTCCACCCAAATGGATTCTACCTTATCCTCCATAGCACCGATGTCATCCCTTACTATTGCCCGGATGTCATCCTTAAATAAAAGAGTAACACCACCTCCCTTACCATCCAAATAGTTTGATACCCTCGGATATTTAACTGACCATCCTTTAACCATATTTCAGTAATGGCCACTAAATCATAGTCATTCACAATGATTTGTGCCATCAACTCATTTACTTTATTCTTAATACTATGAGCATTCAGGTAAAGTACACTTATGTTGGGTTTTTTTTTTACCTCTGTTTTGAATCTTAACATCTCCAGTTTTATTCCTTTTGTTATTACTGGGCCTCTTCACTGAGCTCCCCTCAGTCACTGTACCTTTTACTGTCGCCCTTTTTGATTTTTGACTATGTCGTCTCTGCCTTGCACTTTTCCCCTTACTTCTGTCCCTGTTTTACTACCTTCCAACTTCCTGCATCAGTTCCCATCGCTCTGCCACATTAGTTTAAACCCTCCCCAACAGCTCTAGCAAACACCCCCCCAGGACTTCGGTTCCAGTCCTGACCAGGTGCAGACCGTCCGGTTTGTACTGGTCCCACCTCCTCCAGAACCAGTTCCAATGCCCCAGGAATTTGAATAATGGTAGCAGATTTCTTTGTCGAAGGGACTTTAAAACCTGCTGGTTTTTTACAACAATCCATGACAGTTGTCATGGTCACCATTACTGTTACCACTCCCTCAGGGGCCACACCCTATATTGTATATGGTTCCAATCCTGCACCTTGGTGTACGGACATCTCAGGTTCATCCCAATTAGGGGACAGACTCTGCATACCTCCCATCCCCAATCACCTAACAGGATATAAACCCCGACCTGGGAGTAGATCAGGGAGAGTAATGCTGTGGGGTGAGGAGTAGTGTCATAGAACATAGAACGATACAGCGCAGTACAGGCCCTTTGGCCCTCGATGTTGCACCGACATGGAAAAAATCTAAAGGCCATCTAACCTACACTATGCCCTTATCATCCATATGCTTATCCAATAAATTTTTAAATGCCCTCAATGTTGGCGAGTTCACTACTGTTGCAGGTAGGGCATTCCACGGCCTCACCACTCTTTGCGTAAAAAACCCACCTCTGACCTCTGTCCTATATCTATTACCCCTCAATTTAAGACTATGTCCCCTCGTGCTAGCCACCTCCATCCGTGGGAGAAGGCTCTCGCTGTCCACCCTATCTAACCCTCTGATCATTTTGTATGCCTCTATTAAGTCACCTCTTAACCTTCTTCTCTCTAACGAAAACAACCTCAAGTCCATCAGCCTTTCCTCATAAGATTTTCCCTCCATACCAGGCAACATCCTGGTAAATCTCCTCTGCACCCGTTCCAAAGCTTCCACGTCCTTCCTATAATGAGGCGACCAGAACTGTACGCAATACTCCAAATGCGGCCGTACTAGAGTTTTGTACAACTGCAACATGACCTCATGGCTCCGGAACTCAATCCCTCTACCAATAAAGGCCAACACACCATAGGCCTTCTTCACAACCCTATCAACCTGGGTGGCAACTTTCAGGGATCTATGTACATGGACACCGAGATCCCTCTGCTCATCCACACTACCAAGAATTTTACCATTAGCCAAATATTCCGCATTCCTGTTATTCTTTCCAAAGTGAATCACCTCACACTTCTCCACATTAAACTCCATTTGCCACCTCTCAGCCCAGCTCTGCAGCTTATCTATGTCCCTCTGTAACCTGCAACATCCTTCCGCACTGTCTACAACTCCACCGACTTTAGTGTTGTCTGCAAATTTACTCACCCATCCTTCTGCGCCCTCCTCTAGGTCATTTATAAAAATGACAAACAGCAACGGCCCCAGAACAGATCCTTGTGGTACGCCACTCGTAACTGAACTCCATTCTGAACATTTCCCATCAACTACCACTCTCTGTCTTCTTTCAACTAGCCAATTTCTGATCCACATCTCTAAATCACCCTCAATCCCCAGCCTCCGTATTTTCTGCAATAGCTGACCGTGGGGAACCTTATCAAACGCTTTACTGAAATCCATATACACCACATCAACTGCTCTACCCTCGTCTACCTGTTCAGTCACCTTCTCAAAGAACTCGATAAGGTTTGTGAGGCATGACCTACCCTTCACAAAACCATGCTGACTGTCCCTAATCATATTATTCCTATCTAGATGATTATAAATCGTATCTTTTATAATCCTCTCCAAGACTTTACCCACCACAGACGTCAGGCTCACCGGCCTATAGTTACCGGGGTTATCTCTACTCCCTTTCTTGAACAAAGGGACCACATTTGCTATCCTCCAGTCCCCTGGCACTATTCCTGTAACCAATGATGACCTAAAAATCAAAGCCAAAGGCTCAGCAATCTCTTCCCTGGCTTCCCAGAGAATCCTAGGATAAATCCCATCCATCGTTGTATTATTGAGCATTGAGTAAATAAACCTCCTTGTTATCCTGCCTACCTAATGTCGTATGAATTCCTTTCCTCCAGCTATCACAATAATATAATAATCTTTATAAGTGTCACAAGTAGGCTTACTATAACACTACAAAGAAGTTACTGTGAAAATCCCCTAGTCGTCACATTCCAGCACTTGTTCGGGTATACAGAGGGAGAATTCAGAATGTCCAATTTCTCATAATATACACACAAGTATATGATGTTGCAGAGACAGATATTGATTGACACAGAGGATGACCAATGAACACACAGAACACAGCAGCCAATCACCAGACAGGACACAGCCACTATAAAGCCAGAGGGCACTAGTTTTCCCGCTCTCTCGGGATGCAACCTCTGAGACAACCAGAGCCTGTGAGCAACACCTCGAACATCCACCATGTGGTAGTAAGATAGTCTGGTCAGGTTAGCCTCAGGTCTCCAGTCAACTCAGCATCGTGTCAACCCACAGTTAAAGTATGTTTAATAGTAAACAGTTTAATAAAATAGAGTTGCATTTCTCCATGTGTTGGATGCCTGTCTCTCTCACTGCTATGGAAAACGCAGTCCTCGCAGATCCAGCATACCCAACACATCATGGTACCAGTGCGTGATGTTAGAGTTTGATGGACCTACCTCGAGATAGACTTTCACTGCTTGGTAACTTCAAGAGAAATGCCAGGAGAAACATCAACCAGTCTACACTGTCTCAGTCAATCGGTAAGTTCTCTAGACGACCCTGTGAAAGGCTGTCGAAAGAAATTTACCAACATCGTCTGACTCCTTCATGACAAGATGGTGGCGACAGTGCTCACTGCTGAAATAAGACAGAAACTTTTGAGGTCAAGACTGGAGTCAGGGAGGGATGTGTTATTGCCCCCACTCTTTTCCCCATCTTCACTGCCACCATCTTTCACCTTGTGAAGAACAAGCTTCCCAGTGGAGTGGACATCATCTACAGGATTGAAGGAAACATTTTCAACCTCAACCGGCTGAAATCCAACACTGACGTCGCTCATGGGACTTTAGTCTGCAGATGACATCACCAACTCCGTTATCACAGAAGGGAAGCTCCAATACACACTTGACACCTTCTTGGGAGCATACAAATGAATTGGGGCAGCACGATTGCTTCACAGCTCCAGGGTCCCAAGTTCGATTCCAGCTTGGGTCACTGTCTGTACGGAGTCTGCACATCCTCCTCGTGTGTGCGTGGGTTTCTTCCAGGTGCTCCGGTTTCCTCCCACAGTCCAAAGATGTGCAGGTTAGGTGAATTGGCCATGATAAATTGCCCTTACTGTCCAAAATTGCCCTCAGTGTTGGGCGGGGTTACTGGGTTATGGGGATAGGGTGGAGGTGTTGACCTTGGGTAGGGTGCTCTTTCCAAGAGCTGGTGCAGACTCAATGGGCCGAATGGCCTCCTTCTGCACTGAATTCTATAATTAGTCTCAGTCTCAACCTCAAGAAGACTCGAGTCATTACCAACCCAGGGCAGCACATGGCACAGTGGTTAGCATTGCTACCTCACTGCACCAAGGTCCCAGTTTCGATCCCGGCTCTGGGTCACTGTCCGTGTCGAGTTTGCATATTCTGTCTGTGTTTGCGTGTGTTTTGCCCCTACAACCCAAAGATGTGCAGGGTAGGTGGATTGGCCATGCTAAATTGCCCCTTAATTGTGAAAAAAATCAAGTGGGTACACAAAATTTAAAAAAAGTAAGTTCGTTTCCAACCCTGCACCTTTTTCCAGAATTGTAGGCATAGGATTTCAGAGGAAGATCGCGTCTCTCCCACCATCAAGGTCAATGGAAAAACCCTACCATGTGTGAAATATTCTTGCTACCTGGGAAGACACATCGCCTCTAAGGGTGACATCGATAGGAGATCCAACATCATATCCAATCCACGAGCACCTCCTGCGGACACCTAAAGACAAGAATCCTTGACAACCGTGACATCCGTGCTGACAGCACGATCCTTGTGTACAAGGCAATCGTCCTCCCAACTCTTCTATATATCTCAGAACCTTGAACTACCTACAGACACCACCTCAAGGTCTTGGAGAGACACCATCAACGCTTTGAGGCGGATTTTCTGCATCAGTTGGGAAGGCAGGCGTACTGACATCAGCGTTCATGAAGGAGTCACAAGCACCAGTCAGAAGCCAACTCCGCAGGACCAGCCATGTGCTTAGGATGTCACATTACCAACTGGCAAATCAAATCTTCTTTGCCCAGCTCAAGGAAGACTTTCGAACTAAGTGGAGGACAAAGGGAGCGCTTCAAAGACTCCCTGAAAGCTTACCTCAAGAAAAACAACATAGACATCAATGCATGGGAGACCTTTGCTCAGAAGAGATCTAATTGAAGGAACACAGTTATTTGAGGACACCTAACGGATTATTGGGGAATGTTTTGTGAATGATCATTGCGGACATTAATGGTTCTTCTGACCCTAAGAAATGGTTGTATCCTGACCCCCTGTAAGGCACCACAACCACCGCCTCCCCTCAAACCCCTGGCCAGTAACTTCCCTGGGACCATTTGTCTAATCAGTTAGTATCTCACTGATAGATTGATTAGATCTCAACCTGCTCCCCATCATATATAGAGTGCCTACTCTCTTCACCATGTTGGGAGTGTTCCCCCGAAATCCTATGCCTACAATTCTGGAAAAAGGGGCAGGTAAGCAATTCCCCAGTTGGTGATAGGACCCTTCAATAGTCTCTCGGCTTCCTGCCTTGCCTTTTAAAAAATAAATGTCCCCCTCCTGTTCCTATGTTAGCACCCTGTGTGGAAAAATATCTAACATGGAAGATGATTCTTGGGTGATTCTCAGCCTGGATCATGTTAACATCGAAAAGGAGGAGGTATTGGATCTTTTAAAAGATATTAAGGTAGATAGGTTTCCTGGGCCGGATGGGATTTACCCTAGAATACTGAGTGAAGCAAGGGAGAAAGTTCTGGGGCCTTGACTGACATCTTTGTATCCTCATTGGCAACAGGTGAGATCGCAGAGGACTGGAGAATAGCTAATATGGTACCGCTGTTTAATAAAGGTAGCAGGGATAATCCTGGAAACTATAGGCCAGTGAGCCTCACGTCGGTAGTAGGTAAATTATTGGTGAGAATTCTCAGGGACAGGACTTTTACCCATTTGGAAACAAATGGAACTAATGAGCGATAGCATGGTTTTGTGAAGGGAAGGTAGTGCCTCACTAACTTGATCGTGTTTTTTGAGGAAGATACAAAGGCGATTGATGAGGGGAGGGTGGTGGATGTTGTTTACATGGACTTCAGTAAAGTCTTTGACAAGGTGCTTTGTGGCAGACTGGTACAAAGGTCAAGACACACGAGATCAGAAATGAGGTGGTAAGATGGGCAGCATGGTCACACAAGTGGATAGCACTTGTGGCTTCACAGCTCCAGGGTCCCAGGTTCGATTCCCCACTGAGTCACTGTCTGTGCGGAGTCTGTAAGTTCTCCCCGTGTCAGTCACCAGGGGGCAGAGGTTTAAGGTCCATGGGGCAAAGCTTAGAGATGTTCGAGGCAGGTGTTTTACGCAGAAGGTGGTGAGTACCTGGAACGCCTTGCCAGGGGAGGTTGTGGAAGCAGATATATTAACGGCGTTCAAAAAGACATCGTGACAAACACATGGATAGGATGGGTACAGAGGGATACGGCACAAGGAAGTGCTGAGAGTTTTGCCAAAGGTTGATATCATGATCGGTACAGGTTTGGAGGGCTAAAGGGCCTGTTCCTATGCTGTACTGTTCTTTATTCTTTGTATTTTTGGAAAAAAAGTTTGATTCTTTTTATTCTTAGATTTGCAAAGAAACATGCTCGACCAGCACCAACAGAGGGGAAAGACAACATCACCATCTTCACCAGAATTCTGGACCGTCTGTTGGATGGTTACGACAACAGGCTGCGGCCTGGTCTTGGAGGTAAGAATCACGGCACTATTTATTTAAGGAGCGGCTTAATTGAGAAGTGTTCAAAATCTGATGTACTTTCTCACTTTCTGTTCCACATACTATTTAATAAGATGCACATTGTTCAATGTGGTGAAGTGTTCAAAACACAGAAGTTGCAAGTAAATAAAGTCAGAAATCAGAAGAGATCAGGCAGATCCTATTCATCCAACACGGCGCAGAATATCCCGGAAAGTCCGTAAACACGGATTCTCTGGGAAAAAAACGACAGAGGCTGCTCAATAAAATTAGGGGTGAGAATAAAATTCTGGTGTTGACAACAATATAAATATCCCATGAATTCCTACAAAAAAAGCTTGTGAAGTAAATGCATACGTGAACGCAAGGACTGGGGAGAAGGTCGAAGGATATTGGGGTGAAGTTGATTGATGAGATTTAGGTTTCTGAGGAACAGATGTGTTGAGGACAGGATGAGTAGATGGGGTAGAGGGACAGGATGAGGGGCAGGGTGAGTGGATGGGGCGGAGGGGCAGGATGAGGGGCAGGGTGAGTGGATGGGGCGGAGGGGCAGGGTGAGTAGATGGGGCGGAGGGGCAGGGTGAGTGGATGGGGCTGAGGGGCAGGGTAAGTGGATGGGGCTGAGGGGCAGGGTGAGTGGATGGGGCTGAGGGACAGGGTGAGTGGATGGGGCTGAGGGGCAGGGTGAGTGGATGGGGCGGGGGGGCAGGGTGAGTGGATGGGGCGGGGGGGCAGGGTGAGTGGATGGGGCGGAGGGGCAGGGTGAGTGGATGGGGCGGGGGGGCAGGGTGAGTGGATGGGGCGGAGGGGCAGGGTGAGTGGATGGGGCGGAGGGGCAGGGTGAGTGGATGGGGCGGGGGGGCAGGGTGAGTGGATGGGGTTGAGGGGCAGGGTGAGTGGATGGGGCGGGGGGGCAGGGTGAGTGGATGGGGCGGAGGGGCAGGGTGAGTGGATGGGGTTGAGGGGCAGGGTGAGTGGATGGGGTTGAGGGGCAGGGTGAGTGGATGGGGTTGAGGGGCAGGGTGAGTGGATGGGGTTGAGGGGCAGGGTGAGTGGATGGGGTTGAGGGGCAGGGTGAGTGGATGGGGTTGAGGGGCAGGGTGAGTGGATGGGGCGGAGGGGCAGGGTGAGTGGATGGGGCGGAGGGGCAGGGTGAGTGGATGGGGTTGAGGGGCAGGGTGAGTGGATGGGGTTGAGGGGCAGGGTGAGTGGATGGGGTTGAGGGGCAGGGTGAGTGGATGGGGCGGAGGGGCAGGGTGAGTGGATGGGGTTGAGGGGCGGGTGGAGGGGCAGGGTGAGTGGATGGGGTTGAGGGGCAGGGTGAGTGGATGGGGTTGAGGGGCAGGGTGAGTGGATGGGGTTGAGGGGCAGGGTGAGTGGATGGGGTTGAGGGGCAGGGTGAGTGGATGGGGTTGAGGGGCAGGGTGAGTGGATGGGGTTGAGGGGCAGGGTGAGTGGATGGGGTTGAGGGGCAGGGTGAGTGGATGGGGTTGAGGGGCAGGGTGAGTGGATGGGGTTGAGGGGCAGGGTGAGTGGATGGGGTTGAGGGGCAGGGTGAGTGGATGGGGTTGAGGGGCAGGGTGAGTGGATGGGGTTGAGGGGCAGGGTGAGTGGATGGGGTTGAGGGGCAGGGTGAGTGGATGGGGTTGAGGGGCAGGGTGAGTGGATGGGGTTGAGGGGCAGGGTGAGTGGATGGGGTTGAGGGGCAGGGTGAGTGGATGGGGTGAGGGGCAGGGTGAGTGGATGGGGTGGAGGGGCAGGGTGAGTGGATGGGGTTGAGGGGCAGGGTGAGTGGATGGGGTTGAGGGGCAGGGTGAGTGGATGGGGTGGAGGGGCAGGGTGAGTGGATGGGGTGGAGGGGCAGGGTGAGTGGATGGGGTGGAGGGGCAGGGTGAGTGGATGGGGCGGAGGGGCAGGGTGAGTGGATGGGGTTGAGGGGCAGGGTGAGTGGATGGGGTTGAGGGGCAGGGTGAGTGAATGGGGTTGAGGGGCAGGGTGAGTGGATGGGGTTGAGGGGCAGGGTGAGTGAATGGGGTTGAGGGGCAGGGTGAGTGAATGGGGTTGAGGGGCAGGGTGAGTGGATGGGGCGGAGGGGCAGGGTGAGTGGATGGGGCGGAGGGGCAGGGTGAGTGGATGGGGCGGAGGGGCAGGGTGAGTGGATGGGGCGGAGGGACAGGGTGAGTGGATGGGGCGGAGGGACAGGGTGAGTGGATGGGGCGGAGGGACAGGGTGAGTGGATGGGGCGGAGGGACAGGGTGAGTGGACGGGGCGGAGGGACAGGGCGAGCGGATGGGGCGGAAGGACAGGGCGAGCGGATGAGGCGGAGGGACAGGGTGAGTGGATGGGGCAGAGGGACAGGGTGAGTGAATGGGGCGGAGGTGCAGGGTGAGTGAGTGTGGCCGAGTGGTAGGGTGGGTGGATGAGGTGGTGTGAAAGGGCGAGTGGATGTGAGGATGGAGGGAGTGCTACACTCTCCGCGCTGAGTGAGTGCTGCAGTGTCCACGCTGAGGGAGTGCTGCACTCTCTCCGCGCTGAGGGAGTGCTGCAGTCTCCCTGCGCTGAGGGAGTGCTGCAGTCTCCCTGCGCTGAGGAAGTGCTGCACTCTCCGTGCTGAGGGAGTGCTGCAGTCTCCGCGCTGAGGGAGTGCTGCAGTCGCCGCGCTGAGGGAGTGCTGCAGTCTCTCCGCGCTGAGGGAGTGCTGCAGTCTCCGCTCTGAGGGAGTGCTGCAGTCTCCGCGCTGAGGGAGTGCTGCAGTCTCCCTGCGCTGAGGGAGAGCTGCAGTCTCCGCGCTGAGGGAGTGCTGCACTCTCTCCGCGCTGAGGGAGTACTGCAGTCTCCGCGCTGAGGGAGTGCTGCTCTCTCTCCGCGCTGAGGGAGTGCTGCTCTCTCTCCGCGCTGAGGGAGTGCTGCTCTCTCTCCGCGCTGAGGGAGTGCTGCTCTCTCTGGCGCTGATGGAGTGCTGCTCTCTCTCCGCGCTGAGGGAGTGCTGCTCTCTCTCCGCGCTGAGGGAGTGCTGCACTCTCCGCGCTGAGGGAGTGCTGCTCTCTCTCCGCGCTGAGGGAGTGCTGCACTCTCTCCGCGCTGAGGGAGTGCTGCACTCTCTCCGCGCTGAGGGAGTGCTGCTCTCTCTCTGCGCTGAGGGAGTGCTGCTCTCTCTCTGCGCTGAGGGAGTGCTGCACTCTCTCCGCGCTGAGGGAGTGCTGCACTCTCTCCGCGCTGAGGGAGTGCTGCACTCTCTCCGCGCTGAGGGAGTGCTGCACTCTCTCCGCGTTGAGGGAGTGCTCCACTCTCTCCGCGCTGAGGGAGTGCTGCACTCTCTCCGCGCTGAGGGAGTGCTGCACTCTCTCCGCGCTGAGGGAGTGCTGCACTCTCTCCGCGTTGAGGGAGTGCTCCACTCTCTCCGCGCTGAGGGAGTGCTGCACTCTCTCCGCGCTGAGGGAGTGCTGCACTCTCTCCGCGCTGAGGGAGTGCTGCACTCTCCCTGGGCTGAGGGAGTGCTGCACTCTCCCTGGGCTGAGGGAGTGCTGCACTCTCCCTGGGCTGAGGGAGTGCTGCACTCTCCCTGGGCTGAGGGAGTGCTGCTCTCTCTCCGCGCTGAGGGAGTGCTGCACTCTCCCTGGGCTGAGGGAGTGCTGCTCTCTCTCCGCGCTGAGGGAGTGCTGCAGTCTCCCTGGGCTGAGGGAGTGCTGCACTCTCCCTGCGCTGAGGGAGTGCTGCAGTCTCCGCTCTGAGGGAGTGCTGCACTCTCCGCGCTGAGGGAGTGCTGCACTCTCCCTGGGCTGAGGGAGTGCTGCACTCTCCGCGCTGAGGGAGTGCTGCACTCTCCGCGCTGAGGGAGTGCTGCTCTCTCTCCGCGCTGAGGGAGTGCTGCAGTCTCCCTGGGCTGAGGGAGTGCTGCTCTCTCTCCGCGCTGAGGGAGTGCTGCAGTCTCCCTGGGCTGAGGGAGTGCTGCTCTCTCTCCGCGCTGAGGGAGTGCTGCTCTCTCTCCGCGCTGAGGGAGTGCTGCACTCTCTCCACGCTGAGGGAGTGCTGTACTCTCCGCGCTGAGGGAGTGCTGCACTCTCTCCGCGCTGAGGGAGAGCAGCACTCTCTCCGCGCTGAGGGAGTGCTGCTCTCTCTCCGCTCTGAGGGATTGCTGCACTCTCTCCGCGCTGAGGGAGTGCTGCACTCTCCGCGCTGAGGGAGTGCTGCTCTCTCTCCGCGCTGAGGGAGTGCTGCTCTCTCTCCGCGCTGAGGGAGTGCTGCTCTCTCTCCGCGCTGAGGGAGTGCTGCTCTCTCTCCGCGCTGAGGGAGTGCTGCTCTCTCTCCGCGCTGAGGGAGTGCTGCACTCTCTCCGCGCTGAGGGAGTGCTGCACTCTCTCCGCGCTGAGGGAGTGCTGCACTCTCTCCGCGCTGAGGGAGTGCTGCACTCTCTCCGCGCTGAGGGAGTGCTGCACTCTCCGCGCTGAGAGAGTGCTGCACTCTCCGCGCTGAGGGAGTGCTGCACTCTCCGCGCTGAGGGAGTGCTGCACTCTCCGCGCTGAGGGAGTGCTGCACTCTCCGCGCTGAGGGAGTGCTGCACTCTCCGCGCTGAGGGAGTGCTGCACTCTCCGCGCTGAGGGAGTGCTGCACTCTCTCCGCGCTGAGGGAGTGCTGCACTCTCCGCGCTGAGGGAGTGCTGCACTCTCTCCGCGCTGAGGGAGTGCTGCACTCTCCCTGGGCTGAGGGAGTGCTGCACTCTCCCTGGGCTGAGGGAGTGCTGCACTCTCCCTGGGCTGAGGGAGTGCTGCACTCTCCCTGGGCTGAGGGAGTGCTGCACTCACCCCGCGCTGAGGGAGTGCTGCACTCTCTCCGCGCTGAGGGAGTGCTGCAGTCTCTGCGCTGAGGGAGTGCTGCAGTCTCTGCGCTGAGGGAGTGCTGCAGTCTCCGCTCTGAGGGAGTGCTGCACTCTCCGCGCTGAGGGAGTGCTGCTCTCTCTCCGCGCTGAGGGAGTGCTGCAGTCTCCCTGGGCTGAGGGAGTGCTGCTCTCTCTCCGCGCTGAGGGAGAGCAGCACTCTCTCCGCGCTGAGGGAGAGCAGCACTCTCTCCGCGCTGAGGGAGTGCTGCTCTCTCTCCGCTCTGAGGGAGTGCTGCTCTCTCTCCGCTCTGAGGGAGTGCTGCACTCTCCGCGCTGAGGGAGTGCTGCACTCTCTCCGCGCTGAGGGAGTGCTGCTCTCTCTCCGCGCTGAGGGAGTGCTGCTCTCTCTCCGCGCTGAGGGAGTGCTGCTCTCTCTCCGCGCTGGGGGAGTGCTGCTCTCTCTCCGCGCTGAGGGAGTGCTGCACTCTCTCCGCGCTGAGGGAGTGCTGCACTCTCTCCGCGCTGAGGGAGTGCTGCACTCTCCCCGCGCTGAGGGATTGCTGCACTCTCTCCGCGCTGAGGGATTGCTGCACTCTCTCCGCGCTGAGGGATTGCTGCACTCTCTCCGCGCTGAGGGAGTGCTGCACTCTCTCCGCGCTGAGGGAGTGCTGCACTCTCCGCGCTGAGGGAGTGCTGCACTCTCCGCGCTGAGGGAGTGCTGCACTCTCCGCGCCTGAGGGAGTGCTGCACTCTCCGCGCTGAGGGAGTGCTGCACTCTCCGCGCTGAGGGAGTGCTGCACTCTCCGCGCTGAGGGAGTGCTGCACTCTCTCCGCGCTGAGGGAGTGCTGCACTCTCCGCGCTGAGGGAGTGCTGCACTCTCTCCGCGCTGAGGGAGTGCTGCACTCTCCCCTCTGAGGGAGTGCTGCACTCTCCCCTCTGAGGGAGTGCTGCACTCTCCGCGCTGAGGGAGTGCTGCACTCTCCCTGCGCTGAGGGAGTGCTGCAGTCTCCGCTCTGAGGGAGTGCTGCTCTCTCTCCGCGCTGAGGGAGTACTGCAGTCTCCGTGCTGAGGGAGTGCTGCACTCTCCCTGCGCTGAGGGAGTGCTGCAGTCTCCGCTCTGAGGGAGTGCTGCACTCTCTCCGCGCTGAGGGAGTACTGCAGTCTCCGTGCTGAGGGAGTGCTGCACTCTCTCCGCGCTGAGGGAGTACTGCAGTCTCCGCGCTGAGGGAGTGCTGCTCTCTCTCCGCGCTGAGGGAGTGCTGCTCTCTCTCCGCGCTGAGGGAGTGCTGCTCTCTCTCCGCGCTGAGGGAGTGCTGCTCTCTCTGGCGCTGAGGGAGTGCTGCTCTCTCTGGCGCTGAGGGAGTGCTGCTCTCTCTGGCGCTGAGGGAGTGCTGCTCTCTCTCCGCGCTGAGGGAGTGCTGCTCTCTCTCCGCGCTGAGGGAGTGCTGCTCTCTCTCCGCGCTGAGGGAGTGCTGCTCTCTCTCCGCGCTGAGGGAGTGCTGCTCTCTCTCCGCGCTGAGGGAGTGCTGCACTCTCCGCACTGAGGGAGTGCTGCTCTCTCTCCGCGCTGAGGGAGTGCTGCACTCTCTCCGCACTGAGGGAGTGCTGCACTCTCTCCGCGCTGAGGGAGTGCTGCTCTCTCTCTGCGTTGAGGGAGTGCTGCTCTCTCTCTGCGCTGAGGGAGTGCTGCACTCTCTCCGCGCTGAGGGAGTGCTGCACTCTCTCCGCGCTGAGGGAGTGCTGCACTCTCTCCGCGCTGAGGGAGTGCTGCACTCTCTCGCGCTGAGGGAGTGCTGCACTCTCTCCGCGCTGAGGGAGTGCTGCACTCTCTCCGCGCTGAGGGAGTGCTGCACTCTCCCTGGGCTGAGGGAGTGCTGCACTCTCCCTGGGCTGAGGGAGTGCTGCACTCTCCCTGGGCTGAGGGAGTGCTGCACTCTCCCTGGGCTGAGGGAGTGCTGCACTCTCCCTGGGCTGAGGGAGTGCTGCACTCTCCCTGGGCTGAGGGAGTGCTGCACTCTCCCTGGGCTGAGGGAGTGCTGCACTCTCCCTGGGCTGAGGGAGTGCTGCACTCTCCCTGGGCTGAGGGAGTGCTGCACTCTCCCTGGGCTGAGGGAGTGCTGCACTCTCCCTGGGTTGAGGGAGTGCTGCACTCTCCCTGGCTGAGGGAGTGCTGCACTCTCCCTGGGCTGAGGGAGTGCTGCACTCTCCCTGGGCTGAGGGAGTGCTGCACTCTCTCCGCGCTGAGGGAGTGCTGCACTCTCTCCGCGCTGAGGGATTGCTGCACTCTCCCCGCGCTGAGGGAGTGCTGCACTCTCCCTGCGCTGAGGGAGTGCTGCTCTCTCTCCGCACTGAGGGATTGCTGCAGTCTCCGCGCTGAGGGATTGCTGCACTCTCCCCGCACTGAGGGAGTGCTGCTCTCTCTCCGCGCTGAGGGAGAGCTACAGTCTCCACGCTGAGGGAGTGCTGCACTCTCCCTGCGCTGAGGGATTGCTGCAGTCTCCGCGCTGAGGGAGTGCTGCACTCTCCCTGCGCTGAGGGAGTGCTGCACTCTCCCTGCGCTGAGGGAGTGCTGCACTCTCCCTGCGCTGAGGGAGTGCTGCACTCTCCCTGCGCTGAGGGAGTGCTGCACTCTCCCTGCGCTGAGGGAGTGCTGCACTCTCCCTGCGCTGAGGGAGTGCTGCACTCTCCCTGCGCTGAGGGAGTGCTGCACTCTCCCTGCGCTGAGGGAGTGCTGCACTCTCCCTGCGCTGAGGGAGTGCTGCACTCTCCGCGCTGAGGGAGTGCTGCACTCTCCGCGCTGAGGGAGTGCTGCACTCTCCGCGCTGAGGGAGTGCTGCAGTCTCCGTGCTGAGGGAGTGCTGCACTCTCCCTGCGCTGAGGGAGTGCTGCAGTCTCCGCGCTGAGGGAGTGCTGCAGTCTCCCTGCGCTGAGGGAGTGCTGCAGTCTCCGCGCTGAGGGATTGCTGCAGTCTCCGCGCTGAGGGAGTGCTGCAGTCTCCGCGCTGAGGGATTGCTGCAGTCTCCGCTCTGAGGGAGTGCTGCACTCTCTCCGCGCTGAGGGAGTGCTGCACTCTCTCCGCGCTGAGGGAGTGCTGCAGTCTCTCCGCGCTGATGGAGTGCTGCACTCTCTCCGTGCTGAGGGAGTGCTGCACTCTCCCTGCGCTGAGGGAGTGCTGCTCTCTCTCCGCGCTGAGGGAGTGCTGCACTCTCCCTGCGCTGAGGGAGTGCTGCTCTCTCTCCGCGCTGCGGGAGTGCTGCACTCTCCCCGCGCTGAGGGAGTGCTGCACTCTCCCCGCGCTGAGGGAGTGCTGCACTCTCCCCGCGCTGAGGGAGTGCTGCACTCTCCCCGCGCTGAGGGAGTGCTGCACTCTCCCCGCGCTGAGGGAGTGCTGCACTCTCCCCGCGCTGAGGGAGTGCTGCACTCTCCGCGCTGAGGGATTGCTGCAGTCTCCGCGCTGAGGGAGTGCTGCACTCTCCCTGCGCTGAGGGAGTGCTGCACTCTCCCTGCGCTGAGGGAGTGCTGCACTCTCCCTGCGCTGAGGGAGTGCTGCACTCTCCCTGCGCTGAGGGAGTGCTGCACTCTCCCTGCGCTGAGGGAGTGCTGCACTCTCCCTGCGCTGAGGGAGTGCTGCCACTCTCCCTGCGCTGAGGGAGTGCTGCACTCTCCCTGCGCTGAGGGAGTGCTGCACTCTCCCTGCGCTGAGGGAGTGCTGCACTCTCCGCGCTGAGGGAGTGCTGCACTCTCCGCGCTGAGGGAGTGCTGCACTCTCCGCGCTGAGGGAGTGCTGCAGTCTCCGTGCTGAGGGAGTGCTGCACTCTCCCTGCGCTGAGGGAGTGCTGCAGTCTCCGCGCTGAGGGAGTGCTGCAGTCTCCCTGCGCTGAGGGAGTGCTGCCAGTCTCCGCGCTGAGGGATTGCTGCAGTCTCCGCGCTGAGGGAGTGCTGCAGTCTCCGCGCTGAGGGATTGCTGCAGTCTCCGCTCTGAGGGAGTGCTGCACTCTCTCCGCGCTGAGGGAGTGCTGCACTCTCTCCGCGCTGAGGGAGTGCTGCAGTCTCTCCGCGCTGATGGAGTGCTGCACTCTCTCCGTGCTGAGGGAGTGCTGCACTCTCCCTGCGCTGAGGGAGTGCTGCTCTCTCTCCGCGCTGAGGGAGTGCTGCACTCTCCCTGCGCTGAGGGAGTGCTGCTCTCTCTCCGCGCTGCGGGAGTGCTGCACTCTCCCCGCGCTGAGGGAGTGCTGCACTCTCCCCGCGCTGAGGGAGTGCTGCACTCTCCCCGCGCTGAGGGAGTGCTGCACTCTCCCCGTGCTGAGGGAGTGCTGCACTCTCCCCGCGCTGAGGGAGTGCTGCACTCTCCCCGCGCTGAGGGAGTGCTGCACTCTCCGCGCTGAGGGATTGCTGCACTCTCCGCGCTGAGGGAGTGCTGCAGTCTCCACGCTGAGGGAGTGCTGCACTCTCCCAGCGCTGAGGGAGTGCTGCTCTCTCTCCGCGCTGAGGGAGTGCTGCAGTCTCCACGCTGAGGGAGTGCTGCTCTCTCTCCACGCTGAGGGAGTGCTGCTCTCTCTCCACGCTGAGGGAGTGCTGCACTCTCCCAGCGCTGAGGGAGTGCTGCTCCCTCTCCGCGCTGAGGGAGTGCTGCAGTCTCCACGCTGAGGGAGTGCTGCAGTCTCCCTGTGCTAAGGGAGTGCTGCATTTTGGTTGTCATACAAGATCCCATGTCGATCCAAAATTGGTGCGAGAGGTTTGCAATTATCACGCGATTGTTTGGAAGTGTTATCAGAAAGAAAAACAGGCAATGACAGGTTTGCCAGTTTAATGTCAGTTGTGACCTTGTTTCTGCAACCTGTGATTTGAGGAAAAAATGACTCAGCATCTCAGAAGTATGAGATAATCACAAAGCCTACACACATTTGTAATGTTAAGCAAGTCTAACTGACATGGTTCAATTTTTGAGAATGGTAATGCAATGTCCACTTATGTTATTTAGTGGGTCTCCCAGATGTCATTCACGGATGACAACATTAGCAAATCTGAGATTGTATGGAATTAGGGGGAAAGCTGACTGGTGGTGAGCTGAAGGGCAAGGTTAAGAAGGCCGAGCATTAATGAATAACTTCAGCCAGTACAGGAATTGAATCCAGGCTGTCAGCATTGCTCCCCGCATCACAAACCCGGCATTGCAATGTTATCTTCTGTTGCAAACTCCACTCCGGATTGGCATTTGAGTGGGATTCCCAGGATTGATACCAGTGCTAAAAGAATTCAATTATGAGGACAGGCTGCCCAGATTAGCCATATATTTACTGGAATACAGAAGATTAAAGGGTGATATAATTGAGGTGTGTCTTTGCATTGGAGAAATGCAAATGTCACTCCAGCATTTAAGAAAGGATTGATGGAGAAACAAGGTGATTACTTTGAGTTGTGGGAAACTTACTTCAATTTAGCATCAGGGACAGAGGGCTGGATTGTCAATTGTCAATGGGGCGAGGAACGGACTGGGGCACGATTTGGAAGTTGCATTTCCTGGAGAGGTGACACTGGACCTTCCCATCTCTTGTATAGTTGATAATATTTAGAAGATGTGAAGGGAGGGGAGGGAAGGTGAAACTGGCTTGCCACAAGTGAATGTCTCCTTGAGGAAGAGAATTGTATATCCACGCTTGGAGCTCACACAAAGTAAGAGGGAATGATTAGAAGATTAGTGAAAAGTCTCTCTCCAAAAGGATTGTGGGTGCTGTGACAACTGGAATTGTCAATTCTTTGTTGAGTTAGGGTAACAGGGATATGTACCCAGGGAAATAACAAAGGGAGTTCAGATCTCCATAAGATACAACTAATTGATTCGGGGAACCGGCTCAAATGTTTTGCCTCATCCTGCTGCAATATAATTGGGAAAGAGCTGGAAACATATGGAGAAAGAGTCTAGCTCATATTCTTTGAAGTGACTTTGTGATTGGAGTAAATGAGAGCTAATGCTTTCCTATTGAACTAATGTTTGATGGTGTGACAGGCCATTCTACTGCAGTCAAATCAAATGGACAGCTTCGCACAGATATTACCAGCTTTCACAAGTATGTTTAAATAAAAATAATGACACAATTCATTTACTGAGTGACATTCTCAATTGCTGTATTGCAACACAAGGTCATTACAATAAATCAGACCTTGTTCAAAAAGTAATACCCACTGCTTGCCTTCCCTGGCTCAGTTTACAATGTGCCCAGGCTGAAGCCTGGATTTTCCACTCCTCTCAACAGTAATGATAGGTGGGAGGAGAAAATATTGCAGGACGCACAGGTCAGATTTATGTCGACGGGAAAACAAGTTGGGATCGTCCACCATAGACATCAATGGTGCCGTTAGTTTCCCACTGCACCATGTCGGGAATGTAATTTGAATATATGAGAATATCAGGAATGCTCAGTGTGAAGGCAGCTTTTTGTTTAGTCAGAATCACGCACCGACTGGATGAAAAGGCCACGCCGGTGCCTAATTAGATCAGCGTCCTTCGTGTTCAGATGTAAAGGAGCTGCATTTCAGTCGTGACTTCGAGCTATGTTCACCTGATTGATGTTGCACATTGCAGGGTCTGCTCACACATGGTTTCGGGCATAATACTAATCCATAGATGGCACAGTCACAGTCAGAGGAAGCAGCTTCTTGATTAGGAACAGGTAGTCTAGGGGCAGGGACTAAATGATCTGACGGTGGGTGTCTCTGCCTGTCACTGTACAATAAGCCTTGAGATGGGCGAGGTAAGGTTGACATGGGGCATAGCCACATCCACCTCAAAATGATTCAAGGGATAAAACGGGGCTATCCACGATGCTTACAGAGGAGGAATGAGAGTTATTGGAGGGAGGGAAGTCTGTATCTTCTGTTCCTCCTGGATAATGGGAGGTATTTCCACAGTCATGCAGGAGGGGACAAAGCTAGTCTGGTAGTAGAACCTCAGCGACCTGAAGTTATGTTGCAGTAGAAAATGAACCAATGAAAAATAAAACAAACCTGCATACTAACATTTTGTGACACATGCATTAGAACACCAGGTGTCGCACCTCAACATTCTGCAGTCATTCTCCACTTAAGTATTTATTATTCTTCCTTCCAAAGTTAACAACTTCACATTTGCCCACATTATACCCCATATGCCAAATGTTTGCCCACTCACCCAGCCTATCTATATCAGTCTGCAAGCCCCTCACGCCTTCTTCGCAACATACTTCCCTACCTATCTTTGCAAATTTAGCTACCATGCCTTCTCTCCCCTCATCTCAGTCATTGATGTAAATTGTGAAAAGTTGAGGCCCCTGCGGGACTCCATTCATGCCAATCATAAAAGGACCCACTTATGCATACTATCTGTTTTCTGCAAGCCAGCCAATCTACAATCCAGGCTAATTTGTTACCCTTTTATTTTTATTTTTATTGTTAAGCTTTTATTTTCCACAATAACCTTTAATGTGGCACCTTATCAAATGCCCTCTGTAAATTCAAGTCCATTATGTCTACAGTCTCCCCTTTTATCCCAGCACATGTTACTTCTTTAAATAATTGACTAAACATGATTTTCCCTTTCACAAATCCATGCTAACTTTTTCTGATTACTTTGAGTCTTCCAAAAATGAGTAATGATAACCATTTTAATGACCAATTCTAATACATTCTCCATGACAGATGTCAAGCAAGCTTGCCCATAATTTTCTGTTTTCTGCCTCGCCCTTCTTGAATAGAGGAGTTATATTTGCTACCTTCAAGTCTGATGGATGATTTCCAAAATCTAGGGAAACCTGGAAATTTCACACCAATGAATCTACTCACTCGCCACCTTTTCTCAGACCTGAGGACGAAGTAGATCAGGACCTGGGGACTACTTGTCAGCCACAGCTCCATCAGTTTGTTCACTACAGCTTTCCCAGTGATCGTAATTTCACCAAGTTCCTCTCGCCCCTCCACCTCTTGATTTACAGCCATTACTGGAATATTTCTTGTATCCTCTGTAGTGAAGCCAGAAGCAAAAGATCTGTTCATTCCAGCTTCCATTTTCTCATTATCAACTATTAACGCCCCGTTCTCACTCTGTACAGGAGAAACATTACAATGCACGTTCAGTATCACTGTCAGAAAGAGCAGCTGGTGAAGGATCCTCACTTGGATCTGCACCATCATGCTCACCCTTGCCACTGACATGTATTATGATCCCAGACCAAAATGAGTAACAAACACCTCGAGGTAACAAGGATACTAGACTGAAACCCCAATATTTTAGTTTATTTGTAAGATTGTGCAGAAAGAATGGTGCATTCCACGAGTGATTGCATGAAGAAATAGGGCTTTACTATTTTAAAACAAAACTGTATTGTGTTACTGTGGGGGAATTGTGGACTCCGAGTCAGACAGATCAGAATTCAACTCCTCTCTCCAAAGCTTTCCCCAAACAACTTTCTAAAGCTTTTCAAAATGTCTCCCTGCATTCCTTGGCCCCACCCAGCAATGGCCTCCCCAACCTAAAAAAAACAAATGATCTCTGCCGGCTGCAAAGCACATTAATTCCCAAGGGATTTTTCCAGTCAAACCACAGTCCATTGGTCCAGACTGGAAAACACATTCCTTTGTCAATTTCACTCTCTGGCTGCTAAAAGCACCTAGACCCTGCAAAAACAGAAATGTTTTTAAACAAACATGACCACTGCATTCAAACACACTCTAACTCTTTTTGCCCTTAAATTGCACAATACTTCGAATACAATATTCCTAAAGTCTTCCCGTCGTCATGCCTCCCCTTCCTTTCAAAGAAAATGAACTAGCAATGTAAATAGATGGCTTCATTTTTCTAAACTTCTTTTAACAGTAAACATTTGCTAAGATTACATACAACCCAGACTCTAAAATATATCATTTTACATTTTTAAACAGACAAACTTCAATATGAATATATTCCATTTTGGTCTTAGATAGAACAGTACAGCACAGAACAGGCCCTTCGGCCCTCGATGTTGTGCCGAGCAATGATCACCCTACTCAAACCCACCCTATACCTGTAACCCAACAACCCCCCCCCTTAACCTTACTTTTTAGGACACTACGGGCAATTTAGCATGGCCAATCCACCTAACCCGCACATCTTTGGACTGTGGGAGGAAACCGGAGCACCCGGAGGAAACCCACGCACACATGGGGAGGACGTGCAGACTTCACACAGACAGTGACCCAGCCAGGAATCGAACCTGGGACCCTGGAGCTGTGAAGCATTTATGCTAACCACCATGCTACCCTGCTGCCCATGTCACATGTCACAGTTGTGCAAAGCATCAGCAATCACATTTTCTCTTCCTGCCACATGCAGAGTTCATAAATTAAACTGTTGTAATAATAAACTCCTTCTGAATAGTCTTGTATTTGGAGTAATAAAATTGTCCAAAGATTTTAATGGATTATGGTGCCTATGTACAGTTGTCAGATAAATTGTTACTAAGATAAATGTTAAAATGTTGTGACGCCAACACTGAACTCAATGTTTCCTTCTCAAAGTGTGAAATTTATTTTTGTGAATTTTGAGTTTACTAGAAAAATACCGATTGGTTCTTCATCATCCTCCTGCAGCAGGACATCACCGACACCCACATCACTTGCATAAATTACCACTCTAAAAGGTTCAGAATAATTAGGTGTCATCAACATCGGTGTGCTGGTTAACACAGTCTTCAGATTATCGAATGCTCATATCGCTGCAACTTACTTCAATGAAATCATCCTTTAGCACGTTGTTGAAGGCTTTGTTTTTGTACCTGTGCTAACTTTAGTGGATTGAACCTTTATGGATGTTTTTTAATGGGAATAGCATTTCCTATATCTATATCATGCATAATTACTTTCATATTTCCCAATTTATTCCCACATATAGCTCTTTTAGGTCATTTTGATTTTCCTCTGGAAGGTATCTCAATAGTTTATCCCAATTTTAAAAAAATAAATTTAGAGTACCCAATTTTTATTTTTATTAAGGGGCAATTTAGCATGGCCAATCCACCTACCCTGCACATCTTTGTGTTGTGGGGACATGGGGAGAATGTGCAAACTCCACATGGACATGACCCGGGGCTGGGGTCGAACCCGGGTCCTCGGCGCTGTGAGGCAGCAGTACTAACCACTGCGCTACCTTGCCACCCTTATCTCAATTTTTTCTTCCTCATTATTCAATTTAATTTGAGGAATGTCAAATTTAGAATCATTTGGATTTTTCTCTTCGCCCTGAGTTACAACACCTTCTTTATCAAAATGTGTTTTGAGCATATTAACATGACACTCTGAATTTTCATTCTGTCTGACGTAATTCACCTCACTCAATTTCCTTTCAATTTGATATGGCACACTAAATCTTGTTTTCAATAGTTCACCTACCATTGTAACAAAACTAGTACTCTCTCCCCACTACCAAAACTACACATTTTTGATTTCTTATCTGCCCCTTTTTTCATCACATGTTGTGACAATTTGAAATATTTCCTAGCCAACTCATCAGCCCCAGTTAATTTCTGCTGAAAGTTTGACACATATTCCAACAATGTAATCTCCGACCGCTGACTCACTAATTTCTCTTTGAACAATTTAAGTGATCCTCTCACCTCATAATCAAAAATCAATTCAAATGGACTGAATTTAATTGAATCATTAGGTGCATCCCGAATTGTAAATTCTCCAAATGGAATTCTTTTATTCCCATCCTCTGGATAATCTTAATTATAGGCCCTCAACATGGTCTTTAGAGTTTGATGCCACCTTAGTTTCTTTATTTAGAGGCAATTTAGAGTGGCCAATCCACCTCCCCTGCACATCTTTGGGTTGTGGGGATGAAACACACGCAAACATGGAGAGAATGTGCAAACTGCACATGGACAGTGACCCAGAACCGGGATCGAACCTGGGACCTCGGCACGTGAGGCAGCAATGCTAACCACTGCGCCACCATGCTGCCCTGATGATGCCATCTTTCTAATGCCCCTTGTGATTCAGGATGATGTGTCTGAGTGAAATAACTTTATTCCAGAACTATCCTTGAACAATCTCGACATAAAATAGGATCCCTGATCTGACTGAATATATTTTGGTGGTCCATATGTATTAAAAAACATTTGGTTAACTCCTCAACAACTCTCTTGAGATGTAGGGCTGGATTCTCCGATTATAGAACATAGAACAGGCCCTTCGGCCCTCGATTTTGTGCCAAGCCATGATCACCCTACTCAAACCCACGTGTCCACCCTATACCCGTAACCCAACAACCCCCCCCATTAACCTTACTTTTTAGGACACTATGGGCAATTTAGCATGGCCAATCCACCTAACCCGCACATCTTTGGACTGTGGGAGGAAACCGGAGCACCCGAAGGAAACCCACGCACACACGGGGAGGACGTGCAGACTCCGCACAGACAGTGACCCAGCCGGGAATCGAACCTGGGACCCTGGAGCTGTGAAGCATTTATGCTAACCACCATGCTACCGTGCTACCTGCTCCATCCCCACGCCAATGGGAACGGGGAAACCTAGCGCAAAATTGCTACCGACTCCCCATTTTGCTGGGGACTAGCAGGATGGCAGCGTAGAGCACCCGGTTCTAGCTGCTGATACACCCCGGAGAATTGCCGGATTTATGGGTATGCATGCGCACGGTGGCGGCCTGCAGTTGTCGCTCCGTCCTTCATGGCGGAGGCCGCTCGCAGACCCGGCCCATGAAATAGTCCCTCCCTTCGGCTTGCTAGCGCACCCCAGACCACCCCCCACAGTGCATCCAGCCGAATAATGTCCCCCTGCCTGCGGATCGGCCCTTCCCCAAATGTGGCAGCAGCGCTGGACTGAGTCTGCGGCCGCTATGCCGAGTTCCCGACGGGTGAGACCATGAGAGACCCATGCTGTAGGGAACTCGGCTGGTCAGGGGCAATGTCCTGAAGCCGTTGATAGGGCGCGCAGCATACTCCTAGAGTACGGAGTCCGGCGTATTCCTAGAGTATGCCATTTTGGAGGGGGCGGAGCATCGTGAAAGCGGCGCTGTTCCAGATTCTATCATGGGAGCTTGGATTCTCCGGTCGGTCGCCGAACGTGATTTCGGCATCGGAGAATCCAGCCCATAATGTTTCTTAATGGAATTTCTAGTAGACACATCCATTATGGTCAACAAATGCTGATTCCCGTTTTTGGTTTTAGGCAGGGGTCCCACGCGATCAATTGGGTCCTGAGTAAAAGATTCCTCAAATGATGCGATGAGTACTAAAGGTCTTGGTTTGATTACCGCCTAAGGATTTCCTATTACCTGACATGTGTGACAAAACAGCAAATTGAACTACATCCCTATGCAGACCAAGCTAATAAAAATATTGTTATATTTTTGCTTGAGTTTCTTTGCTCCTAAATGAAATCCTAGCCACAAGACCTCCTTTCTATAACGCACCAGTAATAACACTTGATGAATTTCTGCCCATTCCTCATCTGCTTGAATATGTAAAGGTATTCATTTACTCATTAATACATTATTTCAAATTTAATAACACTCTGGTATATACTTAGATTCCATTTCCATATATGCTTTCTGATACAACTGCTTTATCTCTGAACCTTTCTGTTGTAATTCAACCAACTTGCTTGAACTAAAGACATCCGCTTCATCCAGTACAGCTCTTGTTCTTCACTAACCATCTGATCAAACATGGGGCGCAATTCTCCGCACTCACGACGGTGCGGAGAATAGCGGGGGTCGTAAATTTTTACGGCCACGCTAGTCTGACGCCCTCCCGCTATTCTCCCCCCCCCCCCCCCACGCCCGACTCCCGACACAAATCGCTGCTCCCGTTTTTTTATGGCGAGCAGCGATTCTCAGCTGGCCGATGGGCCGAAGTCCAAGCCCTTTACGACCGTTTTTAGGAACGTCAAACACCCCTGGTCTGACGGTTCGTAAAAACGGCCGTAAAGTTCGGATCTTGGCAACCATGGCACCGATTGGCACGGCAGTACCACGGCCGTGCCAAGGGTGCCATGGGCCCACGATCGGTGGGCACCGATCGCGGGCAGCAGGTCCGATTCCCGCGCACTCTTTGTCCTTCCGCCACCCCGCTGTATCCATTCGCGGGGCGGCTGAGGGGCATCCCGGCCCGCGCATGCGCGGGTTTCGCGCAAATGCGCGATGACGTCATCTGTGCATGCGCGGGTTGGAGTCTTCCAATCCGCGCATGCGCGGCTGACGTCATGTGACGCGCCAGCCGTCGCAAACTCTGGCAAGCGGGCTTAACAAAATTCGTTAAGCCCGCGATGCCGGAGTTCACGGCCGCGGCATGCTAGCCCCGGCCGGGGACCAGAATCCGTTCCCGGTCGGGGGGGGGGAGGCTAGCGTCAAACCCGCCCGTTTTTGATGCCAGCCTTACGATTTCTCCCGGTTTCGGAGAATCGCGCCCATGGTTTCTGACAACTGAAGTCAGCCCTATCGGTACTCCTCAAGTTCTCTCTCTCCTGTGGCTTTATGACTTGTTACCACACCATCAGGAAATATTCCCAGGTAAACCTCTTGCAACATGACTTTCCACTGGCTTTTCAACCACAGGAGGCTGCACTCCAGCAGCCTCATTACCTAATTACCTCATTACCTCCAGCGACATCTTTACCTAAGAAAAAAATAATTTTTCTATTACTCATACAATCACTCTGAGGAAATGAACAGAAAGGCATAATGGGTAGTTAGGCCAAGTTAGAAGTAAAATTTTACTGCAGTAGAATAACGAGTTAGGTTAGTGGACTTTTAAACATCAACTGGGATTCAAGGCAGGAAGAGGGGGATGGACAGCTACTAGGACCATTTCCTTGTTGCCAGGGATACTGGGAAAATAGGCCTCAGGTCAGGTTAAGGAATGTGGGGAAAGCCTATGGGAGCTTTGCATTTGCACCGTTGCCTTATTTGGTCGTATGTTTGTGAAACTTGATGCAACTTGAATGTATATGAAATGAGGGGCGCGATTCTCCCATATGGGGAGAAATCGTAAGGCTGGCGTCAAATCCGGGCGGATTCTGGTCCCCGGTCGGGGCTAGCATGCTGACGCCGTAAACTCCGGCATCGCGGGCTTAACGAATTTCGTTAAGCCCGCTTGCCAGAGTTAGCGCCGGCTGACGCGTCATATGACGTCAGCCGCGCATGCGCGGATTGGAAGACTCCAACCCGCGCATACGCGGATGACGTCATCGTGCATTTGCGCGAATGATACAGCGGGGCGGCGGAGGGACAAAGAGTGCGAGGGCATCGGGCCCGCTGCCCGCGATCGGTGGGCCCCGATCGTGGGCCCATGGCACCCTTGGCACGGCCGTGGTACTGCCGTGCCAATCGGTGCCATGGTTTTAAAGATCGAGAGTTTACGGCCATTTTTACGAACGGCCAGACCAGGTGTGTTTGCCGTTCGTAAAAACAGCCGTAAAGGGCTGGGAACTCGGCCCATCGATCAGCTGAGAATCGCTGCCGGCCGTAAAAAAACGGCGGCAGCGATTCGTATCGGGAGTCGGGCATGGGGGGGGGGGAGAATAGCGGGAGGGCGTCGGAACAGCGTGGTCATAAAATTTTACGAGCCACGCTATTCTCCGCACCGTCGGGAGTGCGGAGAATCGCGCCCGAGATGTTTTGTCCCTTTGTCTGCACTCTGGCTGTGGAAGATCCAGGAGACATGGTTGTGTCCTGCTCTCCCAATAGAGTGAGTCACCCAGCTGGCTAGTTAAAATAAACAATAATTGATACCTGCAAATCCGTCTCAAATTGTATTGAGACCAGACTAACAGCAAAAGAATCAGGATTGTCAACTCCACCACTTTTCACTGGACTCTCTAACCTTATAAAGTGGCACATTACTACTTTCACCATGAATTCCACATATTACCACCTTTTCTAGCAATACTCCTTCCGAACTATGTCTCCTTATCTCTCACCATTAAAGATTGACTTTCTCGTGTATCCCTTAATATCTTAATCACCACATTGTACACATGGGTAAGTCTTACCTTCACAAATAAAATCCTTACAAAGTTCTGGTACCTGCTTTTCTACCAACCTCTGAACATGTTGCACACTTTGTTACACCTCTTCCACTGGGACAATGTTTTTTCCTCCTACTTTAATAAACCCTACAGGTTTATCCTGTTTTACCGAGTCTGTCTTCCCAGTACTTTTCTTAAGCTACCATACTGCAACTTCACGCGTCCAACTTTAAGACAATATAAACACTTTTTTCTTATTTCTCTACTCACTCACCTAAATCGCTGGCTTTTAAAGCAGACCAAGCAGGCCAGCAGCATGGTTTGATTCCCGTACCAGCCTCCCCGGACAGGCGCCGGAATGTGGCGACTAGGGGCTTTTCACAGTAACTTCATTGAAGCCTACTCGTGACAATAAGCGATTTTCATTTCATTTCATTTCATACTATGGTAGGTTTACTTTTTGATATGTTTGCGTCCCGTAAGACTTACCCGTGTGTACAATGTGGTGTAGTTAAGGAGATTAAGATATTAAGGGGAGATACACTCTCCTTAATCTTCACTAACCAAACCTCCTTTGCATTGACCACTTGTGATTTTCTCATTTCCCTAGTTAGTTTCCTTCACAGATTGAAATTGATGTCAAAAAACAAACTTTGCTTTATGAACCAATTCCGAATCATTGGCCATTTCTGCAGCCTGTCTAGCAGTTTTAACTCTTTGCTCTTCCACAGAGTTCTCACTATTGCAGGAGGTGAATCTTTAAACTTTTTCCAAAATAATCATTTCCCTGAGAGTATCATTTGTTTGGTTTATTTTTAATGCTTTTATCCACCTATCAAAATTATTTTGTTTGATTCTTCCAAATTCTATATATGCCTGACCTGGTTCTTTCCTTAGATTTCTAAATTTCTGTCTGTAGGCTTCTGGCACTAGTTCATCTACACTTAATATGGTTTTCCTCACCTCATCATATTCCATATATCCCTCCTCTGATAGTGAGACAAATGCTCCATTAGTTCTGGCTACCAACTTTGAACCAACACTACTCATTTGGTCTTTGGCCAGTTCAGCTGTTCCTCCACTTACTCAAATGAGATGAAAAAGGCTTCTACATCTTTCTCATTGTATCTTGGCTTGAATATATTTAAACATATCCCAACTAAACTTTTGACTAGGAAGTATTTATTCTTCCTCTAGACATTCCTCAGCTTATACCTTTAACACCAACCTTTCAAGTTGATGTTCTCCTTGCAGTACCAGTTTCTGAAGTTCAAATTCTCCTTCTCTTTCCTTATCCCTTTCCTGCTTTGCTAATGTTTCCATTTCTACCTCAATCTTCCTCCTTTCCATGTCCTTTTGA
Organism: Scyliorhinus canicula; assembly: GCF_902713615.1. Lineage (NCBI taxonomy): Eukaryota > Metazoa > Chordata > Chondrichthyes > Carcharhiniformes > Scyliorhinidae > Scyliorhinus > Scyliorhinus canicula. Next base: position 100,682,873 of record NC_052162.1, on the reverse strand, counting down.
AAAGCCCTCATGGTTTCCTTTTCCCTCTCCTTTCTCTCTCTTTCTAATTCCAATTTCTTCAGTTCTATTTCTTTCTGTTTATTTTCTCCTGTATTTCTAATTGTTTAATTTGTAATTGAATTCTAACTAATTCTAATGATTCAGGCTGTATTTCTGGCAAATTAAATATTGAGCTGTGGCTTGTATTATTACTACCTTCCTCCCACTTTTGCTAATGTTCTCCGACAAACCCAAACGCATTCCAGACTGTCACCACTCTGGGTAAAACGTTTTTCCTCAAATTCCCCCTAAAATTGCCAACGCTCACTTTGAACTTGTGTCCCCTCGTAACTGACCCTTCAATGAAGGGAGACAGCTGTTCCCTATCCACCCTGTCCATGCCCCTCATAATCGTGTACACCTAAATCCGGTCACCCCTCAGACTTCTCTGCTCCAGCGAAAACAACCCAAGTCTTTCCAACCTCTCTTTATAACTTAAATGTTCCATCTCAGGCAACATCCTGATGAATCTTCTCTCCACCCCCTCCAATGCAATTACATCCTTCCGATAATGTGGCGATCAGGGACGAAATTCTCCGACCCCCAGCAGGGTCAGAGAATCGCCTGAGGCCACCGAAAGTCCCGTCCCCGCCGTGGCAGAGATTCTCCGCCACCCGGGAATTGGTGGGGGCGGGAACCACGCCACTCCGATCGGCGAGGCCCCTGCGGCAATCCTCCGGCCCGGATGGGCCGAAGTCCCGCCGCTGGGAGGCCTCTCCCGCTGCCGAGGTTTGAACCACCTCTGGTGGCGGCGGGATCGGCGCCGTGACCGGACCCCCAGGGGGTGCCCCCACGGTGGCCTGGCCTGCGATCGGGGCCCCCCGCTCAGACTCCGGGCCAGTGCCCTGGGTGCACTCTTTCTCCTCCGCCGCCGCCACGGACTCCGCCATGGCGGAAGCGGAAGAGAAACCCACATCACGCATGCGCCGGTGGTGACGTCAGTGGCAGCTGGCCGCTGACGTCACCGCCGGTGCATGCGGCGACCGACGAAAACCTTTTCGGCCAGCCCCGCTGCCGGGCGGTGGGCCTGAAAGGCCGCTGGCGCCGGTTTTTTATGCCAGTCTTCTGGTGCCAACCGCTCCGGTGCGGGGCTAGCCCCCAAAGGTGCGGAGAATTCCCCACCTTTGGGGAGGCCCGACCCCAGAGTGGTTGGCGTCACTCCCCTACGCCGGGACCCCCCGTCACGCCGGGTAGGGGAGAATCCCGCCCCAGAATTGCACACAGTACTCCAGCTGTGGCCTCTCCAAAGTTCTACAGAACTCCAACATGATCTCCCTGCTTTTGCAATCTATGCCCCGATTGATAAAAGCGAGTGTCCCATATGCCTTTTTCACCATCCTATTAACCTGCCTTTCTGCCTTCAGAGATGTATGGTCAAACACGTCAAGGTCCCTTTATTCTTCGGAACCTCCCAGTGTCAGACCTTTCAGAGTATACTTCCTTGTTAAATTTCCTTCCAAAGTGTATCACCTCAACACTTTTCAGGCTTAAATTCCATCTGCCACTTATCCGTCCATTTGACCATCCCGTCTATATCTTTCTGTAACTCAAGGCACTCAACCTCACTATTAACCACCTGGCCAATCTTTTTGTCATCCACTAACTTACTGATCCTAACCCCAACTTGGTCATATATGTAATTTTCTAAATGCCAAAAAACAAGGGGCCCAGCATAGATCACTGTGGTACAACACAGGTCACTGGCTTCCAGACAATAAACAGCCACCTATCTCCTCTGTCTCCTACAGCGAAGTCAATTATGAATCCACCTGATCAAATCACCCTGTATCCAATGTGCATTTGCCTTATGAAATCATTCTGTATCGCATGTGCATTTGCCTTCTCAATAAGTCTCCCATTTTTAAAAAGTTTATTTACAGGATGTGGTATCGCTGGTGAGGCCAACAGTTATTGCACATCCCTAGTTGCCCTTCATAAGGTGGTGGTGAGTTTCCTTCTTGAACCACTGCAGTCCTTGAGGTGTAGGTACAGCCACTGTGCTGTTCAGGATTTTGACCCAGCGACAGTGAAGGAGCGGCGACATATTTCCAAGTCGGAGCGATGAGTAACTTGTCGGGAAACCCCCAGGTAGTGGGGTTCCCAGGTATCTGCTGCTTCTGTCCTTCTAGATGTTAATGATCGTGGGTTTGGAAGGTGCTGTGTAAGGAACCTTACAAAGTTACCATTGTTCATCGGTGGTGCAGGGTTTGAATGTTTGTGGAAGGAGGGGGGCAATCAATTAAGCTGCTTTGTCCTGGATGGTGTCGAGATGCTTGAGTGTTATTGGAGCTACACTTATCCAGGTAAGTGGGGAATATTCCATTACACTCCTGGCTTGTGCCTTGTAAATAGTGGACAGGCTTTGGGGGGCTCAGGAGGTGAGTTACATGCCCTAGGATTTCTAGCCTTTGACCTGCCCTGGTAGCCACAGTATTAATGTGGCTCGTCCAGTTCAGTTTCTGATCAATGGTAACCCCTAGGACGTTGATTGTGGGAGATTCAGCGATGGTAATGCCATTGAATATCAAGGGACGGTGGTTAGATTCTCTCTCGTAGGTTATTGCCTAGCACTTAAGTGGCGCAAATATAACTTGCCTCTAGTCAGCCGAAGCCTGGATACTGTCCAGGTCTTGCTGCATTTGGACATAGACTACTAAGGAGTCGCAAATGAACATTGTACAGTCATCCGTAAACATCCCCACTTCTGACCTTATGATGAAAGGGAGGTCATTAATGAACAGCTGAAGATGGTTGGGCCTGGGGCACTTCCCTGAGGAACTCCTGAAGTGATGTCCTGGAGTTGAGATGATTGACCTCCAAACACAACAACCTTTGTGCCAGGTATGACTTGAACTAGCAGAGAGTTTCCCCTGATTCTCATTGACTTCAGTTTAGCTCGGGCTCCTTGATGCCATACTCGGTCAAATGCTGCCTAGATGTAAAGGACCTTATCAAAAGCTTTGCTGAAATCCATGTAAAGTACATCAAATGCACTATCTACACATTCGGTTACATGATTAAAAAATCTCCGGCATAACCTCCCTCTGATAAAGCCATGCTGACTATCCCTGATCAGACCATGAGTCTCCAAGTGGAGATAGAGTCTATTCTTCAGAAACTTCTCCAGTAGTTTCCCTACCACTGACGTGAGACTCACTAGTCCGTAGTTCCTTGGCTTGTCGCTTTTGTGAAGGGGATGTCGTGCCTCACTAACTTGATCGAGTTTTTTGAGAAGGTGATTGATAGGGGAGGGCGGTGGATGTTGTTTACATGGACTTCGGTAAAGTCTTTGACAAGGTGCCTCATGGCAGACTGGTACAAAACGTGAAGCCACATGGGATCAGAGGTGAGGTGGCAAGATTGATACGGAACTGGTTCGGTCATTGAAGGCAAAGAATAGCAGTAGTAGGGTGTCTTTCTGAATGGTATGTTGTAACAAGTGATGTTCCACATGGATCTGTGCTTGGGCCTCTGTTGTTTCTAGTGTACATAAACGATTTGGAGAAAAATGTAGCCAGTCTGATTAGTAGGGGGCAACACGGTAGCACAGTGGTTTGCAACAGTTGCTTCACAGTTCCAGGGTCCCAGGTTTGATTCCAGGCTTGGGTCACTGTCTGTGCAGAGTCTGCACGTTCTCCCCATGCCTGCGTGGGTTTCCTCCGGGTGTTCCGGTTTCCTCTCACAGTCCAAAGATGTGCAGGTTAGGTGGATTGGCCATGTTAATTGCCCTTAGTGTCCAAAAAGGTTTGATGGGGTTACGGGGATAGGGTGGAGGCAGGGGCTTAAGTAGGGTGCCATGGGGCCGGTGCAGACTCGATGGGCCGATTCCACTGTAAATTCTATGAGTAAGTTCGCGGATGACACCATGGTTGGTGGAGTGGCAGATAGTGTTGAGGATTGTCAGAAATACAGCAGGACATAGATAGGTTGGAGACTTGGGCAGAGAAATGGCAAATGGAGTTTAAAGCGAACAAATGTGAGGTAATGTATTTTGCTAGGTCTAACATGGAGGGGAAATATATGTAAATGGCAAACTCTTGGGAATATAGAAAGTCAGAGAGAGCTGGGTGTGCAGATCCACAGATCTTTTAAAGTGGCAACACAAGTGGACAAGGTAGTCAAGGAAGCATATGGAATGCTTGCCTTCATTGAACAGGGCATCGAGTATAAAAACTGGCAAGTCATGCTACAGTTGTATAGAACCTTGATAAGGCTGTACTTGGAATATTGCACTACCACACTACCAGAAGGATGCAGAGGCTCTGGAGAGGGTGCAGAGGAAGTTAGGTATGGAGGGTGTTAACTATGTGGAGAGGCTGAAAAGACTCGGACTGTTTTCATTAAAAAGGCGGAGGTTGAGGGGGTGACCTGATAGAGGTCTACAAGATTATGAGGGGTATGGATAGAGTGGATGGGCAGGCACTCTTTCCCAGGGTGGAGGGATCAGTCACCAGGGGGCATAGGTTTAAGGTCAGTGGGGCAAAGTTTAATAATAATAATATTTTATGAAATTACTGTGAAAAGCCCCTAGTCACCACATTCTGGCGCCTCTTTGGGTAAGCCGGTATGGGAATTGAACCCACACTGCTGGCCTTGGTCTGCATTACAAACCAGCTGTCTAGCCCACTGAGCTAAACCAACTCATTAGAGGCAATGTGCGAGGCAGGCTTTTCACACAGAGGGTGGTGAGTGCCAGGAACACCAGGGTAAGTTGTGGAAGCAGATACAGTAATGCTGTTCAAAAGGCATATTGACAAACACATGGATAAATGGGTATAGAAGGAAGCAGCACAAGGAAGTGCTGAGGGTTTTGGCAAAAAGTTGGGATCATGACCGGTACAGGCTTGAAGGACCGAAGGGCTTGTGCCTGTGCTGTATTGTTCTTTGTTCTGTGTTGTCAGATTTTGTCAAATCTGAATTGGTGCATAACTGAACCTTGATAGTGGAGTTTCAGAAACAGTTCCCGTTCATCATTATCATTCTATAAGCAGTTTAGATACAGCGAAAGGGAAGTTCGATGAGTACACGAGGGAGAAAGGAATAAAAGGAATTGCTGACCGGGTGAGATGATTTAGAGTGGGAGCACAAGCTTCAGAATGGAGCTTCCAGGCAATATTTCCAATTTTTGAGCAGTAAAATTCGATGTAACTGACATCCTGCAGTCATTATTCAAACCTTCCTTGTCACATCCTCAATCTGCTGAGTAAGTTAGTTTAATACCCCTGTGCCCAGTGAAATGTGACTCCCAGTTCTTCGCAGTCCAGAGTTAAATATCAGACTCTAATATAAATATCATCTCCCTTCACATCCAGCTGATTGCGCCTCTCCTCAGTGCCTGTTTCCACGTGCGAGTCTGGAACAGGCTCATCCTTCTGTTTTAATTTTTGAAGTGCCCAATTCTTTCTTTTCCAATTATGGGGCAATTTAGCGTGGCTATTCCACTTATCCTGCACATCTTTGGATTGTAGAGCGAGCCCACGCAGACTTGGGGAATATGTGCAAACTCCACATGGACAGTGACCCTGGGTCAGGATCGAACCTGGCTCCTCGGTGCCGTGAGGTAACAGTGCTAACCGCTGCACCACCGTGCCACCCCAGAACAGTCTCACCTTGTCTTTTGTAACAAAAGACATTTCCCTCGCACATCTCCTCTAATCTTTACCCCTCGCACCTTAAACCTATGTCCCCTAGTCATTGAGTCTTCCATCCTGGGAAAAATATTCTGACTATCAACTCTGTCCATGGCCCTCATAATTTTGTCAACTTCTATCAGGTCGTCCCTCAACCTCTGTCATTCCAATGAGAACAAACTGAGTTTATCCAACCTCTCCTCATAGTTAATACCCTCCATACCTGGCAACGTCCTGATAAACCTTTTCTGTATCCTCTAAAAAGCCTCCATATGCTTCTGCTAGTGTGTCGACCAGAATTAAATACTATATTCCAAGTGTTGCCTAACTCAGGCTCTGTACAGCTGCAGCATGATTGCCAATTTTTATACTAAATGCCTTGACCGATGAAGGCAAGCATGCAGTATGCCTTCTTGACTACCTTCTCATCTGTGTTGCCTGTGACCTGTGGACCTGAACACCAAGATCCCTCTGCTGTGAATACTCTTAATGGTTCTACCATTTACTGTGTATTTCCCACCTGTATTAGACATTCCAAAGTGCATTCCCTCACATTTGTCCAGATTAAACTCCATCTGCCATCTCTCGGTCCAAGTTTCCAACCGATTTATATTCTGTTGTATCCTCTGACAGTCCTTATTGCTATCAGCAATTCCACCAACCTTTGTGTCATCCACAAACTTACTAATTAGACCAGTTACATTTTCCTTCAAATAATTTATATATACTACAAACAGTAATAGGTCCCAGTGTTATGGGCCAGGGTTTAGATAACCCCAAAGTGAATCATGGAGTTCACCTGACCCACAACTTTTAATAGATTGTGGTATGGGGAGCACACGGCCCACTCTACAGGTGTGGTACAGCAGAAATAGAAAAGTATTTTTTAAAGCAAAACAATGTTTATTCTATGAACTCAAGTTAAACTTTTTAAAACATTCAGTGACCATCTTAGCAACCATCAATTCAAATATAACCCCAAAGAATACAACATTAAGATATCCTTAAGCGGTCCTTTTAACATCCAGAAGACTTTTAAAAAAGCCTTTAAACAGAAGCACATCAGGTTAAAGTCATTACTGAGAGCAGTTATTAGCTTTAAATCACCAAAGGATTGATTTACAGTCTTTATATTACAGAGAGAGAGAGAAACTCATACACCTTCTGGCTGTGACTGTAGCTATCCAGCTCTGAAAATGAAACTAAAACACACCCTGCCGCAAACAGCCTAAAACGAAAGTAAAAAGCTGACGGAGAGCCCAGCTCCACCCACTCTCTGACATCACTGCAGTAATAAACACTCATTTCTTAAAGGTACTCTCACTACAGATATTTATATACACACCCATTTCTTAAAGGTACTCTCACATGACACCAGCACTGATTCCTACTGAACACCACGAGTCACAGCCCCCCATTCAGAAAAACACCCTTCCACTGCTACCCTCTGCCTTCTATAACCAAGCCAGTTCTGTATCCATCTTACCAGCTCACATATGATCCCATGTGACTTCACCTTCTGCACCAGTCTGCCATGAGGGACCTTGTCAAAGGCCATACTGAAGTCCATGTAGACAACATCCACTGCCCTACCTTCATCAATCATCTTTGTCACTTCCTCGAAAAACTCGATCAAGTTACTGAGGTACAACCTCCCCTTCACAAAACCATGTTGCCTCGCGCTAATACGTCCAATTATATCGAAGTGGGAGTAAATCCTTTCTCGAAGAATCCTATCCAATAATTTCCCGACCACTGACGTATGGGCCACCAGCCTATAATTTCCTGGATTATCCTTGCTAACCTTCTTGAACAAAGGAACAACATTAGCTTTACTTCAGTCCCCTGGGACCGCATCTAGGCAGTGAGGATACAAAGATTTTGTTTATTTTATCCTTTTATTATTGTTGTAGCATCTAGCCTTACCTTCTGACTTACTCTTAGGTTTGTACTCTCTGTCCGTTCCTGCCACGGTCTGTTTATCCCTTCCTCTCTTGCCTTGATTCTGTTCTTTGGTTTACAACATCTTCCCAAATTTGATCTCTTGCCCCCACTGTTCAGTTTAAAACTCTACTTCTCTCGTTATGGGACTCTCTAGAACATCAGCCCAGCAAAGTTCAGCTGTAGACCGACCCAATGATACAGCCCCCACTTTCCCCAGAACTGGTAGCAGTGCCCCAGAACCAGATCCCACATGTTCCACACCAATCTTTGAGCCATGCTTTCATTTCTTTGATCTGATTTTCCTGCATAAATTTTCATGTTCCTCAGCTATTAATCCAGAAATTATTACCTTTGAAGTTCTGCTTCTTAATTTAGTGTCCAACGCCTCATACCGACTACTCAGAACCTCCTTCCTCATCCTGCCTAGGACACTACCCTGAGGAACCTCTGCAGTCATGTTCTGGAGTGGTGATGATTGACATCCAACTACCCAACCATCTTCCTTTTGTAAGAAGTATGACTCCAGAGAGTTTTCCCACCTGATTCCCATTGTCTCCAGTTTTGCAAGGGCTTCTTGGTGCCATGTTCGATCAAATGCTGTTGTGATGTCAAGGACAGTCACTCTCACCTCACCTCTGACACTCCGCTCTTTTGTCCACGTTTGAACCAAGGCTATAATGAGGTCGGGATATGAGTGACCCTGGCAGAATACAAACCTAGCGTCTGTGAGCAGCTTATTGCTGAGCAAGTGCCGCTTGATTGTACTGTTGATGACCCCTTCCATCACTTTACTGATGATCGAGAGTAGACTGATGGGGCAGTAATTGATTCACAATCGGGAGCCCTTTGCTGAGCATGCAGCCAATCAGCAGCGTGTTTAACACTGTCCATACATTGTGATCATGGAGATGAGGAGGCAGCTGCCTGCATCTCCACAATTAAGCATGGAGTAAACATATATTGCCATTCCCGTTCCCGGTGATGCATCTTATCCAATTTTCAGCACACAATGTTTAGTCTGACTCCCTCATTTCAATTTGTCGTGGTTTGAGTGGCCTGAATAAGAGTTATTTTCTGGGTGGCATGTTTCTCAGGGTGCTCGGAGCTCACAGACCTTCCACACATTCAAGGGGTCAACCTAATACCCAGGTGGATTTAGATATCTTTGTCCCGGTGATTTGAGAGTCAGCACAAGCACAGTGGCCCAAATGCCCTCTTTGCGGGCTATGTCATTCTACACCACTCAGTGCCTCATCCAGAAGCACACTGAAATCATTCCGTCCATGTAGGAGCAAGGAACCAATCCGCAAAGATACAAAGATCCACTGTGCAAATGGAAAGGAACTCACCAATTCTGACAACGGTAAAGGAATCTCACTCCCTTCCTGCAAATTCTTCACCAGAATCTGTCTGAACCTCAACCAGGATCTACTGTAAGAAAATCAGTGCCGTTTCTGAAAAGGTTGCGGATCCACTGATATGATGTTTGCAATTAGACAGCTCCAGAAAAAGTACCTAGACAGACCTGGGCTGCTGGACTAGGATTTTGACCTGATCAAGGCTGGAAGGGCCTTTGCAGAAATGTGGCTGCCCTGAGAAACAGATTGCAGTGGTTCCACAGTTCCAGGACAGCACATTCCCTTGTGTCCTGGATGATTCTTCTCAGGGCATTAGTGAGACCACATTTCAAATATTGTCTGCAGGTTTGGTCTCCTTAATTAAGGAAAGATGTAAATGCATTAGAGGCGGTTTATTGGATTGATCCCTGAAATGAAAGGGTTGTCTCAGGAGGAAAGGTTGGACTGGCTGGGCATCTTTCCATTGGAGTTTAGAAGAGTGAGGGGTGAATTGATTGCAGTATCATAGAATCATAGAATTTACAGTGCAGAAGGAGGCCATTCGGCCCATTGAGTCTGCACCGGCACTTGGAAAGACCACTCCACCCAAGCCCACACCTCCACCCTATCTCCGTAACCCAGTAACCCCACTTAGCCTTTTTTGGACGCAATTTAGCATGACCAATCCCCCGAACCCGCACATCTTTGGACTGTGGGAGGAAGCCGGAGCACCCGGAGGAAACCCACACAGACACGGGGAGAACGTGCAGACTCCACACAGAGAGTGACCCAAGCCAGGAATCAAACCTGGGACCCTGGTGCTGTGAAGCATCCATGCTAACCATTGTGCTACCGTGCTGCCGCTGTATATAAGATCCAGTATTGACAAAGCAGATGATGAAGGGATGGTTTCTCTTGTGGGCAAGTCCAGAACTAGGGGACATTGTTTTAAATTAGAGGTCACACTTTTAGGACAGAGATGAGGAGAACCTTTTTCTCTCAGATGGTTATGCAACTTTGGAACTCCCTGCCGCAGAAGGCGGCCTGTGAAATTCTGACCCTTGAGTTTGGGGTGCACCTCAGGATGGTCAAAGGAAACTCTGAAGTTTTGACATTGAATTTGAGTCCTGGGAGAACATCTATTGACATATAATGGATTTGTATTATTACCATGGAACTGGACTGGACTGGAACTGGACTGGACTGGAACCAATGTCCTGGGAGGTTGTTTGCTAGCGCTGTTGGGGAGGGTTTAAACTAACATGCCATGGGGAAAGGGAACCGTTTTTAAGAAGTTAGAGAAAGAGGACAAAAGCAAAAGGTAGAAAAGGGAATAAGAAATGTAATAGGCGGAGAAACCAAGGGCAAAATTCAAAGAGTGCAAAAGAGAAAAATATTGGGAGCAAGACAAACAATGTGAAATAGACAAACTTAAAGGCTCAGTGTCTTAATGCATGGAGTATTTGCAATAAAGTGGATGAACTAATCGAGCAGATAGATGTAAATGGTACAATATAATTGGGATTACGGAGACATGGCTGCAGGGTGACCAAGGATGGGAACTGAATGTCGCAGGGTTTTCAGTATTTAGGAAGGACAGGCATAAAAAAAGGTGGTGGTGTGGCTCTGCTGGTTAAAGAGGAAATTAACACAGTAGTGTCTGTATGGCTGGAGTTGAGAAATACCAAGAGGCAAAAAGCAGTATTATATATGGGTATCATATATGGACCACAAACTGCAATGGTGATGTTGGGAATGGCATTAAACACGAAATTAGAGATGCATGTAATAAGGGACTTTCAATGATCATGGGTAATTTTAATCTGCACATAGATTGGACAAATCAAATTGTCCACAATGCCGTAGAGGAGGAATTCCTGGAGTATATACGGGATGGTTTTCTTGACCAACATGTGGAGTAACCAATTAGAGAGCCTGCTATCTTAGACTGGGTACTGTGTAATGAGAAGGGAATCATTGCCAATCTGGCTGTGCGAGACTCCTTGGGGATGAGTGACCATAAGATGGTGAAATTTTTTATCAAGGTGGAGAGTGAAGTAGTTGATACGGAGACTAGGGTGCTATGATAAAGGAAACTATGAAGATATGAGGTATCCGATCCAATGAAGAAGCATACAGATTGGCCAAGAAAAATAATAGGTCTGAAGATTGGGACCAGTTTAGAATTCAGCAAAGAAGGACAAAGGGATTGATTTGAGAAGGGGAAAGTACAGTACGAAAGGAAGCTTGCAGGGAACATCAAGACTGACACTAAGAGTTTCTATAGATATGTGAATTGAAAGAGATTGATAAAGACAAATATAGGCCCCCTACAGACATAAAGAGGAGAATGCATAATAGGGGACAAAGAAATGGCTGAGCAATTGAATACATACTTTGGTTCTGTCTTCACAAAAAGAGGATGCAAATCAGTTACTGGAAATGTTGGAGAATGAAAGAGAATGGAGGGAGAAATGAGGGAGATCAATATTAGTAGAGAAATAGTGCTAGGAACATTGATGGGATTGAAGGCTGAAAAATCCCCAAGGCCTGATAATCTGCATCGCAGAGTGCTTGAGGAGTGCTGGAAATAGTGGATGCATTGGTGGTCATCTTCTGGGATTCTATAGACCCTGGAACAGTCCGTGCAGATTGGAGGGTAGCTAATGTCACTCCAATATTCAAAAAGGGAGGTAGAGAGAAAGCAGGGAATTATAGACCAGTAAGCCTAACATTAGTAGTGGGGAAAATTCTTGAATCCATTATCAAAGACTTTGAAGCGGAACATTTAGAAAGCAGTGGCAGGATCAGTCAGAGTCAGCATGGATTTATGAAGGGAAAATCATGCTTGACAAATCTGTTGGGATTCTTTGAAGATTTAACTAGTACGGATGACAAGGGGGAGCCAGTCGATGTGGTATATTTGGACTTTCAGAAGGCATTTAACAAAGTCAAAGAGATTATTGTGCAAGATTAAAGTGCATGGAATTGGAGAAGTGTATTGAGGTGGATAGAAAACTGGTTGGCAGAGAGGAAACAAAGAGTAAGAATTAATGGTTCCTTTTCAAATTGGAGGTAGTAACTAGTGGGGTGCCACATGGATCGGTGATGGGACCCCAGCTATTCATAGTACATATTAATGATTTGGATGAGGGAACAAAATGTAACATCCCAAAGTTTGCAGATGATACTAAGTTGGGTGGGAGGGCGAACTGGGAGGGTGCAGATATCCTACAGCATGATCTGGACAGGTTGGGTGAGTGGGCAAATCAATGGCAGATGCAGTATAATTTGGATAAGTGTGAGGTTATTCACTTTGGAATCAAAAACAGGAAGGCAGATTACTACCTGAACGGTTGTAAACTGGGAGAGGGGAGTGTGCAGTGGGACTTAGATGTCCTTGTGCACCAATCGCTGAAGGTAAGCATGCAGGTGCAGCAGGCAGTAAAGAAAGCTAATGGTATGTTGGCCTTCATTGCGAGAGGTTTTGAATACAGAAGCAGGAATGTGTTGCTGCAATTGTACAGGGCCTTGGTGAGACCAAACCTGGAGTATTGTGTGCAGTTTTGGTCTCCTTTTTTGAGAAAGGATGTTCTTGCTCTCAAGGAAGTGCAGCGAAGGTTTACTAGACTGATTCCAGGGATGGCGGGACTGCCATATGAGGAGCGATTGACTAAGTTAGGATTGTTCTCACTGGTGTTCAGAAGAATGAGGGGGATCTCATAGAGACTTATAAAATTCTAACAGAACTAGACAGGGTAGATGCTGGGAGGATGCCCCCGATGGTGGGTGTGTCCAGAACTAGGGGTCAAATTCTGAAGGTTCAGGGTAAACCATTTCGGACAGAGATGAGGAGACATTTCTTCACCCAAAGAGTGGTGATCCTGTGGAATTTATTACACAGGAAGAAGTTGATGCTACAACAATGAATATATTCAAGAGACGGCTGGATAGAGCACTTGGGGAGAATGGATTCAAAGGCTATGGGGAGAAAGCAGGATTGGGTATTGAGTTGGATGATCAGCCATGATCGTGATAAATGGTGGAGCAGGTTCGAATGGCCAAAAGGCCTCCTCCTGCTCCTACCTTCTGTGTATCTATGTACCATGTGTATTGTTCAGTTTGGGGGCTTGCGATATGATGGAATTAAAGATGAAGGGCATGAGTTGATATGACCATAGGAAGTGTGAGTTTCAGCCCTACAACAATGTGTCCAGTGGCGATGTTACACCATCAGTCATAAGAAATAGGAACAGGAGTTGGCCATTAGCCCCCCCCCCCCAGCTAGTTCCGCCATTCAATGGGATCATGGCTGATCAATCACTCCTCATGTCCACTTCCTGCCCTTTCCCGTAACCCTTGTCCCTTACTGACCAAGAATCTATCCATCTCAGCTTGTTCCAAAGGCTCACAGACCCTTGAGAGAAGTAATTCTTTCTCATCTCAGTCTGAAATTGGCACCCCTTTATTCTGAAACTGTGATCTCTGGTCCAGACTCTCCCATGAGGGAAAACAACCTCTCAGCGTTTATCCTGTAAAGCCCCTTAAGAATCTGATGTTTCAATGAGATCACCTCTCATTTTTCTAAATTCCAATGAGTAAAGTTTCTGCAAACAAAATGTTGAAGCCTTTGCATCTTTTTTGAATTACCCACGAGTTTGGGGTGCATATTGTTTTCTCCATGGCAACACCATGGCAAATCAGAGTCAACTTACCAACCAATTAACACACTTTTCTCCGACAGTAAAAATTGTTGTCAACATAGTCAAATCGTGAAATAACAAAGGCATGAATAAATGCTTCAGCAGAAGACAGTCCGAATCAAACAATGTTACCAAGTTCTTAGTTATGGTGCAGAAATATGTCTGGAATCTCATCTTGGGGTCGAAACGATGCCAAGGCTGCAAACAATTAGGTTCTCTTCAGATGGTTGTCATGGAGAGGGATGGAATCGAGAGAGAAGGAATAGAATTTGTGGTGGCGATTAAAGTCAATGGCTTCAAGTTTCCCAGAATATAACTGGAGGAAATTTCTGCTCATCCAGTTCTGGATGTGAGATAAACTGTCTGATAATCTAGCAACAGAGGAGTTGACAGAGGTTATGGCGAGGTCAAGTTGATGTAATCAGGAGAGTTGGGTAGAGCTGAGGTAATCACCTGAACTCCAGGCATGACACCATGAACTTGTCAAAAGAACCTGCCATGGAAGATTAAAGAGGTAAGCAGCAACATCAATCTAAAATGAGAGAATGTAAAAAAAACAAATAACACACAAATCCTGGTGAATGGGGAAGATAGAAAGGAAAGCAGAGAGTGATAACACAGATAAGAGCTAGAAAAAGGGAATTTGGAATGAAACTTTCAAGGGACATCAAAATCTAAACAGATAATGGTTGCAATAAAGTTTTGAAAAATGAGGGTGGCCAGGAGTAACGTAGATCCCTCAACAACTGGGAACGGTAATCATAGAATCAATTTACAGTGCAGAAGGAGGCCATTTGGCCCATCGAGTCTGCACCGGCTCTTGGAAAGAGCACCCTACCCAAGCCCACACTTCCACCCTATCCCCATAACCCAGTAACCCTACCTAACACTATGGGCAATTTTGGACACTAAGGGCAATTTATCAAGGCCAAACCACCTAACCTGCACATCTTTGGACTGTGGGAGGAAACTGGAGCACCCGGAGGAAATCCATGCAGACAAGGGGCGAACGTGCAGACTCCGCACAGACAGTGACCAAGCTGGGAATCGAACCTGGGACCCTGCAACTGTGACACAATTGTGCTAACCACTATGCTACCATATTGGGCATGATTCTCCCATCGTGTTTCACCCAGCATGGGTGAATCACGGAAGAGTCCCAAATCGGGTTTGTGCCAGGCGCAAAACCTCGCGTGAGTCAGCAGCAGCCCCCCCTCTTTCTGGGCATGATCCAGATAATGATATTTAACTGGGGGATCATGCCCATGAGAGGAGGGGCGAGGAGCGAGTTTGAGGGGGCTGCAGAAAGCTTGAGGCTGTAGGGGTGGTCCTGAAAGTGGGGGGTTTCTGAAAGGAGGGAGGCAGAGATTGGGGCAGCCTTTCAAAAAGGCATCCTGATCTGTGAGGAGCTGCTCCTGATTGTGTGCCGGAAAACTATAAAAGTGTGGCCTCAATGGGGAGAAACTCACCAAGGTCCCAAAAATGGCTAAGTGCCGTTGAATAATGATATCAACTTCGGCATGGTAGCCATTCTGAAACACCTTGCCAACGTGCCCGAAACCGGACTTTTACATTCCTCTGGTGACTCGCGCCCATTATCACTGAAAATAAAGAAATGGTGGACGTGTTGCATAATTAGTTTGCAGCCGAGGTCTGCATGTCAGAAATTCCAAAAAAACTAATTTTGCATCAGGGACAGAAACTCAGCAATTTAGTATCAACAAAATAACAGGAATGAAGAAAATAATCGCACTAAAATAGTGACAAATCTCCAGGACCAAATGGTGTCCATGTCAGGGCTTTAAAGGAAGTAGGTGAGGATATTGCCAAGGTCTTTCTTTATTTCTTTCTCTCAGTTTGAGAACCTATATTTACATTGGAAAATTGTGCATGCCTCTCTGCTATCTATAAAGGTGAACTGAAGCCAGAGAATTGTAGCTCAATATCTGTTGCTGTGAATTTACTCGATAAAGTGACTGAACAGATGGATTTGTAAAGGCTCGATCACACCTGACAAATCTGATTGAATCTTTTGAAGTGGTGACTGAAGTCTTGGGTGTTATTTATAAGGACCCTAGAAGGCACTTGATAAACTCCCAATTGTTGACCTGGTTAGGAAATTGACTGAATCATAGAATCCCTACAGTGCAGAAGAGGGCATCCAGCCCATTGAGTCTGCACTGACCATTGGAGTGAGCATGCTACCCATTTACACTCCCCGTTCACCCCACCTTAGCATTGTAACCCAGAACCTGGACATTAAGGGGCATTTATCATGGCCAATCCACCTAACCTGCACCACTTGGACTGTGGGTGGAAATCGGAGCACCTGGAGGAAACCTACTCAGACAACTGGAGAAGGTACAAACTCCATACAGTTCAGTGGCTGGGATTGAACCCGGATCCCTGGCACTGTGAGGCAGATGTGCTAACTACTGTGTCACTATGAACAGCAAAAATAGTGAATAGGGATAATAGACAGGTACTCGAATTATCAGGTCATGTCTCTTGGAGTCCCACAATATTGATGCCCGGCCTATTTTACTTTACATATTCACAACAAGGTGATGGGATAGAACATAGAACACACAGTGCAGAAGGAGGCCATTCAGCCCATCGCATCTGCACTGACCCACTTAAAGCCCTCAGTTTCACCCTACCCCCGTAACCCAATAACCCCTCCTCACCTTTTTGGACACGAAGGACAATTCAGCATGTCCAATCCACCTAACCTGCACGTTTTGGACTGTGGGAGGAAACCGGAGGAAACCCACGCAGACAGGGGGAGAACGTGCAGATTCCGCACAGACAGTGACCCAGCTGGGAATCGAACCTGGGACACTGGCGTTGTGAAACCACAGTGCTACCGATAGAAAGCCATATATCCAAATTTATTGATGGCGGCACTGGCAGTAATGTAGATGGAAACATAATGTTGCAAAAAAGATATCGATAAATTTACTGAATGGCCAAAACTATCACTTAGAAGGATGGAATAACACACATTCTTTTCATTTGTCTATTTATTTATTTATTTATTTTTCTTTCGTTGTTCGGAAATGTAGTTGTATAAGTTAACCTCAAGACATGGCAAGAGATCCCAGACCTGTGCCATGCTCCTCATGAGCGATGTGGGAGCTCAAGGAAACGTCCACTGACCCTGGCCCCTTCACGTGCAAGAAGTGTATCCAGCTGCAGCTCCTGTTAGACCGCTTGACGGCTCTGGAGCTGCGGATGGACTCACTTTGGAGCATCTGCGATGCTGACTGAGGACGTTGTGGATAGCACGTTTAGCGAGTTGGTCACACCGCAGGTGAAAAGTACTGAGTGAGTTAGAAAATGGGTGACCAAAAGACCAAGCAAGAATAGGAAGGGAGTGCAGGTTTCCCCTGTGGTCATCTCCCTGCAAAACAGGTATACCGCATTGGATACTTTCGAGGAAGTTGGCTCACCAGGGGAAAGTAGCAGCAGCCAGGTCCATGGCATTGTGGCTGGCTCTGCTGCGCAAGAGGGCAGGAAGAAGACAGGCATGGCTATAGTGATCGGGGACTCCAGGATGGCATGTTGTCTGCCTGGTGCAAGGGTCAAGGATGTCTCGGAGCGGCTGCAGGACATTCTGGTGGGGAGGGGGGGGGGGGTGAACAGCCAGCTGTTATAGTGCACATAGGCACCAACAATATAGGTAAAAAATGGGATGAGGTCCTAGAAGCTGAATTCAGGGAGTTAGCAGTTAAACTAAAAAGTAGGACCTCAAAGGTAGTAATCTCAGGATTGCTCCCAGAGCCGCAAGCTAGTCAGAGTAGGAATGTCAAGATAGATAGGATGAATGCATGGCTCAAGAGATGGTGCAAGAGGGAGGGATTCAAATTCCTGGGGCATTGGAACCGGTTCTGGGGGAGGTGGGACCAGTTCAAAAAAGACGGTCTGCACCTGGGCAGGAACCGATGTCCTGGCAGGGTGATTGCTAGAACTGTTGGGGAGGGTTTAAACTAATGTGGCAGGGGAGTGGGAATTGATGCAGGAAGTCAGAGGGAAGTAAAACGGGGCCAGAAACAAAAAGCAGTAAGGGGGAAGTGTAAGGCAGTGAAGCCATAGTCAAAAATCAAAAAGGGCCACAGTACAGGGTACAGTGATTAAGGAGAGTGTGAAAAGGAATGTGGCCAATTTAGGATTGAGGGTTTTGTACCTAAATGCGCGTAGTATATGGAACAAGGTAAATGAGCTTGTTGCGCACATTGAAATTGGCTGGCACGATGTTGTGGGCATCACAGAGATGTGGCAGCAAGGGGATCAGGACTGGGATCTAAATATCCAAGGATATCTGTCCTATCGAAAGGACAGGCAGATGGGCAAAGGGGGGGGGGGTTGCATTGTTAGTAAGGAATGAAGTTAAATCGATAGCAAGGAGTCATATAGGATCAGAAGGCATAGAATCCCTTTGGGTAGGGTTGAGGAATTGCAAAGGTAAAAATACCCTGATGGGAGTTATGTAGCAAGTCAGGATGTGGGGCAGAAAATAAATCAGGAGATAGAAAAGGCATGTAAAAAAGGCAATATTACAATAATCATGGGGGACTTCGATATGCCGGTGGACTGGGAAAATCAGGTTTGCAGTGGATCACAAGAAATGGAATTTGTGGAATGTCTGAGAGATGTTTTCTTTGGAGACATTTGTGATAGAGCCGACTAGGGAACAGGTAATTCTGGATTTGGTGATGTGTAATGAGGCAGACTTGATTAGGGATCTTAAAGTGAAGGAACCCTGAGGGAGCAGTGACCACAATATGATAGAATGTACCCTGCAGTTTGAGAGGAAGAAGCTGCAATCAGATGTAATGGTATTACAATTAAATAAGGGTAACTACAAATACATGAGGGAGGAGCTGGCCAGAGTTGATTGGAGAAGGAGCCAAGCAGGGAAGACAGTGAAACAGCAATGGCTGGAGTTTTGGGGGGTTATGAGGGAGGCACAACAGAAATTTATCCAAAGGGGAAAGGAACATGCTCAGGGAGGACAAGGCATCCATGGTTGACGAGGGATGTCAAGGTCAGCATAAAGGCTACAGAAAAAGCATACAAAGTGGTGAGGATTAGTGGGAAACCAGAGGATTGGGATGACTTTAAAAGCAAGCAGAGGACAACTAAAAAAGCAATAAGGGGGGATAAGATGAAGTATGAGTGCAAGCTAGCTAGTAATATAAAGGAAGATGGGATGACATTTTTTCAATATATAAAAGGTAAGAGAGAGGCAAAAATAGACATTGGACCACTAGAAAATATGGTTGGAGAAGTAATAATAGGAAACAAAGAAATGGCAGATGAACTGAATAATTACTTTACATCAGTCTTCACGGTGGAAGACACCAGTGGGATGCCAGAGTTCCAGGAGAACCAGGTGGCAGAGTTGAGTGCAGTGACCATTACTAAGGAGAAGGTTCTGGGGAAACTGAAAGGTCTGAAGGTGGATAAGTCACCTGGACCAGATGGACTACATCCCAGGGTCCTAAAAGAGATAGCTGAGGAAATTGTGGAGGCATTAGTGATGATCTTTCATGAATCACTGGAGGCAGGAAGGGTCCCAGAGGACTGGAACATGGCTAATGTAACACCACTGTTTAAGAAGAGAGGGAGGCAGAAGATGGGAAATTATAGGCCGGTTAGCTTGACTTCGGTCATTGATAAAGATTTTAGAGTCTGTTCTTAAAGATGAGATTGCAAAGTACTTGGAAGGGCATGGTAAAATAGGACTGAGTCAAAGGGAGGTCGTGTCTGACAAATCTGTTAGAGTTCTTTGAGGTGGTAACAAGGAAGTTAGACAAAGGAGAACCAGTGGACGTGATTTATTGAGATTTCCAGAAGGCCTTTGACAAGGTGCTGCATAGGAGACTGTTAAATAAGTTTTAGAGCTCGTGGTGTTCAGGGTAAGGTCCTGGCATGGATAGAGGATTGGCTGACTGGCAGAAGATAGAAGTTCGGGATAAAGGGGTCTTTTTCAGAATAATGGCAGCCGGTGATTAGTGCTGTGCCTCAGGGGACTGTGCTGGGACCACAACTTTTTACAATATACATTAATGATCTGGAAGAAGGAACTGAAGGCACTGTTGCTAAGTTTGCAGATGATACAAAGATCTGTAGAGGGACAGGTTGTATTGAGGAAGCAAGAAGAATTTGGACAAGCTAGGACAATGGGCAACAAGTGGCAAATGAAATACAATGTGGAAAAGTGTGAGGTTATGCACTTTGGAAGGAGGAATTTAGGCATGGACTATTTTCTAAATGGGGAAATGCTTTGGAAAGCAGAAGCATAAAGTGACTGGGAGTCCTTGTTCACGATTCACTTAAGGTTAATGTGCAGGTTCAGTCGGCAGTTAAGAAGGCAAATGCAATGTTAGCATTCATGTCAAGAGGGCTAGAATACAGGACCAGGGATGTACTTCTGAGGTTGTATAAGGCAGATCCTTTGTCAGATCCCATTTGGAGTATTGTGAGCAGTTTTGGGCCCCGTATCTAAAGAAGAATGTGCTGGCCTCGGAAAGGGTCCAGAGGAGGTTCACAAGAATGATCCCTGGAATGAAGAACTTGTCGTATGAGGAATGTTTGAGGACTCTGGGTCTGTACTTGTTGGAATTTAGAAGGATGAGAGGGGATCCTATCGAAACTTACAAGATACTGCGAGGCCTGGATAGAGTGGACATGTAGATGATGTTTGCATTTTTAGGAAAAACTAGAACCAGAGGACACCATCTCAGACCAAAAGGACGATCCTTTAAAACAGAGATGAGGAGGATTTTCTTCAGCCAGAGGGTGGTGAATCTGAGGAACTCTTTGCTGCAGAAGGCTGTGGAGGCCAATTCACTGAGTGTCTTTCAGGCAGAGGTAGATTAATAAGGGGATCAGGGGTTATGGGGAGAAGGCAAGAGAATGGGGATGAGAAAATATCAGCCATGACCCAATGGCGAAGCAGACTCGATGAGACGAGTGGCCTAATTCTGATCCTATGTCTTCTGGTCTTATAAGCTAGAAACAATGGAGGCCCAAAAATACTTGGATTTCGAGGTACACAGATCATTAAAATATCATGAGCAGAAACAAAGAATAATGAAAGAAACTAGTGGTATTCTGACCTTTATGTTGTTATGGATAGACTGAGAGGAAAGTCTTGAAATCCCTGCTCCTTTCACAGCTGTCTGAAATTAGTGAGCTTCTGAGGAAGATATGGGTGCGGTTTTTTACCCCTGAGTGTGTGGACAATTTGAATAACTGGCAGCAAGTTTTTTTCTGGGTTTAAATAAAGAAAGATGATTCTTTCTTTAAACACTAAATCCAAAATTGAATGAGCATCCATTCACACAGGCATGCACACAAAAACAATCAGAGAGAACAGTTGAAGACAACAGTGCACTTTTGTAAGTTATAAACAGAAGGAAGTGTCCATTATTCACTTGATTGTTGTCTTCAGGAAAATGAGCATGTCGTTTGGGTGAATTCAACAGCTGAGGTTTTATGCTGATATGGCTTTCAGGCTCTTTTTAGAGAGATAGACTTTCTGCAGGTCACAAAATTAGCTGTTTGCAATTTCATTACCAGTGTCATGCTATGCAAACATGCAACCAATGAACACTCCGAATAGGACACAACCAATGGGCAGTCAGGACACTCAGAGGTGGCATCGACAAAAGGGGGCATGACATAAACAGTAGAAAAAGGATGAGGCACTCACACCCTGCCTCCTTCCACAGACAGACATCTAGAGAGTTAGATAGGGTTGATCAGCAGCATCACACCCCAGCACGTGGCTTCGGGCAAGCTGGTACAGTTAAACTGAGTTACTACAGTTAGATTAGCAGAGAACTCATTTGAGAACTGTGTTAATAGTTCAATAAGCATGTTAAACTCATTTCAGAGTCAGGGGAATCCTTTAGTTAAGACTGCATCAAGTAGCAGTCTGTGTTATCCGCAGCAGCATAATACAACATGATACCAGGAATGACTGTTCAATCTATTTAGTTCAACTCAGCAAGGTCCGTGACAACCAGCTACTGAATACAGGCACAATGGACAAGATTCAGGGGCGCGATTCTCCCAAAACGGGAGAAATCGTAAGGCTGGCGTCAAAAACGGGCGGGTTTGACGCCAGCGCGCCCCTTCCCGACCGGGAACCGATTCTGGTCCCCGGTCGGGGCTAGCAGCCCGACGCCGCAAGCTCCGGCATCACGGGCTTAACGAATTTCGTTAAGCCCGCTTGCCGGAGTTAGCGCCGGCTGACGCGTCATATGACGTCAGCCGCGCATGCGCGGATTGGAAGACTCCAACCCGCGCATGCGCGGATGACGTCATCGCGTATTTGCGCGAAACCCGCGCATGCGCGGGCCGGGATGCCCCTCAGCCGCCCCGCGAATGGATACTGCGGGGCGGCGGAAGGACAAATAGTGCGCGGGCATCGGGCCCGATGCCCGCGATCGGTGCCCACCGATCACGGGCCCATGGCACCCTTGGCACGGCCGTATGGTTTATGGTTATAAAAAGCGAGTTGTTCCCGCCGTTTTTACGAACGGCCAGACCAGGTCTGTTTGCCGTTCGTAAAAACAGCGTAAAGGGCTGGGACTTCGGCCCATCGAACAGCTGTGAATCTCTGCCGGCCGTAAAAAAAACGGCGGTAGCGATTCGTGTCGGGAGTTGGGCGGGGGGGGGGGGGGGGGGAGAATAGCGGGAGGGCGGGAAAAATGTCGGGAAGGCCCTCCCGCTATTCTCCGACCCGTCGTGGGGGGCGGAGAATCGGGCCCCAGGTTCCTCATCAGCTCAGGACCATCGGCAATCTTAGTGTCAACTGACGATCATTCAAGCAGAAAGTTCAACTATATGTGGAAGCATCCAACCACAATGGCGTGACCGATGCTCGGAAGATAGCTCTTCTACTCACCACTGTGGGTGACCATGCGATAGAGATCTTCAACTCATTTCACTTTTCCGAAGGGCAGGACAAAACAAAGTACGAAACCATCCTGGACAAATTTGACAGCCACTGCGAGGTGGACACCAACAAAATCTTTGAGCACTACATCTTCAAGCAGAGGATGCAAGGTGAAGATGAATCCTTCAACTCCTATCTAACTAACCTAATACTGCTAGCGCAGTCCTGCAACTTCGGTGATATCACTGACTCCACGATCAGAGACCAAATCGTTTTTGGAGTCCACTCTGATCCTCTGCAAGTGCAATTGTTTAAAATCAAGCACATGACCCTGCCAGTCATGATTGAAACGTGTACAGTGCATGGGCACTCTAAAAATCGCTATTCACAGTACAAAACGTCAGAAAGTGGAAAACAAGCTTCCCACGAGGTGGAGAGTGTTCAGGCCATCTCCCGGATGCAGCGCCTCCACATTGACGAAAGCAGCCATTTTGCGCACTCTTCCCGGGTCCAACGCATGCGCAATGCGATCGGGAACATGAAGCGGCCGAAAACCGTACTGCACAGGTGCAGACATCCGAGAACCGCACCGTGCATGCGCACCGACGCACTGCGCGTCATGACGTGTGCGAACTGCGGCACCGCCCATTTTTTAAAAACTGCCCTGCAAAAGGCAAATTCTGTTTAAACTGTGGGAAACCAAACCACTATGCAGCCCTGTGCAGATCTGCACCACCAGTCAGGAACCAGCGCTCCCAATTCCGACAGCGGCGCATCAGAAGTGTACAACACCGAATGCATGACTCTGATCCAGGCAGTGCGACAGATCCATAGGATGAATACCTGGACAACACTTACCGAGTGGGCATTATTACGAAGTGCGAATAAGCCACACCGGACTCATAGAGTCCAATCAATCCTGGCCGTGGATTCTGAGGACAAATGGCATGCAATGATGAAGGTCAACCATTGTCCCATCCAGCTCAAACTGGACACAGGTACCTCCGCCAACCTGATTTTGCAGGTGGACTTCAAGAGAATCAAGAAGCCCCCCACAATCCTTTTAGCTGCCTGCAAACTCCTGGACTACAATGGAAACGCAGTCAAGGCACTGGCGGCCTGCCATCTGCAGGTGTCCAGCCGACACACACAATCAAGCTTACGCTTCGAGATTGTTAAACCAGCCAGGGCGTCCCTGCTAGGTGCGCACGCCTGCAAGCAACTGAACCTCATTCAAAGGGTCTACACCACAACGCCGTCCCATTCGGATCTTCAGGCCAGCATCGACGACATCCTAACCCAGTACCCAGATGTATTTAGCGGGATAGGCACGCTGCAGTACGCATACAAGATTCTACTTCGGCCTGATGCCAAGCCAGTGGTCCACGCACAACGACATGTCCCTGCTCCACTGAGAGAGCGCCTAAAGGCAGAGCTCACGAGCCTAGAACAAAAAGGCATCATCTCCAAGGTCACTGAACCAACCGACTTGGTCAGCTCGATGGTGTGCATAAAGAAGCCTTCGGGGGACCTACACATCTGCATTGACCCCAAGGATCTAATCAAAAACATTATGCGGGAACATTACCCCATTCCGAAGAAGGAAGAAATCAGGACTGAGATGGCACACGCGCACTTCTTCTTCATAAAATTGGACGCATCCCAAGGATTTTCGCAAATCCAACTTCAACACACCTTTCGCAGGTTTTGCTATAACCGAATGACATTTGGTATCATCTTGGCATCAGAGATTTTCCATCGCATCATGGAACAGATAATGGAGGGAGTAGAAGGGGTTAGTGTCTACGTTGACAAAACCATACTCTGGTCCACAACCCATAGGAACATGTGTTGCGACTCAAGAAAGTATTCCGACGCATACATGAACATGGCCTCAATCTAAGCAGGTCCAAATGCTGTTTTGGGACATCCACGCTGAAGTTCCTGGGCGATCAAATTTTGCAACACGGTGTGCGCCCGGACATAGACAAAATTAAAGCCATCAAGGCAATGAAAGTCCCCGGGGACAAGAAGGCTTCCTGGGAATGGTCAGTTTCCATGGCAAGTTCATCCCGAATTTGGCCACACACACCACGACCCTAGGCAACATAGAACATAGAACATAGAACATAGAACACTACAGCGCAGTACGGGCCCTTCGGCCCTCGATGTTGCGCCGACCTGTGAAACCATCTGAAGCCTTTGAGTGGAAGGCGGAGCACCGAACAGAGTGGCTGGAGCTGAAAGCCAAGCTCACCACTGCACCCGCCCTTGCTTTCTTTGACCCAGACCAAGAGACCAAGATATCCACAGATGCGAGTCAGGATGGCATTGGGGCAATGTTGCTTCAAAGCGACGACAAGTCATCCTGGGTACCAGTAGCAGACGTGACACGGGCAATGACACCCACTGAGACCAGATATGCGCAGGTTGAGAAGGAGTGTTTGGGTATTCTCACCGGCATCCTTAAATTTCATGATTATGTCGACGACTTGCCAACATTTACTGTTGAGATGGATCATAGGCCTCTGATCCACATCATCCAAAAGGACCTGCCTCTGTTAACATAGAATATAGAACATTACAGCGCAGTACGGGCCCTTCGGCCCTCGATGTTGCGCCGACCCGTGAAACCATCTGAAGCCTATCTGACCTACACTATTCCATTTTCATCCGTATGTCTATCCAGTGACCACTTAAATGCCCTTAAATTTGGCGAGTCTACTACTGTTGCAGGCAGGGCATTCCACACCCCTACTACTCTCTGAGTAAAGAAACTACCTCTGACATCTGTCCTATATCTACCACCCCTCAATTTAAAGCTATGTCCCCTCGTGTTGGTCATCACCATCCGAGGAAAAGGACTCTCACTGTCCACCCTATCTAACCCTCTGACTATCTTATATGTCTCTATTAAGCCACCTCTCAGCCTTCTCCTCTCTAACGAAAAAAACCTCATGTCCCTGAGCCTTTCCTCGTAAGACCTTCCCTCCAGACCAGGCAACATCCTAGTAAATCTAATCTGAACCCTTTTCAAAGCTTCCACATTCTTCCTATAATGTGGTGACCAGAACTGCACGCAGCACTCCAGGTGCGGCCGCACAAAAGTTTTGTACAGCTGCAGCATGACCTCGTGGCTCCGAAACTCAATCCCCGTACTGATCAAGGCTAGCACACCATATGCCTTCTTAACAGCCCTATTAACCTGGGTGGCAACTTTCAGGGATTTATGTACCTGGATGCCGAGATCTCTCTGTTCATCTACACTACCAAGAATCTTGCCATTAGCCCAGTACTCTGCATTCCTGTTACTCCTTCCAAAGTGAACCACCTCACACTTTTCCGCATTAAACTCCATCTGCCACCTCTCAGCCCAGCTCTGCAGCTTATCTATGTCCCTCTGTATCCTATAACATCCTTCAGCACTATCCACAACTCCACCGACCTTCGTGTCATCTGCAAATTTACTAACCCATCCTTCTACACCCTATTCCAGGTCATTTATAAAAATGACAAACAGCAGTGGCCCCAAAACAGATCCTTGTGGTACACCACTAGTAACTGGACACCAGTCTGACGTGTGATTATAAACCCTATCTCTTATAACCTTATAACGTTTGCAGAGAATTCTGCTCAAACTCCGGAGGTATGATTTCAATTTGGTGTACACACCTGGCAGGGAGCTCATCATTGCCGATGCATTGTCCCGCCCCGTCAACTCACCCAGCGAACCACTGGAGATAATCCAGCACATTGAATTACAGGTACAACTGTGTGCAAGCATTCTGCCAGCAACAGATGGGAAGATCGTTCTAATCAGAGAAGAGACGGCCAAAGACCCCCTGTTGGAGCGAGTCATCCACAATCTCAGCAATGGTTGGCAGAAAGGGCAATGCCCTCAATTCTACGTCAAGGACGACCTGACGCTGATCGACGGCATCCTGCTGAAGCTGGACAGGATAGTCATCCCGCTACATCTCCAGGGCATGGTGCTGCGGCAGATTCATGAGGGACATCTGGGCGTTGAAAAGTGCAGATTCAGGGCCTGGCAAACTATCTACTGGCCCAGCATCAAGCAGGACATTACGGACATGGTTCTGAACTGCGAAACCTGTCAGAGGTTCCAACCACATGACTGAGGGAACTCCCTGTGGTCCAAGGTTGGCATTGACCTATTCCATACAAATGGTTGCGACTATATTCTTAATCATCGAGTACTTTTTGAACTATCCTGAGGTGCTGAAGCTGCCAGACCTCACCTCACGGACCGTCATCAAAGCGTGTAAAGAGACATTTTCACGGCATGACATCCCGAACACCATGAGCGACAATGGCCCGCACTTCCGCATTTGAGGATGGCCCACGTTTGCCAAGAGCTACAATTTCAGGCATGCCACCTCCAGTCTGCACTATCTGCAGTCCAAGCAAAGTTGAAAAAGGGGTGCACATCGTTAAGCAGCTCATCCGCAAAGCCTTGGACTCTGCTTCCAACATACACCTTGCACTACTTGCGTACCGGGTGACTCCCTTGTCCACTGGCATGTCGCCAGCTCAACTGCTGATGAACAGGGACCTGCGGACGACGCTTCCAGCCATATACCTGCCCAACATTTATCACCTCCTGGTGCTGCAGAAGATGCAGCAGCTTCACAACAGCCAGCAGCAGGGCTATGACACACATACCACCGATCTGGACATGCTATCCTGTCAGACACGGTCAGGATCAAGATACGGGATGGTGGGTGGTCAACAGGCCCCACCCAGATCCTATGTCATACGTATGGCTGATGGCTCCATTGTGCAAAGTAATCGAAGGGCACTGCGAAAAGTTGCTTGCCCACAACCACTTTCCCCTCCATTTCCACATGTCGAATTGCCACCTCCAGACACCTCGAACCACAAGGCCACCAGTCATGCCTCCCACTCGCCTGTCAAGACACCATCATCCCCTCCACCACCTCTCCGGTGGTCGACGAGGATCAGATGCAAGCCTCAGAGACTGGACTTATGAGCATTTGTTTTGTTCCTCAGTCAATCACATTAGACAGACACATTCACGTGTATATACATCTAAAAAATAAAAGGGGGAGATGTCATGATATGCAAACATGCAACCAATGAACACTCAGAATATGACATAACCAATGGGCAGTCAGGACACTCAGAGGTGGCATCACCACAAGGGGGCATGTCATAAACATTATAAAAGGGATGAGGCACTCACTCACACTCTCTTTCCACAGACAGACATCTAGAGAGTTGAACAGGGTTGATCAGCAGCATCACAACCCAGCACGTGGCTTAGAGCAAGCTGGTACAGTTAGACTGAGTTACTACAGTTTGATTAGCAGAGAGTCAAACTCATTTGAGAACTGTGTTAATAGTTCAATAAACACGTTGAACTCATTTCAAAGTCTGGAGCATCCTTTAGTTAAGACTGCATCAAGTAGCAGCCTGTGTTATCCGAAGCAGCATAACACAACAACCAGGAGGTATGTTTGCTGGACCAGTGGAACCAAAAACAAACCAGTCTTGGAGACCTTATGATGTTACAGCTGGAAGTTCTTATGGCATAAGTATCACTGCCCATTCTGTTACTGCCGTCTGTTACTTTCTGTGGTCATCCTTCTTAAAGATCACAAAGAGACGAACATGGTAGCTTCATGGAGCGGCTATAATGGTTTCTGCTTCAATTCTTTACTCACAAAGAAAGGATACAAAAGGTCACATAACAATGGAAAGCCACAGTACACATGAGGCAGCAGTGCACAAAGGCAGTTCTCCAAACAACCCCATTTTCATATGAATAAGAGAAAAAAACATGATCTCATAGTTAGGGATCCTCTCGGAAGGAGCGATCACAATATGGAGGAATTTAAAATACAGATGGAGGGTGAGAAAGTAAAATCAAATACTAGTGTTTTGTGTTTAAACAAAGGAGATTACAAGAGGATGAGAGAAGAACTAGCTAAGGTAGACTGGGAGCTAAGACTTTATGGTGGAACAGTTGAGGAACAGTGGAGAACCTTCCAAGCGATTTTTCACAGTGCTCAGCAAAGGTTTATACCAACAAAAAGGAAGGACGGAAGAAAGAGGGAAAATCGACCGTGGATATCTAAAGAAATAAGGGAGAGTATCAAATTGAAGGAAAAAGCATATAAAGTGGCAAAGATTGCTGGGATATTAGAGGACTGGGAAATCTTTAGGGGGCAACAGAAAGCTACTAAAAAAGCTATAAAGAAGAGTAAGATAGAGTATGAGAGTAAACTTGCTCAGAATATAAAAACAGACAGTAAAAGTTTTTACAAATATTTAAGACAAAAAAGAGTGGCTAAGGTAAATATTGGTCCTTTAGAGGATGAGAAGGGAGTTTTAATAATGGGAAATGAGGAAATGGCTGAGGAACTGAACAGGTTTTTTGGGTCGGTCTTCACAGTGGAAGACACAAATAACATGCCAGCGACTGATCTAAATGAGGCTATGACAGGTGAGGACCTTGAGAGGATTGTTATCACTAAGGAGGGAGTGATGGGCAAGCTAATGGGGCTAAAGATAGACAAGTCTCCTGGCCCTGATGGAATGCATCCCAGAGTGCTAAAAGAGATGGCTAGGGAAATTGCAGATGCACTAGTGATAATTTACCGAAATTCACTAGACTCTGGGGAGGTCCCAGTGGATTGGAAATTAGCAAACGTGACGCCACTGTTTAAAAAAGGAGGTAGGCAGAAAGCAGGAAATTATAGGCCAGTGAGTTTAACTTCGGTAATAGGGAAGATGCTGGAATCTATCATCAAGGAAGAAATTGCGAGTCATCTAGATAGAAATTGTCCCATTGGGCAGACGCAGCATGGGTTCGTAAAAGGCAGGTCGTGCCTAACTAATTTAGTGGAATTTTTTGAGGACATTACCAGTGCAGTAGATAACGGGGAGCCGATGGATGTGGTATATCTGGATTTCCAGAAAGCCTTTGACAAGGTGCCACACAAAAGGTTGCTGCATAAGATAAAGATGCATGGCATTAAGGGTAAAGTAGTAGCATGGATAGAGGATTGGTTAATTAATAGAAAGCAAAGAGTTGGGATAAATGGGTGTTTCTCTGGTTGGCAATCAGTAGCTAGTGGTGTCCCTCAGGGATCCGTGTTGGGCCCACAATTGTTCACAATTTACATTGATGATTTGGAGTTGGGGACCAAGGGCAATGTGTCCAAGTTTGCAGATGACACTAAGATGAGTGGTAAAGCGAAAAGTGCAGAGGATACTGGAAGTCTGCAGAGGGATTTGGATAGGTTAAGTGAATGGGCTCGGGTCTGGCAGATGGAATACAATGTTGACAAATGTGAGGTTATCCATTTTGGTAGGAATAACAGCAAACGGGATTATTATTTAAACGATAAAATATTAAAGCATGCCGCTGTTCAGAGAGACTTGGGTGTGCTAGTGCATGAGTCACAGAAGGTTGGTTTACAAGTGCAACAGGTGATTAAGAAGGCAAATGGAATTTTGTCCTTCATTGCTAGAGGGATGGAGTTTAAGACTAGGGAGGTTATGTTGCAATTGTATAAGGTGTTAGTGCGGCCACACCTGGAGTATTGTGTTCAGTTTTGGTCTCCTTACTTGAGAAAGGACGTACTGGCGCTGGAGGGTGTGCAGAGGAGATTCACTAGGTTAATCCCAGAGCTGAAGGGGTTGGATTATGAGGAGAGGTTGAGTAGACTGGGACTGTACTCGTTGGAATTTAGAAGGATGAGGGGGGATCTTATAGAAACATTTAAAATTATGAAGGGAATAGATAGGATAGATGCGGGCAGGTTGTTTCCACTGGCGGGTGACAGCAGAACTAGGGGGCATAGCCTCAAAATAAGGGGAAGTAGATTTAGAACTGAGTTTAGGAGGAACTTCTTCACCCAAAGGGTTGTGAATCTATGGAATTCCTTGCCCAGTGAAGCAGTTGAGGCTCCTTCATTACATGTTTTTAAGGTAAAGATAGATAGTTTTTTGAAGAATAAAGGGATTAAGGGTTATGGTGTTCGGGCCGGAAAGTGGAGCTGAGTTCACAAAAGATCAGCCATGATCTAATTGAATGGCGGAGCAGGCTCGAGGGGCCAGATGGCCTACTCCTGCTCCTAGTTCTTATGTTCTTATGTAAACCACATTGGGCGGGATTCATTGGCCTCGCCTGCCTGGCGACTGGAAATTCCTGCCCAAGGTCATTTACATGGTCCACGTCCCGTCCGTGGCGATCTTCCAGCCGGCGCAGCTGAAGTATCCAGCCCAATGCATGCAACTTGCAAGTTACTCACATACACCATCTATAAAAAAGGTCGTCACAGCAAATAGAAAACCATTCATTCTAGTCTGCCTCACTTTAGTCAGTCTCTACACATACATTGCACACAACCTTTTGCAAGTCTTCCAACTGTATGTGTGCGAGTCTTGCTGGTCGTTTCTCTGCTGTCTGCTGGTTCCTGGGTTGCCTCTCTGGTGAATTTTGATGCCGTGGTGAGTGCTGCTACTGTTCTTTTGCATTTGTTGGGGAGAAGTTAACCTCAGGCACTGATGGACATTCAATTCCTTGTTCAGTTGGTAAAATCAACTCTTCCTCATCAACCGTCAGCTGTGAAGGAGCAGCTTCTCTCGGTTCCACATATGTGTCTGTAGTTGTGATGATATAGTTGGCTGTTCTCTTTCATGATCAAGATTGCAACTGCTTCACACAGGTTCCAAGTTGCCAAGTGGTCTGAGGTTAATTGAGTGCATTTTAAATGTTTGCATTCTGACCGGCACTTTAACTCTCAACTCTGGCAATGATTTGGCAGCTTTATCAAAGTGAAATTTGACTTTCTGTCATTTCACTTTGATTTGTTACTCATTCCTATTACTACACCTGGTTTCAGAGGCTTTGGAAGACTAGTCTGGGTGCAATGTGACATTAATCGCTAGACTGGGCTACATTTCTTGCCCTCAGTAGGTATTTTTCTCGACTCTTAAGATCGCTTTGTTCACATCTCTGTAGGATCTACTTTTTGATGATTCACAAAGAACAAAGAAAAGTACAGCACTTTGCTAATGTTCATTGCTGCCTCAGCCTTTCATTTGACAGGGACTGGTGGGGAGTCCTGAATTTCCAAATCATTCATTATGCACCTGAATTCTTCACTTGTAAACTGAGGGCCATTGTTGCTCATCACAATGTCATGTACTTTCAGGAATTCTACAATTTCACTGATAATGGTTGGCATCAGCTGGTCAGCTGAATAGTAGTCAACATTGATGAAACAGTCATTTCCAAAGAAAGTGAAGGGGTCTGCTCCAAGTTTTCTTCATGATCTCTCTGGGATGTCATAAGTCACGAGCAACTCTTTCCCTTGCTTATCTTGATGTTCATTAGATGCATTGCAATAGCCGATGTGGTCTTTAATCTCGTTGCTCATGTTTGGCCAGTAGGAACACTTCTTTTGCTTCCTCAGACAAGACTTGATTCCTTGATGGCTGGTATGGCTTCACTTCAGCATCTCTATTCTCATCCTGTAATGGATGATGATTTGAGTTCCTTTGCACAGGACACCATTTGGGCAATCATTTCATCCCTGTTTGCCCAATGCTGTCTTGTAACAGTAGGTGTTTCCTTGGTAGTTTCCGGTCATCCTTTCATTGCTACATTAGCACTTGGAGAAATACATTTCATTATCTATTCACTTGATCTGTGCAAGAAACTTGTCTGTCAGATTGAATATTTCTTCTGGTTGATGATTCCAGTGCACTTTGTGTTGTTACTTCTGGTTGAATCTTATACATTTCACATAGTTGACTGGCATCATCAGCTTTCTTCAAAGGGAAAGTGGCTCTTGATAGCTTGCCTGTGATGTACATCCACTTCTCTTGCTTGTACTTCACTTCCAAACAATATCTCTGAAAAGAGAGTACCATCTTTTGATGACACTTTGGTGCAGATAAAAATGGTTTGCGAAAGATGCTTTTTTTATGGGCCAGGACTTAGAAACTCCAAAGTGTATTATGATGTCCTCCTGACCTGTAACCTTTATGTTGAATTTGGCTAGGATGAGCACAAGAGCTTTCCCTTCAAGTGTGATTCAACAGTATCTCTGGACACTTTAATCAAAACAAGCCTTATTATAAGAACTTAGTTAACATTTATATGATCACACAGAATTTTTATAAATTACAAGCATAAAGACACCCCACAGCTGCACTAATCTATGTATTACACTTAATGAATTCCCCCTTAACTGTTCCAATTCAAAAACAAAATCCCATAAAGCAAAAATCCCTTTTCAAGGGCGTGGCCCAGCATTCTCACTTGAATAATAATAATAATTGCCTATTGTCATGAGTAGGCTTCAATGAAGTTAGTGTGGAAAAGCCCCTAGTCACCACATTCCGACGCCTGTTCGGGGAGGCTGGTACAGGAATTGAACCCATGCTGCTGCCTTATTCTGCATTACAAGGCATCGATTTAACCCAATGTGCTAAACCTGCCCCTGGCTTTCCCTGATATTCTGAACCCAAATCACCAGCAGGTTTAAATCCTTCCGGAGAACAAACTATATCTTTTAAGTTGCCAAAGCAGGAAGCTTAATCAGTGTTTTGTTTTCTGGAAAAACTCTTTAAAATGAAAATTGAGAGAGACAGGCCAAAACACTTATTTACTCTTTCTGTAGTCCACTGCAATCAAAACTGAAAGCTAAATTAAAACAAACCTCACAGCCACATCTCAGCTCCACCCACAAAATGACATAACTGAGGCCATGTGATAAGCCAATAACCTTTCTTAAAGGGACACTCCCATGACACTTTGAAAAGGCTTGTGGTCAGACTCTATCCTTACTTTCCCGACCCAAATTCAGATTGGTTAAAATGCTCACAAGCAAAGGCAATATAAAGTTACTCTTTTGCAATCTGTGTATAGCATCGTTCGGTGTGCATCTTGATGCAAACTCAACTGGTTGTCGTTGCTGCATGAGGGTTGCT
Organism: Scyliorhinus canicula; assembly: GCF_902713615.1. Taxonomy (NCBI): domain Eukaryota; kingdom Metazoa; phylum Chordata; class Chondrichthyes; order Carcharhiniformes; family Scyliorhinidae; genus Scyliorhinus; species Scyliorhinus canicula. Next base: position 100,649,320 of record NC_052162.1, on the reverse strand, counting down.
CCAAGTCCTGTCTCTCTGGCACCTCACTGCAGAGTGACTTTGTAATTGACAGCATCATACCTCAGCACTGGCATTATTATCATTGATGTTTGATGTGAGTGGAAGCTGCTTCTTGTTCTGTGCCCCAGTACTATTGAATATCCTTTGCAGTGAGCTTGTTTAAAGGTTCACACGATAATGATAAATTGGGTAGTTAGCTAGTTAGCTCAAAAATCTGACAAATCGTTCAACCTCCTTCACACCTTTTGGTTGCAGCATCTCTGCTACAGTCTGCACCTTATCGGGGTCAGGGCAAGCTCCTTTCACTATCATGACCTATGTACTGGACTTCAGTCACGTTCAGTTTCAGTTTTTTTTAAATTCAGCTTTAAGTTCATCTGGTAAGCTCTCTCTAACAGTCTCACTAGATTCTGATCATGGTCAACAATGTCTTCAAGTGGTGTATTTCTAGTGGTGGTTTCTGTAATGGGGGAGTCTCTGGTGGGGTTCTCTGTAATGGGACTTCTGCAAAAGAGCCTCCAGGGTGGTGTGTTGCCTTCCTGATGCCAGGGTCAAGGATGTCTCTGAACAGACATGGAGTATTCTGAAGGGGAGGGTGAACAGCCAATGGTCGTGGTACAAATTAGTATTAACAACATAGGCAGGAAGAGTGATGAGGTCCTGCAGGGGGAGTTCAGGGAGTTTGGTAGTAAGTGAAAAGCAGGACCTCGAGGGTTGCAATCTCGGGATTACTCCCTGTGCCACGTGCCAGGAAGATAGGAAGATAGTACAGCTAAACACATGGCTAAACAGCTGGTGTCGGAGAAAGGGTTTCAGATACTTGGATCATTGGGATCTCCTCTGGGACAGGTGGGTCCTGTACAAGAAGGCTGGGATGCACCTAAACTGGAGGGGCATAATTATCCTGGCTGGGAGGTTTGCTACACAGAAGGATATGGGCATTCAGGTCCATAGTTCCATGTCAGAGGCAATGCTGGTAGTTAAACTGGTCAAGAAGGCATATGGCATGCTTGCCTTCATCGGCTGGGGAATTGAGTACAAGAATTGTTAGATCATGTTACAATTGTATGAAATGTTAGTTAGGCCACATTTGGAATACTGCGTGCAGTTCTGGTCGCCATACTACCAGAAGGAAGTGGATGCTTTGAGAGAGTGCAAAGAGGATTTACCAGGATGTTGCCTGGTCTGGACGGTGTTAGCTTTGGGGAGAGGTTGAATAAATTCGGATCGTTTTGGAAACAATCGGATTGGAAAGATGGAAGCTGAGGGGAGACCTGATTGAGATCTACAGAATTACAAGAGGTATAGACAGGGAGAATAATCAGATTATTTTTCCCAGGATGGAAGACTCAATTACAAGTGTGCATAGGTTCAAGGTGAGATAGGGAAAGTTTAGGCGATATGTGTGGGGGAAGCTTTTCATGCAGAGAGTGGTGGGTGCCTGGAACGCATTACCAGTGAAGGTGGGGGAGGGAGACATGATAGCAATGTTTAACATGTATCTTGACAGACACATGAATGGATGGGGAATGGAGGGATATGGATAGTTCAGCCACATTTGGAATACTACGTACTACATTACCAAAACGTTGTGGATACTTTGGAGAAGGCGCAGAAGAGGTTCACCAGGATGTTGCCTGGTATGGAGGGTGCTGGCTATGAAGAGAGGTTGAGTAAATTAGAATTATTTTCATTAGAAAGACGGAGGTTGAGGGGGGACCTCATTGAGGTCTACAAAATCATGAGAGGTATAGACAGGGTGGATAGCAAGAAGCTTTTTCCCAGAGTGGGGGACTCAATTACTAAGGGTCACGAGTTCAAGGTGAGAGGGGAAAATTTAAGGGAGATATACGTGGAAAGTTCTTTACGCAGAGGGTGGTGGGTGCCTGAAATGCTTTTCCAGCGTAGTGGTAGAGGTGGGCACGATAGCGTCATTTAAGATGTATCTAGACAGATACATGAATGGGCAAGGAACAGAGGGATACAGATCCTTAGAAAATAGGCAACAGTTTTAGATAGAGGATCTGGATCGGCGCAGACTTGGAGGGCTGAAGGACCTATTCCTGTACTGTAATTTTTCTTTGATCTTTCTTTATTCTAATAAATTGTAGGTCTAAATAAGGAATCTGGATTGGCGCAGGTTTGGTGGGCCGAAGGGCCTGTTTGTGTGCTGTAATGTTCTTTGTTGCGAGCGTCACCTCGGAGCGTTCAAGCCAGTGTGGTGAGCCATTACAGAGACTTGGTTCATGGAAGGGCAGGATTGACAGCTAAATGTTCCATGATTTAGATGTTTCAGGTGAGATAGAGGAGTTTAAAAGGAGTGGGGGAGTTGCATTACTCATTTAAGGAGACTATCACATCTATACTGCGGGTGGACACCTCAGAGGGCTCATGCCGTGAGGCAATATGGGTAGAGTTCAGAAATAGGAAGGGTGCAGTCACAATGTTGAGGCTTTACTACAGGCCTCCCAACAGCCAGAGGGAGGTAGAAGGGCAGATATGTAGACAGATTTTGGAAAAATGTAAAAGCAACAGGGCTGTTGTGGTGGGTGATTTTAACTTCCTCTATATTGAATTTGACTCACTTAGTGCTAGAGGCTTGGATGGGGCAGAATTTGTAAGGAGCATCCAGGAGCGCTTCTTGAAACAATATGTAAATAGTCCAACTAGGGAAGGGACTGTACTGGACCTGATACTGGGGAATGACCACAGCCAGGTGGTTGAAGTTTCGGGAGGGGAACATTTAGGGAAAAGTGACCATAATTCCGTAAGTTTTAAGGTACACGTGGAAAAGAGAAAGGAGTAGTCCTTCGGTGAAGGTGCTAAATTGGGGAAAATTACAACAATATTAGGCAGGAACTGAAGAATTTAGATTGAGGGAGTCTTTCAAACCTTAGTTGGTTAGAATTCAGGACTGTCCTGTTCCTGTGCGGATGAAGGATAAGTATGGCAAGTTTCGGGAGCCTTGGATATCGAGGGATATTGAGAGCCTTGTCAAAAAGAAAAAGGAAGTATTTGCAAGGTCTGGAAGGCTGAGAACAGACAAAGCCCTTGAATAATATAGAGAAAGTGGGAAATAACTTAAGCAAGGAGTCAGAAGAGCTAAAAGGGGTCATGAAAAACCCTTGGCAAACAGGATTAAGAAAAATCCCAAGGCATTTTATACATATACAAAGAGCAAAAGGGGGAGGGTTGGCCCACTCATGGACAGAGGAGGGAATCTATGCGTGGAGCCAGAGGAACTAGGTGAGACTAAATGAGTACTTTGCATCAGTATTCACCAAAGAGAGAGACTTGGTGGATAATGGGTCCACACCTCCCCCACTACCCTCTGTCCTTATATCCTCCACGCTGACCAACACCGGGCAGACCACAGGACCCAGGTTTATACATGAATTCAGCATTTTAAAAATATGTTCTCATTGATAAAAACTTTGATTTCGTTTACTGTGCTTTATTCACTTTAAGAACAAATATTAAGAACAAATAAGAACAAACACTTTAAGAACACAGTGTGACTTCAAGGACTTGATAAGCACTTGGAGCTGTTAGTCAAACTGTGAAGTGATAGGCTGTGATAATGATAGGTTGTAAAATCAGTCATGGAGCACGAATCCTGTAATGACAGCAATAATTGGGGTGGCATGGTGCCCAGTGGTTAGCACTGTTGCCTCACAGCTCCATGGATGCGGGTCCAATTCTAGCCTCGGATGAATCTGTGTGGAGTTTGCATTTTTGGTCCGTGTCTGCGGGGTTTTCCTCGGGGTGCTCCGATTTCTGCCCAAAATCCTAAAATGTGCAGGTTAGGTGGATTGGCCATGATGAATTGTCCCTTAGTGTCCAGAAAGTTAGGTGGGGCTGCAGGGATAGGGTAAAGGCATGTAGGGTACCCTTTCCAAGGCCGGTGCAGCCTTGATGGGCTGAATGGCCTCCTTATGTACTGTAAATTCCATGATTCTAATATTGTAATGGTAGCCCTCTGTCTTAGTCAATAGACAGAGATGTAGCAAGCATTGATTTTTTGCAACACTTCCAGCTGATTTATTTCAAATATTTAAAGCGCTGGAGATTTAAATATTTGACAGCTTGATGGCTCCTCTTGACAGCTCCCTTAACAGTTCCAATGAGCTTGACAGATCCAATAAGTTCATTCACTTTTTACACACATTCATGCCCAATTTTAACAATCTCAAAAGGCGGGTGACCTTCCCCAAAGGACGCCTAAGCCAGAATTCTCCCGTCGCTGCCATTCTATCTTCCCGCCGGCAGCACAGCCCCGCCACGGGGTTTTGCGGCAGTGTGGGACGATTGCAGTGGGAAATCCCGGGCGAGATTCTCCCATATGGGGAGAAATCGTAAGGCTGGCGTCAAATCCGGGCGGGTTTGACGCCAGCCCCCCCCTTCCCGACCGGGAACCGATTCTGGTCCCCGGTCGGGGCTAGCATCCCGACGCCATAAATTCCGGCATCGCGGGCTTAACGAATTTTGTTAAGCCCGCTTGCCAGAGTTAGCGCCGGCTGACGCGTCATATGACGTCAGCCGCGCATGCGCGGATTGGAAGACTTCAACCCGCGCATACACGGATGACGTCATCGCGCATTTGCGCGAAACCCGCGCATGCGCGGGCCGGGATGCCCCTCAGCCGCCCCGCGAATGGATACTGCGGGGCGGCGGAAGGACAAAGAGTGCGCGGGCATCGGGCCCGCTGCCCGCGATCGGTGCCCACCGATCGCGGGCCCATGGCACCCTTGGCACGGCCGTGGTACTGCCGTGCCAATCGGTGCCATGGTTTTAAAAATCGAGAGTTTACGGCCGTTTTTACAAACGGCCAGACCAGGTGTGTTTGCCGTTCGTAAAAACAGCCGTAAAGGGCTGGGAAATCGGCCCATCGATCAGCTGAGAATCGCTGCTGGCCGTAAAAAAACGGCGGCAGCGATTCGTATCGGGAGTCGGGCGTGGGGGGGGGGAGAATAGCGGGAGGGCGTCGGAACAGCGTGGCCGTAAAATTTTACGAGACACGCTATTCTCCGCACCGTCGGGAGTGCGGAGAATCTCGCCCCCCATTTGGGAAGTTCGTTTGCCCTCCCCTCAGTGAATGGCGCACAGCCAAGAAACACACGGCTGCTGGCCCAGAGAATCCTGCCCCTCAGCTCTCCCAAAGGCTGACTGAAAACTCTAAGGGCAAATGACCTCTCCCACAGGTCCATGCACCATATTGAAATGGGTACCTTTTTTAAGTTTAGACCTTCTGCTACCAGGTCTAAAGTGCACATGCTGAGCAGGATCCTCCGTCCTGCAGTACCTGTTTTCTGGCGCGGTGCCCCCCCCCCCCCCCCCCCCCCCCCCCCGCTGGCAGCGGGATTCTCTGTCCCGGCAGCCGTCCTTTGGGGTTTCCCATTGTGAGTTCGCTGCCGGCGAAACAGAAGATTGTGCCGATGGAGAGGATTGTGCCGACGGAGAGGATTGTGCCGACGGAGAATCCAGCCCACTTTTTTTGCCCCATGTCCTGCATGCGAAAATCAGATCAGACTGAAGGCAGTTTCAATTTAATTTGTCCTTCTGCCGCTGTGAATCACAAGTATCCCAAGTTTGACCCGCTCCCAATCATGCTGCGGTGAAATCGTAGTTCAAGGGTGGGACCTCTGAGTTCTGGCTTCACAGACTCTCCATCTTTGTGAAAATTCAGGCTTAAATTTGTCCTCCTCCCTCAGCATACGCGTTTTGAAGGCATCCCTATCTCTGATGGGATTATCCTTCAGTTGCGTGAATTTACAAGATTCAGCTAGATGTGTCAGCACAGTCATATTGATCAATATTTCCCCCTCCAACTGAACTCTGCAGTTGAACATGTAGGGCGCTGTTTACCGGCCTCGTCGTGCCCGACCAGATGGTGCGACAATGGCAATAAATTTGACGCAAGGCCACTCGCGAGATTCTTGCAAGACGCTGCGATCTGGATCTAGCCAACGCTGGGTGAAATTCAGATTTATATTTTTGAATGAGTCATTAGGCTCATTTAAGTATGTCTGCAATGTACTCTCACTGGGCCCCAGGGTAACTAGTGAGGCCTGGACTTAGTACTGGCCTTTGGAGACCACTGGGTGGTCAGTGAAAGGGCAGGTTGTCCCCCTGGCTCTCTCTGTGGCATCTGGGCATTGCCAAGGTGCTCGGGTGGCACTGTCAGGCTGGCGAGGGCACTGTCAGGGTGCCAGGTGGCAGGTCAGGGTGCCCAAAAGCCAGGGTGGCCCTGCCAAGGGTTTGAGCCTCAAAGGCCATGCCCATGAAAGGAGGGGGTGATGGGGTATGAAGGATGGGGAGGTGAAAGGTGGGTATGAAGGGGCCAAATAAAGGTTGGAGGTGGGGAAAGGGGGAGGGTCCTGAAAGGGGGAGCTCAAAAGAGGAGGTGGGGAGACCTGAAAAAGGAGGTGGCCCTCAGCTATCCCAGAGTAAGTGTCCTCACTTGGAGGGGGTGTTGGGTAATGCCCATGTGCGCCGCGGTGACATTGCCAGTGGGTGGGCGGTGTGATGGACCCTCAAGCTCACTTAGAGATTGGGGTACCATTTGAAAATGGCAGCCCGATCTCTGCGGAGCCAGTCTTGGAGCCAGTCTCACCGGTGAGTTCAGCTCCCCAGTGTTGAAAAAATTTCCAAATGTGGCCTTGACCAGATAGAAACTCCCTCAGGCCCCAAAAAATAACTAAGGGCGCGATTCACTGGCCACTTCCCACTAGAATCGAGACGGAACGTATTCGGTAGACCCTGGGAGAGATCTACTCCCGGGATTCCCGATGATTGTTACACCTTGTGGGATCTAAATAGATCTCTCCAGGTGTTATGATTTGGATCTAACCCACAATGGGTAGCATCCAGTCCCACACACTGTTTGGCGAGTTTAGAAATGTGCTGACGCCGGATCGAATGCCACCTTGCATCTACCGGCCTCGCCAAGGATGCCCGAGCAGAGTGCCACCCAATTCATTCTGAAGCCTGTCTGTATTTCCATAGAAACTGGTGCTGCAATATTCAGAGCCATGGTGACGCACTCAGCAGTCTGTATAAAGTTGGAGAATAACATTTTTATTATTCCCTACTGTTACTCGAGTGGCTGACTTTCGAGTTGGTGATCTTGTTTTGATTTGCCACATCCTGGTTTATCTTTTGAAAGCACTCATCAATACAATCACTCTCTTCATTTCAGAAAGACCAATTAAATTCAGGAATGTTTCTGATGACCTCAGGATGGGTGTAATTGACATATTTTAGTCTGGAATGTATCCATTTGTCCTTGTGAGGCATTTTTCAAATACACAAGCCAGTTCATCTGACCTTCAGTGGCCACCTTTGCAGCACTTCAACCATTTTGAGAAGAAAAGGTCCATTTCAAAAAGTCCACTTTGAATGAAGTCCATCTGCAGGATTTTCCATCGGCAGGATCCTCCGCACCCACGGGGGTTTCCCGACAACTTGGGGTGGCCACAATAGGAAACCTCATTGGGCGGCTGTGGAAATGGAGAATCCTGCTACCGGCGGGGCCACACCATGCTGGAAAACGGGGCTGTCGGGCCGGAGAATCTCACCCCATAATCTTAAAAATTAGAAATATGAATATCTTAATAATGATATAAAAGCAAATTACTGTGGTTGCTGGAATCTGAAACAAAAACAGAAAGTACTGGACAATCTCAGCAGGTCTGACAGTATTCGTGGAAAGAGAAGGGAGTTAACGTTTTGTGTCTAGTTGACTGTTTGTCATAGCTAGAGATAACTGGCAATAGGTTGTGATTTATACTGTGGTGGGGTGGGCGTGGACCGATGGGGATAGATAGAGGGTGAATGATAGGTTGAGATTGACAAAGACGTTGTGGACAGAAAGACAAAGGGACTGTAAATGGAGAAGGATTAAGGCTAAGAAGGGTGCAGGTAATGGCACATAAAGGGATTAGAATGCGTGAATGGCAGTACAAAGTTAAGCAGTCTGTCAAAGGACATCTAGGAACAGGGAACAGATGGGCAAAGTGGACTTGGGTGGGGAAGGGGAGACAATGGTGAGGGTAAACAGATCGATGGAAGAAAGGAAAATAAATTGATAGAAATAAAAATGGGGTGAATGTGGAGGAGAGAGTTCACATTGGGAACTCATGGTTAAGGCTGGAAGGCTGTAACGTGTTCCTCTAATTTGTGTTGGGCTTACGTAAGCTGCTGTAACTCATGCTGTGTGGGGTTTAATGTGAGCACAGGGTGTGACCACAAGAAGTAGGCAAAGTAAGTAGATTGCGCCATCACCACATTGATTTGGTGTCAGTGCAGCCACTTTAGAGTCTATAGTTCCAGCTAATGCCCTCTATTAACTTCAAACAGCTAAATCTATGTTGAGCTATAGAAAAGACTATGACCCCCATCCCTCCTATCTTCCCTGTGCCCCAGCCCCCCCCCCCCCTCCCCCCTCCCCCCAACCCTCCAACACTATTGCTCGTTGGAATAATACCTAGTACAAAGGAGGCCAATGTCAGCCCGCAACATTGCTGAAAAATTGGAAACTATACTCAGCTGCTTTGTCAATCACCTTCCCTGCATCACAATGTCAAAAGTGTGGATGTTCATTGATGAATGAACAGTGTTCAGTGTGATTCACAACTCTTCAATACTGAATCTATCTGTGCCTGCATGCAGCAGGACCTGAACAACAATCACTCTTGCGCTAACAAGTAGCAAGTAACATTCTCATCAAATAAGTTACAGTCAAGAACTATCTACTACAAGAGAGAATCTAACCATTACCCCATGATATTCAGTGATATTACCATCACTGGATCCAGCACTATCAATATCCTTGGTATTACAATTGACCAGTTCATTTAACTGTACCAGCCATATAAATACAGTGGCGACAAGAACTATTCAGTCACTGAGAATTTAGAAGCGAGTAACTCATCTCCTGACTCCTCAAAGCCTGTCCACTATCAATGAGACACAAAGTCAGGAGTGTGCTGGAATCTTCTCCAATTGACTGGATGAGTGAAGCTCCAACAATGCTCAAGAAACTTGATGTCATCTAGGACAACGCAGCTCGCTTAATCAGCAACCATCTCCGTGCACCACCAACGCACAGTAGCACCATTTGAAATGAATTGAAATGAAAATCGCTTATTGTCACGAGTAGGCTTCAATGAAGTAACTGTGAAAAGCCCCTAGTCACCACATTCCGGCGCCTGTCCGGGGAGGCTGGTACGGGAATCGAACCGTGCTGCTGGCCTGCTTGGTCTGCTTTAAAAGCCAGCGATTTAGCTGAGTGAGCTAAACCAGCCCCTGAAGCCCTGAAGTACAAGAAGCACTGCAATTCACCAAGATTCCTTTGACTACACCTTCCAAACCCAGGTCCTCTGCCACATAGAAGAACAATGCTGGCAGGTGTATGGAAATGCCACCATCTCCAAGCCATACACCACGCTGACATTATCCTTCAATGTCATTGCATCAAAGTCCTGAAACTCCCTCCTGAACAGGGTATACCATTTTTTCAAATTCCTTTATGGGATGGGCCAACATTTATTTCCCATGCCTCATTCTCTTCAGAGGGTGGTGGTGAGCTGCCTTCTTGAACCACTGCTGTCCCTGTGGTGTATGTACACCCACAGTTCAGTTCAGGAGGGTTTTGACCCAGCGACATGAAGGAACAGCGATATATTTTCAAGTCAGGAATGTGAGTGGTTTGGAGGGGAACTATTGAATAGAGTCCCTACAGTGCAGATGGAGGTTATTTGGTCCATTGAATCTGCATCTTCCCTCTGAAAGAGCACCCTACCTAGGCTCACTCCCCCACCATATCCCCTGTCTTGTTATGCTCTAGGCGTAGCATAAGCAGCTTCCTTGTGGTGCACTTGACAAAGGAAGGTTCAGACGTGGAGATAACTTCAACGCGTTTATTAAACTTTTTACACTTCTCCTACTCAGATTCGCCACTACTGTTAATCCTACTATAGCTATTCAGACTGACTAACCAGTCTGCTACAATCCAAGTGGTCGGAGTGATATTGAATCAACCCTGTGTCTCTACTCATTGACTGTCTCCACTGGAAAGAGGCAGATCATATGTGTGGTGTCCTTTATATATGAGTTGGTGTATTGCCCTCCTGTGGTCGTGTCACTTCTGTGTGTATTGTGAATGCCCATTGGTCATGTCCCATCTAACTGTTCTATTGGTTGAGTGTTTGTGTGTCATGTCTCTGGTGCTCCCTCTAGTGTCTAGCTAGTCTACATGCATTTACATTAACCCCTTGTGTATTTACAGTGATGCACATCACCACATCCCCCACCCAACCAATTGGTCAATTTTATCAGGGCCAAGTTTACCTAACCTGGGTGGGAGGAAACCAGAGCACCCGGAGGAAACCCATGAAGACACTGGGAGAAAGTGCAAAATCCACACACAGACAGTCACCCAAGGCTGGAATTGAACCTGGGACCCTGGAGCTGTGAAGCGATTGTGCTATCCACAATGCTACCATGCTGCCTTTATATATCATCTACAAATGATATATAAAGGTGCTGCCTAAGGAACCTTAGTGAGTTAGTGCGGTGCATTTGTAGATGATATATAAAGGCAGCACGGTAGCATTGTGGATAGCACAATCGCTTCACAGCTCCAGGGTCCCAGGTTCGATTCCGGCTTGGGTCACTGTCTGTGCGGAGTCTGCACATCCTCCCCGTGTGTGCGTGGGTTTCCTCCGGGTGCTCCGGTTTCCTCCCACTGTCCAAATATGTGCAAGTTAGGTGGATTGGCCATGATAAATTCCCCTTAGTGTCCAAAATTGCCCTTAGTGTTGGGTGGAGTTACTGAGTTATGGGGATAGGGTGGAGGTGTTGACCTTGGGTAGGGGGTAGGGTGCTCTTTCCAAGAGCCGGTGCAGACTCGATGGGCCGAATGGCCTCCTTCTGCACTGTATGATATATGATATACATAGCTGCCACTTTCGTCAGTGGTGGAGGGAGTGAATAGGTAGAAATCAAGCGAGCTGCTTTGTCCTGGATAGTGTTGAGCTTCTCGAGTGTTGGAGTTGCACTCACCCAGGCAAGTGGAGAATATTCCATCTCACTCCTAACTTGTGACTTGTAGATGGTGGACAGACTTTGGAGAGTCAAGAGGTGAGTTACTCACAGCAGGATTCCTAGCCTTTGACCTGCTCTGGTAGCTACAATATTTATATGGCTGATCCAATTCAGTTTCTGGTCAATGGTAACACCCATGATGTTGTTAGTGGGGGACTCAGTGCTGTTAATGCCATTGAATGTCAAGGCATGATGGTTAGATTCTCTCTTGTTCGAGATGGTCATTGCCTTAAATGTAGGTGGTGCAAATGTTACTTGCCACTTGTCAACACAAGTCTGGATACTGTCCAGATCTTAGTATATTTGGATGTGGACTGCTGAAAGTATCTGAATGGTGCAGAATATTATGCAATCATGAGCGAACATCTCCGCTTCTTTTTTTTATATAAATTTAGAGTACCCAATTATATTTTTTCCAATTAAGGGGCAATTTAGCGTGACCAATCCACCTATCCTACACATCTTTTGGGTTGTGGGGACGAAACCCACGCAGACACGGGGGGGAATGTGCAAACTTCACACGGACAGTGACCCAGGGCCGGGATTCAAACCCGGGTCCTCAGAGCCACAGGCAGCAATGCTAACCACTGTGCTACCGTGCTGCACGGAACATTCCCATTTCTGACCTTATGATGGAAGGAAGGTCATTCATAAAGCAGCTGAAGATGGTTGGGCCTGGGACACTACTCTGAGGAATTCCTGTAGTGATGTCCTGGAGCTGAGATGCTTTACCTCTAACCAGCACAGCACACTATCTACACCACGTGTACTGCAGTGGTACTACTCTTGTGTCAATAGAAAGTAAGACCTTGAACTTACTTGCTTAAACAGTAGGGCACCAAACATGCCCAAGGGATTGGGCAAAATATTATTTGTAGATTCATTTCATTTCATTTATTAAGATCAGAGAGGAAGGGCGGGATGGTGGCGCAGTGGTTAGCACTACTGCTTATGGCGCTGAGGCCCCGGTTTCGATCCTGGCCCGGGGTCACTGTCCTTGTGGAATTTGCACATTCTCACCGTGTCTGTGTGGGTTTCACCCCAATGACCCAAAGATGTGCAGGTTAGGTGGATTGGCCACGCTAAATTTCCCTTTAGTTGGGGAAAAAAAAATTATTGGGTACTCTAAATTTATTTAAAACATTAATATCAGAGAGGTGATAACAATCTAACATGGCTGCAAAACTTGAAAACATTTCTGAGCTGCTGTCTAGTCACTGAATACAGAGAGTGAGAGTAGGACTGGATCACATGATAAATGCATAACCTTCTGTACACTGCCATATTCATAGCCTTTAAGGTGTACACTCATATCCCAGGAAAGAAAAATAATCTTGCAGAGTTATAAATTTATGGACAGGCATAGGTGTATCTGGCCACCTTCAGAGGAGTCCAATCACATTTAAGGATTTTTCCTGGAGATTATGTGATTTACATCGAGTAACAGGTTAAAATGTGATCGTATGAGGACATACTATAGAATAACAGTTGCACTGGTATAGGGGACATACTCTAGAACAGGGGTGGGCAAACTACGGCCCGCGGGCCGCATGCGGCCCGCCAAAGGTCTTTATGCGGCCCACCAAGATCAAGTCATCAAAAAAAAAGAAAAAAAAAAGATATCAGTTGCACTGATATCGGGGACATCCTATAGAATAACAGTTGCACTGATATAGGGGACATCCTATAGAATAACAGTTGCACTGATATAGGGGACATCCTATAGAATAACAGTTGCACTGATATAGGGGACTTTATAGAATAACAGTTACACTGGTTTAGGGGACATACCATAGAATGACTGACACTGATGCAGAAGACATATTATATAAAAGGTACACTGGTGTAGGGGACATACTATAGAATAACAGCTAAACTAGTATAGGGGACATTCTATAGAATAACAGTTCCACTGCAGGTAATATACTATGGAATAACAGTTACACTGGTATGGGAATATACTATGGAATAACAGTTACACTGGTATGGGAATATACTATGGAATAACAGTTACACTGGTATGGGAATATACTATAGAGTAACAGTCAAACTGGTACAAGGGAAATTCTGTGGAATAACAGTTAGAGGTATTGGGGCTATACTACGGAATAATAGTTACACTGGTCCAGGGGATGTACTATAGAATTCCAGAGTTAGACAGTTATAAGGAATACACTATAGAATTACAGAGTGACACTTTTAAAGGGCAAATGCTTTTGAATAGCAGTTACACTACTATAGAGTTGGGCAGAGAAATGGCAGATTGTGTTCAATCCAGGCAAATGCGAGGTGATGCATTTTGGAAGATCTAATTCAAGAGCGGACTATATGGTCAATGGAAGGGTCTTGGGGAAAATTGATGTACAGAGAGATCTGGGAGTTCAGGTCCATTATCCCCTGAAGGTGGCAACGCAGGTTGATAGAGTGGTCAAGAAGGCATACAGCATGCTTGCCTTCATCGGACGGGGTATTGAGTACAAGAGTTGGCAGGTCATGTTACAGTTGTATAGGACTTTGGTTCGGCCACATTTGGAATACTGCGTGCAGTTCTGGTCGCCACATTACCAGAAGGATGTGGATGCTTTGGAGAGGGTGCAGAGGAGGTTCACCAGGATGTTGCCTGGTATGGAGGGTGCTAGCTATGAAGAAAGGTTGAGTAGATTAGGATTGTTTTTGTTGGAAAGACGGAGGTTGAGGGGGGACCTGATTGAGGTCTACAAAATTATGAGAGGTATGGACATGGTGGATAGCAACAAGCTTTTCCCAAGAGTGGGGGTGTCAGTTACAAGGGGTCACGATTTCAAGGTGAGAGGGGGAAAGTTTAAGGGAGATGTGCGTGTAAAGTTTTTTACGCAGAGGGTGGTGGGTGCCTGGAACGCTCTACCAGCGGAGGTGGTAGAGGCAGGCACGATAGCATCATTTAAGAGGCATCTAGACAGGTATATGAACGGGCGGGAACAGAGGGAGTTAGACCTTGGAAAATAGGAGACAGGTTTAGATAAAGGATCTGGACCGGCACAGGCTGGGAGGGCCGAAGGGCCTGTTCCTGTGCTGTAATTTTCTTTGTTCTTTGTTCTTTATAGGGGATATTCTATTAATTAATAGTTAAACTGGTATAGGAGATATACTGTGTAATTACAGAGTTAGACTGACATAGAGGATATTTTATGGAATAATAGTGTTGGAGTTATAGAGGTCTATAGCACAGAAAGGGTCCTTCAACCCAGTCAAATCAACCACCTAACTATTCTAATCCCATTTTACAGCACTTCGCTCATCGTCTTGTAGCCGTGGCATTGCAAGTGCACGTCTAAAAATGTCTCAAATGTTGTGAAGGTCAGGGCGGCATGGTGGTGCAGTGGTTAGCACTGTTGTCTCACGGCACCGATGACCCGGGTTCGAACCCGGCCCCGGGTCACTGTCCGCGTGGAGTTTGCATATTCTCCCTGTATCTGCGTGGGTCTCACCCTCACACCTCAAAGATGAGCAAGGTAGGTGGATTGGCCACACTGAATTGCCCTATCGTTGAAAAGGAATTGGGTACTCTAAATGTATTTTTAAAAATGTTATGAGGGTCTTGTGCCTGCACCATCCTTTCAGTCAGTGAGTTCTGGATTCCCACCACCCTCTGGGTAGAAAAGTTTTTCCTCACATCCCCTCTAAACCTCCTGCCCCTTAGCTTAAATCTATGTCCCTTGGCCATTGATCCCTCTGCCAAGGGGAAAGGTTTCTTCCTATCTACTCCATCTATGCCCCTCATAATATTATACATCTCAATCATTTCCACCCTCGGTCTCCTCTGCTCCAAGGAAAACAAGCCCAGTTTATCCAATCTCTCTTCCTAATTAAAACTGTCCAGTCAAGGCAACATGTTGTTAAATCTCCTCCACATCTTTTCCAGTGCCATCACATCTCGCCTATCACGTGGATTCCAGAACTGCACACAATACTCTAGCTGTAGCCTAACCAACATTTTATACAGTTCCAGCATAATCTCCCTGCAATAAGCTCTAAGCCTTAGAACATAGAACATAGAACATAGAACAGTACAGCACAGAACAGGCCCTTCGGCCCTCGATGTTGTGCCGAGCAATGATCACCCCACTTAAACCCACATACCCCTAACCCAACAATCCCCCCCATTAACCTTTACACTACGGGCAATTTAGCATGGCCAATCCACCTAACCCGCACATCTTTGGACTGTGGGAGGAAACCGGAGCACCCGGAGGAAACCCACGCACACACGGGGAGGACGTGCAGACTCCACACAGACAGTGACCCAGCCGGGAATCGAACCTGGGACCATGGAGCTGTGAAGCATTGATGCTAACCACCATGCTACCGTGAGGCCCCTTGGATAATAAAGGCTAATAAAGACACCATATGCCTTCTTAACTGTGGTGATCACAAGTTAACCAGATGCAACACAACTGAGCGACCACTAGAGGGAGCACGGGAGAGCCATATAAATAGATCAGGACAGGAAGTGAGGACACACTCTTCACAGCAGGCGGGCTGGTAAGCAGGACACACAGCAAGCAAAGCTGGTAGTTAGCACTGGAAGGTAGTTCTAGGTCGAGCTCTGGAAACTGAACGAACTCACAATAAAGCATCTTCTCCACATTTGAGACTGCGAGCTTTATTAAGACACGAGGAACAACACATGGTACCCAGGAGTGATTTCAGACGCTTATGACAGGACAACTCAGCTGCAGATACAGAAAACAAAAAAAAATGGCATGGAAATCTCAACCAAGAATGGCATGGAAATCTCCTACTGGACATTCGACTTGGGAAGACATTGCTGATGAGAGGATGTGCCTTGGATACCCACTTCACCTGGACACGACTGGAAAAGTAAGAAGTGTCTGGGAAAGGTTTAAACAAATGTTCGATTTCGGTATCATAGCATATGATGCAGCAGCAGCTTCAGACGAAATTAAAATAGCAATTCTCATCGAAGGAAATGAAGCTATGAAAGTTTATAATGGATTTAAATACTCAAAAGGTGAAGACAGAAACAGCTTACAAACGGTACTAAACAAATTTGAAGAGTACTGTGAGAAATTTGAACAGCAAGACATACTCAGAGTCCAAACTGCACAGAGACTGAGTGATGCAAAACTTAAAAAATCACGAAAAGAACAAGAAATCGCGAATGCAAAGAACAGATCAAAAAGAAGAAATAACACGAATTTCTCACAAAGCCAAAACGCTGAAACCCAGTCCAGATCGGGAAGAGAAGGTAACTTACAACTTTTAGAAATCCAGTCCAGATGGGACAGAAAAATCGCTGAAATCCGCGTAAAAATGGCGTCGGAGCACATTTTGCAGTCTCCGGTAAGCAAAGAACTACAAATTGCGTCTGCGCATGCGCCGGAACCGGAAGCCGCGCATGCGCAGTTTAAAAAATATCGCGTTACCGATCGTTATGCGCATGCGCAAGCCGCGCATGCGCATTCAAAAAAAGTGTCGGTCGCGGATCGTAATGCGCATGCGCAAGCCGCGCATGCGCAATGGAAACAAAACCGCGCAGTGAAGGAAGGCCGATTTGCGCATGCGCAATACATTCCTGCGAGTGACGTCATGACGTCTGAGCATCCCGACCACGCCCACTTAAAAGGGAAATACCCGAAAATTGAAAACAAGACACTTAAAGTGGTAAACACAAATTTTCTTGCCTCAGAACACAGAAAAACGCCTGAACTCAAACCAACAGTTAAAAACAACTTGCACAACACCCTGAAAAAAGCAGTCTGCACCACCCAAAGTGAAGAGAACAAAAAGAATTCCGAAACAACAAAAGATGATTTGTTTTTCGAAGATTACCTCTCAGACATGGCTGAGTCAGTCGGACATGCTTATCACAGCATCAGCGACACGGTCGCAAAGCACAACACGAACCAACTCGTGGTAGATGAATCCAACCAAGATGATTTGCTTTTCAAAGAATACTACTCAGACATGGCTGAGTCAGTCGGATATGCTTATCACAGCATCAGCGACACGGTCGCAAAGTTCAACACGAATCAACTCGTGGTAGAAGAATCCAACCAGGATGATTTGGTTTTCGGAGAATACTACTCAGACACAGCTGAGTCAGTCGGATATGCTAATCACAGCATCAGCGACACGGTCGCAAAGTTCAACACGAATCAACTCGTGGTAGAAGAAGCCAACGAAGATGAAATGGGTTTCAAAGAATACTACTCAGACATGGAGGAGTTATTTGGACATGCTGATCACAGCATCAGCGACACCGTTGCAAAGCTCAACACGAATCTACTCATGGTGGATGAATCCAACACCATGGTGCCATGGCAGCTCGTCGATACATTAGATGACAGCAATACCCAAGACGAAGACGACGCCACACAGAGAGCACAGGAAGACTCCACGGAGCGAGCGATGACAGGCTCCACAGTGCGAGTGATGAAAGACGCCAACAGGGATGCAAGCAAACACTCCCGGGCGGACACCAAGCATGAACAAGACCATGAAGGTAAACCCGCTGTACCTGAGCAACCGCAAGCAGACTATGAAAGTCTACCAACACGCTCACAGGAACAAGAAGAAAGAGCGGACTATGAAAGTCCAACACGCTCACAGGAACAAGAAGAAAGAGCAGACTATGAAAGTCCAACACGCTCACAGGAACAAGAAGAAGACAATGCACCTCTGCCCACTGCATGCAAAGACAGTGACAAGGTGATCACACTCAACGTACAGGATCACAGTGAGACTGACAGTTCTCAGCTTGTCTGTACCGAAGCACAGAGCGAAAACAGTGACAAGGTGCTCGCACTCGACGTACAGGATCACAGTGAGACTGACAGTTCTCAGCTTGTCTGTACCGAAGCACAGAGCGAAAACAGTGACAAGGTGCTCGCACTCGACGTACAGGATCACAGTGAGACTGACAGTTCTCAGCTTGTCTGTACAGAAGCACAGAGTCGGGCCACCCAACAGTCCAGAGAGACGATGCCGAAAGAAAACATGCAGATTCTGACTCCAGAAGAGGAGCACCTGGAGTCCAGAGACATCAAACAAAAAGAAACCATGCAGATTTTGACTCCAGAAGAGGAGCACCTGGAGTCCAGTGAGATAACATCAACAGAAATCATGAAGATTTTAACTCCAGAAGCGGCGCACCAAGAGTCTAGAGAAACCACGTCAACTGAAATCATGCAGATTTGGACTCCAGAAGAGGAGCGCCGAGAGTCCACAGACACCGAGTCAAATGTAATCGAGAAGACTTTGACTCCGGAAGACGAGCACCAAGAAAGCAAAGATGCGGAATCCAATTCTCCACAACTGATTGATGTCACCTGCACCGATGCAACATCAGATCATTCGCACCACTCGCGAGACGGAATGCTCAATGACTCAAATTATCCACTCGGGACACTCATAGAGTATAACAAGAAAAACAAAAGTCAAAAGAAACACAGCAAGAACAAAAACAACATGAAGCACGACAAGACCAACAACAATAGCAAGAAGCACAGCAGAAACGAGAACGACAACAGCAAGAAGAAAAGCAACATGAAGCGCGACAAGACAAACAACAATAGCAAGAAGCACAGCAGAAACGAGAACGACAACAGCAAGAATAAAAGCAACATGAAGCGCAACAAGACAAACAACAACGTCAGGCACAAAGATAGCGACAACGACAGAGGCAGAAACAACAAGAATGGCAACAAACACAACAAAGTCAGGAACAAAGATAGTGACAACGACAGAGACAGAAACAACAAGAATGGCAACAAACACAACAAAGTCAGGAGCAAAGATAGCGACAACAACAAAGACGGAAACGACAAAAACAGCGACAAGTACGGCAACGGAAACAACAAAAACAGGAACGACAGAAACAACAGCAATGAAACAACGACTTGTACACAATGGCAAAGCACACCAGCATCCAAGGCGGATGAGACAATAAATCAACACCACAAGCACAGAAAAAAAGTCCATGCCAGTCAACATCAGTGATGTGACCATGCAGACACCTCGGGATGACGCATTGGGTACTTAAGATAACAAGGAACACCAACAACATTCACAGCGGACTTGCAATATCAATATCACCACGTCATCAACAACAAAAAGAAAAAAAAAGCTCTGAACAAATTCATCAAGTTTGGACTCATAAATGTTTTTATTAAGATTGGACATATAAATACATTGGCTTTGTTAACTAAGGCAATAGCATCATCACTTGTATAGATACGCATATCATAAGTTACTGTTTTGTATAAAATTTCTTTAATGATGTACAGAAACTATGTAATGAGAAAAAGGGGGATGTGGTGATCGTAGATTGACCAGAGGAAAAAAAAAACAACAGAGCAAACACGAGCGGGAGAGCTATAAATACACTGGGACAGGATATACAATTTTCTTTAACGATGTTCAGAAAATATGTTAAGAGAAAAAGGGGGATGTGGTGATCACAAGTTAACCAGATGCAACACAACTGAGCGACCACTAGAGGGAGCACGGGAGAGCCATATAAATAGATCAGGACAGGAAGTGAGGACACACTCTTCACAGCAGGCGGGCTGGTAAGCAGGACACACAGCAAGCAAAGCTGGTAGTTAGCACTGGAAGGTAGTTCTAGGTCGAGCTCTGGAAACTGAACGAACTCACAATAAAGCATCTTCTCCACATTTGAGACTGCGAGCTTTATTAAGACACGAGGAACAACACATTAACCACTTTATCCGCCTGCTCTGCTACCTTAAGGGACCGGTGTACATACACACCAAGGCCGCTCTGATCCTTGATGCTTGCCAGGGTGCTACCATTTTTCCCTGGCCTCGTTTGTCCTGCCCAAGTGCATTGCTTCACATTTATCGGGATTGAATTCCATTTTCCACTGATCAGCTCACCTGACCAGCCCATCTAGATCTTCGTGTAATCTAAGGCTATCCTCCTCACTATTTATCACCCCATCAATTTTCTTATCATCCTCAAACTTACTGTTCAACCCCGCTCCATTCATGTCTAAACCATTTATACAAACCACAAACAGACAGGTCCTAACGCCGATCCCCACGTGTCTCCACTGGATACAGGCTTCCAGTCAAAAAAACACCTCTCGACCATCTGCTTCCTGCCACTCAGCCAATTCTGGATCCAATTTACCCAATCTCCTTGGTTCCCATGGGCTCTTACCTTCACTATCAGTCTCCCATGTTAGACCTTACCAAAAACCTTGCTGACGTCCAAGTAATATCATAATAATCTATTTTAATGTCACAAGTAGACTTACATGAGCACTGCAATTAAGTTACTGTGAAAAGCCCCTAGTCACCACATTTTGGAGCCTGTTCGGGTACACAGAGGGAGAATTCCGAATTCTCAGTTGGTACGGGAATTGAACCCCATGCTGCTGGCCTTGTTCTGCATTACAAGCCAGCTGTCTAGCCCACTGAGCTAAACAGCGCTGCAGAAAGTAGAAAGCGGTTGTGTCCCAGAGGAATAAGGGTGGGATACGGTCCCTGATTCCCGATGGTTGTTACCCCTCACGAGTTCTAACCAGTTTAGGAACTGGGAAATTATTGGAGAGGATCCTTCGAGACAGGATGTACTCCCATTTGGAAGCACAAGGAAGTATTAACAAAAGGCAGCGTGGTTTTGTGATGGGGAGGTCGTGTCTCCGTAACTATATCGAGTTTTTCGAGCAAGTGACAAAGATGATTGATGAAGGTGATGTTGTCTACATGGTAGACACAGTGGATGTTGTCTACATGGACTTCAGTAAGGCCTGGTAAGGTCCCGCATGGCAGACTGGTACAGAAGGTAAAGTCGCACTTTACACTTAAACTTGGAATATCGTGTTCAATTCTGGTTGCCACACTATCAGAAGGATGTGGAGTATTTGGAGAGGGTAGTGCAGAAGAGGTTTACCAGGATATTGGCTGGTATGGAGAGCATTAGCTATGAGAAAAGGTCAGATAAACTTGGTTTGATCTCACTGGAATGACGGACGTTGAGGGGTGACCTGATAGAAGTCTACAAAATTATGAGGGGCATGGCCAGAGTGGATAGTCAGAAGCTTTTTCCTAGGTTGGAGGAGCCAATTACTAGGGGGCATAGGTTTAAGGTGCGAGGGGCAAAGTTTAGAGGAGATGTGTGTGGTAGTATGACTAGAGGTACTACGGTACCTGGGAGTGTGAGCTACCATTGGTGGAGAAGTCTTGCTGCTCATTGGCCCAAGTGTTTGCATTTCATTGGTCGGAATGTAAGGTAGCTCCGCCCAGTGAGGCGGGGTATAAGAACCCGTGTTCCTCAGCAGCCGGCCTCTTTCTGTACTCGAGCTGCTGGGGAAACATCTTGTTGATTAAAGCTTCAATTCGGACTACATCCTCGTTTCAGTAGTTATTGAAATGTGCGAGGGAAGTCTTTTACACAGAGGGTAGTGGGTATCTGGAACTCTCTGTCGGAGGAGGTGGTGAAAGCGGATATGATAGTGACGTTTAAGGGCCGTATTAACAAATACAGGAATAGCATGGGAATAAAAGGATACGGACCTGAGAACTGTAGGAGGTTTAGGTTAGATGGGCAGCATGGTTAGTGCAGGCTTGGAGGGCCGAAGGACCTGTTCCTGTGCTGCATTTTTCTTTTTTCTTTGTTCACTCGTAAAGGGGATGTACTGTGGAATTACAGACGAGATAGTGTGGACAGGATAAAATTGCTTCTCTTGGTGGAGGATTTTAGAACCGGGGACATTGATTCAAGATAAGTAGCGGAAGGCAGTGGAGATATCATAGAATTTGTAGTGCAGAAGGAGGCCATTCGGCCCATCGAGTCTCCACCGGCTCTTGGAAAGGGCACCCTACCCAAGGTCAACACCTCCACCTTATCCCCATAACCCAGTAACCCCACCCAACACTAAGGGCAATTTTGGACACTAAGGGCAATTTACCATGGCCAATCCACCTAACCTGCACATCTTTGGACAGTGGGAGGAAACCGGAGCACCCGGAGGAAACCCACGCACACACGGGGAGGATGTGCAGACTCCAAGCTGGAATCGAATCTGGGACCCTGGAGTTGTGTAGCACTTGTGCTATCCACAAGGCTACCATGAGAGGACATGAGGAAAAACGTTTTTACACCGAGGGCAGTGGGAATCTGGAATTAGCTGAGTTGGTAGTGGAGGCAAAGACCCTAAACTCTTTTAAAAGGTTTCTGCATTTGCACCTTAAGTGCTATGAGCTACATGGCTATGGACCGAGTGCTGGAAGGTGGGATTAAAAAGAGCGCCTGGATGTCCTCAGGCTCGCATGGACAAGATGGGTCGAATGGCCTCCTTCTGCACTGAGACTTTTCTATGATTCTAAGATCTTCAGGGTGGTCAATGGGATATCCCATTGACAGCGGCAAGATCTAGCTGCCAAGATACTCACCATGAGGAGGCCAGGGAAATCTCACTCAACCTGTCAGTACTGATCCAGGGGACATGATGCAGCTAACATATTAATTAATGATCAAATCCACCCTATACACTGTATTGATTTCTCTGTAGTTTGGCAAAACTTCCGTTCCTTTTCCTTCTGCAGGTTCTGGACTGGGCCATGTGGGATTTTAATGATTCACTGACACTGATGTTTTGAATGTTAAGGGGAAATCTTACTTTTAAAATGTTTGTGTTTTGTTTTCTCACAGAAAGCGTGACTGAAGTTAAAACAGACATCTACGTTACCAGCTTCGGGCCAGTGTCTGACACGGACATGGTGAGTGGGTGTGAAGGTGGCTTATGGGTTTCAGTTAAGGATTGGACTGGACAATTAGAAGTTGGATATTTGACAGAAGAATGAGAAGATTGGGGGTGTATATCCACCACCTTAAACATTCAGTCGCTCCACTACCAATGCTCAGTAGCAGCCGTGTGTACCATCTACAAGATGCACTTCAGCATCTCACCAAGGATCACTTGACAGCACTAGCATGGGAATAGCCGTTCTCCAAAGCAGAAAGACAAGGGCAGCTGACACACGGGAACCCCATTACCTGGAGATTCCCTTCTGAGCCACTGGTCATCCTCACTTGGAAATATATCGCCGGTCCTTCACTCTCGCTGGGTCAAAATTCTGTAACTCCCTCCCTAACAGCACAGAAACCTACATCACAAGGGCAGCAGCGGTTCAAGGAGGCAGCTTAACACCATTTTCTCAGGGGCAATTAGGGGTGGGGAATAAATGTTGGCCGAACCAGTGACACCGACACCTTGTGAATTCTGCCCATTGTCCAGAGGAATGACTGGAACAGATGAAAGAGATAGTTATATTATGTGCAGGATGGGAATATGGGATATTGTCCGAAACATGGAGATCTGCCAGTTCTCTGAGGAACTATTTTAAGGTAATAAATACTCTTCAAAGTAAAACTGACCCGGTGTAATCATAAAATAGTCTTATTCAATGGTACCGCTCCCCCCATGAAAAACATCAAACTTTAACAGGGAAATTGTTATAACATCTCATTGTTCTTGTTTTGACCTAAAGGGTTAAACAATCTGAATTCACTCTCCAAATCTTCGTCCCTCACTCTGGAGATTGCAGCATTTAAAATATATATCAAGGTTGTTTAAATGTGTTGAGGGTTTCTGCCTTGACCATCATTTCAGGCAGTGGGTTCCAGACACACATCACTCTCTCGAAAAAATTACTGAAATGCTTCAGCCCTCACAATGGGTTGGTGCATACTCGATGGGCCGAATGGTCTACTTCTGCCAGGGGTTCTAGATTCTATGACAATACACGTAATAATTTCATCCATCCCCTCTTTAGAATGGTCACATCCTTTCTGCAATGCGGTGACCAAATCTGCATAAAGTACCCCAGCTAATGTTTTATCCAGTTCTCGCATCACCTCCCGTTACTCTTAAATATTCTATGCTTTAGCTGATAAAAAAGTATCTTGCAAATCACCATATCTATCCACCCTGTTACCTTAGGGATCCCTGGATATGCACTCCAAGTTCCCTCTGTTCCTCGACACCTCATCCTATCATTTGTTGATATTCTCTTGTCCAGTTTGTCCTCCCCAAATGCATCACCCAACACTTCTCTGGACTGAATTCCATTTGTCCACTTTTTTAACCTCCCTAACCAGTCCATTCATATCTTCCTGCAGTCGACCTCTATGGGTCAAAATGTTCAGCCTCCGTGAGCCGTCAGCGAAAACGGGGATGTGGGCAGAAAATCAGGAAATGCAATTCTTGCCGGTGAGATCATGTTTCCTGATTTTCCAGGCATAATGTGGATCCCACCACTGAAGACGGGGAATCTCACTGCAATACATTATAATATCATTAGCAAGCCCTCCCGCTGGGACCTCCCCTCTCACTGAACATTCATCAGTTGCCATGTGACGCCACGCTGGCGCGATTTACAACAGTTGTATAAAAACGAACCTGATGACCTTACGTCTGAAGGGGATATTAGCGGTGAGCGCTCAGGTTACCATTACTTGGGAGCGGGGGGTGGCGGGGGGGGGGGGGGGGGGGGGGGGGTGTTCAGATTCGGCATCTCAGGGGGTGGAGTCACTTACAGGCCTTAGCAGCCCCTTCATGGCTGGAAGTGGTGCGCAGGCAGCTTTTCCAGTGTCCTCCTTTTTGGGCCTGTGGCAATATCATCGCTGAGGGATTGCTCTTCCAGGCTGGAAAGTGTGGGAGCTGGTGAATCCATCGGACCAACACTGGGGGCCTATGAGAGGCCAGTCTGCATGGGCAGAGTGGGAGACACTGACAAGGGGTGAGACCTGAAGACTCTCACACAGGGGAGAGGACAGGTCCAGTCAGAATGAACACCCACATTCAGGCATCACATGAGGCCAGAGGGCATGAGATAGAACATAGAACATAGAACAGTACAGCACAGAACAGGCCCTTCGGCCCCCCGATGTTGTGCCGAACAATGATCACCCCACTTAAACCCACGTAACCTGTATACCCGTAACCCAACAATCCCCCCATTAACCTTACACTAAGGGCAATTTAGCATGGCCAATCCACCTAACCCGCACATCTTTGGACTGTGGGAGGAAACCGGAGCACCCGGAGGAAACCCACGCACACACGGGGAGAACGTGCAGACTCCACACAGACAGTGACCCAGCCGGGAATCGAACCTGGGAACCTGGAGCTGTGAAGCATTGATGCTAACCACCATGCTACCGTGAGGCCCAAATGCCATGATGGTCCAAGGCCACTGATTATGGAGGCCACGCTGTCAGGTGTTATTGTATGAGGGATTGGCTGGTCAAGTTGGAAGTTCGGGCAGCACGGTAGCACAAGCGGATAGCACTGTGGCTTCACAGCGCCAGGGTCCCAGGTTCGATTCCCTGCTGGATCACTGTCTGTGGAGTCTGCTCGTTCTCCCCGTGTCTGCGTGGGTTTCCTCCGGGGTGCTCCGGTTTCTTCCCACAGTCCAAAGTTGTGCAGGTTAGGTGGATTGGCCATGATAAATTGCCTTTAGTGACCAAAAAGGTTTGGAGGGGTTATTGCGTTACGGGGATAGGGTGGAAGTGAGGGCTTAAGTAGGTTGGTGCAGACTCGACGGGCTGAATGGCCCTCCTTCTGCCCTGTATGTTCTATGTTCTATGCTTGTTTAATCCACAACCCTTGAATGCTGGGGGAATGAAATTGCCCTCAAAGGTGAAGTTGACTGCAAATTGCAGCCTTCATGTGCATCAGGTATGCCTCTCCGTCACAAGGGGGAGCCAGTTGCCTAATTAGGTCCCTGAACCTTTCTTGATGAGTCAATTATGCAAATATAGTCAGTATTGCACTGCATGAGTGTGCCACTGGGCACCCAATTTTTAACCCATTGGAAGCCTATCCCGCAAACATTGAACTCCAAGGCTCATACTCACATCTACACAACAGAGAGATGAGACAAATGTGGTCCCCAAGGCATTATAGTGAATTCATTCATCAGTCATTCATTCGTGATGCTCGACACGTCCCGCGAGATTCAACCGAACTTCGCGAGATGTCACAATCTGGATCTTGCCCTCATTGGGCAGACCTAACGGCCCTGCCTGGTAGACCTCACCAGGGAGCCGTCTAGCACTGGTTTCCATAAATGTGGACAAGTCGTAATGGCACCTGGGGGTCTCCCAGGTCATTAGAGACCGCTAGGTCATCAGGAACTGGGCATTGTGGTCTCCTGGCACTCCCGCTAGCACCGTGGCACTGCCATTTCAGCACCCTGGCAGTGCCACCATTGTGCTTGGGTGGCAGTGCCATGGTGCCAGGCTAGCAGTGCCAAGGTGCCCACGTGCCAGATTGCATTGCCAGGGGTCTGGCCCAGGGGTGCCATACTCAAAGATGGGGTGACAGAAATGCTCAGGGACCCCAGAAGAGGTAAATTGAGGGAAATTCATGTCTCCGGAGGCCACGGTGGGATGGCTGAAGTGGATCAAAAGATCGGGCTGTTTTTAAAAATGGCGTCCCGATCCACAAGCAGTCTTCTTGCACTGGTGAGCTGAGCTTGTCAGTAGAGGGAATGACTAAAGTGCGGCCTCGACAGGGCGTTCCTCGCCAAGGCCAAAAAAGATCAGCAAAGTGCTGTTGAATAGTGGGATCTTTCTCAGCATTGCAGGCGTCCGCTAAACCCACCTGAAACCGTTCCCTGAAATGTTTTCATTAAATCATGTATGTTTTCGAGAAGGTGTTAGATATAGTTCCTGGGGCTAAAGTGATCCAAGGATATAGGCAGAAAACGGTAACAGGTTACTGAATTAGGTGGTCAGCCATGATCATATTGAATGGTGGAGCAGGATCGAAAGGCCAAATCCTGACCCTATTTTCTGTATTTCTACAAGTCGATACTTTGAAAAAATAGGGGAAAATTCTGCCCTTCATCTTCATGATAGCCAACTTTTGGAATCTTCAGCAAACTTCTCAAAGCAGGTCCCCAACATTTAAATCAAAATCATTGATATATATCACAAACTGGAAAGGAGCCAATACTGATCTCTGCAATACACACTCGGAACAACCTTCTAGTCACAAATACACCCATCAACCAGAACCCTTTGCAGATGACACCAAGGTGGGTGTGAGGGTGAGCTGTGAGGAGGATGCAGAGATCCTTCAGTGTGATTTGGACAAGTTGAGTGGGAAAATGAATGGCAGATGCAGTATAATTTGGAGAAATGCGAGGTTATCTACTTTGGAGAAAAAAACGAGAAGGCAGACTATTATCTGAATGGCCATAAATTAGGAGAGGGGGATGTGCAACGAATATACACCAGTCACTGAAGGTACGCATGCTGGTACAGCAGATGGTAAAGAAGGCAAATGGTATGTTGGCCTTCATAGCGAGAGGATTCGAGTACAGGAGCAGGGATCTCTTGCTGCAATTATACAGAGCCTTGGTGAGGCCACACCTGGAATATTGTGTGCAGTTTTAGTCTGCAAAACTGAGGAAGGATGTTCTTGCTCTAGAGGTAGAATAGCGAAGGTTTGCCAGTCTGATCCTGAGGGAAGATTGAACTGGTTAGGATTGTATTCACTGTAGTTCAGAAGAATGAGAGAGGATCTCATAGAAACCAATAAAATTCTAACAGGACTAGACAGGGTAGAAGGATGTTCCCTATGGTGGGAGTGTCCAGAACCAGGAGCCCTAGTCTGAGGATATGTGGTAGACCATTTGGCACAGAGATGAGGGCAAATGTCTTCATCCAGAGAGTGATGAGCCTGTGGAATTTGTTACCACAGGAAGTAGTTGAGGGCAAAATATTGCATGTTTCAAGAAACAAGTGTAGCACATTGCGCGAAGAGGATCAAAGGATTTGGGGGCAAAGCAGGATTGGGCTATTGAGTTGGATGATCTGCCATGATCATAATGAATGGTGGAGCAGACTTGAAGGGCCGAATGGCCTCCCCCTGCTCTTATTTTCTATATTTCAATGATTCCTGAGTCAGTTTTGTATCCAAATTTAATTTTCCCTTGAATCTGATGAGCTTTTAATTTTAAGACCGCTGCCAGGTGAAACTTTGTGAAAAACCTTGTTAAAGTCCATGTCCACTGCATCAAATACCCTCCATGTTACTTCAGCGAAACATTCCATCAAGTTAGTCAACCAGGACCTTGCCTTGGCAAATGCATGATGATTCTCTGAAATTAATCTATGCCATTAGTCATGTGCCACACAAGATGATTAACAAGAAACGGACACACTTTGTGGACTTCTGCTGTCAAGTCCACTAAGACTTCATGTTGAGGTATTCTAATGCTTTTCATGGAGGATTACCCACTTTATCCTTCTCTATACAATTGTGCCTGTCTTATTTTGAAATTCTGGAAAGGGTTTTCAAACTGAGTTCTATTTATGAAGTTTGTATTAAAATTAAGTAAAGCTGCATAGGATGAAAAGAGAGGCCACAGATTAAAAGACTGGACAGATTGAAAGTATTGGCCCAATTGTTTCCCTCATTGTTGTGCTCTCATGTCAATAGATATTGGGCATTACGGGGAAACTCCAGTACAGAAGGTCCTCAAACCACTTATTAGAGTTCACCAAAGAATATACCTGATGCAAACGCAACATTTATAAGATGATAACATTAAATTACAGGTATTTAGGAGAATATCTGTTGCTGCCCACCACATGGTTCCTCTTTGCCTCAGAAGGAATGCCGTGGCGATTCCAGCCTTTGGTCCTTGGGCCAGGTGCTGCGCGTGCGCAATATCCCAGGACTCCGCTGACTGCAGTTCTGTCCCATGTGTGAAGTGCGGACATCACACCAGGCATAGCCGAAGGCGACAGGTGAGCTGACGCCCCAGGCACACTGGTTGTAGTAGGCATCGACCCTGTGGTAAGCCCTTGCGTTTGGATGACCCAGAGAAGCTGAGGAAGAGGTCGAGATGCACCTCAATTGTGTTTCAGAGCCCTGTATAGCCGCAATTCATATTCGGGTACAGGCCAATGGACATTTGCTCCGGATGGAGTTTGACACCGGAGTGGCTGTTACGGTTGTGCCACAGATCAAGCAGGTAGTGAGTACCTTGTCATTGACGGGTATAGCCACTTGGTTGGCCACGTATACGGGTGAGTGTTTGCATATTCTGAGCTCTACATTCATTCCAGTGATTTACGGAGGTCAGTCCCTGCGCATTCACCTCATTGTGGTGCAAGGTGATGGCCTGGCTGTGGATTTTGGTGTCAAAATTTTCACCAATATGGCCGCCATTTTGTCAGTATAATTGCCCATAAGCTGCTACATGGTCTCTTTTGTGAGGGCAACATGATCCCAGTGATAGCCTCTGCACGGATCCAGTGCTGGACTTTGTTGTTAGCCACATATGAGCACTCTTTTGACTACCGTTCAGGGACACAAATAGGGAATACGGACACTTTGAGTTGTCTTCCCCTGCTGGTAATGGCCGCTGAACCGCCCAAGCTGACTAATGTGCGCTAGCTGGTGTTGTATGGTGGATAATAGAAACAGCTTCCAGGTGAGTTGAAGGCATTCTCTTTAAAGTTCTCCAAACTAACCGTGGAAGACAGTATCCTCCTATGGGACATGAAGATCTTTGTCCCTGCAAAAGGGTAGACTTTGAAGGATCTTCATGCAGGGCATCCTGGTGCATCCAAGATGAAGATGTTGGCTAGAAGCCACGCTTGATGGCCAGGGCTAGATGCCACTTTTGAGGCATTGGCCTAGGACTGTCATATTTGTCAGGAACATCAGAAGCTCCCGCAGCAGCACCCTTATGTCTCTGGGAGTATCCTTGTCACCATTGGGCCCACGTTTATGCGGATTTTGCAGGCCCTTTTTTAGGGTGATGTTTCTGATAATGATGGACGTCCACTCAAAGTGGCTGGAGGTCCACAGAATGATGTCCATAACATCCTGAGTGACCTGAGAGTGACTACTTACTACTTTTATGTTCCATGGCATACCCGGGGGGGTCATCACTGATAATAGAGCTTTGTTTACAAGCAAAGAGTTGGACACTTTTGCGGCAAAGCGATTCGCCATGTCTGCACCACTCTTTATCACCCAGTGTTTAGCTGAGAGGGCCATACAGGCAGTAAAAAGAGGGCTGAAGAAGCCTTCCTTTGACTGGACATTGCCGCTTTAAATGGGCGGAGCCACAATTTGGACACGTCATGACGCTGACGTCAGCGCATTCCGCACGCCATCGCGCATGCACACTGCGGTCAGCCGACGTTCGCACCTGCACATCGGGGTCTTCGGCCTCATCGTCCACCCGGTAATGGCGCGCATGCGTAGGGACCTGGGAAAAGTGTGCAAAATGGCCACTCTCCTTGATGCTCAGGCCTTGCATTTTTGCGATGGCCTGCACCCTTTCTGCCTCGTGGGAGAGTAGTTTTGCTTTTTCTGCCGCCCTGATGCGGGAGTAACGATTCCTGGCATGCTCATGGACAACACACGTTTCGATGGCAATGGAGAGGGTCAGCTGTTTGATTTTGAGGAGCTGCTCCCGCAGGGAGTCGGACTGGACCCCGAAAACGATCTGATCCCGGATCATGGAATCAGCCGTCGAGTCATAATTACATGACTGCGCAAGGATGCGGAGATGGGTCAAGAAGGAGGGAAAAGGTTCATCCTTACCCTGAAGCCTCTGTTGGAAGATGTACCGTTCAAAGCTCTCATTCACCTCAATGTCGCAGTGGTTGTCGAATTTCAGCAGAGCCATCTTGAACTTTGTCTTGTCTTCACCATCGGCAAACGTGAGCAAGTTATAGATGTGGATGGCGTGGTCCCCCACAGTCGACAGGAACAGCGCGGTCTTTCAGGCATCCGATGCTGCCTCGTGGTCGGAGGCCTCGATATACAGGAAGAACTTCTGTTTGAAGACTTTCCAGTTGGCGCCGAGGTTGCCGGAGATCCGGAGTTGCGGAGGAGGCTGGATCTTTTCCATGCCGCTGGGTGGCTGCATGCTGGTTGTTGCAGATTCACTTGAGGTAGGTTCATTAGAGTTAATAACTCTCTGGTACCGTGATGTGTTATCTGTGTTGGTCTATCATCGACTGCAACTGGATACAGTAAAACGAGAAACAGGCTTCCGACACAGGAGATGGTCCAACACTGCTTTATTGAACCTGTTGATTGCTGTACATAATCTGCTGTGGGTTGACACTCTATTAACCTAACTGATAACCTCCTACTGGCTTGACCAGACTAGCTCTCTATCACATGGTGATAATGTTCATTGGCCTGTGCACGGCGACTATCTCCCTAGCCGTGTCCTGTGTGAGAGAGGGAGAGCCTTAATGCCCTGGAGGCTTTATAGTGGCGGTGTCCTGTCTGGTGATTGGTTGTTCTGTGCCATGTGTGTTCATTGGTTATCCTGTGTGTCAACCACTGCCTGTCTGCATCTCATGACATACATGAGTGGATATTATGACAGGAGGAAGACTGAATTTGAAGGTTGTTTTTGTGATTCACTATTAAAACTGAGTGTGAAGCTGAGAAAACCTGGGGAACCTGGGTTAAATCACCAGGGCCTGTTAAAATCTACATCCCAGATTATCAAACAAAATGGCCATCCAAATATTGGATGCATTGGTGGTCATCTGCCAAAAGTCTCTAGACTCTGGAGCAGTTCCTACATATTGGAGGGTGGCAAATGTAACCCCACTATTTAAAAAGGGACGGGGAGAAGAAAGGAGAGAGTTACAAACTAGTTAGCCTTACATCAGTGGTGGGAACGATGCTAGAAACTATTATAAAATATATGATTGGAGAACATTTGGAAAGCATTAACGGGATTGGAGAAAGGGTTTATGAAAGGCAAATCATTCTGAACAAATCTACTGGAGATTCTTGAGGATGTAACTAGCACAATAGATAAGGGAGAACTAGTGGATGTGGTGTATTTAGACTTTCAGAAGACTTTTGATAATGTCCCTCACAATAGGTTAGTGGGCA
The DNA here is from genome assembly GCF_902713615.1 of Scyliorhinus canicula. NCBI lineage: Eukaryota > Metazoa > Chordata > Chondrichthyes > Carcharhiniformes > Scyliorhinidae > Scyliorhinus > Scyliorhinus canicula. Next base: position 100,617,285 of record NC_052162.1, on the reverse strand, counting down.
AAATTAAAACACATGGGATAGGGGGATTAGCATGGATCACAAATTGGTTGAAACACAGGAAACAGAGACTGAGAATAAACGGATCTTTCTCCAAGTGGCAGGCAGCGACTAGTGGGTTACCGCAGGGATAAGTGCTTGGCCCCCATCTTTTCATGACACGTATAAATGGCTTGGATGTGGGAACCAAATGTAACATTTCCAAGTTTGTTGACAACACAAAACTGGTTGGAATTGTGAGGGGGATGCATAGAGGCTTCAAGATGCTTTAGTCAAGTTGAATGAGTGGGCAAACACATGGAAGATTCAGTACAATGTGGCTGAATGTGACGTTATACACTTTGGTGTGAAAAACAGAAAGGAAGAGTATTATCGAAATGGTAATATATTGGAAAGTGTGGATGTAAAAAGGGATCTGGGTGTCCCTGTACACCAGTCAATGGAAGTGGAGAGGCAGGTGCAACAAGCAATTATGAAGCCAAATTGGAAGTTGGTCTTCATTGCAAATTTGAGTTCAGAAGTTGAAATGTTTTACTGTTGAAAAGTTGGGCCTTGGTGAGACCACACCTGGAGTATTGTGCGCAGTTTTGGTCTCCCTATTGAAGAAAAGATATAGAGAGAGTGCAGCAGAGGTTCATTCGGCTGATGCTGGGGTTGGCAAGACCGTCCTATGAAGAGAGATTGGTTCGACTGGGCCTGTATTCACTAGAATTTACAATGATGAGATGATTGAATGTATCAAATTCAGGACTGGAAGACAAGATGCAGGGAGGATATTTTACCTGGTTGGGGAATCTAGAACCATGGGCATAGTCTCCGGATATGGGCCAGACCATTTAGAACTGAAATTAGGAAAATTGTATTCACTCAAAGGGTAGTGAGTCTGCGGAATTCTCTACCACAGAAGGCTGTGGAGGCCAAGTCATTGAATGTATTCAAGAAAGGGATTTTTTTTTATATGCTCACAGCATGGGGCGGCATGGTGGCACAGTGGTTAGCACTGCTGCCTCACAGCTCCAGGGTCCTGGGTTAAATTCCAGCCTAGGGAAAATGAGCTGCAGACTAGGAGGCGGCATGGTGGCACATTTTGCTTTAGTGTGGAACTGATGCCGGGAGATGGCACTGCTGCCTCACAGTGCCAGAGGCCCGGGTTCAATTCTGACCTTGGGTGACATTGTGGAGTTTGCACTTTCTCCCCGTGTCTGTGTCGGTTTCCTCCGGCCGCTCTGGTTTCCTCCCACAGTCCAAAGATGTGCAGGTTACAGGTAGATTGTTGGCCACGCTAAATTGCCCCGTAGTGTCCAAAAGGTTAGATAGGGCTACTGGGTTATGGGGTAGGGTGGAGGCATGGGCTTAGGTAGGGTGCTCTTTCAAAGGGCTGGTGCAAACATGATGGGCCGAATGGCCTCCTTCTGCACTGTAAATTCTATGATTCTATGAGTATCAGTGGGGTATGGCGAGAATGCATGAATATGGCATTGAGATCAAGGATGAGCCATGACCACATTGAATGGCAGAGGAGCCCAAAGGGCCAAATGGCCTTCTCTTGCAGTCTAGTTTCCATGTCTAATGTCATCCCGTAAAATTAAAATCATTGGCTTACGGAAGGGCTTAAATTATCTGTATTGTGCTGAATTCATCTTTTTGTTGTTGAATTTTTAGTTTGAATTAACATCTGTGGAGATATTTGCAATTGAATGTGTAGTTTATGGTATTTTTGACCACAGTTTGCCTGTTAAATGATGTTTATGTCATGTTAATTCTGGATGTTAAAGTATAAGATAAATGACTGTCTGGTTTGTTAACTCGTGTACAGTAAAATGTCTTCTGCTTCGTCTAATTTAAGAAGGTTGCAGGTTCCTAAACAGATTATGACCAAATTTGAGGGCCTGGTCTGGAATTCTAATAATGTGAAAAGGCATAGCCAAGGTCAGTGTGATTCAGCCAGTACTGGCTTACATCTCACAGCTTCCAAATAGACTTGCTGCATGGAAAAGAACCAAACTCCATTTTACTTTTCCTCTCCAAAATATTTGTGCCTTTTACAGCGATCTGAGGAAGTTATGAAATTTGCTGTCATCAATTTTCATTAAAATTAAAAATACACAATGATCCAAATGCAATTCAATTGTGGAAAACACATTTCAGCTTCACCTTGACCTTTGGTGTCCCACCCGTGAGCCATGAAGGCAAAACACTTTAAAGGAATTGAAAAGCTGTTAAAACATGCGGAAATCATCAGAAACATGACATTTCCTATCAGGAAGACAGAATTTCAGGTTCCTCATCACATTTGAAAAAAAGGTCTCTCCCCCTCAGTCTTGAATCTATAAATGTTTCACCTTAAACTACAATTCTTTTAAAAATTATGGTCTGGATTCTCCATTTTAAGTCCCCACGCCGTCAAAGTCTCCACTGGCGTCAAAAGGTCACAGATTCACCTTACAGGGGCTAGCAGGCAGCTGTCGTAGAGTTCGCAGCAATAGGCGCCGATACGGCCCCACGCACTTCCGGATCAGAGGCCGCGCATGCGCACGGCGGCGGCCTCCTGCGGCCGCGCCACGCTCCATGGCAGACTCAGCCCGCGGACCTGGACGGGCAAAGTAGTGCCCCGCATCGGCCGCTCGCGTGTCCCAAACCGCCCGCACACATAACCCCCAGACCCGAATGAAGCCCCCACCCTCCAATCGGCCCTCCTCCTGGACTGGGTCCGCGAGGATCCTGGACAGTGGGACCATGAGAGGTCCACACCGTCGGGAATTCGGTCGATTGACAACAGAGCATGGCAGGGTGGGCTCTGAGGCTGTAGATACTCGGTGCGGTGTACTCCACGAGTACACTGATTTTCGGGGGGGCAAAGAATTGAAGAACCGGAGCTGCTCCTGATTCTGTGCAGCAAACAGAACGTGATTTCGGCATCGGGGTGCGGAGAATCCAGCCCCATGTATTCCTGTTTTGTGGTTGAGGGGTGTCAAATGCTCCTTACATTATGAACTCTTTGGTATGTCTCTGGATTGTTGCTATAGTGCTGTCAGTTAATCCTCAGATCGTTCTGGGTTTTTTTTTTACTCATCAGTCACAAGATCAAAGAATGCCGTCACCTTCTGAATGCCCATCATATTCCATACAAGCAACATCCCTTGTACTGATTAGTCTGTTTAGATTGGAAATTTAGCACAACATCAGTTGGATTATTACACTCAACATTCCCTTTTCTTTCTGTTCCAATCTCATGTCCATTACTGGAGATTGTTCACATAATTTATCAGAACCAGAATTTCACTGTGAACACAATAAGAGACCAGCTTTCACAATTTAATAGGTGAGTTAAGCTCAGCAATTCTAATGTAATTCAGACTAATAGCTTAAACTAACTCAAAACATGACAGATAAAATGATCCAAATGCCACAAGATTCCAACAAAACCACAGTAAATTGGAATTTTTCTTCTTACCCTTACTTCAGGTGCCTTTCCACATGATTACAAATAGTGAAAAGTTAAATTTCACAAAAAAAAATTATTTCTTCCTCACAGAAGGTGCTGACTCTCCCCGCCTCCCCTGAAGGTGCTGATTGAAGGATGGCATAGTGAGACATTGGTTAGCTTTGCTGCCTCACAGCACCCAGGGACCCCTCAGGCGACTTGTCTGTGGATTCTGCACTTCCTCCCTGTGTCTGAATGGGTTTCCTCCGGGTGCACCGGGTTCCTCACACAGTCCAAAGATTAGGTCGATTGGCCATGCCAAATCGCCCCTTATTGTCCAGAGGTTAGGTGAGGTTATGAGGTTGCGGGGAAGTGGGCCTGGACGCGGTGCTCTTTCAGAGGGTCTGTGTGGATTTGATGGGCTGAATGGCCTCCTTCTGCACTGTAGGGATTCTATGATTGTCACATAATCTGGGTATGAGGTCTGCAGACTAAGAAAAGACAGGGGAGCCTGTCCTGATTTCCCTGTGGAAACCATTCATCAACTCATCGGTCTTGCAAAGATGGAAAGCTGAAGTACCTGCAGGTTTTTGCTGGGTCCGTTTTCTCATCAGCTCATATTTGTATCACACGTTATACATAGTAAACTAGTCGAGCCAATTCACATTGGCAAAGTTTAATGCTGACACACTGCAGGAAGTACCACAGCAGGTGACTAAAAGCTTGGTCACCGTGCCCAGTTTTAAGCTCACCGAGAGGGAGGAAAGTGAGGGCAGACATGGAGGGAATCCCAGAGCTTAGGACTTCGGCAGCTGAAGGTGCAATGGTGATATGATTAAAATTGGGGATCCTTGAGAAGCTGTAGTTAAAGGATGCAGATATCTCAAAGGGTTGTAGGACTGGAGGAGATTACAGAGGTCGCGAGGGATGAGATCATGGAGAAATTTGTCAACAAAAAAGAAAATTTTAAAATCAAGATGTTGCTTGGCTAGGAGCCAATGTAGTTAGAGAGAGGAGGGTTGATAGGTGAACGGGACTTGGTGTGAGTTAAGACAAAGGCAGAAGGATTTTGGATAAGTTCAAATTTATAGAATGTTGAATAGCAGCAGGAGTCCTTTGGAATAGTCAGTGTTATGCAGGTGGAAATGCCTAGTTTAGTGATTGAGGGATACGTGGTCAGAAGCTCACCTTGTGGTCAAATACGATACCAATGTTGCAAGCACTCTAGGCTAGCCTCAGATATTTGCCAGGGGGAGGGATGGACTGAGTGGATACAGAGATAGTGGTCGGTGCTGTAGACTGGAGGAAATTTGCACTCATTTTTTGGCAATGCAGTTTAATAGAGACAGTGCAAAGGACAACCGAGACAATGGTGAGGTAGAACTCAGTGCCGTCAATGTAAATGTGAAAGTTGATGTTGCGTTTTCAAAGATATCGTAGAGGGGCAGCATGGGGTGTGACATTAGAGAACCTTATGATACTCCCGACACAATGTTGCAGGAACAGGAAGAGAAACTATTACAAGTGGTTCTCTGGCTATGATCATATAAGAATAGATGCGGGCGACTGCAGTCCTGTCCAGCTGGATGACAATGGAGATGCTTTGGAAGAGGATGGTGTGGTCAACCAAGTCTGAAGACTGGTCGAGAAGGCAGAATAGTTTACCTTTGTCACAATCACACAACATTTTACTTATGACTTTAAGAGGGAAGTTTCAGTACAGTGATAGTATAGCTAGGCACTTAGACAAGCTTAAGGCAATTGGAAAGAGTCAGCAAGGGAAATCATGTTGAACTACTTTACTAGCATTCTTTGAAGGTGTAACATGTGCTGTTGGGATTGATGTTTGGCCTGCATCACAGAACAAAGAGCCAGAGGCATCAAATTGGTTGCGGTGAGGATATTTTAATGTTCCTCGTACAAGTGCACACTGCTGACACACTACCCCGTTGGTCTCACCCCACTGTCTCCCCCCCCCCCCCCCCCCCAACGCACATTCTACTCCTTACTTCCACCGACCCTCACCCCCTCAGTTCCCTCAGTGATCCTCGATTTGTTTGGCCTTCCTTGCTCTACCGCTACACCTAGGTGAATCCCCAGGATGCAAATCAGAGATGGAGGCAGCCAGCTGCTATCCCATCCCATTACCTTCAAAGGACAGGACGGGCATCCTCTTGGAGGCTCTGGGACACTGTGCACTTGTTGACAGCACATGCACAGCCATGCCACCCGGTTCTGGGTACTGGCTTCGAGACGCGGCCTCATCAGAGGCGGAACTTGGGGAAGCTGGTGGCCACCGTCAGCAATACATAGGATGGATCCGGATTGCCACTTAGTGCCCCCTCCTTCAGGTCAGTGGGGATAGAACCCTGGGGTTCACCTAAGAATAGAGGGGCAGCTGGTACAAGCCCCGGTTGCCCCTGCTTCATCTGATTTTGACAGCCCTTGTGGCTCTACAGTTTGTGCACCATGGTGTTGACGCCCTCTGTGATGCTCCTTGGTGATCAGTGATTGGTCCAAGCTCTGCAATGACTCGCCAATGCCTACCTGCAACTGGGACAATCTCTGCAGCGCCTCGTCCATTCCCATCTGAGAGCGAGACATGTCCAGCAGCAGCTCATCAAGGTCAGCCTGGTACTGGATCACATCCTCCATCGAGTCGGACATTCTGCCGAGACACTCCAGCCATGGCCGTCACCGACTACGCCTTGGAGACACACCTTCACTCATGCTGCCGATGTCATGCACCAGGCTCTCCACTGCGGTCGCCACTCCAGCAGTGTTGGCCTCAGTGACACGCATTGCCGGCGACATCACCTGCGGCCATAGCCTCTGGGCTTCCTCCAATCAACTACGGACTTGCTGGAGTGTTGCTGACATCTTCATCTGGATGTCTCGGCCGCTCCCTAACACCTCAATCAGCTCCGGGTAAACCTGTTACAGAGGCTCAACTGGGTCCTGGGATGACCGCTGTGACGCATCAACTGTGGCATCCTCTGAGTCTCCTCCAAGATGGTCTCATGGGAGGCAGGGGGTTGGGGCTACCCAGGATGGGCCGGCATCGTCAGATGGAGGAACTATAGGAGAACGAACGCATGGTCAGTGGGAGGGAGGGTCAATCTGTAAGGCAATAACAACTCACGTGTGACAGTCCATCTGCCGATCTGGGCCTTCCCAGCAATTGTGGGAGACCTTCTCCTGCAGAGACACAGAGGGCATCATTAGTCACACGTGGTTCACAGTGCTGGAGGGGGGAGGGGGGGTGGTCGTTTGAAGGGAGGGTTGGCGGGATGGGAGGGTTGGGGTTAAGGGAGACTTGGAGTGAAGGGTGGGTTGGGGGGCAGATGGAGGGTTGGAAGGGATGGTCACTTTGGAGGGTGGGAAGCTCCAGGAGGCGGGAGGGGTTGTCAACTCACACGTGCTGCCCGGTGTAGGTCATTGAGCTTCTTGCAACACTGGAGGCCACTGCCCGGGCTTATGGCCGTTGCCACTTCGTCAGGTGGCACTATATATCACTCCTGGCCGCCAGTGCATCTCGGAGCCTCCCCGGGTCTGCATCTCCAAACTTGGGGTCGTCTTGGTGCAATGGCTGAAAGCTGAGTGGGGTTGGTTGTGCAAGTGCCGCTCGACCTTGTTAGCGGTGATCCTGGCTTGCGCGGTCCCGGCGAATTGGCGGGGGAGTCTTCATTTGCGGCATGAAGCCTGTGAAGCCTCATTAAGTGGACTAATTAATGTTGTATAGCATTTCTTGCCTGGCTGGTCCGAGCGCCGGGAAGCTTGTGACAGTTCCCGCTCGCTCCCATACTTAGAAAACTTCCCGGTGAATCACAACTATACCGTACTTGGGTTTCCAGAAAGCATTTGATAAGGTGCCACATAAAAGTTCATTGCAAAAATTAAAGCTGTAAGGGGTACCAAAATAGCGTGGATTGAAGATTGGTTGACAGGCAGAAGACAAATAGAAAATATAAATGGATCTTTGTCTGATTGATAAGATGTGATAAGTGGAATCCATCAGAGGTCTGTGTCAGGGCTTGAACTTTCTATAATTTACATCAATGACTTAGATAAGGATGATGTGGAGATGCCAGTATTGGACTGGGGTGAGCACAGTAAGAAGTCTTACAACACCAGGTTAAAGTCCAACATGTTGAAACAAACCTGTTGGACTTTAACCTGGTGTTGTAAGACTTCTTACTTAGATGAGGGAAGCAAATGGATGGCCGTTAAATTTGCAGATGACACAAAGCTAGGTAGGAAAGTATGTTGTGAAGAAGACATGAGGGCCAGAATTCTCCAGCAGAATTCTCTGCTGCCGCCGGCAGAGCACCCCCACCCATGGGATTCCCGGCAGTGTGGGGTGGGTTCAATGGGAATTCACATTGAAAATGGTGGGAGCAAAGAATCCCACCGTCAGCAAACACGCAGCTCGTTGGTTAGAGAATCCCACCTGAGGAATTTGCAGATGGATATAGATAGGTTGAGTGGGTGGGCAAAAATTTAGCAGATGGAGTATATTGTGGGAAAATGTGAAGTTGTTCACTTGAGTCGGAGAAATATTACTTGAATGGAGAACAACTGCATAATGGCGAACTGCTGAGGGATTTAAGTGTTTTAGTGCATGGGTCAAAAAAAGTTAGTATGCAGGTCCAGCATGCAATCAAAAAGGTTAATGAAATGTCATCCTTTATTACAAGAAGAATTAAACAGACAGGTAAGGATGTTAATGTTTAAATTATACGGGGCATTGGTTAGACCACATGTCGAATACTGTGTCCAGTTTTCGTCTCCTTATTTAAGGAAGGATGACGGTTCAGGGGAGGCTTTGTACATTGATACCTGGAATTAGTGGGTTGTCTTATGAGGAAAGTTTGGACAGGCTGAGCTTGTTTCCACTGGAGTTTAGAAGAGTGAGGGGTGACTTCATTGAAGTATATAAGATCCTGAACAATCTCGACAAGGTGGATGTGGAAAGGATGGAGATGAGGAGAAATATTTTCTCGAAGAGGATTGTGCGACTTAGGAATTCTTGACCTTAAAAGGTGATGGAGGTGCAGTCATTGATTAATTTTAAGGTGGAGGCAGATAGATTATTGTTGAGCGGCGGAATCAAAGATTATCGGGGGTAGATGAGAATATAGAATTCACAACACAAATAGATCAGCCATGATCTTATTGAACTGTGGAGTAGGCTTGAGGGACCAAATGGCCTAATTGTGCCCCTATTTTGTATGTTTGCATGTTGGTGGTTCCAAGGACTTTGAAAAGGACGCCGGAGATGTGGTGTTTGCATGGATGGAGGGGCTTTTCAGTCGACAGGAGATGACAGTAGTTTTGAAGGAGAGGGGGAGACAGTGGCTGATAAAACTTTAGTTTCTGGTACTTTTGTAAGCTGTTAAACTCTCTCTTTTATATTTTAACTTTGTTGTGATTAGTTGAGGAACAATTGCTGAGACATTGGTATGTCTGAACAAGAAATTATTTATTGGCCGATTCATGCATTTCTCACATCATCATGTGGGTGGTCCTGTTTCCAGGGTCCCATCATTAACCCTTCCACCCTAATGTAATGTGATGGAGGTGGATAGTGGCAATGGGGAACCAGGCAACAGTCCCATATGCTGTTTCTGTTGATTCCAGCCCGAAAACTATCCCACAATCCAAACTGTCTACCCCTCGCTAATGTATCATGATGTTGAGCGCTGGATCAGTACTGGATGGATTATAAATAACTTATAGACCATTAAAGAACAAAAGAAAGAACAAAGAAAAATTACAGCACAGGAACAGGCCCTTCGGCCCTCCACGCCTGCGCCGATCCAGATCCTCTGTCTAAAACTGTCGCCTATTTTCTAAGGATCTGTATCCCTCTGCTCCCTGCCCATTCAGGTACCTGTCTAGATACATCTTAAATGATTCTATCATGCCCGCCTCTACCACCTCCGCCAGCAATGCGTTCCTGGCACCCACCACCCTCTGTGTAAAGAACTTTCCACGCATATCTCCCTTAAACTTTTCCCCTCTCACCTTGAACTCGTGACCCCTAGTAATTGAGTCCCCCACTCTGGGGGAAAAAGCTTCTTGCTATCCACCCTGTCTATAACTCTCATGATTTTGTAGACCTCAATGCGGTCCCCCCTCAACCTCTGTCTTTCTAATGAAAATAATCCTAATCTACTCAACCTCTCTTCACAGCCAGCACCCTCCATACCAGGCAACATCCTGGTGAACCTCCTCTGCACCTTCTCCAAAGAATCCACATCCTTTTGGTAATGTGGCGACCAGAACTGTACACAGTATTCCAAATGTGGCCGAACCAAAGTCTTATATAACTGTAACATGACCTGCCAACTCTTGTACACAATACCCCTTCTGATGAAGGAAAGCATACCGTATGCCTTCTTGAACACTCTATTGACCTGCACAACCACCTTCAGGGCCACCCGGAACACCCAGATCTCTCTGGACATCAATTTTCCCCAGGGCTTTTCCATTTACCGTATAGTTCGCTCTTGAATTGGATCTTTCAAAATGCATCACCTCGCATTTTCCTGGATTGAACTCCATCTGCCATTTCTCCGCTCAACTCTCCAATCTATCTATATTCTGCTGTATTCTCTGACAGTCCCCTTTGCTATCTGCTACTCCACCAATCTTAGTGCCATTTGCTAACTTGCTAATCAGACCACCTATACCTTCCTCCAGATCATTTATGTATATCACAAACAACAGTGGTCCCAGCACGGATCCCTGTGGAACACCACTGGTCACAGTTCTCCATTTTAAGAAACTCCCTTCCATTACTACTCTCTGTCTCCTGTTGCCCAGCCAGTTCTTTATCCATCTAGCTAGTACACACTTGACCCCATGAGACTTCACTTTCTCCATCAGCCTACCATGGGGAACCTTATCAAATGTCTTACTGAAGTCCAAGTATATGACATCTACAGCCCTTCCCTCATCAATCAACTTTGTCACTTCGTCAAAGAATTCTATTAAGTTGGTAAGACATGACCTTCCCTGCACAAAACCATGTTGCCTATCACTGATAAGCCATTTTCTTCCAAATGGGAATAGATCCTATTCCTCAGTATCTTCTCCAGCAGCTTCCCTACCACTGACGTCAGGCTCACCGGTCTATAATTACCTGGATTATCCCTGCTACCCTTCTTAAACAAGTGGACAACATTAGCAATTCTCAAGTCTTCCGGTACCTCACCGTGTTCAAGGGTGCAGCAAAGATATCTGTTAAGGTCCCAGCTAGTTCCTCTCTCACTTCCCTCAGTAACCTGGGATAGATCCCATCTGGACCTGGGGACTTGTCCACCTTAATACCTTTTAGAATACCCACCACATCCTCCCTCCTTATGCTGACTTGACCTAGAGTATTCAAACATCTATCCCTAACCTGAACATCGTCATGTCACTCTCCTCGGTGAATAACGATGCAAAGTATTCATTAAGAATCTCATCCATTTTCTCTGACTCCACGCATAACTTTCCTCCTATGTCCTTGAGTGGGCCAACCCTTTCTCTAGCTCTCCTCTTGCTCCTTATATATGAATAAAAGGCTTTGGGATTTTCCTTAGCCCTGTTTGCTAAAGATATTTCATGACCCCTTTTAGCCCTCTCGATTCCTCATTTCAGATTGGTCCTACATTCCCGATATTCTTCCAAAGCTCCATCTGTCTTCACTCGCCTAGACCTTATGTATGCTTCCTTTTTCCTCTTAGCTAGTCTCACAATTTCAGCTGTCATCCATAATCTTGCCATTTCTATCACTCATTTTCACAGGGACATGTCTGTCCTGCACTCTAATCAACCTCTCTTTAAAAGCCTCCCACATATCAAATGTGGATTTACCTTCAAATAGCTGCTCCCAATCCACATTCCCCAGCTCCTGCCGAATTTTGGTATAGTTGGCCTTCCCCCAATTTAGCACTCTTCCTTTAGGATCGCTCTCTTCTTTGTCCATGAATATTCTAAAACTTACGGAATTGTGATCGCTATCCCCAAAGTAATCCCTGACTGAAACTTCAACCACCTGGCCGGGCTCATTCCCCAACACCAGGTCCAGTATGGCCCCTTCCCGAGTTGGACTATTTACATATTGCTCTAGAAAACCCTCCTGGATGCTCCTTACAAATTCTGCTCCATCTAGACCTCTGACACTAAGTGTATCCCAGTCAATGTTGGGAAAATTAAAAACTCCTATCACCACCACCCTGTTGCTCCTACATCTTTCTATAATCTGTTTACATATTTGCACCTCTATCTCACCCTCGCTGTTGGGAGGGCTGTAGTACAGCCCCAACATTGTTACTGCACCCTTCCTATTTCTGAGCTCTGCCCATATCGCCTCACTGTTCGAGTCCTCCATAGTGACCTCCTTCAGCACAGCTGTGATATCCTCTCTGACCAATAATGCAACTCCTCCACCCCTTTTACCTCCCTCTCTATCCCGCCTGAAGCATCGATATCCTGCGATATTTAGTTGCCAATCATGCCCTTAAGTCTCATTTTTTTCTTGTACCCCTCATCAGAGGAGTTTTGATCAATTTAAATGTATGTCAATAACTGACTGTCCAGTGCAAATTGTGATTCTGAAAGAACTAGGTAAAATTTCCGTAAACATTCATCTAGTTTGGAGTTTGATTATCAACAGGATCATTAACTGTAAGGTAGCATTGTTAAAAGCCAGAGAATTACATGTCATCATGCTCAATATTCTGTCCAATCAAATGTGGATGTTCTGAATTATATATAATTCCTCCAACGATCAAAGACATTCATTGATTTGCATTGGAATTAAGCATACAACTAAAACTATTATTATCAATAGCTACATCAGGAGAGTGTTACTGTCTCATCTACATCAAAACTTCTGTTTGACTTGTTGAGCTGCCTTGTCAGTGTGGACGTTTTTATTATTCATTCATGGGACATGGGCATCGCAGGCTGTGTCAGCATTAATTGCCCATCCCTAATTGCCCTTGAGGGGCAGTTAAGAGTCAACCGCATTGCTGTGGGTCTGGAGTCACATGCAGACCAGACCAGATCAGGATTGCAGATTTCCTTCCCGAAAGGACATTAGTGAACCAGATGGGTTTTTACGACAATCGACAATGCTTTCATGGTCATCATTAGACTTAATTCCAGATATTTTATTGAGGTTAAATACCGCCACTTGCCGTTGTGGGTTCCGAACCAGGGTCGCCAGGTCATTATCATGAGCATCTGGATTACTAGTCCAGTGACAATACCAGTCTGTCACCGCCTTCACATGTTAACCTCATCAAACACCTGTTAGGAAAATCACAATTATGTCTGGCAATTAAAACTGAGGCTGCAATTTTGCACTCCGAACCACTGTTTGCCCCGGTGCTATGGATGTCCTGAAGCTATAAAATGGTGCAGACCAAGCTGCCAGCCACTTCCAGCAATATACAAATGTACGAATTAGGAGTAAGAGGAGGCAACTGTTGGGGAGGTTTTAAACTAATGTGGCAGGGGGATGGGAACCAGATTAGGAAGTTGGAGGTCAGTAAAGAGGCAGCAACTAATGCCAATAAGGTACTAGATAATAAACTCAATGTGACGAAGGGGAAGAGTAGACAGGGAAGAGATGATGAATGCAAAGGGACAGGTGGTCTGAGGTGCATTTGTTTTAATGCGAGAAGTGTAGCAGGTAAGGCAGATGAACTTAGGGCTTGGATCAGTACCTGGGAATATGATGTTATTGGTATTACTGAGACATGGTTGAGGGAAGGTTTAGGACTGGCAACTGAATATCCCAGGGTATCGATGCTTCAGGAGGGATAGAGAGGGAGGCAGAAGGGGTGGAGGAGTTGCATGACTGGTCAGAGATAATATCACAGCTGTGATTAAGGAGGGCACTATAGAGGATTTGAGCACCGAGGCAATATGGGTAGAGCTAAGAAATAGGAAGGGTGCAGTAACATTGTTGGGACTTTACTACAGGCCTCCCAAAAGTGAGCGTGAAGAAGAGGTACAAATATGCAGACAGATGAGAACAATGTCGGAGCATTAGGATGGTTGTGATGGGAGATTTTAACTTCCCCAACATTGAATGGGACTCGTGTAGTGTTGGAGGCGTAGATGGAGCAGAGTTTGTAAGGAGCATCCAGGAGAGTTTTTTAGAGCAGTATGTAAATAGTTCAACTCGGGAAGGGGCCATACTGGACCTGGTATTGGGGAATGATCCCGGCCAGGTGGTTGAAGTTTCAGTCGGTGATTACTTTGGGAATAGCGATCACAATTCCGTAAGTTTTAGAATACTCATGGACAAAGATGAGAGTGGTCCTAAAGGAAGAGTGCTAAATTGGAAAAAAGGCCGAGTATAACAAAATTCGGCAGGAGCTAGGGAATGTGGATTGGGAGCAACTGTTTAAGGGTAAATCCACATTTGAAATGTGGGAGTCTTTTAAGGAAAGGTTGATTAGAGTGCAGGACAGACATGTCCCTGTAAAAATGAGGGATAGAAATGGCAAGATTAGGGAACCATGGATGACGGGTGGAATTGTGAGACTAGCTAAAATGAAAAAGGAAGCATACATAAGATCGAGGCGACTCAAAACTGATGAAGCTTTGGAGCAATATCAGGAAAGTAGGACGGATCTCAAACGCGCAATAAAGAGGGCTAAAGGGGGTCATGAAATATCTTTGGCTAACAGGGTTAAGGAAAATCCCAAAGCCTTTTATTTATATATAAGGAGCAAGAGAGTAACTAGAGAAAGGGTTGGCCCACTCAAGGACATAGGAGGAAAGTTATGCGTGGAGTCAGAGGAAATGGGTGAGATTCTTAATGAGTACTTTGCATCGCTATTCACCAAGGAGAGGGACATGACGGATGTTGAGGCTAGGGATGGATGTTTAAATAATCTAGTCAAGTCGTCATAAGGAAGGGGGAAGTTTTGGGTATGCTAAAAGGCATTAAGGTGGACAAGTCCCCAGGACTGGATGGGATCTATCCCATGTGACTGAGGAAGCGAGGGACGAAATAGCTGGGGCCTTACCAAATATCTTTGTAGCATCCTTGAGCACGGGTGAGGTCCCGGAGGACTGGAGAATTGCTAATGTTGTCCCTTTGTTTAAGAAGGGTAGCAGGGATAATCCAGGGAATTATAGACCTGTGAGCTTGACGTCAGTGGTAGGCAAACTGTTTGAGAAGATACTGAGGGATAGGATCTATTCACATTTGGTAGAAAATAGACTTATCAGTGATAGGCAGCATGGTTTTGTGCAGGGAATGTCATGTCTTACAAACCTAATAGAATTCTTGGCGGAAGTGACAAAGTTAATTGATAAGGGAAGGGCTGTAGATGTCATATACATTGACTTCAGTAAGGCGTTTGATAAAATTTCCCATGGCAGGTTGATGGAAAAAGTGAAGTCGTATGGGGTTCAGGGTGTACTAGCTAGATGGATAAAGAACTGGCTGGGCAACAGGAGACAGAGAGTAGTGGTGGAAGGGAGTGTCTCAAAATGGAGAAGGGTGACTAGTGGTGTTCCACAGGGATCCGTGCTCGGACCACTGTTGTTTGTGATATACATAAATGACCTGGAGGAAGGTATAGGTGGTCTGATTAGCAAGTTTGCAGATGGCACTAAGATTGGTGGAGTAGCAGATAGCAAAGGGGACTGTCAGAGAATACAGCAGAATATAGATAGATTGGAGAGTTGAGCGGAGAAATGGCAGATGGAGTTCAATCCAGGCAAATGCGAGGTGATGCATTTTGGAAGATCAAATTCAAGAGCGGACTATATGGTCAATGGAAGAGTCCTGGGGAAAATTGATGTACAGAGAGATCTGGGAGTTCAGGTCCATTGTACCCTGAAGGTGGCAACGCAGGTTGAAAGAGTGGTCAAGAAGGCAAACAGCATGCTTGCCTTCATTGGACGGCGTATTGAGTACAAGAGTTAGCAGGTCATGTTACAGTTGTATAGGACTTTGGTTAGGCCACATTTGGAATACTGCGTGCAGTTCTGGTCGCCACATTACCAGAAGGATGTGGATGCTTTGGAGAGGGTGCAGAGGAGGTTCAGCAGGATGTTGCCTGGTATGGAGGGTGCTAGCTATGAAGAAAGGTTGAGTACATTAGGATTGTTTTCATTGGAAAGATGGAGGTCGAGGGGGGACCTGATTGAGGTCTACAATATTATGAGAGGTATGGACAGGGTGGATAGCAACAAGCTTTTTTCCAAGAGTGGGGGTGTCAGTTACAAGGGGTCACGATTTCAAGGTGAGAGGGGAAAGTTTAAGAGAGATGTGCGTGTAAAGTTTTTTACGCAGAGGGTGGTGGGTGCCTGGAATGCTTTGCCAGCGGAGGTGGTAGAAGTGGGCACGATAGCATCATTTGAGATGCATCGAGACAAATATATGAACGGGCGGGGAACAGAGGGAAGTAGATCCTTGGAAAATAGGCGACAGGTTTAGATATCGGCACATGCTGGGAGGGCGAAGGGCCTGTTCCTGTGCTGTAATTTTCTTTTGTTCTTCTGTTCTTTTGTCTAAATAAGGTAACCAATACTGTACACAATACACCACATGTGGTCTCACTAGTACCCTGTGCAACTGAAGCAAAACCTCCTCACTTTTGTTTTCAATTCCCCTTGTAATAAACAATCACATTCCGTTCGATTTCCCAATTATTTGCTGGACCTCCATACTAGCCTTTTGCGACTCATGCACTAGGACAGCCAGATCCTTCTGCACCTCAGAACGTGCAATCTCTCACCATTTGGATAATTCCGTTTGATGCCAAATTCTGGGCAGAATGCTGGTGCAGGAATGCCGTGCATGTTTTGATCGAGTGAGGATTTGTGTGTGACTATCAGCTGTTCTGACTAAATGGATGCACATTTCACAAACTGAGTCTCTGCCTGACCACTGAACATCTGTATTAATCATTCTCAGTTGAATTTGCAGACAGCACCATGAGGGAACCTTCATGATGGCATGGTCACCATTTCTATATTGGTAGAGATGGGTTCCAAGCTCTCCTCCAACCTCCTTGACATCACAAGTCTGTCATGAAAGCCTCCCAATGCACAAAGTATAATAGTGTGCATGCTCATTAGAATTCCTGTGTAGGCTGATTGAAGTCTTTATCTGGGTCTGCTGCAGCAGAACTTGTCTGGACTTCACCCTCGACTGAACAAACACACAGATCCCCTGAGGTGCTTGGAGCCTAATTTTTCCCAGTAACTCACCACATGCAGATTCCAACTCTAGTCTCGCCTATATTCGATATATTCTATTTGCAAGTCTATATTCTATACTAAGTTTGTGCATTGCCAGTATCTGAGGTGGTGACTGCGAGTGTCAGATCAAATGCTGGGGCCTCTTCAAGAATGTTGTGATGTTGCTCCCTCCCTTCCCCCTGAAGCTGGTTAGGGTAGTAGGGGCAGCAGGGTAGCATGGTAGTTAGCATAAATGCTTCACAGCTCCAGGGTCCCAGGTTCGATTCCCGGCTGGGTCACTGTCTGTGTGGAGTCTGCATGTCCTCCCCCTGTGTGCGTGGGTTTCCTCCGGGTGCTCCGGTTTCCTCCCACAGTCCAAAGATGTGCGGGTTAGGTGGATTGGCCATGCTAAATTGCCCGTAGTGTCCTAATAGAAGTAAGGTTAAGGGGCGGGTTGTTGGGTTACGGGTATAGGGTGGATACGTGGGTTTGAGTAGGGTGATCATGGCTCGGCACAACATTGAGGGCCGAAGGGCCTGTTCTGTGCTGTACTGTTCTATGTTCTATGTTCTATGTTCTAGGTGGCAGTTCTCGGGCAGAAGGAAACATAAAATCAGAATCAGGGTTAATATGTGGGTGAGGAGGTTAGTAAGAGGCCCAAAATCACACCATTTGCAGCTTACACACTAAGGCAGATGGCAGGCTGAGAGTGTGGAGGGAGTTGTGTAGGAACAGAGGACAGTAACATATTGGCCGGAATTCTCCGGCCGTTAGGATTCTCTGTTCCCGCTGGCAGTGCATTCCCGCCGGTGGGTTTCCCAGTGGTTTCAATGGGAAATCCCATTGACAAGCAGCAGGAAGAGAGAATCCCACCACCAGCAACGGTGCACCGTCGAGAAACATGCAGCTGGAGGACCAGAGAGCCCGCCTATTACCCTGAAAGTACGCAATGAAACCTGGTGCTACAGGTTCTGTCCTAACCAGCTCCATGGCATGAAATACCTCTGCGGGGCTTAGGGATGAGAGCAGGCCTGTCTCGCAACAATTCTACGCTGACCCTTTCTATTATGTGGCACCTTGTCCTCCAAGAGAGGTGGAAAATGTCAGTGATTTTGTTGCAGTGTTTGGTGACGTATCTGTCAAAGCTGAATAGCTTGAGGACATTTGGAGGTTTCAAGCAATGGTTGTGTCGCTGATAACATTGGTAAATATGTGAGAGCTATGTACAGCATCTGAATGTGAACGGGCGTATGAGCAAGTGCTGCGGGGTGAATAAGAATATTGAGCAGCTGATAGGCAGGCGGTCTGGTGGGTTGGAGACGTCATTTGAAGATGCATACATGACCCAAGTGAGGTCATTAAACATTTTCTTGCACTGCTGCTAGATGCTCAGTCTCAGGGAGTTATCCTCCCTGGTCATCTGCTCCCACGCTCTACGGAGGTTTGTTACTTGAGGGTTTCCTGACAACCCACCTAATTATGGCATCACCCCGCTTGTCAATGTTATGAGGAAAGGTTGAACAGGTTAGGCCTGTACCACTTGGAGTTTCGAAGATTGGGAGGTAATCTTACTGAAACATATAAAATTCTGCGGTGACTTGAAAGGATAGATGATGGGAGGATGTTGGCCCTCATGCAGAATCTAGAAGTGGGGCATGGTTAGAAATAAGAGAACTTCCCTTTAGGAATGAGATGAGGAGAACTTTCTTGTTTCAGAGGGTTGGTAGTGTTTGGAATTCTATTCTCCAGAGAGCAGTGGAGGTTGAGTTATTGAATATATTCAAAGCTGAGTTAGGCAGATTTTTGATCTCCAAGGGAGTTGAGGGTCATGGAGGAGAGGCTAGAAAGTGGAGTTGAGACCACAAGTAGCAGCCATGATCTTACTGAATGATGAAGCAGGCTTGAGGGAGCGAATGGCCTAATCCTTTCTTATAATCGTATGAATCTCCTTGACTAATCCTGCGTGCTGCCAGTTGTGACCCGTGAAGACCTCTCCTTGCCCCGGTGCTCCGTTTCCATTCTCTCCAATTGCAGCGCTGGCACACAGTAGCAGTCTCATTTCATTCAGGGCCCTGTTAAAAGAACAGACTACCTTTAAGGGCTGGAAGCCAGCTACAACACCTGCTTGCCTTGCATATGCTCAGGTCAATTTCTGAGTGCAGTCAGGCAGCAGCCTACTCCAAGTTCAACATACACTAGAAAATGGGTGCAAACCTACACTTAGCCATGCATATATAAATAATTTGCAGATGTGGTTAATCTACAAAGTGAATAACATAGGTGAGGCAGGCTGTCCCTTTCTATAATGTTCTATGCTAACTAGAATGTTGAATCTCAAAGGAAAGTTACCACCGATTGGTCTAAATTGGTGAGGTCAATTTCTGATTAAATTCATTACTGTTAATAGTTTAAGATATCAAGCCCATTGAACAGATGAGAGTCTAGGGGCTGGTGGTTGTTTCCATATGACTTTAAGAAAATGCTTAAATGATGTACACTTGTCCTTGAGGAGCCAAGAAGTAAAGCAGCATGTGGCCAGCAGTCAATTAGTAAATTGGAGCATTGTTGCTGTTTTTCTGAGTCATTGTGCTGCATGAACTCTTAAAGTAAACCTGTTGTTGAGCTATCCTGTAACATGTAGTCTTCAAATACATCACATCTGCTTATATTTTGCCAATCGTTTGTATAATTGGAGAGTTTGTATGAAGAAGCCAGAAATGCACCATGGTGGCAGCGTTTTGATGTTGAAGACCACCAGAGGAGCCACAGACAAGATTTGGTGTAATACATGGATAGTATGTGCACTGAAGCACTCGACAGACAGGTCTTTCTGGAAGGCTTTGATCCGCATTGAAACTATAACCAGCTCCATTAGCCATTTAGACAGTTCAGCCCGCAGCAAATCACAATCCTTGCCTTTATCACAGGACCTTCTGATTAACTGATCAATTGATACTTGTGGCTGTTGTCTGTAAGTCATTGGCTCCAATCAGTGCATTCTAAAATGTATCTTTTCACAAAGCTTTGCCAAATAGTGAGTCTCTGATCCGTGGGATGGTGAATGTGAGCAATGAGTCTGTTTGGGGTCTTGCCGTGCAGTTGGTTTTAAATCATAAGGAAAAACTGCAGAGTCATTCAAACATCTTTGGAAGACCACAGATGTCCTGTTGGACCAGTTGGATCCTGTTCAGCTGCAGTCCAGTTCATCAGAAGGTCCTGTGATAAAGGAGACTTTAACTTTCCAAATATTGACTGGAAAAGATATAGTTCGAGTACACCACTTGTGAACTTTTACACCCTCATGAAGTTCCAATGTATCCTTGGTCTCAGATCAAAGAATCATAGAATCCCTATATTGCTGAAGGAGGTCATTCAGCCCATCTGAAAGAGCACAGTCCTGAGGCCCACACCCTACTCTATCCCCATAATCCAATAAACCCATCTATCCTTTTGGACACTGAGGGGCAATGTAACATGGGCAATCCAGCTAACCTGCACATCTATGGACTGTGGGAGGAAACCAGAGCAAGGAAACCCTCGAAGTCACGGGGAGAATGTACAAACTCTACACAGACAGTCACCACGGCAAAATCACAACAGATTTATTCACTAATCCCTGGAAATTACTTGCTCCTCATCAATGATTACTTTTCCAAATGTCTTCCAAATGTCCAATTATCAGACAGCTGAATGATATCTCGAGCCTGTCCATGGTGGACACAATGAGTGCATTATTCAGTTTCTTTGGTAGGCCTGAAAACAATATTGGACAACAGGTCACAATATACTGGTCGAACTTTTATGGGCCTGTGTGCTAAATGGGGTATAAACCATGTGACACCATGTGGCATGCTATACCAGATTGAAGTGTTGCTGAGTGAATAGTGTTATTAAGGCAATAAAGAAACAAAACAAGGGGCACGATTCTTCCAAAACGTTTCTAAGTGTGGTAGTGAGTGGGAACTGCCTCGAACTTTCCAACGTTGTGCCTGGCGAGACCGTCACCACTGTCAAATGTTAATTGGTCCACTTAAGAGACTTTGCGCCTCAAATGAAGGTTCGCCAGCTGATTTTCAGGTGCTCACCATGCCCCCACAAACAAGCACCACTTAAACAGCTCTTCCACAGCCAACCCCAGGCAGCTCGCAGCCATGGCACCGACACAACCATGGTTTGGGGATGCAGACCTGGGGAGGCTCTTGGAGGCGGTCGAGGCCAGCAGGGGTGTCCTCTCCCCCCGAGGGTCCCGGAGGGTGATACACAGGGCAGCCAATGGCACCTGGGATGAAGTGGCAGCAACTGTCAGCTCAGAAAGCGTGACCAGGAGGACCGGCACACATTGCTGCAAGAAGGTCAATGACCTGCACTGGACCGCACGGATGAGTTGACACCAATGCCACCGCCTCCCCGCTCCCCTCACCCACCAACCTGCACCTGGCACTGCCCCACCGCCCAGCACTGTGCCATGCCCTGGCACGCCCATGCTGCCTCCTCCCCACCCCTCCTCGAAACGTTCTCCCACCCCCCCACAGAACACACCACCCCCACCCCCGCGCTGAACCACCCATGCGGCTAACAATGTTCTTGCTGTCTCTCCGTATGAGAACCTGTCCCTCAATCGTCGGGAGAGGGCCAAGGCTGGCAGCAGGGTGCCAAGCATTAGAATCCTCATCCCGGACACCAGAACTCTCACGAGTTTCAATGAACGGGCCCTGAAGATTATGGGGGTGGCCGAATACAGAGTGGTCATCTGCGCATGCTGCAGAGGTGAAGATAAACTGGGCCCCACTCAGATGGACTGTCATACTGATTGACCCATCCCTCCCACTGACCACATTTCCAGTCTCCCGCAATTTCTCCAGCTGATGGCGCACATCCGTCCGGGGCTGTCAACCACCCTGTCCCCCATGAGACCACCTCGGAGTAGCGCTCCGAGGATGCCATTGACGGGTCACAGCTGTCACCTCCACCCTACACCAATGCAGAGACATACACCTCAGTGGGCAACATTAGTGGGCAGGCTTTTGGGGAATAATCTGGTGAGCACTATACAGTTGCAGATGCACATCAGGCATGACAGCAGACAGAGGTCTGCTGGACCCCAGGATCCAGGTGCATCCCCGTCAGATGCCGAGCCTCTGGAACAGGCTAACCCAGAGTTGTTGGAGATGTTGAAATGAAATGAAATGAAAATCGCTTATTGTCACAAGTTACTGTGAAAAGCCCCTAGTTGCCACATTCCGGCGCCTGTTTGGGGTGGCTGTTACGGGAATTGAACCGTGCTGCTAGCCTGCCTTGGTCTGTTTTCAAAGGCAGTGATGTAGCCCAGTGTGCTAAACAGCCAGTTAGGGTGCATCCAGGACATTCAGAGAGAGATGTCAGCGACACTCCAGCATTCCAAGCCAATTGGACGAGTCCCAGAGGCTACGAGTGCAGAAGATGTCGCTGGCAATGCGTGGAACCAAGGCCAACACTGCTAGAGTGGCGACCGCAGTGGAGAGCCTGGTGCACATGGTGCACAATGTCAGCAGCATTAGTGGAGGTGTCCAAGGTGTGGCGCAGTCGGTGAGGCAATGGCTGAGGAGCTGACTGCTGTCATCGTCCATGGAAACACCCGAGTACAAGGTAGTACCTTCAGCAGACACAGCTGAGAAAAGCCATTGTCTAGAAATAGAAGGGACGTAATCATGTTTTAGATCTGTGACCTTTCATCAGAATCCAGACCTGAAAAAGTAATTGTTTCTCTCACTCCCTATTAGACCTGTTGAGTATTTCATTCAGTGCAGTATTGAGTTAATGCTGTGCTGTCAGAGGCTCAAATGACTCCTTAAACTGAGGCTCTGACTACTCTTCCAAATTGGTGTCAAGGATTCGATGGCACCATTGCAAAAAAAAACAGGGGACTCTCTCTGATGTCTGGTCAGTATTTATTCTTCAATTAATACCCAAATCTAATTTATCAGTTCATTATAAAAATGCTCTTTTCTGAGTTTGCATTGTGCAAATTACCTGCTGCATTTACATAGAACATAGAACATAGAACGATACAGCGCAGTACAGGCCCTTCGGCCCTCGATGTTGCACCGACATGGAAAAAATCTAAAGGCCATCTAACCTACACTATGCCCTTATCATCCATATGCTTATCCAATAAATTTTTAAATGCCCTCAATGTTGGCATGTTCACTACTGTTGCAGGTAGGGCATTCCACGGCCTCACCACTCTTTGCGTAAAAAACCCACCTCTGACCTCTGTCCTATATCTATTACCCCTCAATTTAAGGCTATGTCCCCTCGTGCTAGCCACCTCCATCCGCGGGAGAAGGCTCTCGCTGTCCACCCTATCTAACCCTCTGATCATTTTGTATGCCTCTATACCTACATTAAACTTCAAAAGTACTTCATTAACGGCAGAATTATTTGTGAAGTCCTGAAGTTATGTTGGGGAAGAGAGTGCTTCAAGGCACGGTTGTTAGCACTGTTGCCTCACAGCACCAGGGACTCAGGTTTAATTCCAACCTTGGGTGACTGTGTGGAGTTCGTACGTTCGCCCCATGTCTGCATGGGTTTCCTCCGGGTGCTCCGGTTTCCCCCACAGTCCAAAGATGTGCAGGTTAGGTGGATTGGCTATGATAAAATTGCCTTTTAGTGTCAAAGATGTGCAAATTAGGTGGGATTACGGGTATGGGGTAGGGGAATGAACCTAGGTAGGGTGCTGTTTCAGTGTAGACTCGCTGGGCCGAATGGCCTCCTTCCGCACTGTAGGGATTTTATGGATTCTATTCATCTAAGTGTGCAGGTCAGGTACTTGGAGTGAGTGGAATTCAGTGCGGTGGAGAAGGTGGAGAAAGACAGTTACCTGAGTTTGGAATCGAATTCGGGTCCTGATGCACCATCAATTGCGACGAGACGAGAGTAGAGTGTAATTGAGGCTTTATTAAGCAGAGATGTGTTGCCTCCTGCAGCTGCTGCCGAAATGGCTGAAGCTCGGTGAGCACACATATTTATACTCCACCTGCTGGGCAGAGCCACCAGGCAGGGATCTACCCCCGTACCTGTAGCCTTACCGTATAATCAAGATTTTATCATTTTTGATCTTGCCCCACTGTGTTATTGAACATGAAGGCAGTGAGGAGAGTGAATCTCCTGCCAGCCAGGTAATGCCTCCAATGTCGCAGAGTTTCTACGATGGCTTGGGCCTCCTGCTCGACAGAGAAATGCCGGATTTCGGAGGCATGGAGGGTGCGTGAAAAGAATGCCACGGGCCTGCCTGCCTGGTTGAGGGTGGCGGCCAGAGCAACATCTGATGCATCGCTCTCGACTTGGAAGGGGAGCGTCTTGTCGACCGCGTGCATCGCGGCCTTGATGCGGTTGAAGGCCTGGTGAGCCTCAGCCGTCAGGGGGAAAACAGTGGAATGAATGAGTGGGCGGGCCTTGTCCGCTTAGTTAGGGACCCACTGGGCGTAGTAAGAGAATAACCCCAGGCATCGTTTCAGGGCCTTGGGGCAGTGGGGAGGGGGAATTTCATGAGGGGGTGCATGCGATCGGGGTCGAGCCCTAGAACTTTGTTTTGCACCACATAGCCAAGGATGGCTAAGCGTTTGGTGCTGAACACTCACTTCTCCTTGTTGTACGTTAGGTTGAGGAATTTGGCAGTTGGAGGAATTTGGAAAGGTTAGCGTCGTGGTCTGCTGCTCGTGGCCGCAGATGTTGATGCTATCCAGGTATGGGAAGGTGGCCCGAAGTCCGTACCGGTCAACCATTCGGTCCATCTGCCGTTGGAAGACACCGAAGGGAACACTAAGGAGGTGGTAAAGGCGGCCCTCCGCTTCAAACGCCGTGTATGGGTGGTCCGCTTTGCGAATGGGGAGCTAGTGGTAGGCAGATTTCAGGTCCACTGTTGAGAAGACCCGGTACTGTGCAATCTGATAGACCATATCAGATATCCGTTGGGGGAAAGGGGGGGGGGGGGGGGGGGGGGGGGGGTGTACGCATCGAGCTGCGTGCACCGGTTGATTATCTGACTGTAGTCAACGACCATCCTGTTTTTCTCCCCAGTTTTCACCACTACCATTTGGGCTCTCCAGGGGCTGTTGCTGGCCTCGATAATACCTTCCCGCAGCAGCAGCTGGACCTCAGACCTGATGAAGGTCCTGTCCTGGGCGCTGTACCGTCTGCTCCTGGTGATGACGGGTTTGCAATCCAGGGTGAGGTTTGAAAACAGAGAAGGCGGGTCGACCTTAAGGGTCGTGAGACCGCAAACAGTAAGGGGTGGCAGAGGCTCGCCAAATTTCAGGGTTAGACTTTGGAGGTTGCACTGGAAGTCCAGGCTGAGCAGCAAGGCAGCGCAAAGGTTGGGGAGGATGTAGAGCCGGACGTTGCTGAACTCTACGTCCTGCATGGTGAGGGTGGTGGTGCAGTACCCCCGAATCTCCACGGAGTGAGATCCAGAGGCCAGGGAGATCCTCTGGTTAATGGGGGAGCAGCGCCTTACTGTATCGGGGTGGATGAAGCTCTCTGTGCTCCTGGAGCCAAGAAGGCATGATGTCTTGTGCCCATCGACCTTGACCTTCGTCGACGCGGTTGCGAGGTTGTGCGGTCAGGACTGGTTGATCGTGATGGAGGCAATCTGGAGCTGGTGTTGGAAGGACCCTGCTGGTCGGCGGCGGTTGCAGGCAATTAGCGGCCTGAAGAGTTGCCCGAAGAGCAGGGCTCCTGAGGCGGGGAAGATGGCGGCACCCACAGGGCGCACGTGGCGGGCGGCGTTAAAGATGGCAGCACCCATGGGCCGCACGAGGTCTGGTGGGGGGACGATGGCGGCGCCCATGGGCCACACGTGTCCTGAGGCAAGCAAGATGGTGGCGCCCACGGGCATGTGGTCTGAGACGAGGAAGATGGGTTGAAGGGGCGAAAATGGCGGCGCCCACGGGTCGCACGTGGGTGGTGCAGGAACAATGGGCCTGGTTACAGCGGTGATCGAGCGGGCCTGGCACACAGCAGCAAAATGTCCTTTCTTCCCACAGGCCTTGCAGAGTCCGCTCCGCGCCGGCAGCGCCGCCGGGGGTGCTTTGTCTGTCCGCAGAAATAGCACTTGGGTCCCTCGGGGTTGGATGGCTGCTGCACGGCGCAGGCTTGGGGTTGGCTGGGGGCGGTTGCTGGTGGGGTCCATGATGGGGTGTTCGCTGGTGGGGTCCACAATGTCCAGGAGGAGGGGCGCCGTGCGGTCTGGGGCGTACACCTGTACATTACGGGAGACGACCGTTAGTGAGATTGCGAGTTTCTTGTTCGCCACGAGGTCGAGGGTAGCCCCTTCTCAGAGGCGCTGGTGGATGTACGCCGACCCTATGCCCGTAACAAAAGCATCCCTTATTAGGAGTTCAGAATTTTCAATGGCCGAAACGGCCTGGCAATCGCAGTCCCTTGCCAGGGAATGCAGGGCACGCCAGAAATCTTCCACAGACTCACCGGAGAGTTGATGCCGCGTGGACAGGAGGTGCCTGGCGTAGAGTTTGTTGGTTTGCTGGGTGTAGTTCTCTTTCAGTAACACCATGGCCTCAGAGTAGGTGGGCACGTCCCGGATGAGGGGAAAGATATTGGAGCTCAGCCGCGTATACAGGATCTGGAGCTTCTGTGCCTCTGAGGGTGGTTCTGTCGCAGATCCGATGTAGGCTTCAAAGCAAGCTAGCCAATGGGCGAAGGCCGACTTGGTGTTGTCTGCTTGAGGGAGCAGCTGCAGGCGATCTGGCTTGATGCAGAGGTCCATTGTTGTAAAATCTCTGCGTAATAAATTGATGCACTATCAATTACGATGAGACGAGAGTAGAGAGTAATCGAGGCTTTATTAAGCAGAGTTGTGCATCCCCGCATCTGCTGCCGAAATGGCTGCTGTTCGGAGAGCACACACATTTATACTCCACCTACTGTGCGGAGCCAGCAGGTAGGGATCTACCCCCGTACCTGTAGTACAGGAGCCTTAACGTATTACCTCATATGTGATATATACAACAGGGGTGACTACCACAGGTCCCTGGCGGTGTGAGGCAGCAGTGCTAATCACTGTGCCACCCATGATCTGTAGACCTCTGAAGGAGACCGAGATGGATCATCCATTTGGCACTTGTGGCTGAAGCTTGTTGCAAGTGCTTTAACTTTGTCTTTTGCACAGATTTGCTTAGGCTCCTCCATCATTGAGGATGGGGATATTTGTGGAGCTTCCTCTTCCTGTGCACCACCATTCAGTCTTCAGTCCAGGTCTCACTCTTCCGCTCACAACGTACCTACCCCTACCACCAGCAAGTTTAGTGATTGAAGTGTGGGGTTGGATGAGTGCGAATGGGTGGGTGGGTGAGAGAGGTGTGAGTGGATGAGTGGGTGACAGTGAGGATGGGTGGGTGCGTGAGAGAGGTGTGAGTGGATGAGTGGGTGACAGTGAGGATGGGTGGGTGGGTGAGAGAGGTGTGGGTGGATGAGCGGGTGACAGTGAGGATGGGTGGGTGCGTGAGAGAGGTGTGAGTGGATGAGTGGGTGACAGTGAGGATGGGTGGGTGGGTGAGAGAGGTGTGGGTGGATGAGCGGGTGACAGTGAGGATGGGTGGGTGTGTGAGGGTAGGTGAGTGAGTTATGTTGGGTTGGTAAGTGAGTGAGTGTGCAGATCGGTAGGTGAGTGATGGTGAGGATGAGTGAGTGAGTGATTGAGGGTGAGTGATTGAGGGTTGGTGAGTGAGCATGGATGAGTAAGAGTGAATGAGGGTGATGAGTGAGGATGAGGATGGGTGGATAAGTAAGTGCGTTTGCGTGTGACGGTGTTGTTTATGGACAGGATATACCGACCAACCCGCCTCGTGTTTTTTAGTTCCGGATTTACCGACTCCGCAATTGTAAACGGGATTTCCTGTTGACCGCATTCCTCATCGCCAGGAAAACCGTGCGCGGCGTGTGACAGGAATATCCCGCCGGCGTAAACATCTGGCAGATCATGCGTAATGTGTGCGTATCTTGTGTTTTTGTGAATGTCTGTGTGTGTATGTCTGTGTGTGTATGAGTGTGAAGGTGTGAGAGTGTGTCTTTGTGTGTGTGTGAGAGAGAGTGTGTGTATGTCTGTGTGAGAGTGTGTGATTGTGTGTGTATGTTTATGTGTGTGTGAGTGTGTGCTTATGTGTATGTCTGTATGTGAGTTTGTGTGTACGTCTGTGTCAATATGAAGGTCTGTGTATGTCTGTGTGTGTGTATGTCTGTGTGTGTATGTCTGTGAGTGTGTGTATGTCTGTGTCTGTCTGTGTGTGTGTGTGTGTATGTCTGCGTGTGAGTGTTTGTGTGTGTGAATGTGTGTATGCCTGTGTGTGTGAATGTGTGTATGCCTGTGTGTGTGTGTCTGTGTGTGTGTGAACGTGTGTATGCCTCTGTGTGTATGCCTGTGTGTGTGTGAATGTGTGTATGCCTGTGTGTGTGTGTCTGTGTGTGTGTGAATGTGTGTATTCCTCTGTGTGAATGTGTGTATGCCTGTGTGTGTGTGAATGTGTGTATGCCTGTGTGTGTGTGTCTGTGTGTGTGTGAATGTGTGTATTCCTCTGTGTGAATGTGTGTATGCCTGTGTGTGTGTGAATGTGTGTATGCCTGTGTGTGTGTGTCTGTGTGTGTGTGAATGTGTGTATGCCTCTGTGTGAATGTGTGCATGCCTCTGTGTGAATGTGTGTATGCCTGTGTGTGTATCTGTGTGTCTGTGTGTGTATATATGCCTGTGTGTTTGTGTATGCGAGTGTGTATGTCTGTGTGTGTGTGTTGTGTGTGAGGGGGAGAGAAGGGAGAGTGTTTGTCTGGCTCGCCGCCACTCTCATGGTTCTCATTCACCCTCACCCCACACACCAACATGCACTGTGTGTCCCAGTGGCTGAGGGTGAATGAGTAAGCACCCTGAGACTGGGAAAGGGCTGGGAACACACACTCCCATCTTTTCACACTTGCATGTCATCTTTATTTATTATTAATTTATTATTAATTTATTGTTGTGCCTCTTTTTCTCAGCAAGATGTTTCTTCCATACCTCAGCTTTTGTTTTGAAAGTCAATTTTAATGCTTTCTCAAACATTTACCCCCCCCCCCCCCCCCCCCCACCCCGGCAATCCCACCCACCACCGTGTTGAGTGTGAGAATTATTTGAATGTGCCCCCACATGAATAGGTTGGAGAAGCTGATGCTGGAGATTGCAGCAGACTTTCTTGATAAGCTTTCTCATCTGGAATATGAATACATGTTATTATTTCTTCAGGTCTTGACAGATTTTCTGGGTTGCCTGGGGCTTCCCTCTGATAGTTTGAAATCCTCCTAATGCCAACATTCTTCCTGCCACTGATGTCCATTTCTCAACAGTTCCTGGAACATATTTTCATAAAATTTTCTTTTTTTTTTGTTATTTGCCGCTGGGATCTGCGTTCATAGAACATAGAACATAAAACTGTACAGCACAGAACAGGCCCTTCGGCCCTTGATGTTGTGCCGAGCATTGTCCGAAACCAAGATCAAGCTATCCCACTCCCTGTCATTCTGGTGTGCTCCATGTGCCTATCCAATAACCGCTTGAAAGTTCCTAAAGTGTCCTACTCCACTATCACAGCAGGCAGTCCATTCCACACCCTAACCGCTCTCTGAGTAAAGAACCTACCTCGGACATCCCTCCTATATCTCCCACCCTGAATCTTCTAGTTATGCCCCCTTGTAACAGCTACATCCACCCGAGGAAATAGTCTCTGACTGTCCACTCTATCTATCCCCTCATCATCTTATAAACCACTATTAAGTCGCCTCTCATCCTCCTCCACTCCCAAGAGAAAAGCCCTAGCTCCCTCAACCTTTCCTCATAAGACCATCCTGCAAATCAGGCAGCATTCTGGTAAATCTCCTTTGCACCCTTTCCAATGCTTCCACATCCTTCCTATAATGAGGTGACCAGAACTGCACACAATACTCCAAATGTGGTCTTACCAGGGTCATGGGGCTGTTTAGCACACTGGGCTAAATCACTGGCTTTGAAAGCAGACCAAGGCAGGCCAGCAGTACGGTTCAATTCCCCAAACAGGCGCCGGAATGTGGTGACTAGGGGCTTTTCACAGTAACTTCATTGAAACCTACTCGTGACAATAAGCGATTTTCATTTCATTTCATTTTTCATATATAGTTGCAGTATAACCCCGTGGCTCTTAAACTCAAGCCCCCTGTTAATAAATGCTAACACACTATAAGCCTTCTTTACGGCTCTATCCACTTGAGTGGCAACCTTCATAGATCTGTGGACATGAACCTCAAGATATCTCTGTTCCTCCACATTCCTCA
This sequence comes from Scyliorhinus canicula, assembly GCF_902713615.1. Lineage (NCBI taxonomy): Eukaryota > Metazoa > Chordata > Chondrichthyes > Carcharhiniformes > Scyliorhinidae > Scyliorhinus > Scyliorhinus canicula. The sequence goes on along the minus strand of NC_052162.1, from coordinate 100,587,335 downwards.
GAACCCAGCCATTGTAATCCGCATTCAAATTTGTCCTACCAAAATGAATTACCTTGCACTTCTCAGGGTTAAACTCCATCTGCCATTTTTCGGCCCAGCTCTGCATCCTATCAATGTCTCTTTGCAGCCTACAACAGCCCTCCACCTCATCCACTACTCCACCAATCTTGGTGTCATCAGCAAATTTACTGACCCACCCTTCAGCCCCCTCCTCCAAGTCATTGATAAAAATTGATAAAATAGCAGAGGACCCAGCACTAATCCCTGTGGTACACTGCTGGTAACTGGTCTCCAGTCTGAAAATTTTCCATCCACCACCACCCTCTGTCTTCTATGTGATAGCCAGTTACTTATCCAATTGGCCAAATTTCCCTCTATCCCACACTTCCTTACTTTCTTCATGAGCTGACCATGGGGAACCTTATCAAACGCCTTACTAAAATCCATGTTTACGTCATCAACTGCTCTACGTTCATCTACACGCTCAGTTACCTCCTCAAAGAATTCAATCAAATTTGTGAGGCAAGACTTACCCTTCACGATTCCATGTTGACTATCACGGATTAAGCTGCATCTTTCCAAATGGTCATAAATCCTATCCTTTAGGACCTTTACCATTAACTTACCGACCACCAAAGTAAGACTAACTGGCCTATAATTACCAGGGTCATTCCTATTCCCTTTCTTGAACAAAGGAACAACATTTGCCACTCTCCAGTCCTCTGGCACTATCCCCATGGACAGTAAGGACCCAAAGATCAAAGCCAAAGGCTCTGCAATCTCATCCCTTGCCTCCCAAAGAATCCTTGGATATATCCCATCTGGCCCAGGGGACTTGTCGACCCTCGGGTTTTTCAAAATTGCTGGCAAAGATGATATTATCACCCTGCAACGTGACTGAGGAAATTATTTCTCTTCTCTTTGATATTCAGCTGTCGTCTCCTTTCTGAAAAATTGCTGTGATGTTCTCAAAACTCACCCCTCGAGCTTCTGAAACAGGAATAGGGGGAGGCCATTCAGCCTTTCGAGCCTGTTGCACAGAAACAGGAGGGGGCCATTCAGCCCCTGAGCCTGCTACATAGGAACAGGAGAAGGTCCATTCAGGCCCTCGAGCTTGTTACACAGGAATAGGAGAAGGCCATTCAGCCCCTTGTACCTGTTACAGTGGAACAGGAGGAAGCCCATTCAGCCCCTCTGGCCTGTTGCACATGAACAGGAGATGCCATTCTGTGGGCAGAAACCGGAGCAGCCAGAGGAAACCCACGCGGACATGGGAGAAAGTGCAAACTCCACACAGACAGTCATCCAAGACAGGAATTGAGCCCAGGTTCCTGGCACAGTGATATGCAGTGCTAACCACTATGCCATCATGCTGCCCCAGAGATGGGTGGAATATTGGGAAGGCTTTGAACTAACATGGCATGAATGTGCCAACCAGGAGATAATATCAAAGAGGAATGCCAAGATTCACAGAATACTGAGAGAGATAGCACGAGATTAGGGTGTAGTAATTTAATAGGTAGGTTCAGAGTAAGGAAGAAAGTATGAAATCTAAATCTCGGGTACTGTGCATGTGTGTGAATGCATGGAGCATTGTAAATAAGATTGGAAAGTTACAAGCACAGATTGCGTTGTGGAAATATGATGTTGTTGCTATAACAGAGAACTGGCTCAAAGAAGGTCAGGACTAGCTTTTAAATATTCCTGGATGTTCAGGAAAACTCAGAAAGGAGGCAGAGCACTATTGATTAAGGGGACCTTTGCAGTGCTGAAGAAGGAGGATATTTCAGAGAGGTCACGTGCAGAATCTATTTGGCTAGAGGTAAGGAACAGAAAACATGTCATTATATTTCAGAGATTTCATAGAATTTACAGTGCAGAAGGAGGCCATTCGGCCATCGAGTCTGCACCAGCCCTTGGAAACAGATCCCTACCGAAGCCCACACCTCCACCCTCTTCCCGTAACCCAGTAATCCCACCCAACTTTTGGACACTAAGGCAATTTAGCATGACCAATTCACCTAATCTGCACATCTTTGGACAGTGGGAGGAAACCGGAGCACCCAGAGGAAACCCACGCAGACACGGGGAGAACGTGCAGACTCTGCAAAGACAGTGACCCAGCAGGGAATCGAACCTGGGACCCTGGAGCTGTGAAGAAACTGTGCTAACTACTGCGCTACCGTGCTGCCCAGAGGCAACTAGTGGGAAAGATATCGAGGAACAAATTTGCAAAGAAATTACAGAGAGATGCAAGACTCATAGAGAGGTTATAATGGAGGACTCTGAATAGGAACTGAGATAGCGGAGGAAAAAAGGCTGGAAGGAGAACAGAGTTCCTAGAATATGTTAAAAAAAAGTTCTACAGTGTCCAGTTCAATGAGAAAGAAGGCACTGTTAGACATGATGTTTGGGAATGAGGGGTGGGATTCTCCCATACCCGGCGGGGCGGGGGGTCACGGCTGGATGGACTGGCGTGAACCACTCCGGCGTCGGGCCGCCCCAAAGGTGCGGAAGTCTCCGCACCTTTAGGGGCCAAGCCCTATCATTGAGGGGCTAGGCCCGCATCGGAGTGGTTGGCACCCCGCCGGCCGGCGGAAGTCCGCACATGCGCTGGAGCGTCAGCGGCTGCTGACATCATCCCCGCGCATGCGCAGGGGAGGGGGTCACTTCCGCCTCCGCCATGGTGAAGGCTATGGCCAACGCGGACAGAAAAGTGTGCCCCCACGGCACAGGCTCGCCCGCCGATCGGTGGGCCCCGATCGTGGGCCAGGGCACCGTGGGGGCACCCCCCGGGGCCAGATAGCCCCGCGCCCCCCCCCCCCCTCCCCCCCCCCCCCCCAGGACCCCAGGACCCGCCTGCCTGGTCCCACCGGTAAGGTAGGTGGTTTGATCCACGCCGGCGGGAGAGGCATGACAGCGACGGGACTTCGGCCCATCGCGGGCCGGAGAATTGCCGGGAGGGCCCGCCGACCAGCGCGCCGCCATTCCCACCTCCGCCGAATCTCTGGTGCCGGAGACATTAGAACATAGAACATTACAGCGCAGTACAGGCCCTTCGGCCCTCGATGTTGCGCCATCCTGTGAAACCCCTCTAAAGTCCCTCTACACTATTCCCTTATAGTCCATATGCCTATCCAATGACCAGTTGAATGCGTTTAGTGTTGGCAAGTCCACTACTGTTGCAGGCAGGGCATTCCATTCCATGCCCTTACTACTCTCTGAGTAAAGAACCTACCTCTGAAATCTGTCCTATATCTATCTCCCCTCAATTTAAACCTATGTCCCCTCGTGCTGGACATCACCATCTGAGGAAAAAGGTTCTCAACGTCCACACTATCTAATCCTCTGAACATTTTGTATGCCTCAATTAAGTCACCTCTTAACCTTCTTCTCTCTCACGAAAACAGCCTCATCCTTCAGCCTTTCCTCATAAGATTTTCCCTCCATACCAGGCAACATCCATGTAAATCTCCTCTGTACACTTTCCAATGCTTCCACATCCTTCCTATAATGTGGCGACCAGAACTGCACGCAATACTCCAAATGCGGTGGCACCAGAGTTTTGTACAACTGCAACATGACCCCATGGCTCCGAAACTCAATTCCTCTACAAATAAAAGCTAACACACCGTAAGCCATCTTAACAACCCTCTCAACCTGGGTAGCAACTTTCAGGGATGTATGGACATGGACACCGAGATCTCTCTGCTCGTCCACACTACCAAGAATCTTACCATTAGCCCAGTACTCTGTCTTCCTGTTATTCATTCCAAAATGAATTACCTCACACTTTTCTGCATTAAACTCCATTTGCCACCTGTCAGCCCAGCTCTGCAGCTTATCTACGTCCCTCTGTAACTTGTAACATCCTTCTGCACTGTCCACGACTCCACCAAATTTAGTGTCATCTGCAAATTTACTCACCCATCCTTTACGCCCTCCTGCAGGTCATTTATAAAAATGACAAACAGCAGCAGCCCCAAAACAGATCCTTGTGGTACATCACTAGTAACTGGACACCAGTCAGAACAATTCCCATCAACCACCACCCTTTTTCTTCTATCAGCTAGCCAATTTCTGATCCAAACTGCTAAATCACCCTGAATCCCATGCCTCTGTATTTTCTGCAATAGCCTACCGTGGGGAACCTTATCAAACGCTTTACTGAAATCCATATACACCACATCAACTCATACCCCTCATACACCTGTTTGGTCACCTTCTCGAAGAACTCAATGAGGTTTGTGAGACACAACCTACCCTTCACAAAACCATGTTGACTATCTCTAATCAAATTATTCCTTTCCAGATGATTATACATCCTATCTCTTATAAACCTTTCCATGACTTTTCCCACAACAGACGTAAGGCGCACTGGTCTATAGTTACCGGGGTTATCTCTACTCCCATTCTTGAACAAGGGGGCAACATTTGCTATCCTCCAGTCTTCTGGCACTATTCCTGTAGACAAAGATGACTTAAAGATCAAAGCCAAAGGCTCAGCAATCTCCTCCCTAGCTTCCCAGAGAATCCAAGGATAAATTCCATCTGGCCCAGGGGACTTATCTATTTTCATACTTTCCAGAATCGCTAATACCTCCTCCTTATGAACCTCAAGCCTTTTGTAGTCAAGTAGCCTGTATCTCAGTATTCTCCTCGACAACTGTCTTTTTCCTGTGTGAATACAGATGAAAAATACTCATTTAGCACCTCCCCTATCTCCTCGGACTCCACGCACAACTTCCCACTACTGTCCTTGACGGGCCCTACTCTTACCTTCGTCCTTCTTTTATTCCTGACATATCTATAGAAAGCTTTAGCGTTATCCTTGACCCTACCTGCCAAAGACTTCTCATGTCCTCGCCTGGCTCTTCCTAGCTCTCTCTTTAGAGCCTTCCTAACTAACTTGTAACTCTCAAGTGCCCTAACTGAACCATCATGTCTCATCTTTACATAAGCCTTTTCTTCCTCTTGACAAGTGTTTCAACTGCTTTAGTAACCCATGGTTCCCTCCCTCGACCACTTCCTCCCTGCCTAACAGGTACATACTTATCAAGGACATGCAGTAGCTGTTCCTTGAACATGCTCCACATTTCCATTGTGCCCATCCCCTGCACTTTTCCTCTCCAGGCGATGCATCCTAAGTCTTGCCTCATTGCATCATAATTGCCTTTCCTCCAGCTATAACTCTTGCCTTGCGGTGTGTACCTATCCCTTTCCATTGCTAAAGTAAACGTAATCGAATTGTGGTCACTATCACCAAAATGCTCACCTACCTCCAAATCTAACACCTGTCCTGGTTCATTACCCAGTACCAAATCCAATACGGCCTCGCCTCTCGTTGGCCTATCTACATACTGCGTCAGGAAACTCTCCTGCACACATTGGACAAAAATGGACCTATCTATAGTACTCGAACTACAGTATTTCCAGTCAATATTTGGAAAATTAAAGTCCCCCATAACAACTACCCTGTTACTTCCGCTCCTATCCAGAATCATCTTTGCAATCCTTTCCTCTACATCTCTGGAACTTTTCAGAGGCCTATAGAAAATCTCTAACAGGGTGACCTCACCTTTCCTGTTTCTTAACTCAGCCCATACTACCTCAGTATTCGAGTCCTCATCAAATGTCCTCTCAGCTACCGTAATACTTGACTAACGGGAGACGGGAGACTTCGGGAGATGGCGGGGGTGGGATTGACGCTGGCCACCGGCGATTCTCTGACCCGGCGGGGGGGGGTCGGAGAATCCCGCCCCTGGTGAGCCAAGTGCCAGCAGGAGAACATTTAGCGAACAGTGACCATTTTATCATAAGGTTTGGAATAGCTATGAAAAACGACAAAAAGAAACTGGAGTTTGAATCATTAACTGTGGGAAAACCAACTTCAATGGGGTAATAATGGATCTTGACCAAATAAACTGGAGTCAATGGTTGGCAGATAGCTCAACAATGGCTACTTTCAAAGAAGAGATGGTTCATGCACAGTAAACGTATATTCCCTTTGAAAGGAAAGGTAGGACAACAAATCCAGAGCTCCCAGGATAGCAAAAGAAAACAAAATGCCAATGACAGGTGTGAGAACCAAGGGGAATTACAGAAGATTCAGATTGGAGATAAAAATGTCCATGAGAGAAACAAAGAGGGATTATGAGAAAAGACTGGCAGCCAAATAAAGAGTAAAAGGAGGAGCGGGGAGTAGGGAAAATTAGAGACCTAGAATTTACACAAGGAGGCGGGAGACATGGCAGGAGACATGGGCGGCACAGTAGCACAGTGTACTTGGCTTGGGTCACTGTGCGGAATCTGCGTATTCTCCCTGTGTCTCCGTGGGTTTCCTCCCACTGTCCAAAGATGTGCACGTTAGGTGGATTGTCCATGATAAATTACCCTTCGTGTCTAAAAAGGCTAGGTGGAGTTACTGGATTATGGGGATACGGCGGAGATGTGGGCTTAATTAGGGTGCCCTTTCCAAGGGCTGTGCAGACTCAATGGGGCAAATACTTTGCACCGTCTTTACCAAGGATTTCAGGATGTTAACCAGGCCATGGTGAAAAAGGAGGTAATTTAAATTGATAAGGAGGAGGTTGTCTGTACTTAAAGTTGATATGGCACCAAGACCGGATCAGGTGATACTGAGGGATGTGAGAGTGGAAATTGCAGAGGCATTGACCATAATCTTCAGTCTTCCTTCAACTAGTGGAGCCAGAGGACTGGAGAATTACAAGCATTACACCCTTGTTTAAAAAAGGCTGTAAAGATGATCCCAGCAACTACAGACCAGTTGGTTATTCTGTATCTCTAGACTAACAGTACAAAATAAATAGATTGCCCGTAGCATGTGTGTTTGCAAGATAGAACATAGAACATAGAACAGTACAGCACAGAACAGGCCCTTCGGCCCTCGATGTTGTGCCGAGCCATGATCACCCTACTCAAACCCACGTATCCACCCTATACCCGTAACCCAATAACCCCCCCCTTAACCTTACTTCTTTTTAGGACACTACGGGCAATTTAGCATGGCCAATCCACCTAACCCACATCTTTGGACTGTGGGAGGAAACCGGAGCACCCGGAGGAAACCCACGCACACACGGGGAGGACGTGCAGACTCCGTACAGACAGTGTCCCAGCCGGGAGCTGTGAAGCATTTATGCTAACCACCATGCTACCGTGCTACCCTATTTATTACCCAAGATTTATTGAATAAACCTTCACTATTACACGTTTTCGCAATAGACCCACCCCCATGGAAAAAGAGGAAATTCCAGACAGGTCAAGAACACAATCGATTTGGCTGGAGCCACGGAACAAAAAGGTGTGATTATATTGCTCAGTGTTGCTCAGAGGCCCCTAACTAGTGGGAAAGATCAGGTGGCCGTTTATTTCTCACTGATTGCCTGCACACTTCGGAACTTTGTCGTTCTCAAATTTAGATGTACTGTCAGATTCTCCAGTAGATGTCTCTACCCTGGATGAGATTACAGTCTCTTTTTCCGAGGGAAGATGAGTAATAGCCGGTACTTCTGATTCAATCTCTTCTTCTGTCGATGAAAGATAAGTTACACAGTTAGATAGAACGGAGACCATTATCTTTTGAGGCAGTTATGGCATACTAACATGTGTTGACAATAATTGTTCCACATGATGTCTCCGTGAGTTTGTCTATCGTTTGGTCCATGTAGGATATTGGACCAGTCTGAGCCAATACCATCGCAGGACCCATTTCTCATTGGTATTGTAGCTGTGCGCTTAACACTTGTTCTTGTCAAAACAAATGTGCCCTTGAGTTCATTTCTTGTCTCAAGATATGTTGCTGTTGGTTTTGCTCTACTCTGTCATATGTCTCCTCGGCAAGCATAAACAAAAGGTAGTTCTCCGCTTCCTTTTCATCGATAGCAAAGCTGGGGAACTTTGTGTGGTTGTATATGTCGTATTTCGGTAGGTTGCTAGAAACATGTTCACACGGCGCTGAAGTCAACTTTGGCCTTTTGAAGCCTTCAGTGCTGTTTCCAGGACTGGACAACCCTTTCAGCTAAACCATTCGTGAACAGGTAGTAAGGTGCTGACTTAATATGTTGAACTCCACAAATTGTTAAGCAGTCTTCAAACTCTTGGGTTATGAACTGTGGTCCATTGTCGCTTTTGATCTTCTCTGGTTTTCCAAATCTTGCAAAGATCTCATTGAGCTTTTCGATGGTTTGTTCCGCAGTGCTCGACTTCATTATGACGACCTCAGGACACTCTTGAGTGTGCATCTACAATGGCCATGAACATGTGCCTCTCAATTGGACCAGCAAAGTCAATGTGCAGACATTTCCATGGCATTTTAGGCCACTTCCATGGATGCAATGGGGACAAGTGTGGTGAATTCTGTACCTGCGCACATCACTGGCACAGTCCAACTTTTTCTTCCACTTGGGCATCAGTTCCTGGACCCCAAAAGTCGTGCCAATTCCTTCATTCAAGCTATTCCTGGGTGTCTTTCCAATACTATTTGTCACAAAATTTTAGGAATAATTACTCTCAGTCCCCATAACAGACATCTGCCCTGTGCTATTAATTTGAGTCTCCTAGAAATGTACGGTTTTGATTCAAGATGTTTTCTTGCAATCCTCCATCCTAAAAAATACCATTTCTAGTACATTTCCCATCACAGGTTCATTTGTGGTACGTCTTTGGACTTGAGCTCCAGTCACTAGAACATTCTCAATCTGTGAACCTTAAAACATATCAGCATGAATAGATAGTATTTGACTCGCTGGTAAAGGTAAGCATGATAATGCTTCCGCATTGGCATGATTTTCAGATTGCGGCATTTGATTTCAGAGGAATGTGCAAATATTATTAAAGACCATCGTCGGAGTCTACTTGCAGCCAATGAAGCGATATCTTTGTGTGACCCAAAAATAGCTGTTAAGGGCCTGCAGTCCATCAGTAATGTGAAGGGATGACCATTGGTGAAATTTCCGTCACCAAACACAAGTGCCTCCTTCTCCAACTGAGCCAAGTTAAATTCTACACTTATTAATGTACGAGATGCAAAAACTATTGGTCTTTCTTCCCCTGAAAGTAGTATATGTGCCACGATCGCTCCAATACCGTACAGTGAAGCATTACAGGCAAGTTGTAATATTCACTTTGGCTTGAAATGTCCCAACATTCCTGACTTTCCCAGTGCTTCTTTTGCAGATTGATATGCATTTTTGCATTCTTGTGTGTCTATTGCCGTGCCTGTTTTGCACATAACAATGTATGTGAGGGTTCAAATAGGGTTGCCAAATTCTGGATGAATTTTCCATAGTAGTTGATTAACCCTAAGAATTACCTAAGTTGAATAGCTTTGGCCTCCATCATGGTTTCCATTTTTTTTTATAGGTGTTTTACGTAGATCTTTACTGTCAATTACATGTCCAAGATATTGTATAGATGTCTGGAAAAGTGTTCGAAATATTAGAACATAGAACATAGAACAGTACAGCACAGAACAGGCCCTTCAGCCCCCAATGCCGTGCCGAGCAATGATCACCCTACTTAAACCCACGTAACCCGTATACTCGTAACCCAACAATCCCCCCATTAACCTTACACTACGGGCAATTTAGCATGGCCAATCCACCTAACCCGCACATCTTTGGACTGTGGGAGGAAACCGGAGCACCCGGAGGAAACCCACGCACACAGGGGGAGGACGTGCAGACTCCACACAGACAGTGACCCAGCCGGGAATCGAACCTGGGACCCTGGAGCTGTGAAGCATTTATGCTAACCACCATGCTACCCTGCTGCCCTAAAGTTTTGGCCCAACCCAAAAAACAATGTAACACACCCTGGACTGAGAGCATGTTCAGCTTCAGTCTTCATCAGAATGAATTGCTTCAGTTTCATTGCAGTTGTTATTCTCTTTTTTTCCACATTGTGAATTGTCTTAGTTTAATTTGTTTTGTTTCTTCCTTTGAATGAGCTCTGTGTCTTCCTTTGAGCGTTCTTCTCGGGAGAAGTACTTTTACCCCAGCAAGTCTTGCTGTGTGGCCAGTTCTGCCACAATTTTTACATTGTCATGTGAGAGTACCTTTAACAAATGGGTTGAGTATATAAATACCTGTAGTTAGAGTACCTTTAAGAAATGGGTGTTTACTACTGCAGTGATGTCAGAGAATGGGTGGAGCTGGGCTGTCTGCCAGTTTTTTACTTTCAGTATAGGCTGTTTGCTGCAGGGTGTGTTTTAGTTTCGTTTTCGGTGTTGGAGCTGAAGCCAGGCCAAGCAGGTATACTGCTGTTCTCTCTGCCATAAAAAGACAATCTCTTGATCATTTGGTTAATTCAGAATTATAAATGTTCTTATAAATGTAAACCTAATGTGCTTCTGGTAAAGGGTGTTTTAAGTCTTATCGATGTTAAAAGGAAAGCTTAAAGGATTATTTAGTGTTGTATTCTTTGGGGGTTGTATTTGAATTGATGGTTGCTAAGATGTTCACTGTACGTTTTAAAAAGGTTAACTTGAGTTCATAGAATAAACATTGTTTTGCTTTAAAAAATACTTTTCCATTTCTGCTGTACCACACCTGTAGAGTGGGCCATGTTCTCCCCATGCCACAATCTAGTAAAAGTTGTGGGTCAGGTGAACTCCATGATACATTTTGGGGTTCCCTAAACCCTGGCCCATAACAACATTGGCTGTCCTTGCTCCTGTAATCAGCCTGTGAATAGCCAATTTTTGCACAGCCATGACATGCATGTTGCTGGATAGACCTCTTCTGGGTGGCAGCCAGTTTATAGATCCTTGTGCTCACTCCGAGCGGAGAAACCTCCTTAGCCGCAATTCAATTTAAACAGCAATATCTAAAACAGTTTTCAGACTTGGATTACCTTCCGTTAATAACCATTTTGAATGGTCTAAGTTTTCAAGCCACACAATAAACAATCTTTAATTGTGTAATTTAATGCATCTCCAAATTCACAAAACTCTGCAAATCGCTTGAGGTATGCAACAAACTGTGCAATATGTTCCCCTATTAACTGATTCCTTCGATGAAATTGAAAACTCTCCACAATAATCAAGGGCTTTGGTGAATAATGATCTTCTAATATTTTCACCAGTTCTTGATTTGTCTTATCCCCAGGTTTCTCAAGCTGAGCTAAGCATTTTTGCAAATCAAAAGTTTTGCTCCTGATTGTATTTAATGAAATACCTTAATCTCTTCTAATATTTTGTTGGTTAAAATGTAATAATGGAACCTCTCTGAATATGATTTCCTCTGAGTTTTCATCAAAAGAATCCATTGCACTACATTTTCCCGCCATTATTTGCGGTGTCAGAATGTTCTCCTTCAGTGGTCTAGTTTATAAGAACATAAGAATTAGGAGCAGGATTAGGCCATCTGGGTCCTCGAGCCTGCTCTGCCATTCAATGAGATCATGGCTGATCTTTTGTGGACTCAGCTCCACTTTCCGGCCTGAACACCATAACCCTTAATCCCTTTATTCTTCAAAAAAACTATCTACCTTTACCTTAAAAACATTTAATGAAGGAGCCTCAACTGCTTCACTGGGCAAAGAATTCCATAGATTCACAACCCTTTGGGTGAAGAAGTTCCTTCTAAACTCAGTCCTAAATCTACTTCCCCTTATTTTGAGGCTATGCCCCCTAGTTCTGCTTTCACCCGCCAGTGGAAACAACCTGCCCGCACCTATCCTATCTATTCCCTTCATAATTTTAAATGTTTCTATAAGATCCCCCCTCATCCTTCTAAATTCCAAAGAGTACAGTCCCAGTCTACTCAACCTCTCCTCGTAATCCAACCCCTTCAGCTCTGGGATTAACCTAGTGAATTTCCTCTGCACACCCTCCAGTGCCAGTATGTCCTTTCTCAAGTAAGGAGACCGAAACTGAACACAATACTCCAGGTAATTCAAGGTGGATCATCAATTTGTAAGAACTTTGACTTTAATCAGTTTTAACTTGCAACAGCTTTAACTAGCATGAAAGTTATTATAATCTTTTGTTCTTTGCCCTGCTCTACCTCCGTGTCTACTGTACTGCACGTGGCAAGCCCCGCAGCCTGACTCCCCAAGTTGCCGGTTTAAAATTGGTACGAGCCCTTCCTTTGAGTTTTTGCTCCAAAACCTTACCGGTTCCAATTCCAATGATTTCTGACCTTCTGAGAATCAATTAATTATAAGAATATAAGAACATAAGAACTAGGAGCAGGAGTAGGCCATCTGGCCCCTCGAGCCTGCTCCACCATTCAATGAGATCATGGCTGATCTATTGTGGGCTCAGCTCCACTTTCCGGCCCGAACACCATAACCCTTAATCCCTTTATTCTTCAAAAAACTATCTATCTTTACCTTAAAAACATGTAATGAAGGAGCCTCAACTGCTTCACTGGGCAAGGAATTCCATAGATTCACAACCCTTTGGGTGAAGAAGTTCCTCCTAAACTCAGTCCTAAATCTACTTCCCCTTATTTTGAGGCTATGCCCCCTAGTTCTGCTTTCACCCGCCATTTGAAACAGCCTGCCCGCATCTATCCTATCTATTCCCTTCAAAATTTTAAATGTTTCTATAAGATCCCCCCTCATCCTTCTAAATTCCAATGAGTACAGTCCCAGTCTACTCAACCTCTCCTCATAATCCAACCCCTTCAGCTCTGGGATTAACCTAGTGAATCTCCTCTGCACACCCTCCAGTGCCAGTACGTCCTTTCTCAAGTAAGGAGACCAAAACTGAACACAATACTCCAGGTGTGGCCTCACTAACACCTTATACAATTGCAACATAACCTCCCTAGTCTTAAACTCCATCCCTCTAGCAATGAAGGACAAAATTCCATTTGCCTTCTTAATCACCTGTTGCACCTGTAAACCAACCTTCTGTGACTCATGCACTAGCACACCCAAGTCTCTCTGCACAGCGGCATGCTTTAATATTTTATCGTTTAAATAATAATCCCGTTTGCTGTTATTCCTACCAAAATGGATAACCTCACATTTGTCAACATTGTATTCCATCTGCCAGACCCTAGCCCATTCACTTAACCTATCCAAATCCCTCTGCAGACTTCCAGTATCCTCTGCACTTTTCGCTTTACCACTCACCTTAGTGTCATCTGCAAACTTGGACACATTGCCCTTGGTCCCCAACTCCAAATCATCTATGTAAATTGTGAACAATTGTGGGCCCAACACGGATCCCTGAGGGACACCACTAGCTACTGATTGCCAACCAGAGAAACACCCATTAATCCCCACTCTTTGCTTTCTGTTAATTAACCAATCCTCTATCCATGCTACTACTTTACCCTTAATGCCATGCATCTTTATCTTATGCAGCAACCTTTTGTGTGGCACATTGTCAAAGGCTTTCTGGAAATCCAGATATACCACATCCATCGGCTCCCCATTATCTACTGCACTGGTAATGTCCTCAAAAAATTCCACTCAATTAGTTAGGCATGACCTGCCCTTTATGAACCCATGCTGCGTCTGCCCAATGGGACAATTTCTATCTAGATGCCTCGCTATTTCTTCCTTGATGATAGATTCCAGCATCTTCCCTACTACCGAAGTTAAGCTCACAGGCCTATAATTTCTTGCTTTCTGCCGACCTCCTTTTTTAAACAGTGGTGTCACGTTTGCTAATTTCCAATCCACCGGGACCACCCCAGAGTCTAGTGAATTTCGGTAAATTATCACTAGTGCATCTGCAATTTTCCTAGCCATCTCTTTTAGCACTCTGGGATGAATTCCATCAGGGCCAGGAGACTTGTCTACCTTTAGCCCCATTAGCTTGCCCATCACTACCTCCTTTTGGTGGGCCCCGATCGCAGGCCTGACCCCATCAGAGGGCCCCTCCCTGGTGAAGGAGCCCCCACTTACCCCCCTCCCCCCAGAGGCCACCCCCCGAGCGTTCCCGCAGAGTTCCCGCCGGCAGTGACCAGGGGTGAACGGCGGCAGCAGGACTCTGCCCATCCGGGCCGGAGAATCGGCGGCCCCGCCAATTCCAGTGGCCCAGGGCCGCACCGTGTTAAACGTGCCGGCGCAAATGGCGCCGATTCTCCGCACCTCGGAGAATCACGCGCCGGCGTCGGAGCGTCGTGGCGCGGTTGTGGCGATTCTCCCGCCCAGCGCGAGGCTCGGTGAATCGCCCCCAAAGGAGCAGAATTAGGTCGCTCGGCCCATTGAATCTACTCCGTTATTCAATTACATCATTGTTGATCTGATAATCCTCAACTCCACGTTCCTGCATTATCCCCAGAACTCTCGATTCCCATATTGATTCAAAATCTGCATATCTCAACCGTGAACACACTTAACGATCCAGCTTCTGCAGCCTTCTGGAATTTACTAACCCTCTGAGAAAGGAAAATCTCTGTCTTAAATGGATGATCCCTGTTAATATCCTGGCCCAGACCCCAATGTTTGTTAGGACACTGTCAAGAACCTCAACCACTTCAAAAAATGTTTTAAAACTCTGAGGAAAGGATGCTTCACTCCAGGAGTGATTCCACTAACCAATGGGTATCTTTTATGTAAAAATAAACTTTATTTTAGCACAGGATTAAACACATTACCATCACAGAAAATACATTTTCAAATAACAGTTAAACAATGGTTCAAATATTTAACTCCAACTCAATCTTTAAATTTGCGGATGATACGACTGTGGTAGGTTGTATCTCAAACAACGAGGAATCAGACTACAGACTGGAGATAGATCACTTGGTTGCATGGTGTACCGAAAACAACCTTTCTCTAAATGTCGGAAAGACCAAGGAACTGATCATCGACTTCAGGAAGCGTAGCACGACACACGCTCCCTTCTGCATCAATGGCTCCGAAGTGGAGATGGACGATAGCTTTAAGTTCCTGGGGTCACCATCACCAACAGTCTGTCCTGGTCCACTCACGTTGAGTCAACAATCAGGAAAGCCCAACAACATCTCTACTGCCGACGGACGTTAATGAAATTTGGCATGTCTGCATCAACTCTCACAAACATCTACAGATGTGCGTTAGAGAGCATTCTATCCGGCTGCATCACAGCCTGGTATGGCAACTGCTGGGTCAAAGATAGCAAAAAACTGCAGAGTGTGGTGAACTCAGCCCAACGCATCACACAAGCTTGCCATCCCCCATTGATAATGTTGATAATGGCAGAGATTACTATGTTAATGCCAGAACAAAGGCAAGCAGTGTGTCAAAGCACAGCTGGTAACAGAGAACAGGTGGCCCAAGTGGGGTCGGGTGGAGGAACAATGGTGAGGGTAAATTGGACCGACGGAAGAAATGAAAGTAAATGACAGACGTAAAAATGGGGTGAAGGTGGATGAGAGAGTTCACAGTCTGAAGTTGTTGAACTTAAATGTTTAGCCCGGAAGGCTATAATGTGCCTAATTGGAAGATCAGGTGCTGTTCCACCAGTTTGTGCTGGGCTTCACTGGAACATTGCAGCAGGCCAAGGACAGACATGTGGACAGGAGAGCAGGGCAGAGAGTTGAAACGGCAAATGACGGCAAGGTCTGGGTCCTGCTTGCGGATGGGCCAAAGATGTTCAGCCAAGTGGTCACCCAGTCTGCATTTAGTCTCTCCAATGTAGGCTGGACCACACTGGGAGTAGCAAATGTAATGGACCAGATTGAAGGACGCACATGTGAAGCACTGCCTCACTTGAAAAGCATGTTTAGGCCCTTGGATGGTGAGCAGGGAGGAGGTAAAGGGGCAGATGTTACAACTTCTGTGATTGCATGGGAAGTTGCCGTTGGGAAGAGGGTGAGGTGTTGGGGGTGATGGAGGAGTAAACCAGAGTATCCCGTAGGGTACCTGCAAAATGCTAGTGGGGGAGTGAAGGGGGATGTGTTTTGTGGTGACATCATGCTGAAGTTGGCGGAGCTAGAGGAGTATGATTCTTTGAATGCAGAGGCTGATGGCGTGTAAAGTGAGGACAAGGGGGACCCTATCTTGGTTCTGGGAAGGAGGGGAAGAGGTGAGAGCAGAGGTGCGGGAGATGGGTCAGACACGGTGGAGAGCCCTGTCGACCACAGTGGTGGGAAACAACAAAAACTAAACTGCCTGTTACAGGCCTGGCTCCTCCACTTAATTGTATCATATTTATCCCACTTAGATCCCCTGTCCCGCTTAGAAAGCAAAGAGGGGGGATTAATGGGTGTTTCTCTGGTTGGCAATCAGTAGCTAATGGATCCCTCAGGGATCCGTGTTGGGCCCATAATTGTTCACAATTTACATTGATGATTTGGAGTTGGGGACCAAGTGCAATGTGTCCAAGTTTGCAGACGACACTAAGATGAGTGGTAAAGCAAAAAAGTGTACAGGATACTGGAAGTCTGCAGCGGGATTTGGATAGGTTAAGTGAATGGGCTAGGGTCTGGCAGATGGAATACAATGTTGACAAATGTGAGGTTATCCATTTTGGTAGGAATAACAGCAAACTGGATTATTATTTAAATGATAAAATATTAAAGCATGCTGCTGTGCAGAAAGACCTGGGTGTGCTAGTGCATGCGTCGCAAAAAAATGGTTTACAGGTGTAACAGGTGATTAAGAAGGCGAATGGAATTTTGTCCTTCATTGCTAGAGAGATGCAGTTTAAGCCTAGGGAGGTTATGCTGCAATTGTATAAGGTGTTAGTGAGGCTACACCTGGAGTATTTTGTTCAGTTTTGGTCTCCTTACTTGAGAAAGGACGTACTGGCACTGGAGGGTGTGCAGAGCAGATTCACTAGGTTAATCCCAGGTCTGAAGGGGTTGGATTACGAGGAGAGGTTGAGTAGACTGGGACTGTACTCATTGGAATTTAGAAGGATGAGGGGGGGATCTTATAGAAACATATAAAATTATGAAGGGAATAGATAGGATAGATGCGGGCAGGTTGTTTCCACTTATAGAATAGAACAGTACAGCACAGAACAGGCCCTTCGGCCCTCGATGTTGTGCCGAGCAATGATCACCCCACTTACACCCACGTAACCCGTATACCCGTAACCCAACAATCCCCCCATTAACCTTACACTACGGGCAATTTAGCATGGCCAATCCACCTAACCCGCACATCTTTGGACTGTGGGAGGAAACCGGAGCACCCGGAGAAAACCCACGCACACACGGGGAGGACGTGCAGACTCCACACAGACAGTGACCCAGCCGGGAATCGAACCTGGGACCCTGGAGCTGTGAAGCATTGATGCTAACCACCATGCTACCGTGAGGCGGGTGAAAGCAGAACTAGGGGGCATAGCCTCAAAATAAGGGCAAGTAGATTTAGGACTGAGTTTAGGTGGAACTTCTTCACCCAAAGGGTTGTGAATCTATGGAATTCCTTGCCCAGTGAAGCAGTAGAGGCTCCTTCATTAAATGTTTTTAAGATAAAGACAGATAGTTTTTTGAAGAATAAAGGGATTAAGGGTCATGGTGTTCAGGCCGGAAAGTGGATCTGAGTCCACAAAAGATCAGCCATGATCTCATTGAATGGTGGAGCAGGCTCGAGGGGCCAGATGGCCTACTCCTGCTCCTAGTTCTTATGTTCTTACTGTAATAACCCTCATGAGACCCACAGGAACGACCTGACAGATCTCCCCTTGGGGCTCATGGAATATGAGTTGCCCCATTAATGGGCAGAGGCCTGTCAGCCGGGAACCATAGAAATCACCTCTTAAAAGTCGGCCCAGATTGGGGCCAGTAGGATCCGTCATCCCAGACCTTTGTGCTGTCCGCTGCGTAATATTAAATTGCCATTTGGAGTTACCTTCTCGCGTCATCATAGCTTTAATTCTTACCCAAGTCCTGACACAATGGGCGGGTTTCTCCGACCCCCCGCCGGGTCGGAGAATCGCCAGGGGCCGGAGTGAATCCCACCCCTCTGCTTCGACGCTGGCTGCCGAATTCTCCGGCGCTGCTTTTCGGGTAGAGGCGGGGATCACGCCGCGGAGGCGGGGATCGGGCTATGGTATCGGCCCATCCGGCAATTCTCCGGTCCCCAATGGGCCGAGCGGCCACCTGTTTTCGGCCAGTCCCGCCGGCGTGAAATGGACATGGTCCATCCCGGCGGGACTTGGCTTGGAGGACGGTTAGCGGGTCCTCCGGGGGGACGGGACGGGGGGAGGGGGGAATCTGGCCCCGAGGGGGGGCCCATGGAGGCCTGGCCTTCGATCGGGGCCCACCGATCTGTGGGAGGGCCTATGCCGTGATGGCACTCTTTCCCTCCGCGCCGGCCACTGTAAGTCTCCATGATGGCATGCGCAGGAAACACGGCAGCAGTTTTAGCGCATGCACCAGAACATGCTGGCAGTCCTGTGCATGCGCCAATTTGCGCCGGCCGGTGGATCCCCTTCGGTGCTGGTTGGCGCAAATTATCTACGATCTACTTCATTCATCACATCGTCTGAGCATCTACTCTGTCAAACCCCCTGAGATTCCTATATGACTCATTCAGGTCACCTCTCATTCTTCTAAACTTCAATTAGTACAGGACCCATCTACTCAACTTTTCTTCATGAGAAAATTCCCTTCAGATCCGGGTTTAACCTGGTGAACCTTCTCTGGACTGCCTCTAATGCCAGTATATCATTCCTTAGACCAAAACTGTTCACAGTATTCCCGAGTACGGTCATAGAATCATAGAATTTACAGTGCAGAAGGAGGTCATTCGGCCCATCGAGTCTGCACCGGCCCTTGGAATTAGCACCTTACTCAAGCCCACTGTCCCTGTAACCCCACCTAACCATTTGTTTTGGACACTAAGGGAAATTTAACATAGCTAATCCACCTAACCTGCACATCTTTGGACTGTGGGAGGAAACTGGGGCACCTGGAGGAAACCCAAGCAGACACTGGGAGAATTGTATAGTTTCAGCACAATTCTCTTAAGGTTAACATGCGGTTCAGTCAGCAGTTAGGAAGGCAACTGCAATGTTAGCATTGATGTTGAGAGGGCTGGAATACAAGAGCAGAGATGTACTGCTGAGGCTGTATAAGGCTCTGGTCAGGCCCCATTTGGAGTATTGTGAGCAGTTTTGGGCCCTGTATCTAAGGAAGGATGTGCTGGCCTTGGAAAGGGTCCAGAGGTGGTTCACAAGAATGATCCTGGAATGAAGAGCTTGTCGTATGACAAACGGTTGAGGAATCTGTACTCGTTGGAGTTTAGAAGGATGAGGGGGGGATCTTATTGAAATTTACAGGATACTGCGAGGCCTGGATTGAGTGGATGTGGAGAGGATGTTTCCACTTGTAGGAAAAACTAGAACCAGAGGCACCATCTCAGACTAAAGAGACAATCCTTTAAAACAGAGATGAGGAGGAATTTCTTCAGCCAGAGGGTGGTGAATCTGTGGAACTCTTTGCCGCAGAAGGCTGTGGAGGCCCAAACACTGAGTGTCTTTAAGACAGAGATAGATACGTTCTTGATTAATAAGGGGATCAGGGTAATGGGGAGCAGGCAGGAGAACAGGGATGAGAAAAATATCAGCCATTATTGAATGGCGGAGCAGACTAGATGAGCCGAGTGGCCTAATTCTACTCCTATAACTTATGGTCTTGTGATCTAACCTTCCAAGAACCTTAAATTCTGGAAAAGTCCCAGAGGATTACAAGTACTAATGACGGGCTGGGACCGGGCATGGAAGGTCGGGGTGGTAGGACGTGGTGCTGAGAAAACATATTGGACTGTGATATACCTTGCTGATGTGTGATGTGTGTGAAGTTTAATGGAAATTAAAGTGGAGGAGATATGAAATGTGGTTTTAATCTGATTGAATGCCATGGCTCCCTGGTAACATATCAGAGTACATACATCACCTCTCACAATGATCTCGTTGGCTCGATATGTTTTGCTCATTGAAACGCCTTGGGCCTCCCTACCCCCACTCAGCTTGTAATCACTGCATTGCTGTCATGGCAACACTTCACATCACTTTCAATTTTCACATTGGGTCTCATAGGGTTTCCATGGTAACTTCCTTGGAAAATCTCCTCTGTAAACATAACTATAACCTCGTGCAACATGTGATTGTAACAGTCCCATTAACACACAGCGAGATAACTGCTAAGGATCTTCATTTTGACAAACCACTGTTAATGTGTAACAGGCCAGAAGTTGGCAAGGAATCCTATTTGAAGACAGCGTCATGTCCCCACATCACACCAGTTTCCTGTTTTGTCTATTTGCTAGAATTTGTTTCAATAAAATGTTTGAATCCATTGAGGAATAGAGAAGGAGGATATCCAGCCCTTTGTGAGTCTGCTGCCTCTTCGCTAAACCTCTCACAACATTTGCTAATGTTTCACTTTCTCCCCACCTTGTGTCAATCCCAAACTAATCCCACTGTCCCATGTTCTCCATTAATCCTGTATCAATCATAAACTAATCCCACTTCCCAGCTGTCTCCTCATAGTCCTGTATCAATCCGAAATTAATCCCACTGTCCCATGCTTTGCACATAGCCCTGTATCAATCCTAAACTAATCCCACTGACCTATTGTCTCCTTATAGTCCTGTATCAATTCCAAACTAATCCCATTTACTCACTGTCTCCTCATAATCCTGTATTAATCCCAAACTAATTCCATTGTTGTGTTCTCTCCTCATAGTCTTGTATCAATCCCTAACTAATCCCAGTGCCCCACTGTCTCTCTATAGCCCTGTATCAATCTCAAACTAATCCCACTTGTTCATTGTCTCCTCATCGTCCTGTATCAATCTAACCTAATCCCACTGCCTCACTGTCTACTCATAGTCTTGTATCAATCCCAAACTAATCCCACTGCCCTGTGCTCTCCTGATATCTCTGTGTCAATCCCTAACTATACCACTGCCCCACTGTCTCTCTCTCTGTAGTCCTGTATCAATCTGAAATTAATACCACTGTCCCATTCTTTGCACACAGCCCTGTATCAATTCTAAACTAATCCCACTGCCCCATGTCTCCTCACAGTCCTGTATCAATCCCAAACTAATCCCATTTCCCTACGGTCTCCTCATAGCCCTGTATCTGTCTCAAAATTATCCCACTTAACCTACTGTCTCCTCATAACCCGATATCAATCCCAAACTAATCCCACTGACCCACTGTCTCCTCATAGGTCTGTATCAATCCCAAACTATTCCCACTTCCCCACTACCTCCTCATAGTCAATAAACAAAAACAAGGAAAAGTACTGCTCATGAACAGGCCTTTCAGCCCTCTAAGCCTATGCCAACCATGCTGCCCGTCTAACCCAAAACCATTTACACTTCTTGGTCTGTATCCCTCTATTCCCATGCTAATTATGTCTTTGTAAAGATGCCCCTTAAAGATCACTATTATTCGTAACTGCTTCCACCACCTGCTCTGGCAGCGAGTTCCAGGCACTCGCTACCCTCTGTGCAAAAATGTCTCTCGTACATCTTCTCTAAACTTTGTCCCTCGCACCTTAAACCTATGCCCCCTAGTAATTGACTCTTCCACCCTGGGAAAAAGCTTCTGACTATCCCCTCTGTCTATGCCCCTCAAAATTTTGTAGACATCGATCAGGTCGCCCCTCAATCTCCGTCGTTCCAGTGAGAACAAACCGAGTTTATCCAACTTCTCCTCATAGCTAATGCCCTCCATACCAGGCAACATCTGGTAAATCTCTTCTGTACCCTCTCTAAAGCCCCCGCATCCTTCTGGTAGTGTGGCGACCAGAATTGAACACTATACTCCAAGTGTGGCCTAACTAAGGTTCCATAGAGCTGCAACATGACTTGCCAACTTTTATACTCAATGCCCCAGCCAATGAAGGCAAGCATGCCTTCCTGACTATTTTCTCCACCTGTGTTGCCCCTTTCAGTGACCTGTAAACCTGTGCTCCCAGATCCCTCTGCCTGTTGTTACAACACCCTGGGTGAGTGCCTTGTCAATTTTATACCCACAGAACCCGGAGTCCCAACATAAGTGAATTAACCAATATTTTGCATTTTCTGAAGGTCTTTAACCCATGCCTGCTCCAATGAGTTACAGACAGCAGATTTATTAGTAAAATATTAATAAACAATTTATAAATAAAAAGGAGAAAAGATGAACATATAAGTAAATAACAGGATATTCGTCTATCAGACCACCTAATCCCAAAGCCCCATCCCACCCTCTATCCAGACACACACAAGACAGACACAAGGTAAGAGTCGGCGGGATAAAAAGAAAATGGAGAATAAAGGATAAATTTGAGACGACTCTTCACTACTGAGAGCCTCTGGGAAATAGATTTCCTCGAGAAGTTCAGGTTGGCACAATTCCGTCCTTCGACCACCAGATTGTGTTTTACCTCAGAATTCAAGGTCGGTGTGATTCCGCCCTTCGGTCACCAGATCGTGTAGGTCTGGGCTGTTCAGATCAGTGCCGTTATCATTGCCTGCCACCAGATGGTGTTGTACGCAGGATGCTCAGGTCGATGCACCTCTGCCTTTCTACCACCAGATGGAGATTCCATTTCCCTCTGAGAACAATACAACTCTGATCCTGGAATTTAGCGGTTTTTACTGGCCTGATTCCTGTAGAAGACTCCGGCGGCTTTTTCACAAATGCTCCCACTTGCAACTTCAATTCTTCAGCTCTTCCCAGCCACTGGCACACAGTTCGAAGGTTACTGACCTTTGGGAAATCATGCACTTTCACACTCAAGATCTCTTTCCCAGTTCTGTTGGCTGTCTGTGCCCCTTTAAAATATTTGAAATATTCACAGATTTGGCTAGAATGCTTCTTAAAATCATAGAGAGAGAGTGAAAGAGAAGGAGAGAGAGAGAGAGAGAGAGAGACTTCAGGGTCCTCACTTGCTGGCTTTCCAAACAGAACTGGCACTCTCCAGAAGACCCGCTCTTACCTGAAAGTTACTGACTGACTTCACCAACCACAGGCCCAGATAGGAGAAGGCTGAAAGTCCTATATACACTGATTGGTTGCTTACCAAGTCATAAGAACATGAGAACTAAGAAGTAGGAGCAAGAATAGGCCACCTGTCCCCTCGGGCCTGGTTTCCATTAAAAAAAAAACCATGGTTGACCTTTTTTGTGGACTCATCTCTACTTACCCCCCCCCCCCCCTCCCCCACCCCGCTCACCGTAACCCTTAATTCCTAAATATCTTTCTGTCTTTGCTTTAAAACATTCAGCGAGGTAGCCTCAACTGCTTCACTGCACAGGAAATTCCACAGATTTACAACCCTTTGGGTGAAGATGTCCCTCCTCAACTCAATCCTAAATCTGCTCTCTCTTATTTTGAGGCTGTGCTCGCAAGTTCTAGCTTCACCCGCCAGTGGAAGCATCCTACCTGCTTCTATCTTAACTACTCCCTTCATAATTTTCAATGCTTCTATCATATCTCCCCTCATTCTTCTAAATTCCAGAGAATATAGTCCCAGTCTACTTAGCCTCTCCTCATAAACTAATCTTCTCAACTCCTGAATCAACTGAATGAATCTCCTCTGCACCCCCTCCAGTGCCAGTACATCCTTTCTCAAGTAAGGAGACCAAAACAGTTCATGGTGTGGCCTCACCAGCTCCCTATAGAGCTGAAACATAACCTCCCTGTTTTTAAACTCCATCCTTCTAGCAATGAAGGACAAAATTCCATTAGCCTTTTTAATTATCTACTGCACCTGCAAACCAATGTTTTGCGATTCATGCACAAGGACTCCCAGGTCCCTCTGCACAGCAGCATGCTGTAATTTTTTCACTATTTAAATAATAGTCCATTTTGCTGTTATTTCTACAAAATGGATGACCTCACATTTAGCAACATAGTCCATCTGCCAGACCCTTGCCATTCACTTAAACTATCCAAATCCCTCTGCATACTTTCAATGTCCTCTGCACGCTTTACTCTACCACTCATCTCAATATCATCTATGTACTTTGACGTATTACACTTGGCCCTCAACTCCAACTCCAGCTATCAAACCATATCATCGGTTCTGCCACAGACCTAAAGGGGATGTTTTTGGACCAGCCCATCAGAACAGTGTCCAACGACTACAATTTAAACAAATCCCAATAGGGTGCAGTAATGTTGTAGCAGCTGCCTTGAAGAATGTATGACTGAATAGGCAGCAGGACAGGCATTAAAAGGGATAGACAGACAATATCCTAACACTGTCAATACTCTGAAGGGGTCTGCCATTTATTAGATATTTTCCACCTGTATTAGACCTTCCAAAATGCATACCTCACATTTGTCTGGATTAAACTCCATCTGTCATCTCTCCGCCCAAGTCTCCAACTGATCTACATTCTGCTGTATCCTTTGACAGTCCTCATCTAACAATGTTTGTGTCATCCTCAAATTTACTAATCAGACCAGTAGCATGGTCCTATTTTAATCCCAAACTAATCCTACTGGCATTGTCTCCTTCAGGTCCTATATCAATCCCAAACTAATCCCACTACCCCACTGTCTCCTCGTTGTCCTGTATCAGTCCCAAACTAATCCCACTGTCCCATGCTATACTCATAGTCCTGTATCAATCCCAAACTGATCCCACTGCCCCACTGTCGCCTCATAATCATGAATTCATCCCAAACTAATCCCACTGCCCCACTGTCTCCTCATGGGCCTCTATCAATCCCAAACTAATCCCACTGCCTGGCTCTCTTCAGTTAAATGTTTCAGGAATCTATTTCTCAGCCACTCCGTGATTCAGTGATCCGCTGTACAAAAACATTTGTTCCTACATCCCACACCTACCCATCTTTCTCGTAGTTGTATTAAAATAATGTCTCCTCGACACCGAATCCGCAATCTTAAAATAGATTCCTTTCCTTTTCATTTCATTAAGGGCTTCTGTCTCTTGAAAACCTTTCTGACGTTGCAGAGAATCATGCACAATATTGGTGTGGTGGTTTGAAAATTTCAGTATACTGTTTATCACTGGCCTTTGCTCCTAGCTGGGACTAATCAGTGAAACCTGCATCTCTCAATTCCCAGATAGTGAGTGCTAATAGACTGTTCCTCCATGGAAGGGTTTCACCTTTCATGGATCTTCTCAGTTTAGGGAGTCCTTGAGATCGAAGATGACTTCTGGGACTTCTCAATCATTTCAGAACTCAATTGAACCAATGTGCAATCCAGAGACTCGCATGGGGCAGGTGATGCTTGGAACATTGGGTAAATGGATTGTTGGAGGTTTGTGCACTCTCTACGATGCCTCAATTTCACCCCAGCATGTTCCCGGCGTGGTCTCTTAATGTGCTCTCGGATGTTTTGAAGGAACCTTCTCCCTTTTGGTCAGTCACAAGCCAGTGACCCCTCTGAGTCAGCTCTTCAGTGATGTTTGAAGGCATCCCTAAAATGTTCCCACTGTCCCACTGGGAGACTCGTGCTCGATTAAGTTCCAATAAGTAGAGTAGTTACTTTGGGCTTCTGGTGACCGACATGACTCACTCAGAAGAGCTGGTTTTGAGTGATTTGCATCTCAATGCTGTACATGTTTGCTTGAGAGGGAACGCTGTTGCTGAATTGTCTTTCTTACCCTCAGATTTGGAGGATCTTGCAACCATTTTGCTGGTGGTACTTACCCAGTGATTTGAGCTGCCAGCTGAAGACTATCCAGGTCTCTGAAGCAATCAGTAATCCGCGTATCACTGCCATCACGTGAACCACAATTTAATCTCAGGTTTGAGATCCCCAGGCAGCACGGTGGCACAGTGGTTAGCATTGATGCCTACGGCGCTGAGGACCCGGGTTCGAATCCCGGCCCTGGGTCACGGTCCATGTGGAGTTTGCACATTCTCCCCGTGTCTGCATGGGTTTCGCCCCCACAACCCAAAGATGTGCAGAGTAGGTGAATTGGCCACGCTAAATTGCCCCTTAATTGGAAAAAATAATTGGGTACTCTAAATTTATTTTTTAAAAAGGTTTGAGATCCCTGCTCTCAAATACTCTTCTCCTCAGTTAGCTGAAGGCTGAGCTACCACATTAGAGTCGATGATGAATTTTGCCGTCCATGCCTGCCTCTGCCGTGAGGAAGCTGCCAAGATATGGAAGCTGGTCCACATTTTCCCGAATCTCACTGTCTCAGTTGAATCTGAATCGATGGAGGGAGGCATTGTGCTGTGAGAGATGGTTTGGGGAGGACCTTAGTTTTTAGGTGTTTAGTGAGAGGCCCACTTTCTTATGTGTTTCAGCGAAGAAGTCACCAATGACTTTGAGCTCAGTTTCTGAGTGAGCATACACATACATCTACATACTGAAATGTAGTCACTGTTGTAATGTAGGAAACACAGCAGCCAATCTGTGCACAGCAATGTCCGCCAAACAGTACTGCCATAGTAACTGAAGTATGTAATGATATGTAGAATATCATTTGTTTATAATTTAATAACCGAATTGTAAGTTAGGATTGGTGCCATATGCATAGACTAAAATTCTAGTATCCAACAACAGGTGGTGTGGTGACAGGTGTAGGTCACTAGAAGACAGGCCACAGGGAGACACGAGATGATCTCCTGGACGGCACATGGAGACAGAATCTGGACAACAAGCACAGAGTATAGTCGCATATCGAGCAGCTCCAGTGAACAGTGATTAATAGGAGTTCATTTGTACTTAGCTGTAATATCCAACTGCAATCTTACATCATATAAACATTTTAGTGATTTAGTTAATTAATAAACAGTTGTGTTCATTTACAACGCCATCTGAGCACTACAACTATAAAGACCTCGCCATCCGTGCGTGCAGAGATCATTACAAGGTAATCTCATGTTATTTACCTACTTTCCAGCATAATTCCTCCACTTTTCAAACGTTGTCGGTAATGAAGGGTGAGTAAGCTAAGGTAGATTAGGAAATTATATTAAAAGATGCCACATTAATGTGACGGAGATGATTGAAGTTGAGTTGATTGAGGCTTTGGATTGACGGTGGTTAAGATTGTCCATATGTTTTGTAGACTATCTCCAGGCCTGTGGGAAGGTCACTGGAGGTGAGGTGCGGTATTACAGTGAGGAAAATGGAAAAGTGAGTTGGTGGAATGGCCTCAGTCTTCACTGAGATAAGGTGGGTCAGTTGGTGAGGATTTTGGCTTGTATGTCATTGTGGAGTAGGCAGGGGATAATAGAATCACAGAATGGTTACAGCACAGAACGAGGTCTATCAGCCTGACATGTCTGTGCCGGGCCACTGAAAGAGAAACTCACCTTGCACCACTCCCTTGCATTTTTCACCATAGCTCCAGGAGACAGGAAATCAATTTCAATGATTAGAGGCCCATTTAGGAGCTATTTAATGGTGCCATTGGCATTTTGCCATTGTTGAATCAAAACCCACCTCACAAAGAGGCCATCAGCTGTACTGAGTCAGACTCCCAGCGGCGGCTCAGCGGAGATGGGTTTATGCAGCTGGTACAAAGTTGTGTGAAGAGATGCCGGCCCCCATAGACACAACAATGTCCCTGAAGTCATGCCCTCCACATGCAGCCCTTTCTTCATTTTAACCCAGAAGGAACAATCAGTTTGGACCAGTGTTGATTATTCCCAGTTTTCACTGTTATTCTCCTTCTAGGAAACCTGTCTTTGCCAACTTGCTTTAGGCCGCTGCTTTCTGGGCCGGGATTCTCCCCTACCCGGCGGGGCGGTGGGTCCCGGCGTGTTAGAGTGCCGTGAACCACTCTGGCGTCGGGCTGCCCAAAAGGTGCGGAGGTTTCTGCACCTTTAGGGGCCAAGCCTTCACATTGAGGGGCTAGGCCCCCGCCGGAGTGGTTGGCTCTCCGCCGGCTGGCATGGATGGCCTTTGGCACCACGCCAGCCGGGGCCGAAAGGACTTCGCCGGCTGGCGTAAGTCCGCGCATGTGCCGGAGCGTCAGCAGCTGCTGACGCATCCCATGAAGACCATGGCGAAGGCGGAAGGAAAAGAGTGCCCCCACGGCACAGGCGCGCCCGCCGATCAGTGGGCCCCGATCACGGGCCAGGCCACCTTGGGGCACCGCCCGGGGCCAGATCGCCCCACGCCCCCCCCCCCCAGGACCCAGGAGCCCGCCCGTGCCGCCAGTCCCGCCGGTCAGGTAGGTATTTTGATTCCCGCCGGCGGGAGAGGCTTGACAGCGGTGAGACTTCGACCCATCGCGGGCCGGAGAATCGGTGGGGGGGGTGTGGGGGGTGGGGGGGTGGGGGGGGCGGCCCGCCGTCCAGTGCGGCGTGATTCCCGCCCCTGCCGAATCTCTGGTGGCGGAGAATTCGGGACATGGCGGGAGCGGGATTGACGCCGGCCCCCGGCGATTCTCCGACCCAGCGGGGGGTCGGAGAATCCCGCCCCTGGTCTATTTCAGTAATGGCTGCTGCTGGTCGCTGGTCTATTTCAGTAATGGCTGCTGCTGGTCTCTGGGCTATTTCAGTAATGGCTGCTGCTGGTCGCTGGTCTATTTCAGTAATGGCTGCTGCTGGTCTCTGGTCTATTTCAGTAATGGCTGCTGCTGGTCGCTGGTCTATTTCAGTGATGGCTGCTGCTGGTCGCTGGTCTATTTCAGTAATGGCTGCTGCTGGTCGCTGGTCTATTTCAGTGATGGCTGCTGCTGGGCTCTGGGCTATTTCAGTAATGGCTGCTGCTGGTCGCTGGTCTATTTCAGTAACGGCTGCTGCTGGTCTATTTCAGTAATGGCTGCTGCTGGTCGCTGGTCTATTTCAGTAATGCCTGCTGCTGGGCTCTGGTCTATTTCAGTAATGGCTGCTGCTGGTCACTGGTCTATTTCAGTAATGGCTGCTGCTGGTCGCTGGTCTATTTCAGTAATGCCTGCTGCTGGGCTCTGGTCTATTTCAGTAATGCCTGCTGCTGGGCTCTGGTCTATTTCAGTAATGGCTGCTGCTGGTCACTGGTCTATTTCAGTAATGCCTGCTGCTGGTCGCTGGTCTATTTCAGTAATGGCTGCTGCTGGGCTCTGGGCTATTTCAGTAATGGCTACCACTGGTTCTGGCCTAGTTGAGCACGCAATGCTGCTGGCTGCTGGCCTACCTCAGCAGAGGATGTTTTGAATTATAATGACTTGGAGATTTGCTGCATATTGGATGTTAATTCATCAAATTGTGAGATTTATTATCCTAGTTTGCAATCTTCCTACAGGATAATGGCTACCCACTGAGGAGGTGTCTGATGATGCCTGCGCAGAGGCAAAGACTAGGTGTAACTGGAGTCATGCTGCTAAGTGTACTTTGGTCGAGCAGACCACCAGATGCTGAAGGTGATGGCCTAGTGCCTGAACACGATTGGTTGTGCCTTGCAGTACACAACAAAGAGGGTGTCACACATCCTGGCCGCTTGCTGCACCCTTCACAACCTGGCACTTCGATAGGGTGGAGGAGGCAGGATTGCTTAAGGGGAGATGGAAGACCTGCACATATCCTATGAAGAGGACATAAAGGTGGACAAGAGGATGGGGTACCAGAGGGAGATAACGTCAACCATCAGGCAGTGGCTTGGACAGAAGTGCAAAATAGCTCAGGATGCCCTCGTAGCCACCCGATTCATGGTTGATGATGATTAGGGGCTTTGAGAATGTACCATCATCCTGAGGACCCTTCCCATGTGCACGGCTCTTCCATCTGACTGCTGGCAGCGCCCACCCTCACCGATGAGGCTCATGTCATGGGGAGTGTACGGTTTTCCATAGTCCCTACGTTGCAAGAGGATGATAATGACTTTCAGTTGGGACAATGAATTGTTCCTCACAGAGCTACTGAGAACCTGATTCCTGCCTGACTAAAGGCAGGGCTTACTGTCAGATCAGGGCGATGTCACACGGAGAGTTTAATCTCTCATGATCTAGGCTCCTCCTTCATGATCTGTGTCCTTGAGGTTCTGTGTCACCAGAGGCCGATGCACACTTTCCATAAGGGTCTAGCCTCTAGGTTACGTAACATATGAATTAAGAGCAGGAGTAGTCCACTCTGCCACTCGAGCCTGCTTCCCCATCCAATAGGATCATGGCTTATCTGATTGTAACCTGAACCCCACATTCCTGCTGACCCCCAATAGCTTTTCATCCCCTTTTTAATCAAGAATAGAGAAGGCTCTGGGCTGAGCATCCAGCCTCTCTGCAGAACAGTTTCCTCAGCTGCACTGCAAGAAGAAATCTATTGAGACCAGAGAGCCATAGACAGGTAACAAAATGTGAGAGATTATTTACAGAGTTGGGTGGTTACTTATATTAGTGGACGCTTATCTATAAGTGTCTAACACCCATGTCCATTCTGTGAAACTGGACCTTCTTAACATTTCTAACTCTGCGGCTACATCTTGATGTTTCCCCAGGACCCACAGTTGAGGTGGAGGCAACCTGCTATCTGCCATGCCCCTGTTGTGTGTGATGACCTTGACGGGCATCCTCTGGATGACTGAGTCCTGAAGGCCCCGGGTCTACTTTCAGGGTCAGTGCCTATGAGACTGGGGATGTTTCAGTCACAGGAGGATGGGATTTGGATGGGCTGGACAGTCCAGCAGATTTCCCTGGGCTATGCACCAGCTTTTCCTTCTCCCTGTGGTTACCCGAGGGACCCTGGCTTCCTCCTTGCGATAGAGGGGCATCTGGAGTAAGAAGCCCCTCCACCCTCTGGCATTTGCACTTGCGGATGACCACAATTGCCTGTGCCATGGAGTACATGGCCTGCAATATGAAATACATGTCATCCATGTCCTACAGCTGTGCAGGACAGAACTCTTGCATCAAGGTCTCCACTGTGGCCGCTACCTTGTTGCGTTGTAGTGTTGACACAATCTCCTCGGACAAAAACTCCTCCATTCTGTCTTTCGATCAGAGTACAGTTGCTGACATTCCTTTTGACTTTGGAACTCTAGCAACTGAGGCATTACTGAGTTCAGAGGCTCATCATATGTCTGGGTCTCTACAGATTCCTGGTCTCCAGCAATCTCCCGAGTGCCGACAACAATGGCACGCCATGCCTCTTCCTGCTGTGGAGTGAGGTGCTCAGTTTTTGACCCCAAGGTCTCTCTCATACTAAGTCCAATTGAGGTGTGCATCTCTGCACTGGTGGAGGGTGTGGGTGAAAACCGTGATGCCTCTTTGATCTCCAACTCTGAGAACTCACCACTCACAGCAGATGTGTGATGGAGGCACTGTGCCTGTGAGAATAGAGATTTAATTAGAGCATGGCAGGGAGATAAAGAAAGAGGCTGCAGGACTCTCATATGGTTGA
This sequence comes from Scyliorhinus canicula, assembly GCF_902713615.1. Taxonomy (NCBI): domain Eukaryota; kingdom Metazoa; phylum Chordata; class Chondrichthyes; order Carcharhiniformes; family Scyliorhinidae; genus Scyliorhinus; species Scyliorhinus canicula. Next base: position 100,556,159 of record NC_052162.1, on the reverse strand, counting down.
TATGGTGGATGATGCTGTGCTGGATCACTTGACGCAGAACAAAGAACAATACAGCACAGGAACAGGCCTTTCGGCCCTCCAGGCCTGTACCAGTCATGATACCAACCTTTGCCAAAAGCCCTCAGCACTTCATTGTGCTGTATCCCTCTATACTCAGCCTATCCATGTGTTTGTCAAGATGTCTTTTGAACACATTTTTACGGGCAGCTCCTGTACCAGCCTCCCCGGACAGGCGCCGGAATGTGGCGACTAGGGGCTTTTTACAGTAACTTCATTGAAGCCTACTCGTGACAATAAGCGATTTTCATTTCATCACAAGTGATTAGCACTGTGGCTTCACAGCACCAGGGTCCCAGGTTCGATTCCTTGCTGGGTCTGTGCGGAGTCTGCACGTTCTCCCCGTGTCTGCGTGGGTTTCCTCCGGGTGCTCCGGTTTCCTCCCACAGTCCAAAGATGTGCAAAGGTGGGTTGGCCATGAAAATTGCCCTTAGTGACCAAAAAAAGGTTAGATGGGGTTATTGGGTTGCTGGGATAGGGTTGAAGTGAGGGTTTAAGTGGGTCGATGTAGACTCGATGGGCTGAATGGCCTCCTTCTGCACTGTATGTTCTAAAAAAAAATGGTATTAATGTATCTGCTTCCACAACCAAGGAGTGGTCGGGTTCCTCTCCAGCCAGTTGGAAGGCTCTCTTCTTTAACTCCGTGAGGAGTATTAACTTGGGACTCCCTCGGCCCATCTGGGATCTCTCCCTTTAATTTTCTGCCAGCTGCTCTGAGGGTATAAGCCGGCTGTGTGCCAGGTCAAATGTTAAGGATGTCCGGCATGTGCGGATAATGAGTGGGGGCAGGGAATTGATGACGCGAGATGAAGTGGGTGGGAGAGCGAGGAGGAGACGAAGTGTGTGGGAGAGCGAGGAGATGAAGTGTGTGGGAGAGTGAGTGAACCCCCTTCTTGATGAGTGTGTAAACCGAGAGTGATGAAAAAAGTCCCTTACCCTGGCAGAACCGGGGACATCATTCATCCTCTTCCTGCACTGGTGCTCATCCTCCTCTGCAGGGAGCTGGCACTTACCGTGCTGCCACTGCCTCACATGGGGTTGGTGACCTGATTGGTGGGTCTCCTCCCTTTGTCCATTGAAGGACATATCAGCATTGCTTGATAACATCCATCAGTCTGGTGAGGTACGTTTCTGAGAATCAAGGGGTCGATTTCTTCAGAGTCATCCTCTGCATTAGACCTTGTTTGTACAGGTTGGTGGGGAAATCTTTAAATGGAGTGCCCCGTTTGCTTATGTGCTCAACTGGCGGCAGAACGGGTCAGGCAAATCAGAAGCTGCCTGCCACAGAAGTTGCATGAAAATCGTGGGAACTTATTTTTCAAAGTCCCTAAAAATTTGGCACGAAAATCCACCATCTCTGCTGCCGGCGGGCTAAACTCCAAAATACTGTGCAGTTTGGAATCCCATGTTATAGGAGGGATGTGATAGCACTGGAGAGGGTGCAGAGGAGACTTACCAGGATGCTGCCTGGGCTGGAGAGCTTAAGCTATGAAGAGAGACTGGATAGCCTGGGGTTGTTTTCTTTGGAGCAGAAGAGATTGAGGGGAGATATGATTGAGATGTCCAAAATTGTGAGGGGCTGAGATGTCCACAATTATGAGGGGCAGAGATAGAAGAGACAGGAAGAAACGCTTCCTTTTGGCTGTGGGATCAATGACTGGGGGCATAGATTTAAACTAAGGGACAGAAGGTTTAGAGGGGATGTGAGGAAACACTTTTTTTACTCAGTGGGTGGTAGGAGTTTGGAATTCGCTGCACGATAGGGTGGTGGAGGCAGAGACCCTCATAACATTTAGGAAATATTTATTTATTTATTTTAAATAAATTTAGAGTACCCAATATATTTTTTCCAATTAAAGGGCAATTCAGCATGGTCAATCCACCTACCCTGCACGTCTTTGGGTTGTGAGGGCGAAACCCACGCATACATAGGGAGAATGTGAACCGCCACACGGACAGTGACCCAGAGCCGGGATCGAATTTGGGTCCTCAGCGCCGTGAGGCATCAGTGCTAACCACTGCACCACCGTGCTGCCTTCATTAGGAAGTATTTAGATGTGCACTTGCGATGCCAAGGCAGACAAGGCTATGGGACAAGTGGGATTAGAATATTTGGTGATTGTTTTTGACCGGCGCAGACGTGATGGGCCAAAGGGCCTTTTATGCACTCTTATACTGCTGTGACTTTATGGGAACATTCTTCCAGTCCGTTGCGTTCTCTTCAGAAGACGAGTTATACTTTGATTACAAACCCTTACTCTGCTTCTCTCTCCAGAGACTCTGCCACACTTCACTGACAGTAAAGCAGTTTGGCATGTGCTGAGGTTGTGCAGGTTGTTATATAAAGTTAAAACTTCTTTGGTTCCAGTTGTGGACACTTAAGCGGTGGCATGACTGGTAATTACTGGGAGTGCGGAGGAAAACCTCTACTTTCTCAATCAGTTCATGCCACTCAGTATTGAACAGTGCAGAGCTTGAATCTATTCCTCCACCTCCCTCAGTGGGACACCGGATGCATTTAGAGACTGCACCATTCAACCAAATCACCAAGCTTTCAACATTTGAGTTTCCATCCGCCCTGAGTCCTCTGCGCTGTCAAAAATGACCATAGCCAGAAGTATTCTGGCAGGAAACATTATAATACGTGATAAGGACGAAGAAGGTTACAGGGTTCTGGCCCTGAGCCAGTCCCACCTGACAGTATAGAAGACATTGCTTGTGATAGGGTCTAGACAAGGCTTCAAGTGCAATGTTCATCAATCCATTCTCTTCAAACTGTGAGGTAAGTGCTCAGCTGGGACCATTCACCTTCGCCTCTCAATGGAATAATTTCCCTGTGTCTGATAGTCACAGGGATTATTTTGTCGGCTTGTGTCCTGTGAAATGTGTTAGGACATTTCTTCTGTCTGTGAGTTGTCAGGTTATTGAGTAGAGCTGGGATACAGCTCGTCATGTACATCTTTTGAAAACCTTCATGATTTCAGTTCTGCCCCTTCCTTACCCGAAGCCCCTAATTCCAACTAATAGACCTTCCCATGCAGCTAGCTGCCCACCTTGATAATGTGGTCATCCTAATCAATGGTTGTTGGCAGGTTGCTCAAGCATGGAAGGCAAGTGTGTGAATATTCCAGATGTTGGCCTCATGTCACCTTCCTAGTGAAGAGAACTAGGTTGTACATCAAACTTGGACACTTATGAACAGGGTAACTTGGTACACACTGGGCATTGCCATCACCTCCTGACCTAATTGGGAGCAGCTAAAGTGTCTATCTTTATAGGATTAGAAAATTACACAGAACTTGCAGGGCAGAACCAGACTATTCAATCCATCAGCTCCATGTTAGTGTTTACACAGGTCACCTAACCAGGACTAGGACCAGATGAGATGCATCCAATGTAACTGAGACAGAGAGAATAGAAATGGCAGAGCACTGACCATACTTTTCCAATCTTCCTTGGACTCTGGGATGGTGGCAGAGCATGGGAGAATTGAAGATGTTACACACTTGTCCAATAAAGGTTGCAAAGACAAGGCCAGAATATGTAGGCAAGGCAGTTTAACATTAGCGGTGGGGGAAACTTTTCAAAATTAAAATTCAGAACACAATTAGTGGTCACGTGGGTAAATCAACATCCTGGTGGTTACTAACATAAAATAAATGACTGTGTATGCTGGAAAATACTGAACAATCTCAGCAGGTCTGACAGCATCTGTGGAGAGAGAAGGAAGGTTTCAAGTCTGGATGACTCTTTGCCAAAGTTAGAGGGAACTGGAAAGAGGTTGTGATTTATACTGTTGGGGGGATGCGGGGTGTGTGGAGCAGTGGGGCTGGATAGAGGTCAGCGATAGGTAGAGACTGACGAGATGTTGTGGAGAAAGACAAAGGGAATGTAAATGGCGGTGATCGAGGGTAAGACAGATGCTAATAGTGGCACGTGAAGAAATCAGAATGTGTTAATGCCAGAACAAAGGCGAGCAGTGTGTCAAAGGACAACCTGGAACAGGGAACAGATGGCCCAAGTATGATGGGGTGAGGGGTCAATGGTGAGGGAAAATGGATCGATGGAAGAAGTGCAAATGTATTGCTAGAAATAACATGGGGTGAAGGTGGAGGAGAGAGTTTACAGTCGGAAGTTGTTAACTCCATGTTAAGTCCGGAAGGCTGTGACATGCCTAATCGGAAGATGAGGTGCTGTTCCTCCAGTTTGCACTGGGCTTAACGGGAACATTGCAGCAGGCCAAGGACGGACATGTGGACGTGACAGCAGGACGGTGAGTTGAAATGGCAACCAACAGGAAAATCTGGGTCCTGCTTTCAGACGGACGGAAGGTGTTCTGCAAAGTGATCACCCAGTTTGCGTTTAGTCTCTCCAATGTCAAGTAGACCCGCATTGGGAGCAGCAAAGGCAATAGACAAGATTGAAGGAGGTACACAAGAAGTACAGCTTCACCTGAGAAAAGTGTTTAGGGCCTGAGATAGTGAGCAGGGCCTGTGGTGTTCTTTATGTTGCTAAATTCTGGATGATTTTGGCTGGGTCACTGTCTGTGCGGAATCTGCACGTTCTCCCTGTGTCTGCGTGGGTTTCTTCTGGGTGCTCCGGTTTCCTCCCACAGTCCAAAGACATGCAGGTTAGGTGGATTGACCATGCTAAATTTCCCTTGGTGACCAAAAAGATTAGAAGGAGTTATTGGGTTACGGGGATAGGGTGGAAGTGAGGGCTTAAGTGGGTCGGTACAGACTCGATGGGCCGAAAAGGCCTCCTTCTGCACTGTATGTTCTATGGTTGCGCAGTGTTCACAAAAACAACAAATAGCTTTTTTATTGAACAAATCTATAGATTTATTTACACTACTTAATTGGATTCGACACTTATTCCTATATAATACACAGTTGATAACAAACATACAATCTCCACTGACCTACTACTAATCTCTGCACTAATACATTAACTATGATCTGCTCTCACTCACTATCTTTCCTTCAGTCTGTCTTCTAGATTTTTCCTCAACCTCTTACCAACAAAGGCATTGATGCCTTTATATAGTTGTACATCTAGCTCCCTCCAGTGGTTGATTTGGACATGACATTAACCCTTCCAGTTCTGAACATTTATGATAATGTCACATCCTGCTTTCTTTGGAAAAAAGAGGTCTGTTTGTTACATTTTTTTCTTTGAACATTACATTAGCGAGCATGAATCATAAACTTGTCCTTCATTCAGTTGCAAAATAAATGTCAAATCACATTGGTGGTTACAGATGAATAGTTATTAAAGTCATTACAAATTCAGTCTGTTTGGTGGTTTCCTCGTTCTCGTTGATCTCAGTGGTCTTGTCGAAGTATGCAAGTTGTCCTCCAAATTGTCTTGATGCATTGTTGATAATGAAGGATTTGGAAAGTCAATGTTTTTGAAGATGCATCCTGAGCAATAATGTTCGGAGTTTGAAATGTAACATAGGTTTTTATTTGCAATAATTCTCTTCTATTTCTTCAAAACATTGAACCTTTTTCAATTTGAACCAAATACGATCTTGGTGCAATTTGTTCTAACACTTTAGTAACATGTTGCCATCCACCATCAGGTTTTGTATTTGAATGTAGTCTTCTTCTTTTAATGTCAATAAAGGTTTTGTGTGCTTATTCTTTTGTTTTTGGAACTTCAGGCGGTTATGTATTTCTTGGTCATCTATATTCTGAATCGTTATTTCTGGTAAAGTTGTGCAAATGTTTCTTCCCATCAACATCTGGGCAGGTGACAAATCTGATGTCAAGGGAGTAGCTCTGTATGTCAACAGTGCCAAAGTTAAATCTTTGTTGTCATCTAGTGCTTTGCTGAATAGCTTTTAAACTATTCCTACACCTTTCTCTGCTTTGCCATTAGATTAGGGGTGTAATGGGCTTGATGTGATGTGGTTAAAATTACAACGTTCTGCAAATTGCGTGCACTCCCAGCTAGTGAAGCAAGGATCATTGTCAGAGACAATGTGAAATGGAATTCCATGGCGAGCAAAAACAGATTTTGCTGCTCGTATTAAGATCGCATCGTTGAATCATTAAGCGTTATCACCTCGGGATAGTTGGAATAGTAGTCAATTATGACAAGATAGTCATGACCTTTAAAGTAGAATAGATCCATACCGACTTTCATCCATGAATTGTTGATAAGTTCATTTTCTTCCAAGTTCTCTTTACATTGCGCACATTGATGCATCTGACAAATGCTGCATTCCTGCACATGATTGTCCAGATCCTTGTTGATTCCAGGCCAGTACACAGATTGTAAGATATCTTGTCGGAGGCAGGACGGAATAACTACTCTGTCTCCTTTGAGTAGGAATCTGTTAATTATTGTGAGGCCATCTTTGATACTGGAGCAGCGTCCATTGGGCCATCCTTCTTTCAGGTATTTGATTACACTTTGGAGTGTCAGCTCCTTTTTTCTGTTTCTGCTCATGATTCATAGCTTATTGTCAGACACTGGTAGCATTTCAGCAACAAATGAAACTTGTGCTTCCACAATGTGTACTATATCTGAAATCGTGGTATCAATACTATTTGTAGCTCTTGATAAGGCAGCAACAATTAAGTCTTTTCCTGGTTCTTGAAGCTTGTCTTTAAAAGTCTCAGTTGTGTGTATCCTTTCAACTAGGTTTAATTTATCTCAAGCATCCACCCCAAGTAGCGATGACTTATCTTCTTTGTCCATAGAACAGTACAGCACAGAACAGGCCCTTCGGCCCTCGATGTTGTGCCGAGCAATGATCACCCTACTTAAACCCACGTAACCCGTATACCCGTAACCCAACAATTCCCCCATTAACCTTACACTACGGGCAATTTAGCATGGCCAATCCACCTAACCTGCACATCTTTGGACTGTGGGAGGAAACCGGAGCACCCGGAGGAAACCCACGCACACACGGGGAGGACGTGCAGACTCCACACAGACAGTGACCCAGCCGGGAATCGAACCTGGGACCCTGGAGCTGTGAAGCATTGACGCTAACCACCATGCTACCGTGAGGCCCCAAATTCCGCTATTTCAAAGTCGATTGGCATTTTGATGTTGCCATATCAAGCAAGGAGACAGCAGCAACCTCTCGTTGCTATGGTATTTCCATTATAGTCAGTCGATTGACAGGTAGATTTCTGTATTTGCGGTGTGCTGTCTACTTGTCTTAAACTCTTCTCAGTTATTAAATTTGCGTGTGCTCCTGTATCTATCTTAAACGGAATTTCTGACCCATTTATATCAAGTAGTACAGGCCATTCTAATAATTTTTCAGAGTAGTTGTACTGGTTTGTTATCACAGTCCAGTGCATTAATCCTAGAAATTGCATCAACCATGAAAGTGTCCTTTAGTGCATATAGGGAGCAATCATCATTGTCAGTTTAAAATATTTTGTATTTTTCCTTCACTCTGTAAACTCTGGATATTCCTATAGCCGTGGTAGGAGAAGCTGTGGAGAAACGGCACTGTGCTGCAAAGTGATTGAATTTGCAACAATTGGAACATTGTTTGTCTTTTATTCTACAATTATTTTTTTACTGGGCGTGGCCATAGCATGTGCGCATCATCACTCTCATGACATGACTCTCAAAATGGCTGCCAGCCATTGTACACAGTTTTCTGTGCTGCGACACAGCATTAATGGCGTCGGCCACATTTCCCGACTTTGAGCCTTTTGCGTTTTCCCTGAAATCCGCATATTCAGAGGATGCTTGTTCACTGGCTCAGCACATTTTAATCATTTCATCTAGTGGCAAAATCGGTTGTCTCAGCATTTTTCTCGCAAATGTTTATCCCAAATATAACTTGATCGCGAAGCATTGAATCAGCAATGGAGGAGAAAGACTGCGCTCTTCACTTTAAAATAGTAATGATAGACTCTACCGACTCCCCTTTCAGCTGCAGCCTTTGTTTGAACATGTAGCACTTATGGATCGCGTTCATTTGCTTTTTGCAGTGAGCATCGAATTTCTGTAGCTCAATGTTATACTTCATTTTATCCTCAGCAGTTTCAAAGCTCGAATGCTTATGTTCCTGCCAAATTGAGAAGAGGCGCTATTTTTCTCTGATCGGAAGCATTTTCTCGTGTGGAGTCAGATAGGAAAACTTCACACTGCTTTTTGAAGAATGCCCAGTTTTTACATAGTTTACAGTTTGTTCTGAAGTAGTCAGGTTTCTTTAGACTCTCCATCTTCTGATTCATCGTCTGTGTAGACTTTATGATCGGTGTAACGGCATGATTGTTTTCTTTAATCTTCTTAAAGCTAACCTGTCTAATCCAACTACTTATTACTTGTAGAAATAGACTCCTGGTACCATGTGGTGTTCTTTGCGTTGCTAATTCTAGGATAGCTTTTATATTGAACAAAGCTATAGCTTTATTTACACTACATAATTGTATTTGACACTTACTCCTATATTAAACACAGTTGATAATAAACATACAATCTACACTCATCTACTAATCTCTATATTAACACATTAACTATGATCTGCTCTCACTCACACTATCCTTCCTCCAGTCTGTCTTCCAGCTTTCTCCTCAACCTCGCACCCACAAGACATTGATGCTCATATAGTTCTACATCTAGCTCCCTCTAGTAGTTGATTTGGACATAACATTAACACTTCCAGCTCTGTACAGTTATGCTAATGTCACAGGGAGGAGGTAATGGGGCTGTGTTATACCTTCTTCAAATGCATGGGAAGATGCCGTGAGAAGAGGGTGCGGCATTTGTGGTGATGGAGGAATGGGCCAGGGTATCCCAGAGGGAACAGCACGGTAGCATTTTGGATAGCACAATCGCTTCACAGCTCCAGGGTCCCAGGTTCAACTCTGGCTTGGGTCACTGTCTGTGCGGAGTCTGCACATCCTCCCCGTGTGTGCGTGGGTTTCCTCCGGGTGCTCCGGTTTCCTCCCACAGTGCAGGTTAGGTGGATTGGCCATGATAAAAATTGCCCTTAGTGTCCAAAATTGCCCTTAGTGTAGGGTGGGGTTACTGGGTTATGGGGATAGGGTGGAGGTGTTAACCTTGGGTAGGGTGCTCTTTCCAGGAGCCGGTGCAGACTCGATGGGCCGAATGGCCTCCTTCTGCACTGTAAATTCTATGCAAATTCTATGGAGCGAGCCCAGTGAAATGTTGATGGGGGGAGTGAGGGGAAGATGTGTTTGGAGGTGGTATCATGCTGGAATTGGCTGTACTAGCGGAGGATGATTCTTTGAATGTGGAGGCTGGTGAGGTGAAAAGCGAGGATAAGGGGGACCCTATTTTGAAGGAAGGGGTGAGAGCAGAGATTGAGAGCCCTGTCAACCACAGTGAGTGGAAAATCATGATTAAGGAAGAATGAAGATAGAGTGGCACGGTAGCATAGTGTTTGGCACTGTTGCCTCCAAATCGCGGGGTCCCAGGTTCAATTCCCGGCTTGGGTCACTGCACAGAGTCTGCACGTTCTCCTCGTGTCTGCATGGGTTTCCTCTGGGTGCTCTAGTTTCCTCCCACAGTCCAAAGATGTGCAGGTTAAGTCGATTGGCTATGCTGAATTACCCTTAAAAAGGTTAGGTGGGGCTACTGGGTTACAGGGATCGGGTGGAAGTGTGGGCTTAAGTAGGGTGCTCTTTCCAAGGGTTGGTGCAGACTCAATGGGCCGAGTGGCCTCCTTCTGCACTGTAAATTCTATGAATGACTCTGTCAGCATCACTGTTTTGGGGAGTAGATTCATTAGAACAGATGCGACGGAGGTGAAGGAACTGAGAGAATCGGATGGAGTCGTAACAGATGTGGGGTGTGGAGAGCTGTAGACGAGGTAGCTGTGGGAGTCAATGAGTTTTTAATGGATACAAGTGGACAGTCTATCCCAGAAACGTAGATGGAGAGGTAAAGGAAGTGAAGGGAAGTGTCAGAGATGGACAATGTGAGGATGATAGATGCAAAATTGGACAAAATTGGAAGCAAAATTAGTAAATTGTTCCAGGCCCAGACGGGAAAATGAAACGGCACCAAAACAGTCATTGGTGTACCGATAAAGCAGTTGTGGGATGGGGTTGGAGTAAAACTGGAATGGGGAATGTTCCACATACACCATAAAGTGACAGGCAAAATTGGGACTCATACAATCACCCATAGCTATACCTTTGGTTTGGAGGAAGTGGGACAAGTTAAAGGAGAAATTGCTGAGTGAGAGGACAAGTTCAGCCAAACAGAGGAATGGTGGTGGATGGGGACTGTTCAGTTATCTGTTCGAGGAAGAAGTGGAGAGCACTCTGACCATCCTGGTGGGGAATGGAGGTATAGAGGGTTTGGACATCCATGGTAAAGAGGAGGCAGTTAGGACTGGGGAACTGCAGTTGATTATATTGTAGGGCATCAGACGAATTGCAGATGTAGGTGGGAAGCCCCTGGACAAGAAGAGAGAGAATGGAGTCAAGATGGGAAGAAATGAGTTCAGTTGGGCAGGAATAGGCTGACATGATGGGCCTACCAGGACAGTCCTGTTTGTGGATTTTTGGTGGGGGGGGGGAGGTAGAACCGGCCTGTCCTGGGCTAGGATACTAGGAGGTTGGGAGCTGTGGAGGGAAGATCTCCAGAGGAGTTGAGGTCAGTGAGAGTCCTAGAAACAATGGCTTGCTGCTAGATGGTGGGGTCATGGTCCAGGGAGAGGTAGGAAGAAGCATCTGAGAGTTGGCGCTCAACCTCTGCATTGTAGAGATCAGTACGCCAGACAACAATGGCCCCATCCTTGTGGACAGCGTGGATGACAAAGTCAGGGTTGGATCTGAGAGAGTGGACTGCAACAAGTTCGGGAGACAGCTTAGAGTGGGTCAGAGGAGCAGAGAAATTGAGAAGATCGATGTCACACCAATAATTATGAATGAAAAGAGCAGGCAAGCGGATGGTTGGAGGGGTCCAGGTGGAGGGAGAATACTGGAGGCGGAAAAAAGGATCTGTTGAACGGGGGGAGGACTCACGCCTGAAGAAGTAAGCGCAGAGCTGAAGATGGTGGAAGAAAAGTTCAGCATTATGTCAAGCCTGAAATTGAGGTTGGGCGTAAGGGTATGAAGCTGAGTCCTTTGCTGAATACAGCACGTTCAGCCTCGGAGAGGGAAAGACCAGAGGGTATGGTGAATACACGGTAAAGGCTGGAGTTAGAAATGGCGTCCGAGGGATGGGAAAGGATGGAGAATCCTGGATGGGCTCAAGTCAGAAGCATGATGGAATACTCTCTTCTTGCCTGGATGAGTGCAGCTCTAACAACACTCAAGATACTTGACACCATCCAGGAAAAATCAGCCTGGCTCATTGACACCCCATCGACAATCATTCAATTCCTCCACTACCGATGAACAGTGACAGCCGTGTGCACCATCTACAAAATGCTCTGCAGAAAGTCACAAAGTCTCCTTTGACAGCACCTTTCAAACTCGTGCCACTACCTTCGAGAAGGGCAAAGGCAGCAGATACCCGAGAACACAACCACTTGGAAGTTCCCCTCCAAGTCAATATCTCGCCTTTCCCTCACTGTCACTGTGCCCAAATCCTGGAACTCCCTCCCTAACCGCACTGTGGGTGTACCTACACCACATGGACTGCAGCAGGCTCATCACCACCTTCTCAAAGGCAATTAGGGATGGGCAATAAATACTGGCCTAGTCAGCAATGCATACAGATAAAATGATGGCTAATTGAGGAAATCCAGCAGGAATGTGTTGAGGCAAAATTGTGTTTGACTAACTTGCTGGAGTATTCCTGAAAAAAAGAAAGAGACATGCTATGAAAGCTTTTCATCTTGTACCCAGCAAAACAGCTTACATAACATTTCCAATAGTAATAATTTATACTGCCTCACAGCAGGAATGTTGATTGGTTGGCAAGTGGACTCTAACTGATGAAGCTGTTATCATGAGGAATGTACCAGGGAACAGTTAACTGTCAAGCTTGTGTTCAAATTTAAACCAGGCTGATGAGTAAATTCGCAGATGACACCAAGGTTGGTGGAGTGGCAGATAGTGTTGAGGATTGTCAGAGGATACAACAGGACATAGGTTGGAAACTTGGGCAGAAAAATGTCAAATGGAGTTTAATCTGTACAAATGTCAGGTATTGCATTTTGGTAGCCTAACATAGAGGGAATATATACTGTAAACAGTTAGGAACACTTAGGAATGTCAGAGAGATCTGAGCATGTAGGTCCACAGACCTTTGAAAGTGGCAACACAAGTGGACAAGGTCATCAAGAAATCAATGCTTGCCTTCATTGGATGGGGCCTCGAGTATAAAAACTGGCAGGTCATGCTACAGTTGTGTAGAGCCTTGGTAAGGCAGCATTTGGAATATCATGCACAATTCTGGTCACCACACTACCAGAAAGATGTGGAGGCTTTGGTGAGGGTGCAGAGGAGGTTTACCAGAATGTTGCCTGGTCTGGAGGGTGTTGGCTATGTGGAGAGGCTGAGAAACCTTATCAAACGCCTTACTAAAGTCCATGTATATGACATCTACAGCCCTAACATCAGGCTAGATATTATCCCACAGGGTGTCTTTAATGTGCTCCTATTTAAGCATCAAGCAAATGCTTCAGGCCTTATTTCTGAAGTTGCTGATAAGGTTAATCTTATAGCACATAGAACTGTCAGAATCTCAACGTGTACGTTGACCAGTGAAGGTCGGCATGTGATAGTCGACAGTAGAGAACCTCCTGGTAGATTTCTCAACTAACACATCAAGGATAAAGAGCTCATTTGACTGTCCCATTTCTAAGGTGTGTTCCACAGATGAAACTCATTAAGGCGTGCAAGGAAATTCTTATAGGCAGCTGCGGATTCAAATCTAACAAATGTATCATCAATGTATTGGAAATATGCAAGGGGGAGGAGGTTAGGTGTTGTTCCATTGAAGACACGTTTCTCATGGAACCCAACAATTATGTTTCCGAGAGCTGTTCCTCGAGTGGATCCCCATGGTAACACCAGTTATTTGAGCATTCACTGTGTTGTTAAAACTGAACTTGACTGTGTGAATTGCTGAGTTCATAAATTTAATGAATACAGATTCACACAATGGCAGCAGGTCTTGATCGCCATGTTATAGCGCAGCTGTGCAAATGCCTAAGGCTTCCTTGAATTACACATTGATGAATTGGTTTGCAATGGCAAATGAGCACATCCACACAGCATCAGTATTGATATGTAAGTCCTGCATGGTCTTCGCAAAGGTGAAGGAATCCTTCACTGTGTGTGTGTGGAAAATTTGTTCAAAACTGGTTGCAGCAACTCACCCAACAATTTGACCAATTCATGTTGTGAAAAACAAGTTAGAGACAGAAAAGAGCATAAAGGACATATGTTTGTCTGTCTTAAGCAGCCCATACATACGTATCTGGGATTCGTGTTGGGCCCACAATTGTTCACAATTTACATATATGATTTGGAGTTGGGGACCAGGGCAATGTGTCCAAGTTTGCAAATGACACTAAGATGAGTGGTAAAGCGAAAAGTACAGAGGATACTGGAAGTCTGCAGAGGGATTTGGATAGGTTAAGTGAATAGGCTAGGGTCTGGCAGATGGAATACAATGTTGACAAATGTGAGGTTATCCATTTTGATAGGAATAACAGCAAACAGGATTATTATTTAAACAATAAAATATTAAAGCATGCTGCTGTGAAGAGAGACCTGGGTGTGCTAGTGCATGAGTCACAGAAAGTTGGTTTACAGGTGCAACAGGTGATTAAGAAGGCAAATGGAATTTTGTCCTTCATTGCTAGAGGGATGGAGTTTAAGACTAGGGAGGTTATGTTGCAATTGTATAAGGTGTTAGCGAGGCCACACCTGGAGTATTGTGTTCAGTTTTGGTCTCCTTACTTGAGAAAGGACGTACTGGCACTGGAGGGTGTGCAGAGGAGATTCTCTAGGTTAATCCCAGAGCTGAAGGGGTTGGACTACGAGGAGAGGTTGAGTAGACTGGGACTGTACTCGTTGGAATTTAGAAGGATGTGGGGGGATCTTATAGAAACATATAAAAGTATGAAGGGAATAGATAGGATAGATGCGGGCAGGTTGTTTCCACTGGCGGGTGAAAGCAGAACTAGGGGGCATAGCCTCAAAATAAGGGGAAGTAGATTTAGGACTGAGTTTAGGAGAAACTTCTTCCCCCAAAGGGTTGTGAATCTATGGAATTCCTTCCCAGTGAAGCAGTTGAGGCTCCTTCATTAAATGTTTTTAAGGTAAAGATAGATAGTTTTTTGAAGAAAAAAGGGATTAAGGGTTATGGTGTTCGGGCCGGAAAGTGGAGCTGAGTCCACAAAAGATCAGCCACGATCTCATTGAATGGTGGAGCAGGCTCGAGGGGACAGGTGGCCTACTCCTGCTCCTAGTTCTTATGTTCTTATATATTGTGTGCAGTTTCCGTATCCTTATCTGAGGAAGGATGCTCTTGCTCAAGAAGGAACACAGAGAAAGTTTATCAGAGTGATTCCTGGGGTGGCCAGACTGATGTATGAGGAGAGACTGAGTCGGTCATGATTAAGTTTAGAAGAATGAGGGGATCTCATAGAAACCTATAAAATTCCAACAGTACTAGATAGGGTAGATGCAAGAAGGATGCCCCCGGTGGTGGGGGTGTCTGACAATGTGGAGTGGATCGTTTAGGCTTGAGATGAGGAGCGATTTCTTCATGCAGAGTGGACAGTGTGTGAATTTGCTCCCACAGAAAGTAGTTGAGGCCAAAGTACACTGTGGATGCAATCTAACCAAAGCAAAAACGGAGTATGTTCTGGGTGGGATTAGGGAGGTTGTTGAGTGTCGGGAACTCGGTTGTGTTTTTGGGCGCCTGTGGGGAATGCCCCCAGAAGCCGCACTTCATTTCACACACTGAGGAGTTCCAATGACGGGAGATCCTCTGTGCAGAAGAGAAAAATGGTCCCCTGACCTCTCGACCTCCCCCCCCCCCTCCCTCAATGCTTCAACTCATCTGTTGGGGTGTCCTTGAGCCCCTGCAACCCACCTCACATGGGCAGGCCACCCCTGGGCCCAATCCTCGGTGTGGGCAAAAAGCCACAAAGGAACCCTGGCACTGCCAGCCTGGCACCTTGGTAGTGCCCCTGGCATTGCCAGCTGGGCACCTGTGTAAAAATGCCAGGGTGGCATCAGCAATGCCAGGGTGCCATCAGCCCAAAACCAACCGCCCAGGGGCCTCTGATCTCCTTGGAGACCCAAAACAATGCTATTCTTTTGGCATTTGTGGGGACCAGGCTGGTAGATCCTGGGTGCTGGTTCAATCTGACATCGTCAGCAGAGTTAAATGAGTTGAAACAAGCTTAACTCTGCAAGTCTGGGTCCTGCCCATGGTGGATGGGATACAGATTACAATGCTTCACAAAATCTCGTTAGATTTTACGAAGCATAACGACCATCGGGAATCCAAGGTGAGGCCTCTCCCGGGATCTACTGGCTGTGTGTCGTTCCGATTTCAAAGGGAGTCAGATGGTAAATTGTGTCTTTTATGTTTTCAAGAAGCAATTAGATATAGAACATGGGGCGAAAGGGAATATGACAGAAGGAGGGATCAGCCTATTGAATTGGATTATCAGCCATGATCATAATGAATGGTGGAGCAGGCTCGAAGGGATGAATGGCCTCCTCCCTACTACTAAGTTATGTATGTCTATATCAACTGGAGAACTTTGGGCTGTTTTCCTCGGAGAAGTGAAGATTGAGAGGTGATTTGACAGAAGTGTTGAAAATCTTGAGGGGTCTGGACAGAGTAGATAGAAATAAACTCTTTCCTTGGTGGAGATTAAGAACCAGAGATACTGATTTGAGGGATATAACAAAAGAGACAGTCATGATATGAGGAAAATCCTGCTTATGCAGTGAGGTTGTGGAATGTACTGCGTAAGAGTGTGGAGGAGACAGATTCACACAGCCAGTGATTGGGATCTAGAATGTACTGTCTGAGAGTGTGGTGGAGACAGATTCACATAGCGAGTGGTTAGGATCTGGAATGTACTATCTGAGACTGTGGTGAAGACAGATTCACATAGTGAGGGGTTGGGATCTGGAATGTACTGTCTGAGAGTGTGGTGGAGACAGATTCACATAGCGAGGGGTTAGGATCTGGAATGTACTGTCTGAGAGTGTGGTGGAGACAGATTCACACAGCGAGGGGTTAGGATTTGGAATGTACTGTCTGCGAGTGTGGTGGAGGCAGGTTTAAACAGCGAGTGGTTCGGATCTGGAATGTACTGTCTGCGAGTGTGGTGGAGACAGATTCACACAGCGAGTGGTTAGGATCTGGAATGTACTATCTGAGAGTGTGGTGGAGACAGATTCACATAGCGAGGGGTTAGGATCTGGTATGTACTGTCTGAGAGTGTGGTGGAGACAGATTCACACAGCGAGGGGTTAGGATTTGGAATGTACTGTCTGCGAGTGTGGTGGAGACCGATTCACACAGTGAGAGGTTAGAATCTGGAATGTACTGTCTGAGAGTGTGGTGGAGACATGTTTCAGCAGAGCTTTCAAAAGGAATTTTGAAATTGATCTGATAAAGAAGGAATTGGATGGGCTGGGGGACAAGGCAGATGATTAGAATTAGCTGAGCTGCCCTTGCAGAGACCTGGTACAGGCACACTGGGCTGCATGGCCTCCATCTGTGCTGCAATAATTCTATGCTTCCACTTTGTAAAACGATGCAAACTGAACCTGAAACAGTGGTGATGATACAGTTGTTTATTGATGACAGGCAGGTGAACAGAATTCATTCTTTGTTTAATTGGCAATATGGAGGAGTTTGATACAACTGGGAAGATGCGATAGCGACAGGGACAAGCTAAGGAAACAACAAATGCTCCTAACCATCTGATTGCCTCCTTGTTTTTCCTGAATGCAGGAGTACACCGTTGACGTGTTTTTCCGACAGAGTTGGAAGGACGAGCGACTCAAATTTAAAGGGCCCATGCGCATATTGCCACTAAACAACCTTCTGGCCAGCAAGATCTGGACTCCTGACACTTTCTTTCACAATGGAAAGAAGTCAGTGGCACACAACATGACCACTCCAAACAAACTACTGAGGCTGGTGGACAATGGGACCCTGCTCTACACCATGAGGTAAAGAATCGCTCATTCTTCCTGCCATTCAAACTCAAACCACTCTCTCTCTTTTTTTTCTTCAAATTATTAATTCCTAATTTCCAGTAGTTTACATCATGCTGCAAATTCCACTTGCCAAGAATTCCAAAACTCCATCCAGGTTCCATCAGTTCATGGTAGTTTTCTTTATTCTCAGGATATGAGTATTGAGAAGGTTCTGGTGGTAAGCCACCTTGGAACTATTGGTACCATTTTTTGATCCAACTGTGTGTCTGGCTGGGCCATTTGACAGGGGCAGTTTAAGAGTCAACCATATTGCTGTGGATCTGGAGACACATGTAGGCCAGACCGGATAAGGACGGTTGATTTCCTTCCCTAAAGGACATTAGTGAGCCTGGTGGGTTTTTCCCAAAAAGCCCACAGTTTTACGGTCACCTGTACTGTGACCAGCTCTTTTATTTGCACATTTAATAAAAATTGAATTCCAATTCTGGATTTGCTGGATGGCTAACCCAGTAAGATAACACTCCACCAGCATTCTAACCTATTACTATTTGTCACCTTACTCCTTCGCTCTGCTTTACTGAAGGCAACGCCCCGTGCTGGGATCCAGACCCACTGATGTGGGCATGAACCGTGCATCGCCACGGCCTCCTGGTAATGTTAGTACTTGTACACTTGTCTTGTCTTCTGTTGTCACAAAGGTTTTAAATAACTGAGAAAAGTCTGGCAAATGTCAGTATCACCAACAGACACCTGTGCGTTATTTACCCATGGGGGCACATTCTCAGGGGAATCTCGCTCTATCCGCTATACAGTGTTATACCACTGTATATTTTAAAATTCTGGTCTCTATTCTCAAGTTCCCCCCACAACCACCCCCCTCCCTATTTCTGTAATTTAATTTAGACATACGGTCCTTCACAATCTCTCTCATACTGGCCACTTGTGCATTTTAGATTTTAATCTCTTCAGCATGTTTTTTTAGCTGCCTAGGTCCAGAGCTCTGTAAATTCTCCCTAAACATCTCTGGTTCTCTACCTCTTTGGTTCTCTACCTCTTCCTTGAAACTGTGCCTTAAAACATGCAACTTTGACCAAATGTTTGTTCATCTGCCCTCATGGTTTCTTCCCAGAATCAGTGTCATATTTGTATGGTAATGCTCCAGTGAAACGCCTTGTGATTTTCAAGTGTTCACCAAGGCTATACAAATGAAAGATGTTGTTGAGCATCTGAAGTATCTGCATACGTGTTAGTTTCTACATATATGTACATGATTTTTTGCATGTTTGACGCTGTGAATACACATGTATGTGATTAAGCTTGTGTGCACTCGTATGAATGCAACCATGAGTGTATATGTGTACTTGTGACCATGAGTGTACATGTGTGAACATGTGAGTGTGACTGCTTGTGAACATGTCTAAATTATTGAGTACATACATGCGCATGTTTGCAGCTGTGTGGGTATGTGTTTCTATCCATGCGCATATGTCTGAGTTTCTGCTGATCTGTATGTGTGCGAGTTAGTAACTTTGTGTCCATGTACACGATTGTGTTTGTAAGCATGTATTCATCTGTGTGATTTAAGCATGTGTATATCGGGGCATATGTGTGTTTGAAAACAATGATTGTGAACTTGAGTGCTCATGCGTGTTTATTTCCATGCGTTTACACGTGTACGTTTGTAACCGTTAGTGGACAGTTGAAACTGTGTACGGAATTGAATGTAAGTGATCGGGGTCTCGTCCAATGAATGACGATCCAGTGACAGGCTGAGGTCGCCTCTTTTCGATAAAGCTCCTACCTAAAGTACCAAGCAGGTCTTGCCAGGCCAGTGGTGGGCTTTCCTGGAATCAAGAACCATGTGGACAGAAATCCTGCTCCCCTGAAGAATGCTGGCCAATCAGAGGCCAGCAGCTGCTCATTGCTGGCAGCACCATTGGGAGGGTGGTGGCTGCTACTGGTAATGTACCCTCCTGAGACCAAGAATTGCGGAGAGAACCAGGCTACATGAAAGTAATGGTGGAGGTTGGGGCTGTAGGTCGCAAAGTGCCAGGGGGGTTGGCAGTAAGGACAGGGAATGCCTCTCTGTGGGCCCCACCATCCTGATGCCGGGTCCCCAGATCAGACATTGAGTTTTTGAATGAAAGGCCTCCCCCCAACATTGGTATTCATGTGTATCCGTGACCCTGTTTTTGTGTGTATGTCAGTGAGCCTGCATTCGATAGGTATGCTTGCAACATTTTGCATTTGTTTCTGTGAGAGGAATTTCAGTGTTGCCGCCTAAGTCAATGGACTTTTGAATGGCTCGTTGCATTTGATGGGACCTTCGTGCCGGAGCAGTAACATTCTGTCCTTTGTGTTTTCATGGGTGTTTGAAATCGTGTGTTGTATTGCTGTGTCTGTTTTAAACTATATAGAAATTGAGATTCTGTTATCTAATGTGTGCATGTATCTGGAACTGTCTTTATAAGCGTGTTTGCATATTTGTGAGTTGTAATCATGCATGTAGACGGGTATTTCTGATTATTTGTGTGAATGTGTATTTTTAACTTTGTGCACATGTTTTTAACTGTGGCTGGAGTTTTCCCTTCTCTGCACCGTGTTGACTAAGGCGGGAAAGGCTGTACGGATGGATTTACTCTCCCGATAATCCAGCAAACGGTGCAGAGAAATCTGAAGGTGCGGCTCACGCCGTGATGCTGCTGGGAAGAGGCTGGAAATAGCTGGACGCCTGGAACCCTGCTGTTTAAAAACGTATCTCGATCTCTGATACAAAACACAGGGATGCTCCTCCCCGCCCCCCGCACACACACGGGAGCCCTTGACAGACACGGGGACCCAACCACAACAAAGGGGAACCCTTCCCCCAATGAAACTTCCCGGAGGGATTCCACGACACATGGGCACTGTCAAGTGGCACTGCCAGAGAAAGTGCCGGGGGCAGTGCCATGTAGCAATGCCGGGGCAGTGCCATGTAGCAATGCTGGGACAGTGTCGGGGAGCAGTGCCAGGGGGCAGTGCTAAGGTACTGCCCGGCCACGTCCATCCCCTGCCCCCCCCCCCCCCCCCACTCGCTATACTTACCTGTGCATCCTCAGCGGATACCCATCGGCTAGTTCCCGTTCTTGAAAAGCAGTTGCAAACCTTGCCAATGTTGAGGAATTCTGTAATATGGGGTGACAATTTGGCGGGGAATCCCGCTAATCACATTAACATTTACTTTTCTGGGTGGGGTCCTTCTTGTGTCACTGGCGGGGATAGTGGAGAATCTGAAAATGCGATCTCATCACTGTTCACCACCATGGAAAACGCTGGCACAAAATCACGCCAATGTATTTTTTAGTTATTGTACATGTACATCTATGTGTTTGTTACTATGTATATACATGTATGTATTTATATCTATGCGTGTACATGTATGTACACTGCCCTACAGTGGAAGAAGCGCCATCGTCGAAAGCAGATGGCCAATTTGGTTGACTGGCAGCTCTTACGGTCCCAGCAGTGCCTGAACTCAGTAGTGGGTGCGGCTGGGATTGTGCCGTGGGTGCAGGTGAGGCATATCTTGGGCTTGGAGGGACAGGCACCCTTGGGAGGGGGCAAGGAAAGTGTTGGAGCTGTTTTTGAGCCCAGGGAAACAGGCAGAAGGCGGTGGTTATAATATTAGTACGGAATGGATGGAGAGGTGGCCCGACGTGCACAGGGCATCTCCTAAAGAATGTCCCCACACTTTCACTTTGGGTGAAAAAAATAACCATCTGCCTCTTCCACTGCCCAGCATATTATGGCAGTGGAGGCGGATTGAGGTCCTTGAGTAGCTATTCATTTGGAACTTAAAGACTTCATTAGGCCCAAGGCGTCAGGCTAATGAGCATCATCTACCCCATCGTATTATGGTGACTGTGTTAGGGTGGGTAGAATGGCAGTGAGCTACTCATCCAAACTATTTTAATGTCCCCCTGCTGAAAACATGGCTGGTTGGGAACATAAATCCAACTCCATATGTGCACATGGATTGTAACATGTGTGTACAGATCTGTTTTTAACCATCTCTATACCTAAGCATTTGTTACCCTGTGATGGGCATATGTATGTTTTAAACACGTGTTTGAGTATTTGTGATCAAGTGTGTACATTGGAAGGGCAGCACGGTGGCCTAGTGGTTAGCACAGCTGCCTCACGGCGCTGAGGTCCCAGGTTCGATCCCGGCTCTGGGTCACTGTCTGTGTGGAGTTTGCACATTCTCCCCGTGTCTGCGTGGGTTTCGCCCCCACAACCCAAAAATGTGCAGAGTAGGTGGATTGGCCCTTAATTGGAAAAAATAATTGGGTAATCTAAATTTTTTTTAAAAAAGTGTGTACATTGGCCATATTTCAGTAAGTTTTCAGGTACTGTCAGATGAAGATAAGAGTAGTCCTCGGGTGAAGATGCTAAATTGGGGAAAGTTATTTACAACATTATTAGGCAGGAACTGAAGAATCTTGATTGGGGGTGGATGTTTGAGAGTAAATCAACATCGGGCATGTGGGAGGCTTTCAAATGTCATTTGATGGAAATTCAGGACTGGCAGGTACCTCTGAGGATGAAGGATAAGTATGGCAAGATTTGGGAACTTTGGATAACGAGGGATATTGTGAGCCTAGTCTAAAAGAAAAAGGAAGCATTCGTAAGGACCTGAAGGCTGGGAACAGACAAAGCCCTCAAAGGATATAAGGAAAGTAGGAAGGAACTTAAGCAAGGATTCATTATGGGGTTTATTCGACAGAATTTAAAGTTAGCCACACCACGGCTGTAGAACATAGAACAGTACAGCACAGAACAGGCCCTTCGGCCCTCGAAGTTGTGCCAAGCTTTGTCCGAAACAAAGATCAAGCTATGCCACTCCCTGTCATTCTGGTGTGCTCCATGTGCCTATCCAATAACCGCTTGAAAGTTCCTAAAGTGTCCGACTCCACTCTCACAGCAGGCAGTCCATTCCACACCCTACCCACTCTCTCAGTAAAGAACCTACCTCGGACATCCCTCCTCTATCTCCCACCCTGAACCTTATAGTTATGCCCCCTTTTAACAGCTACATCCACCCGAGGAAATATTCTCTGAATGTCCACTCTATCTATCCCCCTCATCATCTTATAAACCTCTATTAAGTCGCCTCTCATCCTCCTCCGCTCCAAAGAGAAAAGCCCTAGCTCCCTCAACCTTTCTTCATAAGACCTACCCTCCAATCCAGGCAGCATCCTGGTAAATCTCCTTTGCACCCTTTCCAATGCTTCCACATCCTTCCTATAATGAGGTGACCAGAACTGCGCACAATACTCCAAATGTGGTCTCACCAGGGTCCTGTACAGTTGCAGCATAACCTCACGGCTCTTAAACTCAAACCCCCTATTAATAAACGGCAACACGCTGAAGGCCTTCTTCACGGCTCTATCCACTCGAGTGGGAACCTTCAAAGATGTGTGGACATGAACCACAAGTTCTCTCTGTTCCTCCACATTCCTCAGAACCTTGCCTTTGACCCTGTAATCCGCATTCAAATTTGTCCGACCAAAATGAATCACCTCGCACTTATCAGGGTTAAACTCCATCTGCCATTTTTCGGCCCAGCTCTGCATCCTATCAATGTCTCTTTGCAGCCTACAACAGCCCTCCACCTCATCCACTACTCCACCAATCTTGGTGTCATCAGCAAATTTACTGACCCACTCTTGAGCCCCCTCTTCCAAGTCATTGATAAAAATCACAAATAGCAGAGGACCCAGAACTGATTCCTGTGGTACACCGCTGGTAACTGGTCTCCAGTCTGAAAATTTTCCATCCACCACCACTCTCTGTCTTCTATGTGATAGCCAGTTACTTATCAAATTGGCCAAATTTCCCTCTATCCCACACCTTCTTACTTTCTTCATGAGCCGATCATGGGGAACATTATTAAGCGCCTTACCGAAATCCATGTATACAACATCAACTGCTCTACCTTCATCTACACACTTAGTTACCTCATCTAAGAATTCAATGAATTTGTGAGGCAAGACTTACCCTTCACGAATCCATGTTGACTATCCCGCATTAAGCTGCATCTTTCCAAATGGTTATTAATCCTATCCCTCAGGACCTTTTCCATTAACTTACAGACCCTGAAGTAAGACTAACCGGCCTATAATCACCAGGGTCATTCCTATTCCCTTTCTTGAACAGAGGAACAACATTCGCCACTCTCCATTCCTCTGTCACTATCCCCGTGGACAATGAGGACTCAAAGATCAAAGCCAAAGGCTCTGCAATCTTATCACTTGCCTCCCAAAGAATCCTTGGATATATCCCATCTGGCCCAGGGGACAGTCGAACTTCAGGTTTTTCAAAATTGCTAATACATCCTTCCTCAAAACATCTACCTCCTCCAGCCTACCCGCCTGTATCACACTCGCATCCTCAAAAAGATAGGGCAGTTTAGCATGACCAATCCACCTAACGTGCACATCTTTGGACTGTGGGAGGAATCCCACGCACACACTGGGAGAACGTGCAGACTCCACACAGACAGTGACCCAAGCCAGGAATCGAACCTGGGACTCTGGAGCTGTGAAGCAATTGTGCAAACCACTGTGCTACCGTGCTGCCCTGTATGACGCCTAAAAGGGGTCATGAAATGTAATTGGCAAACAGGATTATAGAAAGAGCAAGAGGTTGCCAGGTAGTAAAGGACAAGGGAGGGAATCTATGTATGGAACCAAAAGAAATGGGCGAGGTACTGAATGAGTACTTTGCATCAGTGTTCACCAAAAATAAGGACCTAGTCGATGATGAGTCTTGGGAAGGGTGAATAGATAATTGGGTTGCATTGAGATCAAAAATAAGGTGTTGGTTTGGGGAAAATTAAGCTGTCAGCAGTAGTGGGGGGGGGGGGGGGGAGAGAGGGGAAGGGTAAAAGAAAAGAGGGTGGCATTGGGGGTTGGATAAGGTTGGAAATGGTGAGAGGGAAATTGGGATTTGGAATTGTGTATGCAAGCAATATTGACTGGGTTTGGTTGTTGGTTGGCTGTGTGTTCACTTTGGTTTTTTTTTCTACTAGAAAATTGTTAAAACTTTAAATGCTTGAATAAAAATATTATTAAATAAAAAGGTGCTTAAGGTAGATAAGTCCCCAGGACCTGATGGAATCAACCCCACAATACTGAGGGAGGAAATGGCTAGGGCCTTGACAGGAATCTTTGTATCCTCACTGGCTACAGGTGAGGTCCCAGAGGATTGGAGAATAGCTAATATTGTTCCTTTGTTTAAGAAGGTCAGTGGGAGGAAAATTATTGGCGAGATTCTTTGAGACAGTATTTACTCCCATTTGGAAGCAAATGGACGTATTAGCGAGAGGCAACATTGTTTTGTGAAGGGGAGGTCATGTCTCACGATCGAGATTTTTGAGGAAGTGACAAAGGTGATTGATGACGGTAGGGCAGTGGATGTTGTCTACATGAACTTCAGTAAAGCCTTTGACAAGGTCCCTCATGACAAACTGGTACAGAAGGTGAAGTCACACTGGTTAGAGGTGAGCTGGCAAGGTGGATACAGAACCTGCTCGGTCATAGAAGACAGAGGGCAGCGGTGGAAGGGTGCTTTTCTGATTGGAGGGCTGTGACTAGTGGCATTCCTCATGGATCAGTGCTGGGACCTTTGCTGTTCGTAATATATATAAATGATTTGGAGGAAAATGTAACTGGTCTGATTAGCAAGTTTGTGGATGACACAAAGGTTGGTGGAATTGCGGATAACGATGAGGACTGTCAGAGGGTACAGCAGGATTTAGATCAGTTGGAGACTTGGGCGGAGAGATGGCTGATAGAGTTTAATCTGGACAAGTGTGAGTAATGCATTTTGGAAGGCCTAATATAGATAGGTGGAGAAGGTAGTCAAGAAGGCATACGGCATGCTTGGCTTCATCAGCCGGGGCATTGAGTATAAAAATTGGCAAGTCATGGTGCAGCTGGACAGACCAGTGTTCTTCAAACCCGGGGGCGTGGCGGCGCTCCCAATTGCGCAAATTCCTGCGCAGCAGCCGGCTTTTAATAACGCCGGCTGCAAGAGGTCTTGAAAATGGCTGCAAACATGTAAAAAAAATTTGGCCGCATTGCGCATGCATGCACAATCGGCACAGATGCGCAAAACTATGCACATGCGTGCCGATGGTTGGGTGCACATGCGCAGTGCTGCCGCTATTTTTTTTAAACGGTTGCATCTTTTTGTTTTACAAGTTCGGGGGGTGGGGTGTGTTTATTCATTTTATTCATTTAATTTTTATTTTTTTCATTTATTTTATTCATTTTTGTTACAAGTACGGGGGGGTTTTATTTGATAAAATTTTACAGGAAACAAAATGCAGAACTTTGGACAGATGGAGACTCCATACTTTCTGACAGCAGAAGGGCTTCACCTTCATCCAACCGGGTCCATTGGAGGAGTGTGTATGAGGGCCAAAGGGACCCAAAACCATTTCCTCCATTTCTATCAGCAGCAAACAAGGCAAGAGAAAATGGTGGGTCGCTCAGGTCGGCCGGCGTCGGTCGCTCAGGTCGGCCGGCGAGGGTCGCTCAGGTCAGCCGGCGTGGGTCGCTCAGGTCGGCCGGTGTGGGGCGCAAAGGTCGGCCAGGTAGGGTCCCGAAGGTTGGCCGGTTGGTAAAAATGGATTCCCGGAAAAAAAGTTTGAAGAACACTGGTATAGACCCTTTGTTAGGCCACACTTGGAATATAATGTTCAATTCTGGTCATCACTCGACCAGAAGGATGTGGAGGCTTTAGAAAGGGTACAGAAGAGGTTTACCAGGGTATTGCCTAGTATGGAGGACATTAGCTATGAGGGGCAGTTGGATAAACTTGGTTTGTTCTCACTGGAACGACGGAGGCTGAGGAGCAACCTGATAGAAGTGTCCAAAATTAGGAGGGGCAGGGACAGAGTGGATAGTCAGAAGCTTTTTTCCAGGGAGGAAGAGTAAATTACTTGGGGACGTAGGTTTAAGGTGCAAAGGGCAAAATTTAGAGGTGATGTGCAAGGGAAGTTTTTTTACACAGATGGTAGTGGGTGCCTGGAACTCGATGCTGGAGGAGGTAGTGGAAGCAGGAACGACAGTAATGTTTGAGGAGCATCTTGACAAATACAAGGGACTAGTGGGATACGGACCCGAGAAATGTAGCAGGTTTTAGTTTAGACGGGCAGCATGGTCAGCAGAGGCTTGGAAGGCCAAAGGGCCCGTTACTGTGCTGTACTTTTTTTTGTTCTTTATGTATGGCAATGAGGAGATTTTCACAGTAACTTCATTGCAGTGTTAACGTAAGCCTACTAGTGACATTAATAAAGATTATTGTATTTGTGTCCATAGCCATCAATGTTCATTGATGACTATGATTTTGAATACCTGTGCATTTGTTATTTAATTCATATGTACGTGTTTATTACTGTGTACATAAGTGCATTGGTAATTCAGGGCAGAATTTAATGAAGGTGGGGGAAGCCAATGTTCACCATCAAAACTAGCGGTCTCCCTACTGACCCGATCATCAGGGGTTTCAGTGGAATTAAGTCCCTAATTGGCTATGGGAATGCAGTCTCTGGGGCTCCCTGCTCCACGGGGGATAGTTAATTGCTGCCCCCCACCCAGAGGGGTCCCAAAGGCCAGTCAGAGGCTGGTAGCTCTCCATTGTCGGCAGCATCGCTAGGAGCAGTGACTGCTACCCTTACCAGCGATCGGTATTAGATTTCTAGAGAAAAGCAAATGTGAGCAGGATTGGGAGTGAGGGATGTGTGGTCAGTTAGAGGAAAGCGCAGGGGTTGGCACTCTGCAGGCAGCCCATTTACAAAGCCAGATACACTCTCCCTCCCCCACACCACTTCCTCATGAGGCACTTTGTGCCTTTGAAACAAGAGACATCCTCTACTAGCAGAAAGCCAGAAAGCGGCGGGAGTTCAGAGAGAGAGAGAGAGCCCAGAAAGCGGCGGGAGTTCAGAGACAGAGGGAGAGCCCATAAAGCAGCGGGAGTTCAGAGACAGAGAGCCCATAAAGCAGCGGGAGTTCAGAGACAGAGAGCCCATAAAGCAGCGGGAGTTCAGAGAGAGAGCCCAGAAAGCGGCGGGAGTTCAGAGAGAGAGAGAGAGAGCCCAGAAAGCGGCGGGAGCTCAGAGACAGAGAGAGCCCATAAAGCAGCGGGAGTTCAGAGACAGAGAGCCCAGAAAGCGGCGGGAGTTCAGAGGGGCACAGGATAAAAGAGCACGGGGAGAGCGGCAGTGAGTCAGTGAAAGAGCGCGAGGGGACACATTGAGAGCGGCGGGGTGCCAGTGGGAGCAAAGATAATATAAGGCGGGAACCGGAAGTACGACCCGCGGACTTCTGGGAGGGATTTTCTCCTAGCCAATAAATTCTGGTGGAGAGGAAACCCGAGACACTACACGTATAGTGTCTCCCACCCGCCCTCCTCCTCTAACCTAATAATAAGACCCATTGGTGTGA
The DNA here is from genome assembly GCF_902713615.1 of Scyliorhinus canicula. Classification (NCBI taxonomy): domain Eukaryota; kingdom Metazoa; phylum Chordata; class Chondrichthyes; order Carcharhiniformes; family Scyliorhinidae; genus Scyliorhinus; species Scyliorhinus canicula. The sequence goes on along the minus strand of NC_052162.1, from coordinate 100,528,501 downwards.
GCAGGTAAGTGCTATATTATATTATTATTTTTTATCTGTTTTATATTTGTTTACCAGAACTTGGTTGAAATTAAGTGGGATGGCAGGGAAGGTAGTGCAATGTTCCTCCTGCAGGATGTTTGAGGTGAGGGATGCCGTTAGTGTCCCTGCTGATTTTACCTGCAGGAAGTGCAGCCAGCTCCAGCTCCTACAAGACCGAGTTATGGTACTGGAGCTGGAGTTGGATGAACTTCGGATCATTTGGGAGGCAGAGGTGGTCATAGACAGGAGCTTCAGGGAAGTAGTTACACCAAAGACTGGAGATAGATGGATAACTGTAAGAGGGACTGGGAAGAAGCAGTCAGTGCAGGGACCCCCTGCGGTCGTTCCCCTGAGTAACAAGTATACCGTTTTGGATACTTGTGGGGGGGACGACTTACCAGGGGTAAGCCATGGGGTACGGGCCTCTGGCACAGAGTCTGTCCCTGTTGCTCAGAAGGGAAGGGGGGAGAGGAGCAGAGCATTAGTAATTGGGGACTCAATAGTCAGGGGCACAGATAGGAGATTTTATGGGAGCGAGAGAGACTCACGTTTGGTATGTTGCCTCCCAGGTGCAAGGGTAAGTGATGTCTCGGATCGTGTTTTTCGGGAGCAGCCCCAAGTCGTAGTCCACATTGGCACTAACGACATACATAAGTAGGAAAGGGGACAAGGATGTCAGGCAGGCCTTTAGGGAGCTAGGATGGAAGCTCAGAGTGAGAACAGACAGAGTTGTTATCTCTGGGTTGTTGCCCGTGCCACGTGATAGTGAGACGAGGAATAGGGAGAGAGAGCAATTAAACACGTGGCTACAGGGATGGTGCAGGCGGGAGGGATTCAGATTTCTGGATAACTGGGGCTCTTTCAGGGGAAGGTGGGACCTCTATAGACAGGATGGTCTACATCTGAACCTAAGGGGCACCAATATCCTGGGGGGGAGATTTGTTTATACTCTTTGGGGGGGTTTAAACTAATTCAGCAGGGGCATGGGAACTTGGATTGTAGTTTTGGGGTATGGGAGATTGAGAGTAGAGAGGTCAGGAGCACAGATTTGACTTCGCAGGAGGGCGCCAGTGTTCAGGTCGATGGTTTTAAGTGTGTCTATTTCAATGCCAGGAGTATATGAAATAAGGTAGGGGAACTGGCAGAATGGGTTGGTACCAGGGACGGCTCAAGGTACCGGCAACTCGGGCAGTCGCCCGGGGCGCCATGTGCTAGGGGACGCCATCAAGGAGTGCGGATCCCGCGCATGCGCAGTTGGGCCGGTGCCAACCAGCGCATGCGCGGTGGCCGCCCTCCCTCAGGCCGCCCCGCACAAACATGGCGGATGGATCCAAGCTTGCCGGTGGTCACTCCGCCCCCCCCCCCTCGGGTCCCCTCCTCCCCTCCAGCCCCTCCCCCCCCCTCCGGCCTCACCCCCCCCCCCGGCCTTCCCCGGCCCCCCCCCCGCCCCCCCCCCCAACGGCCCCCGCCTCCCTCCCCCGCCCCCCCCCCCCCCGAAGGGCGCCGAAGTTCAGCTTGCCCGGGGCGCCAGCAACCCTAGGGCCGGCGCTGGTTGGTACCTGGGACTTCGATGTTGTGGCCATTTCAGAGACATGGATAGAGAAGGGACAGGAATGGTTGTTGCAGGTTCCGGGGTTTAGGTGTTTTAGTAAGGTCAGAGAAGGGGGCAAAAGAGGGGGAGGTGTGGCGCTGCTAGTCAAGAACAGTATTACGGTGGCAGAAAGGATGCAAGATGGGGATTCTTCTTCCGAGGTAGTATGGGCTGAGGTTAGAAACAGGAAAGGAGAGGTCACACTGCTGGGAGTTTTCTATAGGCCACCTAATAGTTCTAGAGATGTAGAGGAAAGGATGGCGAAGATGATTCTGGAAAAGAGCGAAAGTAACAGGGTAGTTGTTATGGGAGACTTTAACTTTCCTAATATTGACTGGAAAAGATATAGTTCGAGTATATTGGATGGGTCGTTCTTTGTACAATGTGTGCAGGAGGGTTTTCTGACACAATATGTTGACAGGCCAACAAGAGGTGAGGCCCCTTTGGATTTGGTTTTGGGTAATGAACCAGGCCAGGTGTTAGATCTGGAGGTAGGTGAACACTTTGGAGACAGTGACCACAATTCGGTGACCTTTACATTAGTGATGGAAAGGGATAAGTATACCCCGCAGGGCAAGAGTTATAGCTGGGGGAAGGGCAATTATGATGCCATTAGACGTGACTTAGGATGTGTAGGTTGGAGAAGTAGGCTGCAAGGGTTGGGCACACTGGATATGTGGAGCTTGTTCAAGGAACAGCTATTGCGTGTTCTTGATCAGTACGTATCAGTCAGACAGGGAGGAAAGGGTAGAGCGAGGGAACCGTGGTTTACCAAAGAAGTGGAATCTCTTGTTAAGAGGAAAAAGGAGGCCTATGTGAAGATGAGGCGTGAAGTTTCAGTTGGGGCGCTTGATAGTTACAGGGAAGCGAGGAAGGATCTAAAGAGAGAGCTAAGACGAGCACGGAGGGGACATGACAAGTCATTGGCAGGTAGGATCAAGGAAAACCCAAAAGCTTTCTATAGGTATGTCAGGAATAAAAGAATGACTAGGGTAAGAGTAGGGCCAGTCAAGGACAGTGGTGGGAAGTTTTGTGTGGAGGCTGAGGAGATAAGCGAGATACTAAATGAATACTTTTCGTCAGTATTCACTCAGGAAAAAGATAATATTGTGGAGGAGAATGCTGAGATCCAGGCTATTAGAATAGATGGCATTGAGGTGCGTAGGGAAGAAGTGTTGGCAATTCTGGACAAGGTGAAAATAGATAAGTCCCCGGGGCCGGATGGGATTTATCCTAGGATTCTCTGGGAAGCCAGGGAAGAGATTGCTGAGCCTTTGGCTTTGATTTTTAGGTCATCATTGGCTACAGGAATAGTGCCAGAGGACTGGAGGATAGCAAATGTGGTCCCTTTGTTCAAGAAGGGGAGTAGAGATAACCCCGGTAACTATAGGCCGGTGAGCCTAACGTCTGTGGTGGGTAAAGTCTTGGAGAGGATTATAAAAGATACGATTTATAATCATCTAGATAGGAATAATATGATTAGGGATAGTCAGCATGGTTTTATGAAGGGTAGGTCATGCCTCACAAACCTTATCGAATTCTTTGAGAAGGTGACTGAACAGGTGGACGAGTGTAGAGCAGTTGATGTGGTGTATATGGATTTCAGTAAAGCGTTTGATAAGGTTCTCCACGGTCGGCTATTGCAGAAAATACGGAGGCTGGGGATTGAGGGTGATTTAGAGATGTGGATCAGAAATTGGCTAGTTAAAAGAAGACAGAGAGTGGTGGTTGATGGGAAATGTTCAGAATGGAGTTCAGTTACGAGTGGCGTACCACAAGGATCTGTTCTGGGGCCGTTGCTGTTTGTCATTTTTATAAATGACCTAGAGGAGGGCGCAGAAGGATGGATGAGTAAATTTGCAGACGACACTAAAGTCGGTGGAGTTGTAGACAGTGTGGAAGGATGTTGCAGGTTACAGAGGGACATAGATAAGCTGCAGAGCTGGGCTGAGAGGTGGCAAATGGAGTTTAATGTGGAGAAGTATGAGGTGATTCACTTTGGAAAAAGAATAACAGGAATGAGGAATATTTGGCTAATGGTAAAATTCTTGGTAGTGTGGATGAGCAGAGTGTCCATGTACATAGATCCCTGAAAGTTGCCACCCAGGTTGATAGGGTTGTGAAGAAGGCCTATGGTGTGATGGCCTTTATTGGTAGAGGGATTGAGTTCCGGAGCCATGAGGTCATGTTGCAGTTGTACAAAACTCTAGTACGGCCGCATTTGGAGTATTGCGTACAGTTCTGGTCGCCTCATTATAGGAAGGACGTGGAAGCTTTGGAATGGGTGCAGAAGAGATTTACCAGGATGTTGCCTGGTATGGAGGGAAAATCTTATGAGGAAAGGCTGATGGACTTGAGGTTGTTTTCGTTAGAGAGAAGAAGGTTAAGAGGTGACCTAATAGAGGCATACAAAATGATCAGAGGGTTAGATAGGGTGGACAGCGAGAGCCTTCTCCCGCGGATGGAGCTGGCTAGCACGAGGGGACATAGCCTTAAATGGAGGGGTAATAGATATAGGACAGAGGTCAGAGGTGGCTTTTTTACGCAAAGAGTGGTGAGGCCGTGGAATGCCCTACCTGCAACATTAGTGAACTCGCCAACATTGAGGGCATTTAAAAGTTTATTGGATAAGCATATGGATGATAAGAGCATAGTGTAGGTTAGATGGCCTTCAGTTTTTTTTTCCATGTCGGTGCAACATCGCGGGCCGAAGGGCCTGTACTGCGCTGTATCGTTCTATGTTCTATTCTATGTTCTAGCATGCTGTAAGCATCCCAACATGCTTTGTTTGATCATCTCGTCGAAGGGCTTCTCCCTCGTCCCTTGTTGGTTGAACACCAGCAATGGTGAGATGAGGTCTATAGGCAGGCATTAATTGCCCACCTACAGGCCTGTGGCTTCTGAGCCTCTGTGGACAGTCCGCTCCAAACATTTACCATCCTCAAGGTAATTATATTTAACCTGACCATTCACTCCTGGCCATTCCCATCCCTTCCCACCCCCCACCCACCCCGCCTCCCTATCAAATTAAACAGCACCAAGACCCCCACACTCCCCTCCCCGCAATCTTTACAATACGCTCCTGAAGGCGGGCATTAAATTCTGCAGTGTGTGTGTGTGTGTGTGTGTGTGTGTATGTAACAGTATTTGTACAGGATATTGTTTGAAACTATCTGTGCATATGGGTCATTACACCAAACAATTACAATAGCGACTGATATCAAATCCTTACAAACAACTTCTGAAGAAACACATGGTGCAACCCGGGTCCTGGGACACATTCTCTACAATAAACATAGTGGGTGGGATTCTCCTTTCTGGTGACAAAGTCCGGCAGGAGAACCGGTGACAACCACTCCGGCGTCAACAGCCTCCGAAAAGTTCGGCACCAGCTGGTGCTGAAGGGACTGCATGAGTTCGCACATGCGCCAATGGCCCGACGTGATCTCGCGCACGCACAGAACCGCCAGCATGGTTTCGCGCATGCGCAGTCTGGCCGGCGAATTCTGATCCATGCAGGGGGTTGCCTTCTTTGCGTCAGCCATGGCGGAGCCCCACATGAGCCGACGCAGAAGGAAGGAGTTCCCCCACGGCACAGGCCCCCCGCAGATCGGTGGGCCCCGATCGCAGGTCAGATCACCCCGTGCCCCCCTCCCCCTTCCCCCTCCACCCCTGAGGACCACCCAAGCCGACTTACCTTCCAGCTCCCGCCGTGTGGGACCATGCCTAACACACGCTGTCGGGACTGGCCAAAAACGGACGGCCGCTCAGCCCATCCGTGCGCGGAGTATTGCCGGCGGGGGGGTCGGAGAATCCCGCTGCACGAGAGAGGAGGTACTGGATGGACTGACAACCTTAAAGCTGGCTAAATCACCAGGGCCGGATGGATTATATCTCAGGCATTTGAAGGAAGCCAGGGAGGAAATAACGGATGGTCTGACGATAATTTTCTAATCCTCAATCGATACAGGTGAGGCACTAGAGGATTGGAGGTCTGCAAACGTTGTGCCATTATTTAAAAAGGGTGCGAAGGATCGGCCAGAAAACTATAGGACTGTCAATCTGACCTCCGTGTTGGGCAAATTATTGGAAACAATTCTGAGAGACAGGATAAACTGTCATTTAGAAAGGCACAGAATAATCAGGGATTGCCAGCATGGTTTTGTGAGGGGAGATTCTGTTTTATTAACTGTATAGAATTTTTTGAGGAAGTAACAAAGAGAATTGATGAGGGCAGTACAGTGGCTAGATGTGGTCAACCAATGAGTAGAGTCAAGGCATGAGAGAAAGGTACTAATATGGGAAATGATAAACAGATTATGACTGAGTTTGCTGATGACGCAAAACTGGTGGAATTATGAGCAGGGTGCAAGGAAGCCTCAAGGTGATTTAAGACTAGCATATATACACCTTGGTTATACACTTTGTTGTGAAAAGGAGAAAGGAAGGGTATTATTCAGTGATATATTGGAAAGTGATGATGTACAAAGGGACCTGGTTGTCCTTGTACAGCACAATGAAAGTGCTGATGCACGCAGCAAGCTGTTAGGAAAGAAAATAGTATGTTGGCCTTCATTGCAAGAGGATTTGAGTTCCAAAGTAGAGATGTTTTACTGCAGTTATTCAGGATCTTGGTGAAAGGTGCTGCAATAATCATGGGGAATTTTAATCTACATATAGGTCACTGTCTGTGCAGAGTCTGCGCGTTCTCCCTGTGTCTGCGTGGGTTTCCTCCCACAAGTCCTGAAAGAAGTGCTGTTAAGTAATTTGGACATTCTGAATTCTCCTTCCGTGTACCCGAATAGGCGCCGTAATGTGGTGACGAGGGGCTTTTAACAGTAACTTTATTGCAGTTACTTGTGACAATAAAGATTATTATATTATATGGAAATATCAGATGGGAATAGGTAGCCTGGATGAGGAGTCCACAGAATGTTTTCAGGATAGTTTCTTAGAACAGCATGTTCTGGAGCTAACCAGAGAGCAGGCTGTACTAGACCTGGTATTGTGCAGTGAAATGGGATTAATTGATAATCTTATAATGAAGACACCCTTGGGTAGCAGTAATGATAATATGATTGAATTTTACATTCAGGTTGAGGGAGAAAAGAGTGTGTCCAAGACTAGTATTCTAAACATAACTCCCACAGAGACCCCTAACTGCAGTGACTCTACCCCCCCCCCTCCCCGCCAGAGAGCCCCAAACTAGGGTGACCACTACAGAGATCCCCTAACTAGGGTGACCACCACAGAGATCCCCTAACTAGGGTGACTACCACAGAGGTCCCCTAACTAGAGGGACCTTGGCATGCTTGTTATTAGATCTCTGAAGGCAGAAGGGCAAGATTAATAAGGTGGTGAAAAAGGCATCTGGGACACTCGTTTTTATTAATCGGGCCACTGCTGGAGTACTGTGTGCAATTCTAGTCGCCACATTATAGGAAGGATGTAATTGCATTGGAGGGGGTGCAGAGAAGTTTCAACAGGATGCTGCCTGGGATGGAACACAGGAGTTATGAAGAGAGGTTGGATAGGTTGGGTTGTTTTCTCTGGAGTAGTGAAGTCTGAGGGGTGACCTGTTTGAGGTGTACAAGTCAAAATGCAGTGCAAGCAGAATTTTTGAATATTCTTAAGGCAGAGCTAGATAGATTCTTGATTAACAAGGGGGTGAAAGGTTGTTGGCAGTCAGACGGAATGTGGGTGAGGTTAAAATCATGTCAGCCACAATCTTATTGACGGGTGAGCAGGCTCAAGTGGCTGAGTGGCCGACTCCTGCTCCTAATTCATAAATTTGGATAAATGTGAGATCACATGGTACATAAAGGAAGGTAGCATGTTTGATTCAATATTGGCGCAATTACAGGAAATGATGGGTAATGGTCGATGGATGTTTTTGAGAATGGAAAACCGTTTCCAATCATGTTTTCTGCCGGGTTCAGTGCTGGGACCTTGCTGTTTGTTGTATTTATTAAGGATATAGAGTTAAATGTGGGTGATGGGATTGGGAACTTTGCAAATGATTGTGTAATTGACAATGAAGAGGAAAGCTGTTGACTCCAGAATGGTATCAATAGTTTGGGTGAGTGGGCAGAGAAGTGGCAAATGTAATTCAATTCTGAAAAGTGTAAAGTAATGCATTTGGAGAGGACAAACAAAGCAAGGGATACTCAATAAATAGGTAGATATTGAGAGAGGTTCAGGATGTGGCAAAGAGTCATCCAGACTTGAAACGTTAGCCCCGTTCTCTCTCCAGACCTGCTGTGATTGTCCAACATTTTCTGTCTTTGTTTCAGATTCCAGCATCCGCAGTAATTTGCTTTTATCTGGCTGGAATGATGGAATTATATAAAACGCTGGTTAGGCCACAGCTGGAGTTTTGTCCAGTTCTGGTCACCACATTACAGGAAGGACACTCTCTGGAGAGAGTGCAGAGGAGATTTACAGGAATGTTTCCAGTGCTTGAAAATTGCGGCTTTGAGGAGAGATTGGACAGGCTGGAGATGTTGTCCTCAGAACAGACCTAATTGAAGTCTACAAAATGACGAGGGGCCGAGAAAGGGTAGATTAGAAAGAGGTATTTCCCCTTACTAAGGGTTTAGTTGCCAGAGGGCATTGATTTAAGGTGATTGGTAGAAGGATTAGAGGGGACGGGAGGAAAACCTTTTCACCCAGAAAGTGGTGGGTGTCTGGGATTCACGGCCTAAATTGGTGGTTGAGACTGAAAGGCTTAACTCATTTAAAAGGTACCTGGATTTGCACCTGAACCTGGAAAGACCGGGAGCGGGTGCTGGAAAGTGGGATGGAAATGAACGGCTACTTTCCTGTTTTGTCGTCTTTGGCCGGCGAAGACACGATGGGTTGAATGGTCACTTTCTGCACCATAACATTTTAGTGATTCTATATAGCATTTTATAAGACTAACAGATGTCTCAAAGTTCTTTACAGCAAATAATGTATGTTGTGGTAGGGGTTTTGAACTTCCCCTGTATTGACCGGGATTCACTTAGTACAAGGGGCTTGGATGGCAGAACTTGTAAGGAGTCAGGAAAGTTTATTTATGCAAGATGTAGATAGTCCAACTTGGGAAGGGACAGTACTGGACCTGGTATTGGGGATTGAGCCTGGACAGGTGGTTGAGGTTTCAGTAGGGGTACATTTTGGGAGTAGTGACCACAATTCTGTATGTTTTAAGGTACTTTTGGATAGGGGTAAGGGTAACCCTCTGGTTAAGGCGCTAAACTGGGGAAAGGCAAATTACAATAACATTCGGCAGGAGTTGAAGAATTTGGATTGGGTGCGGCTGTTGGAGGGTAAATCAACATCGGACATGTGGGAGTCTTTCAAGCGACAGTTGATTAGGATTCAGGAAAGTCATGAAGGATAAGTATGGGGCCTTGGACAACAAGGATATTGTGAACCTCATCAAAAAGAAAACGGAGGCTTTTGTGTGGGTCCTAGAGGGGTGGGCACAGTCAAAATCTTTAAGAAGGATAACGAAAATAGTAAAGAACTTATGAGGGAAATTAGGAGGGCTAGAAGGGGTCATGCAAAGTCCATGGCAAGTAGGATTAAGGTGAACCGCGAAACCTTTTATTCATATGTCAAAAGCAAAATGGTGGCCAGGGAAAGGGTTGGATCACTAAAGGACAGTGAGGGGAATCTATGTGTGAAGCAAGAGGAAATGGGCGATGCACGAAATGAGTACTTTGCATCAGTGTTCACCAAAGAAAAGGACTTTGTGGAAGATGATTCTTGGGTAGGGTGTGTGGATAGTGTGAGTCATGTTGACATCAAAAAGATGGAGGGATTGGATGCTTTAAAAGACATTAATGTATATAAGACTCTTGGACCTGATGGGATTCTGATGGGTTCTGTCAAAGATCTTAGTGGGCATAATAGTAGACACAGTTAAGATCTATTCAAGAACTAAAAGCTTCTATTATTTAATGATTTTACAAATTACAGTGAAGGGATATTTCACTACAGTCTTGAACTGCTCTCTGAATTTAGTCTGGGTGACTGCGTAAATACAAGTATTTGTGCAGCAACTCAGAAGCTGGAACATATAACCAGTTTCTTGTACAATCCCATTAATAGATCCAACAGTACCAAGAAAATACCATATCCGATTCCATATGGAATATACCATAAAATTTGACCATAATAATATGAAATTCCCAGAGATAACAAAAAGTAAAATGATAGATTTCCTTCGACTCTCCATCTCTGGGTCTCTGGGTTTCTCCCCACTGTTGTGAGCCCGGAGTCTCGTACGGGCTCTGCTGCTCACTAAAATGTATCTAACAGTTAAAGCATTGAGCAGCAGAACCAGAGCAAATGGGATACATGGAGTAAGAATGTAATGAAGCAGTTCAAATATTGCCCACAGTGGTGAATCCGTATTTTCATCTGTTACATTGCAAAACCATGGACTATTATCAAGTTCATACTTGCTCGTGTACATAAAATACCAGAAAATATTCTTGAAGCAGCTGAGGACAGTCACTGTTACCAGAACCACAGTTGCCATTTTCTCAGTGCAATATTTCGTTTTCAACTTCTGGGAACAAATGGCCACAAATCGATCAAAGGTGAAACTGACAGTGAACCAGACAGAGCAATCGGTGACTGCATAAAGTAGGACAGCATGAATATTACAGGCTGGGATGTACCACACAAAATGAAACTGTTCCCAATAAACAATTGGAATATGTCTCAATAGCAAATCGAGGATAATAACGAGTAAATCCGCCATTGCCATGGCCACCAGGTAGCAGGTAACACATTTGGAGAGACCACACTTTCTTTGAGATAAGATAATAATTGTCACTATGTTAACTGTGAGGAAGAGAAATGAACAGATAAGTTAGACATTGTACTGGGAGCAAAAGCTGCAGCAGCATGTACTTTGAGATCATATGCAACTTGTTTCAGACATTCAATTATGACAGGTTTAGATTAAGGACTGGATCGGCGCAGGCTTGGATGGCCCAAGAGCCTGTTCCTGTGCTGTAATTTTCTTTTTTCCTTGGTTACCTGTGCAGAGATGCAGGGTTTAAATATATGAACAATTGGGAGTAAAATGTGGAATCAATCCATGATTGGGAATAAATACAACATAAAAGTTACAGTTACTAATTTGAGGAGATAAAAAAGATGATTGATAAGGGAAGGGCGGTAAATGTTGTTTACAAGCCTTTGACAAGGTGCCTCATGGCAGACTTGTACAAAAGATGAAGTCACACAGGACCAGAGGTGAGGTGGTGAGATGCATGCAGAACTGGCTCGGTCACAGAAGGCAAAGGGCAGCAGTGGAAGGGTACTTTTCTGAATTGAAGTTTGTGACTGGTGGTATTCCACAGGGATCTGTGCTTGGGGAGAAGACAGGAGAATGGAGATGAAAAACTATAAGCCATGATTGAATGGCGGAGCAGACTCAATGGGCCCAGTGGCCTAATTCTGCTCCTATGTCTTACGGTCTTGTGGTATTGGACCTCTGTTGTTTTTAGCATCCATAAATGATTTGGAGGAAAATGTAGTTGGTCTGATTAGTAAGTTCGCGGATAAAACCAAGTTTGGTAGAGTGGCAGATAGTGTTGAGGATTGTCAGAGGAGACGCAGGACATAGACAGGTTGGAGACTTGGGCAGAGAAATGGCAAATGGAGTTTAATCTGGACAAATGTGAGGTAATGCATTTTTGCAGGTCTAACAGAGAGGGGAAATATACCGTAAATTGCAAAACTCTGAGGAATATAGAAAGTCAACGGGATCTGGGCATTCGGGTCCACAGATCTTTGAAAGTGGCAACACAAGTCGACAAGGTAATCAAGAGGGCATATGGAATGCTTGACTTCATTGGATGGGGCATTGAGTATAAAACTGGCAATTCATTCTGGACGTGTAGAGAACCTTGGTAAGGCTGCCCTTGGAATGTTGCGCACAATTCTGGCCGCCACACTACCAGAAAGATGTGGAGGCTTTGGAGAGGGTGATGAGGAGGTTTACCAGGATGTTGCCTGGTCTGGAGGGTGTTAGCTTTGTGGAGAGCCTGAATAGATTAGGATAGATTTCATTAGAACAACGGAGGTTGAGGGGCCGCCGATAGTGGTCTACAAGATTATGAGCGATATGGATAGAGTGGAGGCAGGCACTCTTTCCCAGGGTGGAGGGATCAGTCACCAGGGGCATAAGTTTAAGATCCATGGGGCCACATTTACAGGAGATACATGAGGCAGTTTGTTTTACACAGAGGGTGATGAGTGCCTGGAATGCACTGCCAGGGGAGGTTGTGGAAGCAGATACATTAACCGCTTTCAAAATGCATCTTGAGAAATACATGGATAGGATGGGTATAGAGGGATACGCCACAAGGAAGAGCTGAGGGTTTTGGCAAAGTGTGGTATCATGAAGCTCGGAGGACCTGTGCTCTATTGTTCGTCTTTGTTGTTCTTCTTTTTTGATGTCTGATCAAGGAGAGATTAAATTATTTAAATATATTTTGATCACATTAGAAGCCTGACAGAGGTAACAGAAATGTAAGTGACCGGAGCTTCTGAAGAATAACCAAAATCTTGATAATACGGTAACACGTCCATAATCAATAGCAGACAGCAGTGAGGATGAGACAGGGAATGGGAAGGAGCAAATTAATTCTTGGAAATATAGGTCCAGGCCTTGGGTCAGTGGTGAAGTGGAGGAATTTCTCTAATACATTAGGACATGATTTATTTCCCCGTATGTTCTCAGCCCAGCTAGAAAGGAGGAACTGCTGGTTCTGTTGCTGGGGAAGAAGACAGGTCAAATGAACAATATGTCTGTGAGGAAGTATTTCGGTAATTGTCAGATAATTCATAAATTAGTAATGAGGAAGATCAAGAAACGTTTGTCCAATCGATATTTGCGGTATTAAAATTCTTATCTTTTTAAAAAGGAGATGTTTCAAATTACAGGCTGGATACAGACTAAGCAGCAGTGTAGTGGGAACCAAAGCTCGGGGCCGACGCCGAAATTGGGAAATGCGATTGAATGGAGAATCGGGTCCGAAGCCAAATTGGCCTCTGTAATGGCGGTCCGTGCCTGGACACCGCCTCAGTCCCATGGGGAGGGTCACCCCGGCCGCTCGGCCTGATCCCCACCGCCGTTTCCCGATGACAAAATGGCAGCAGGTGCTGATTCGACGCCAAGTTGTGATTCTTCGTCACCTCGACAGTGGTGTCAACGCGTTCCGGAACGAAGGTTCAGTTGACACCGTTTGCATGTCATTAGCTGGCTCGACCGAACCGGTATTCTCCGGGGCCTCCCGGACTTTCCGCCTCCAATGGGCCGAGTTCCCAATGGCATGGTTCACTTGTGCTTTTAAAGAACGTGAAACTGGTGCCATAGCTGCTGAGGGAGAGAGAGAGAGGAGGTAGGACACGGAGAGGGGTGACTGCGGGCTGTCGGCCCGGACATTGGGGTGCGGGAAGCCCGGCCAGGGCCTGGGGAGGAGAGGGCAGACGGTGGGGAACAGGCCCTGTGGTCAGTGTTAGCCCCCTGAATGGAACTGTGGAGTTGTCCAGGCTTGGACCGCCATTACATTGGCCATCATGCTGAGCACCCACTGACGATCCACATTGTCCCACGGTTCTGCCCTGTGACACCTATCATTCGAGGACCTGTCAGACCAGGCATGTCATCAAAGACTCCGGCTCAGCAGAGAGCCAGCGTGAAATATGTGCCTGCTGATGGCACAACTGACACCGTGGGGATATGGGGGAGGACACCCGCTCCCGGTGGCCGTCACGGTGACGGTCACCCTGAACGTTTCCACGACACGGTCCTTCCAGGTGCTGAGTGGGGACCTGTCCGGGACCTCTCAGACCTCGGTGCACAGATGCATCATGCCGTCACAGAGGCACGGCATCTATTTTAATGTGAACCGAGCATGCCAGGATGCCCGGGGGTGATCAAAGTGATGCATGTCCCCCGACGAGCACCTTCACATGACAGGCCGCTCGACACCAACCGAATGGTGCATATCATTCACCTCTGCTCCGAGACCCGGGCAGTGCACACGATGCCTTCGTCGATGATTCCTGACACGTTCGAGACACCCCCACCCCGGCTGAAGGGTTGGCTCCTGGGTGAAAGTGGTTATCCACTGTGGTCGGTGCTGATGACACCTATCTGGAGGCCACGGACAGATGAGGAGACCAGCGACAATGAGGCCATACAGCGACCAGGGGAGTGATCAAGCGGTGCTCCGCCCTCCTGAAGATGGTGTACGTAAATGCATTATGGGGTGGGGGCCCTGGATTTGCACTAACAGCGGGTCTGGTCCATAGGATGGAGGATGATGCCAACCCGATTTGCGATGTGGTGCTCCGCATTGTCCGACAACGTCTGACTCCCGACCATGGGAGCACTTCCACCTGGGTGATCCTGCAGGCGAGGCGGCCATTCCATCACAGGGTCCCATTGGATCCCTGGGGTGGTGGTACGGGGGGCGGTGGGGGGGGGGGGGGGGGGGGGAGTTGGGAGGAGGAGGAGGAGCATGTGCCATGCACATGGTCCACCTATCCCACCCCCCGCAATCTGGCCAACTAAGCACAGCCCACCCCTCACACTCATCAGAGAGAGCACCAAGGCAGGTTGTAAGTGGCAACAGGTCCCCTAGCCCCGATAAATTGACTGTGTGCACTGCACCCATGCCAAATTAACTGGTGTCTACATTTCTGGCCTTATGGGCTCTCACGCTACATCTGGGTGGATCCCCAGATGGTACAGCAGAAGTGGAGGCAGCCTCCTGAGATTTCCACCCTGCGACCAAGGTCCTCGTTGGCGGGCACCTTCTGGGGCGACCAGGCCTGGATAGGTCTGCCTGCTGCTCGGATGTCCCAGGTGGCTGTTATGCCCACTGCCCACCAGATGCACCACTATCATGGCCAACTGAGGTGAGTGTCTCTGGGATGGTGGAGGGTGTTGGAGACAGCTGTGATGGAAAGTCAGTGTCATCCTCCGATCCGAGCTCTGGGGTGTCCTGAGACTTGAGTGGAGGCCTGGTGTCTGAATTGCTCCCATCACTGCTCGGCTCATGGGGGGGTCTCCAGTTGTGGAAACAGCTGGGGGTGGGGGGGCACCAGATGGACCCGCCCCATCTCCAGAAGGTCCTGCACGATACAAGACAAAACGCATGATTAGACCGGGGCCGTGGGGGAGGGCATGGGGGAGGGGGTGTGAGGGTGACTGTGGTGTTGGCATGGTGGTGGCGTTGGGGGTCGTAGGGGTTGACATACGCGTCACAGGGAACTGCAAACAAAGCTGGCTAACAGGTGTGCGAGACGGGGTTATGAAAAATGAAAATCAATGAAATGAAAATCGCTTATTGTCACGAGTAGGCTTCAATGAAGTTACTGTGAAAAGCCCCTAGTCGCCACATTCCGGCGCCAGTTCGGGGAGGCTGGTGCCGGAATTGAACCGTGCTGCTGGCCTGCTTTAAAAGCCAGCGATTTAGCCCAGTGTGCTATTGGCAGGGGTACACTGCTGCCCACTCACTCTGGCCGCCCTGAGGAAGTCATGCAGTTTTTTACAGCACTATTGGCCGGTCCGGATGTTGTTGCCCAAGCTGCTCAAAGCCACTGCCATCTGCGCCGAGGCCGGGTTACAGGGTTATCCACTACTTCTCTACCACATCCAACAGGGTTTCTAGCTCGGGGTCTGTGAACCTCGGGGCTATTCTCCTCGCTACCATCTTGTGGCTGGGATGGTATATGTGGCTGCAGCTTGTCAGCCTTTGGGTGTTCATCGCCAAACTGGCGAAACTGACACTATTTCCCATTAGAATCGATTGGGTTCCATGTGGCACTAGTGGTAGCCCCTTAACGGTACTGGAATCGGTCCAGTGCGGCGCCCGTTTTTCTGTCATAAATGTCGACAGATTCTGCTTTGGTGTCAACACAAAGGGCTCGATTCTCCGATTTTCGGCCATGTCCGGAGCATGTGTCTATCTTCTGACCAAATAGTCGATGCTGACCCCACATCGATGCTCCGCCCGGTGGAGGGCTAAAAGCCCCGCTACATAAAGATGGCTTTACCTGCAGTTCTGGATGGAGAATTGCCGGGTCCGTGGCCACGCATACACATGGCAGCGGCTTCGCATGGACCCAGCCTGCCAGATAGTGCTCCCCTGTAACCCCCCTCGTCACCGGCGCACCAACTCCCACCAGTCCCCCCAGCACCTGCCGAAGCCCTCCCAGCCAGCAGAACGGCTCCTTCTCCGACCGTGGTGGCGCTGGACAGTCAGCAGCCGCCACGCGAGGTCCCCGAAAACTATGAGCATACGTCTCCCAAACCGCGGGGAAGGCGGTCCATCGGGAGCGGAGCATTGAGGAGGAGGGCTTCGGGTGACATCCTGAGGCCATCCCAAAGGCGTGCAGCATACCTCAGTGATGCTGACGGGGGTGGGGGGGGGGGGGGGGGGGGGTTCGGTGTCGAAACGGATTCTCCGGCCAATTGCCGAATGCGATTTTGACATTGGCAATTGTAGAATCCAGTCCTTAGTGTCAGAAACGGAGAATCCCGCCCCGGATCTCTGATGAGAAGAGTGTGTCAGGGTCCTTCCTATTTATCCCCTGATTTCCCTTTCTTTTATTTTGCTGTCATTATTTTTTTTTCACATTTTATTGAATTATGAAGTGTAAACAGTGATATACATGGAGCCAAAAATATACACACAATATAACTTTCATAAATAACCTGTTACTAACCCCCCCCCCCCCCCCCCCCCCACCACCCCAACCACCATCACCACCGCCCACACTCTCCCCCAGCCTTGTAATGTGTCCAAGTCCATAAAGAAAGAAACAAATGGCAGCCATCTCTGGTAGAACCTCCCCACCGAGCCTCTGAGAGTTTACTTGACTTTCTCCAGATGCAAGACCAATATCAAGTCTTCCATCCAGGCTGATGCCTTGGGTGGTGAGGGAGGTCTCCAGTTGAGCAATATGCGCCTCCTGGCTATTAAAGAGGCACAGGCAAAAACAACTGCCCTCACCCCCGAGTTGAAAGATGGGGAGTCAGAAACCCCAAATATTGCAACCAGCGGACAAGTTCTAAGATTGTCTGCAAAATATTGGATATTGTGTCACAAAAGGAGGCCCAGTACCCAGCAAGATTAGGTCAAGACCACAATGCATGCGTGTGGTTTGCCGGTGTGAGCGAACAGCGGTCACACTTGTTCTCAAGTCCTGGAAGAATCCTCTCATCCCTGCCTTGTCCTGTGCAATCTGTGTAGCATTTTGAACTGAACCAAATTTAGTCTGGCACAGGATGAAGTGGAGTTCATCCTGGAGAGGGCTTCTCTCCAAACTTTCTCAGTAAAAACAGAACCGTGTTCCTCTATCCATTTCTCATGTACTCTATTAAAAGGGGCAGGATCTGAAGATAGAATGAGGCTGTACAGATTTGAAATTGACCCTCTGTCCTGCTGTCCCAAGGCCAACACGTTTTCCGGCAGGGAAGAAGGGGGGGCACAGGGGGAAGGATGGAAAATCCGACGTGAGAAATCCCGAATTTGAATAAAACAGGAAAGGCTGGGAACAGACAGATTGTATTCAATGCTGGTAAAGCTTCCCTCAAGGAATAAATTCCCAAAGTCTACCAAACCTCCCCCTCTCCAGGACCTGAACGATGGGTGCTACGTGCTCCTTTCCAGTCCAAGCCTGGATATTGTCCAGGTCTTGCCACATTTGGATGCAGGTGTTTTAAGTGCCGTGAAGATAGTGAAGAACCTGCCTATCTTCCAACTTTCCCGAAATACGGGTGGTGCCAAAGGATTGGAGAGTGGAAATGTGACACCGATAATCAAGAAAGAGTGCAAGGACAATCCAGACAACTACAGACCAGTTAGTTTAACGTCAATGACGGGTAAGGTTTTAAAACAATAATCAGGGTCACACTCATCCAGTTTTTTGAGTGAAATGTAAAAGGCAGATTGTGTTTGATGAATTTCTCGCTGAAGTAACAGTGAAGGGTGATGAAGGTGATGAAGAGAACATGGTTTGAAGAAAGGGTTTGACAAAGTACTGCATAAAAGGCTGGTCAACACATCTGTGGCTCTGGAATAGGAGGGTTAAATTCCCATGAATTGAAAAAAAAAATCAAGGACAGAATTTAGCAAGTCAAGGTCGATGGTACTTTGCCAGGTGGGAAAATTGCAGACATTGGTTCACCCAACAGCCAGTTGCTGGCACCACAGATTTTTCGGAAAATAATTTGGGAATAATAGTAAACTTGGAGGAGTACTTCACAGTGAGAATGGTGAAAAGATAGCAGAATGGGCAGCCAAGAGGCAGATGTAAATTAAATTTAAAACAGATCGTGTGCGGTGCTGCATTTGGTAGAAGGACTATGGTGATGCAATATAGATTGAATGGTACAGTTCTAAGGAATGTGCAGGGATAGAAAGAGATCTTTGACGATGGCAACATATATTGAGATAGTGGTTAGCAAAGTGTATGGGATATTGAGTATCATAAATAGAGACATTGAGTGGGGAAGTTATGCTGAACCTTTATAAAACTCTGGTCAGGTCCCACCGCAGGATTGCACCCAGTTCTGGTCACCACACTACAGGAAGGATGTGAGGGTCATTGAGAGCGTGTGGAGGAGATTTACCAATGTGGGTCCAGAGATAGAACATAGAACACAGAACATTTACAGTGCAGTACAGGCCCTTCGGGCCTCGATGTTGCACCGACCTGTGAAACCCCTCTAAAGCCCATCTACACTATTCCCTTATCGTCCATATGTCTATCCAATGACCATTTGAATGCCCTTAGTGTTGGCGAGTCCACTACTGTTGCAGGCAGGGCATTCCACGTCCTTACTACTCTCTGAGTAAACAACCTATCTCTGACATCTGTCCTATATCTATCTCCCCTCAATTTAAAGCTATGTCCCCTTGTGCTAGACATCACCATCCGAGGACAAAGGCTCTCACTGTCCACCCTATCTAATCCTCTGATCATTTTGTATGCCTCAATTAAGTCACCTCTTAACCTTCTTCTCTCTAACGAAAATAGCCTCAAGTCCCACAGACTTCCCTCATAAATCTTCCCTCCATACCAGGCAACGTCCTGGTAAATCGCCTCTGCACCCTTTCCAATGCTTCCACATCCTTCCTATAATGCGGCGACCAGAACTGCACGCAATACTCCAAATGTGGCCGCACCAGAGTTTTGTACAACTGCAACATGACCTCATGGCTCTGAAACTCAATTCCTCTACCAATAAAAGCTAACACACCGTACGCCTTCTTAACAACCCTCTCAACCTGGGTGGCAACTTTCAGGGATCTATGTCCATGGCCACCAAGATCTCTCTGCTCATCCAGACCAAGAATCTTACCATTAGCCCAGTACACTGTCTTCCTGTTATTTCTTCCAAAATGAATCACCTCACACTTTTCTGCATTAAACTCCATTTACCACCTGTCAGCCCAGCTCTGCAGCTTATCTATGTCCCTCTGCAACTTGTAACATCATTCTGCAGTGTCCACAACTCCACCGACTTGAGTGTCATCTGCAAATTTACTCACCCGTCCTTCTACGTCCTCCCCCAGGTCATTTATAAAAGTGACAAACAGCAGTGGCCCCAAAACAGATCCTTGTGGTACACCACTAGTAACTGGACTCCAGTCTGAACATTTCCCATCAACTACCACCCTTTGTCATTTTCCAGCTAGCCAATTTCTGATCCAAACTGCTAAATCATCCTGAATCCCATGCCTCCATATTTTCTGCAATAGCCTGCCGTGGGAAACCTTATCAAACGCTTTACTGAAATCCATGTACACCACATCAACTGCTTTACCTCACCCACCTGTTTGGTCACCTTCTCGAAGTACTCAATAAGGTTTATGAGGCACAACCTACCCTTCACAAAACCATGTTGACTATCTCTAATCAAATTATTCCTTTCCAGATGATTATGCATTCTATCTCTTATAAAACGTTCCAAGACTTTGCCCACAACAGATGTAAGGCTCACTGGTCCACAGTTACCGGGGTTGTCTCTACTCCCCTTCTTGAATAAGGGGAGAACATTTGCTATCCTCCAGTCTTCTGGCATTATTCCTGTCAACAAAGATGACTTAAAGATCAAAGCCAAAGGCTCAGCAATCTCCTCCCTAGCTTTCCAGAGAATCCTAGGATAAATCCGATCGGGCCCAGGGGACTTATCTATTTTAACACTTTCCAGAATCGCTAACACCTCCTCCTTATGTACCTCAAGCCATTCTAGTCTAGTAGCCTGTATCTCAATATTCTCCTCGACAACATTGTCTTTTTCCTGTGTGAATACTGATGAAAAATATTCATTTAGCCCCTCTCCTATCTCCTCGGACTCCACGCACAACTTCCCACTACTGTCCTTGACTGGCCCTACTCTTACCCTAGTCATTCTTTTATTCCTGACATATCTATTGAAAGCTTTTGGGTTATCCTTGATCCTACCTACCAAAGACTTCTCATGTCCCCTCCTGGCTCTTCTTAGGTCTCTCTTTAGGTCCTTCCTAGCTAACTTGTAACTCTCCAGCACCCTAACTGAACCTTCACGTCTCATCTTTACATAAGCCGCCTCCTTCCTCTTGACAAGTGTTTCAACTGCTTTAGTAAACAACGCTTTCCTCCCTGCCTGACAGGTACATACTTATCAAGGACACACAGTAGCTGTTCCTTGAACATGCTCCATATTTCCATTGTGCCCATCCCCTGCATTTTTCCTCTCCATCTGATGCATCTTAAGTCTTGCCTCATCACATAATTATTGCCTGCCCCCATATAGAACTCTTGCCCTATTCCTTTACATCATTAAAGTAAACATAATCAAATTGTGGTCACTATCACCAAAGTGCTCACCTACCTCCAAATCTAACACCTGTCCTGGTTCATTAACCAGTACCAAATCCAATACGGCCTCGCCTCTCATTGGCCTATCGACATACTGCGTCAGGAAATCCTCCTACACACATTGGACAAAAATGGACCCATCTAAAGTACTCGAACTATAGCGTTTCCAGTCAATATTTGGAAAGTTAAAGTCCCCCAGAACAACTACCCTGTTACTTTCGCTCCTATCCAGAATCATCTTTGCAATCCTTTCCTCTGCATCTCTGGAACTTTTTGGAGGCCTATAGAAAACCCCAAACAGGGTGACCTCTCCTTTCCTGTTTCTAACCTCAGCCCATACTACCTCAGTAGACGAGTCCTCATCAAACATCCTTTCTGCCACCGTAATACTGGCCTTGACTAACAATGCCACCCCTCCCCCTCTCTTACCACCTTCCCTGAGTTTACTAAAATATCTACAATATCTGCAACAACAATTCCAATGAAGGGGGTTGAGTTGGAGAAGCTGGAGGTATCCTCCTTGGAGTGATGGAGATTGACGGGAGATTTGATCGAGGTGAACAAGCTTTAGAGAAGATAAATGGGGATAAACTGATTATGGTACAAGGACTAGTGGGCAAATGATGCAAAAAGACCTGGAAATTATTTTACACAATTAAATGGTCATGACCTGGAACTCATTGCCTATCAGGGTGGTGGAAACAGACAATCGATGATTTCAAAAGACAAACTTGCAGAGTTACAAGGATGGAGCAGTGAGATGGGACTGATTTTGATTGCTTCATGGTGAGCTGGCATGGACTTAATTGTACTTGCTGGCATGACACTATGGCTCCACAGCTCTACAGAGGAACTTATCAGGGACACTGAGCGTACAGACGTAAATTATATACATATTACAGTGAAATATGTTTTATCGAATAAATAACAAAACATAGGTACTTACCAGGGACACTAACTGCCACTAGGATGGGATAAAAGATCTGTTGTATGTCCTTAAATAGTTTTCTTATCCGACGCTTTTGAAAGAAAATTTGAAGATCAATAATTGAAACCATGATTTTAGTTCTTTGATAATCGCCGGTGGCGTTTGTACTAGAGGCAACAAACACAGATAATATAAGGTAATGCAGTGAAGGGAACTCATCATATAGAGCTGAAAAATCCCCAAGTGCTGTCATTAGGCAATGAAGTAAGTGGCATTAATTCCAGTCAATGAACAAACAAATGTATTGAGCCACTGTTGTTACAACACTTGGTTACGACAGAATCTAGTTTAGTGCATTGTACAGTTTGAGACTGAAATTGAGCAAGGCCAAAGATATAACTGAGAGATTGGAGTTTCTCGTCTTGCGTTGGTCTAAAACAGGGCACACGAGGAGAATGTGACTGGAAAATGAAGAAATTACTAAACAAGAAACTGCTTCGGGTTTAGCTAGGGGCTGGTTTAGCTCACTGGGCTAATCTCTGGCTTTTAAAGCAGACCAAGCAGGCCAGCAGCACTGTTCGATTCCCGTACCAGCCTCCCGGGCAGGCGCCGTAATGTAGCGACTAGGGGCTTTTCACAGTAACTTCATTGAAGCCTACTCGTGACAATAAGCAATTTTCATTTTCATTTTTCATTTTTCACATTTCACATTCCTCAAGAACAGGATCTACAAATTGCTGATTTCACTAATAGAACAAGTAAAGTGGCCTCTGCTTCCATCCAGGAATTTCATTCCCTCTGCTAACTGAGCCAGACTGCTCCTACCTCAGTTCATAGAGTGGGTTGAGAAAAAGGACATTCTGCTCCTTGATCCATACTAGTTCTCCACAGCAGCAAAGTAACTCGTCTGTCCCCTGTAGAGCTGTAGTTTTTTTTCATCTTCAGACTTTTCCAATTGCAGAAGACCATAAGTTGTAGTAGCAGAAGTAGGCCATTCGGGCCATTGAGTCTGCACCGTCATTCAATGAGATCATGAATGATTTGATACAATCTACAGCTCTACTTTCACACCTTAATCCCATAACCATAGATTCCCTTAAAAATCTGTTGATCTCAGCCTTGAACATACTTAATGACCCAGCCTCTACAGCCCTTGCTATAAAGAATTCCACAAATTCACCACCCTTTGAGAGAAGAAATTCCTCCTCATCTCTGTCTTAAATGGGTGACCCTTTACTCTGAGATTATGCCTTCTGTTCCTCGACTCTCCCATTAGAGGAAACAACCTCTCAGCATCAACCCTATAAAGCTCCCTGAGGATCCTATACATCTCGATAAGATCGCCTCTCATACTTCAAAGCTCCAGTGAGTACAGGCCTAAACTACCCAACCTCTCCCCATAAGAAATCCCTTCATGCCCGGGATCAACCTAGTGAACGTTCCCTGGATTGCCTCCAATGCCAGTATATCTTTCATTAGGTAAGGGCACCAAAACTGTTCACAGTATTCCAGGTGTGGTCTATCTAGTACCTTGCATTGTTTCATCAAGACTTCTTTCTTTTTATACTCCATTCCCTTTGAAATAAGGGCCAGCATTCCATTAGCCTTCCCAATTATCGGCTGAGCTTGCATGCTAACATTTTGTCATTTGTGCAGATGACGAGGGTCCCCAAACACCTCTGAGCTTCAGTTTCCTGCAGTATGTCTCCAGTTAAATAAAATTCAGCTCCTTTATTCTTCATACCAAAGTTCAGAACTTCACATTTTTCCAATTATATTCCATCAGACAAGATTGTGTCCACTTCCCTAACCTGTCTATATCCACCTATAGAATCTTTGTGTCATCCTCGCCAGTTGCCTTCCCACTTATATTTGTGTCATCCACAAACTTGTCAATAATACATTCACTGCTCATTCAAGCCATTAATATATGCTGTCAATAATTGTGGCACCAACACTGATCTCTGTGGCACTCCATGAGTTACAGGTTGCCATGTTGAATATGCCCCTCTTATCCCAACTCTCTGTTTTCTATCAGTTAGCCAATCCTCTACCACTGCTCATGTACTACCCCCCAACACCATGGGCTCTTATCCTATTAAATTGCCTTTTGTGTGTTACCTTATCAGGGTCACACCTGTACTAACTCTCCGATATATTCCAATCAGTATCACACCTAGACTAACAATGTGATATATTCCAATCAGTATCACACCTATACTTACTCTCTGATATATTCCAATCAGTATCACACGTATACTAACTCTGTGATATATTCCAATCAGTATCATACCTATACTAACTCTCCAATATATTCCAATCAGTATCACACCTATACTAACTCTCCGATATATTCCAATCAGTATCACACCTATACTAACTCTCCAATATATTCCAATCAGTATCACACCTATACCAACTCTCTGATATATTCCAATCAGTATCACACGTATACTAACTCTGTGATATATTCCAATCAGTATCACACCTATACTTACTCTCTGATATATTCCAATCAGTATCACACGTATACTAACTCTCTGATATATTCCAATCAGTATCACACCTATACTAACTCTCTGATATATTCAAATCAGTATCACACCTATACTAACTCTCTGATATATTCCAATCAGTATCGCACCTATACTAACTCTGTGATATATTCCAATCAATATCATACCTATACTAACTCTGTGATATATTCCAATCAATATCATACCTATACTAACTATCTGATATATTCCAATCAGTATCACACCTCTACAAACTCTGTGATATATTCCAATCAGTATCACACCTATACACAAAGGTGCTGGGACCTTTGCTGTTCGTAGTATATATAAATTATTTGGAGGAAAATGTAACTGGTCTGATCAGTAAGTTTGTGGATGACACAAAGGTTGGTGGAATTGCGGATAGTGATGAGGACTGTCAGAGGGGACAGCAGGATTTAGATCAGTTGGAGACTTGGGTGGAGAGATGGCAGATGGAGTTTAATCTGGACAAGTGTGAGGTAATGCATTTCGGAAGGCCTAATATAGATAGGTGGAGAAGGTAGTCAAGAAGGCATACGGCATGCTTGGCTTCATCAGCCGGGGCACTGAGTATAAAAATTGGAAAGTCATGGTGCAGCTGGACAGACCAGTGTTCTTCAAACCCGGGGACGTGTCGGGAGGGTCACGGAGCCGTCCTTTGCGGCGCTCCCGATTGCGCAAATCCCTGCGCAGCAGCCAGCTTTTAATAACGCCGGCTGCAAGCGGTCTTGAAAATGGGCGCAAACATGTAAAACAAATTTGGCCGCAATGCGCATGCGTGCACAATCATCGGCACGTACGCGCAAAGCTATGTGCATGTGTGCCGATGGTCGGGTGCACATGCGCAGTGCTGCCTCTATTTTTTTTTAAACGGTTGCTTCTTTTTGTTTTACAAGTTCGGGGGACTTTTATTCATTTTATTCATTTATTTTATTCATTTTTTTTTACACGTACGGGAGGGTTTCATTTGATAAAATTTTACAGGGAAGAAAATGCTGAACTTTGGACAGATGGAGACTCCATACTTTCTGACAGCAGAAGGCTTCACCTTCATCCAACCGGTTCCATTGGAGGAGTGTGTACGAGGGCCAAAGGGACCCAAAACCATTTCCTCCATTTCTAACAGCAGCAAACAAGGCAAGAGAAAATGGTGGGTCGCTCAGGTCGGCCGGTGTCGGTCGCTCAGGTCGGCCGGCGAGGGTCGCTCAGGTCAACCGGCGTGGGGCGCTCAGGTCGGCCGGTGTGGGGCGCGATGTTCGGCCAGGTAGGGTCCCGAAGGTTGGCCGGTTGGTAAAAATGGATCTCCAGAAAAAAAGTTTGAAGAACACTGGTATAGACCCTTTGTTAGGCCACACTTGGAATATAATGTTCAATTCTGGTCATCACTCGACCAGAAGGATGTGGAGGCTTTAGAAAGGGTACAGAAGAGGTTTACCAGGGTATTGCCTGGTATGGAGGACATTAACTATGAGGAGCAGTTGGATAAACTTGGTTTGTTCTCACTGGAACAACGGAGGTTGAGGATCAACCTGATAGAAGTGTCCAAAATTAGGAGGGGCAGGGACTGAGTGGATAGTCAGAAGCTTTTTTCCAGGGTGGAAGAGTAAATTACTTGGGGACGTAGGTTTAAGGTGCAAAGGGCAAAGTTTAGAGGAGATGTGCAAGGGAAGTTTTTTTAATGAAAGCCTACTAGTGACACTAATAAAGATTATTGTATCTGTGTCCATAGCAATCAATGTTCATTGATGACTATGATTTTGAATACCTGTGCATTTGTTATTACATTCATATGTACGTGTTTATTACTGTGTACATAAGTGCATTGGTGATTCAGGGCAGAATTTAATGAAGGTGGGGGAAGCCAATGTTCACCATCAAAACTAGCGGTCTCCCTACTGACCCGATCATCAGGGGTTTTAATGGAATTAAGTCCCTAATTGGCTATGGGAATGCTGTCGCTGGGGCTCCCAGCTCCACGGGGGATAGTTAATTGCGCCCCCCCCCCCCCCCCCCCCCACCCAGAGGGGTCCCAAAGGCCAGTCAGAGGCTGGCAGCTCTCCATTGTCGGCAGCATCGCTAGGAGCAGTGACCTTACCAGCGATCGGTGTTAGATTTCTAGAGAAAAGCAAATGTGAGCAGGATTGGGAGTGAGGGATGTGTGGTCGGTTAGAGGAAAGGGCAGGGGTTGGCACTCTGCAGGCAGCCCCCTTTACAAAGCCAGATACACTCTCCCTCCCCCACACCACCTCCTCATGAGGCACTTTGTGCCTTTGAAACAAGAGACATCCTCTACTAGCATCCTGTAAGCACCCCAACATGCTTTGTTTCATCATCTCGTCGAAGGGCTTGTCCCTTGTCCCTTGTTGGTTGAACACCAGCAATGGTGAGATGAGGCCTATAGGCAGGCATTAATTGCCCACCTACAGGCCTGTGGCTTCTGAGCCTCTGTGGACAGTCCGCTCCAAACATTTACCATCCTCAAGGTAATTATATTTAACCTGACCATTCACTCCTAGCCATTCCCATCCCTCTCCCCCGCTGCCCCCGGCCCCGCCCCCCTATCAAATTAAACAGCACCAACACCCCCACATTCCCCGCAACCTTTACAATACGCTCCTGAATGGGGGCATTAAATTCTGCAGTGTGTGTGTGTGTTTGTAACAGTATTTGTCCAGGATATTGTTTGAAACCATCTGTCCATATGGGTCATTGTACCAAACAATTACAATAGCGACTGTTATCAAATCCTTACAAACAACTTCTGAAGAAACACATGGTGCAACCCGGGTCTTGGGACTCCATACTCCCCCCAACTGCTGGTCGGATGGTCGAACTACAACAGTAAAACCCGGGTCCTGGGACTCCATGTAACTTCTAATACATAAGCAGATCATAGACCATAGAATTTACAGTGATGCTGAACTACTTACATTATATACAGATGATAGTCTACCTATCATCACAACCCTGAGGAAGGCCACAATCAATCCCAGCCTCACTTGACCCAGAGTCGCAACGCAAGTGAATTAACCAATAATTTTTTTTAAATACCCAAAGTCTTTGGCCCTTGGCTGCCCAATAATTACAGTCACCAGGTTTTTAAATGAAAACACAATTACATTTTGTGAATAACAAGAACTTTGGGCAGCATGGTAGCATAGTGGTTAGCACAGTTACTTCACAGCTCCAGGGTCCCAGGTTCGATTCCCGGCTTGGGTCACTGTCTGTGCGGAGTCTGTACATTCTCCCCGTGTGTGCAACCAACCACTGTCGACGTAAACCGGGTGCTCCGGTTTCCTTCCACTGTCCAAAGGTGTGCTGGTTAGGTGGATTGGCCATGGTAAATTGCCCCCAGTGTCCAAAAAAAGGTTAATTGGGGTTACAGGGATAGGGTGGAAGTGTGGGCTTGGGTCGGGTGCTCTTTCCAAGGGCAGGTGCAGACCCGATGGGCTGAATGGCCTTCTGCACTATAAATTCCTTGACATCTATGACTTACATAATGAAATATAAAGCAAATAGAACTGGTTAACTAGTATCTAATTCCTAATTCCCCATTTCGACAGCCCACGCTCTACACACACACAAACACAAGACAAGCAAACACAGAGAGGAGGCGAGAGGTCAAAATCATAAATAAAAGGAAAAAGGAATCTTTGATTCAGATGCATTTTTCTAGTGCCTTACCGGCCTTCAAGCTTTGCTTTCCGTCCAAGGTTTTGCACTGTAGATTTATTCTGGTTTCTGTAGTTTCATAAATGCAGAAGTCACAACCTTTCTGGAGAAAGAGAGCAGGCTCCTGTCTCTTCACAGCATGTAATGGTTTCACTGTAGTTTCATTCATTCACAATCTCTGCAGCTCCTGAAATATAGAAGTTATACAGCTTCCTGGAGAAACATGGAGGAGAGAGAGTGAGCAGACCTTTGTCTCTCTTGTGTCTAGGTCTCAACTGAGCTCGCTGAGGTCTCAGAGAATCAGCCCAATGGGGTAGGATGCAATCACCACCTGTTACTGGTCAGAGTACGGCCTTTTGGCCAATTCATTGGCCACTAGCCAGTCAATCAAACCAAAATACTGGAAAGGATTCTGAGGTAGGATTTATGATTATTTAGAAAAATATAGTTTGCTTAAAGATAGTCAGCATGGCTTTGCGAGGGGCAGGTAATGCCTCACAAACCTCACTGAATGGTGATTTCAGTAAGGCATTTGATAAAGTTTCCCATGGTTGGCTCATTCAGAAAGTTAGGGGGCATGGGATGCAGGGAAATCTGGCTGTCTGGATACAAGAATTGGCTTTGGGCTTGTAATTGGAAGGTCCAACTTTAACCTGGTGTTGTAAGACTTCTTCCTGTACTCACCCCAGTCCAATGCCGGCATCTCCACATCGTATGAAGAAAGGTTGAGGGATCTCGGGCTTTTCTCACTGGAACGAAGAAGGAAGGGAGGTGACATGATAAAGGTGTACAAGGTGATGAGAGGCATATATAGAGTGGATAGCCAGAGACTTTTCCCCAGGGCGGAGATGGCTGTCATGAAGGGACATAATTTTAACGTGATTGGAGGAAGGTACAGGGGAAATGTCAGGGTTAGGTTCTTTACGTCGACAGTGGTTGGTGCGTGGAATGCACTGCCAGCGGAGGTGGTGGAGTCAGAATCATTCGGGACATTTAAGCGACAGGCACACGGACAGCAGTAAATTGAAGGGGTGTGCCCCCCCCCCCCGACAGGCCGGACGGCGGAGGAGCCGGAGCGGGAGCCGAGGAGACGGAGCCGAGGAGCCGGGGAGCCGAGGAGCCGGGGAGCCGAGGAGCCGGGGAGCCGAGGAGCCGGGGAGCCGAGGAGCCGGGGAGCCGAGGAGCCGGGGAGCCGAGGAGCCGGGGAGCCGAGGAGGCGGGGAGCCAAGGAGCCGAGGAGCCGGGGAGCCGAGGAGCCGGGGAGCCGAGGAGCCGGGGAGCCGAGGAGCCGAGGAGCCGAGGAGCCGAAGCCGAGGAGCCGGAGCCGAGGAGCCGGAGCGGGAGCGGAGGAGCCGGAGCGGAGGAGCCGGAGCGGCGACAGGGGGGCCCAACAGCAGCAGGTCCATCCCCTCTCCCTCCCCCCCCCCCCCCCCCCACGCGGGCCAGGAGCGGTGCGGCGGCGGCCCCTCTTCTCTCCCCCCCCCCCACGCGGGCCAGGAGCGGTGCGGCGGCGGCCCCTCTTCTCTCCCCCACCCCCACGCGACCCAGGAGCGGTGCGGCGGTGGCGGCGGCCCCTCTTCTCTCCCCCCCCCCCCCCCCCCCCACGCGGGCCAGGAGCGGTGCGGCGGCGGCCCCTCTTCCCTTCCCCCCCCCCCCCCACGCGGGCCAGGAGCGGTGCGGCGGCGGCGGCCCCTCTTCTCCCCCCCCCCCCCCCCCACGCGGGCCAGGAGCGGTGCGGCGGCGGCGGCCCCTCTTCTCTTTCCCCCCCCCCCCCCCCCAGCCAGCAGCGGGGACCCCCCCCCCCCCCCAGCCAGCAGCGGGGACACAACCCCCCCCCCCCCCCCCCAGCCAGCAGCGGGACACAACCCCCCCCCCCCCCAGCCAGCAGCGGGGACACAACCCCCCCCCCCCCAGCCAGCAGCGGGGACACAACCCCCCCCCCCCCCCCCCAGCCAGCAGCGGGGACACAACCCCCCCCCCAGCCAGCAGCGGGGACCCCCCCCCCCCCAACCAGCAGCGGGGACCCCCCCCCCCAACCAGCAGCGACCACCCCCCCCCCCAACCAGCAGCGACCACCGGCCCACTCGCCCCTCCCCCCCCCCCCCCCCCCCAACTGCTGTGACCACCACGTGGCAAAGACAAAGGGACTCTCTCTCCTGGTTGAGTGGGGAAAAAAAGAAAAAAGAGACTTGTATTTCTGTTCTTCCCAAAAGAAAACTGGTAAAGAGAAAAGGGGTAGGGGAAATAAATTAAAAAAAAAATATATATATATATACATATATAGATATATAATAATAAATAAAATAAAAATAGGGTGCGGAAAAGGGGGAAAAAGAAGAACAAGGAGAGAAGAAAAGATGAAGGGGAAGGGGGAGAAAAAAGTGCCAGAAAGGAGCCAAGAGAAAGGGGGCACCGGAAGTAGACTGGGCAAAGGGAAAGCCAGCTCGGGCGAACGAGTCAACACGCGAAGCGGCGGGAAGGATGCTTCGCCGCATCCAGAAGAGCTGGACGGGCGGGCAACCTCTCCCCTGGGGTTAGAGGGGGGCGTGAATTGGAAGGAAGCCTTTGCCGAGGTGGTGAGGGAGCAGCTGCAGGCATTCAAGGCAGAGTTAAAAGCAGACGCAGAGGCCGCAGCACAGGCAGCAGCGACCAGGGCCATGTCAGGGGTGCAGCAGGTTCTGACCAGATTGGAGAAGAAAGTGGATGCCCAAGGGAAGATACTGGAAACCCAAGGGAAGATACTGGAAGCCCAGGGGGCAACCATTAAAGAGCTGGAGAAGGCAGCGACTGACGCGAGCGACCGGGTCATATCCCTGGAGAGGGGAATGGTGAAACTGAGTGCAACACAGGGGAGCCTGAAGGGCAGGGTAGACGACCAGGAGATCAGCTCGAGAAGGCAAAATATCAAGATAGTGGGCCTGCCAGAGGGGATAGAGGGTAGAAGTCCCACAACATTCGTGGCTGCGATGCTGGGCTCCTTAGTGGGGCGGGAAACTTTTCCCACCCCACCGGAAATGGACAGAGCTCATCGGTCACTGCGCCCGAAGCCCAAGGAAGGGGAAAAACCGAGAGCAGTTATAGCCAGACTGCACCGGTACCGGGATAGGGAGACAATCCTGCGCTGGGCCAAGGAGAATAGAGCCTGCAATTGGGACGGGCACGCCATCCGAATCTACGAGGATTTTGGAGCGGACATAGCTAAGAGACGGGCGGAGTTCAACAGAGCGAAAGCAGCTCTCTATAAGAACAAAGTACGTTTTGGTATGCTGTACCCAGCAAAACTCTGGGTCACATACCAACACAAGGAATATTTCTTTACAGCCCCTGCCGAGGCGAATAAATTCGTCGAGGAGCACGGGCTGGAAAAACGCCATGGGAAGTAGGGACGAGGGGCCCATGGCAAGGAGACACGTCATGCCGACGGGGGGGTGGGGAGGGGCGAGGCAAAGCCAGCCCCCTCCCCCCTGGCAGAAACACCCAGAACGGAAAACAACCCAATGCCCTAGGGCCCGCTTCAGGTGGGAGGCCAGGCCCCGGCACGAGGGAACGGGAGTACTGGAGAGGGGAGAGGGGAAGCGGGACAGCAACCTCCGGGAGGGGAGCCACCGTGCTAGCAGGAAAGCTAGCGAAGGGGGCGCGCAACAGAGCAGGGCCGCAGCGCACCCCCAACAGGGGGGAAGGCGCCAGGCAGGGGAGGGGGAGGATCACCCATCAAAGGTGGGAGAGCAAATGGGGACAGGAATGGGGGAGAGAGGGGCAATGGAGGGGTACACAGGGGTATCCCCGAAAGGGATAGAGCGGGGGGGGGGGGCACCCGGGGGGCGAGAGACCAGGGAGGGGAAACGCAGGGACGAAGGGACAAAAGAGGCCAGTAAGGGAATAGGGCCACAAAGTGCCACAGACAAGGGCTCGAAACAGGGAACTGCTGCAAGCACCCACCCAGTACGGTCTGTGGGTGAAGGGGCCCCCCGGAGTGCAGGGGACTACCCGCGTGGCGGACACAAAGTGGACGGCCATGGCGGGTGTCCCCGGGACAAGGGGGAACCCCGGAGCGCAGGGACCCGACCGCATGGGGAGAGCAGTGATAGTGGACATCCTGGACGGCCCCCTAACATAGGGAAACCCCAGAGGGCAGGGGCGCGTCCACCGGACAAATATGGTTAACCCCACAGGAGCAAGGGGGCAGAAGCCCCCCACCAGAATAGTCACCTGGAACGTAAGGGGACTTAACGGCCCAGTGAAGAGATCTAGAGTCCTCACCCACCTTAGAAACATGAGGGCCGACATAGTCTTCCTCCAAGAGACGCACTTGAGGGAGCGGGACCAACTGCGGGTAAGAAAGGGCTGGGTGGGACAAACCTATCATTCCTGTTATGGGGCAAGGGCCAGGGGGGTGGCGATCCTGATTGGCAAGAGGACAATGTTTAGGGCGACAAAGACGGTTACGGACCCAGGGGGACGGTATGTCATGGTCAGCGGGGCCCTGGATGGGGCGCCGGTAGTTCTAGTTAACGTGTACGCGCCCAACTGGGACGACACGAGCTTCATCCAAAAGACCATGGCAGAAATCCCGGACATAGCGACGCACCGACTAATCATGGGGGGGGACTTCAACTGTGTACAGGACCCAACGACGGACAGATCAAACCCCAGAACGGGGAAAACCTCAAACATGGCAAGGGAACTCAGCCACTATATGGAGCAGATGGGAGCAGTAGACCCCTGGAGATTCGCCCACCCGGGGGAGAAAGAATTCTCTTTCTTCTCCCCAGTACACAACGTGTACACCAGAATTGACTTCTTTGTGGTGGGGAAAACGGTGCTTCCAGAGATAGACAAGGTGGAATACTCCGCAATTGTGATATCAGACCACGCTCCACACTACATGGATGTGCGGCTAGAGACGGGAAGGGCCCAGCGCCCCAAATGGAGGTTGGACGGTGCCTTACTAGCTGACAAGGCCTTCAGCGAAAGGATAGCGCAGGCCATAGCGGAGTACACTGAGATCAACCAAAACGGGGAGGTCTCACCCTCCACGTTCTGGGAAGCGCTTAAGGCCGTACTAAGAGGGGAAATCATAGCCTACAAAGCGCAAAGAGATAGGGAGGAAAGGGTGGCTAGGCAGAAGCTGGTCGACTCCATACTGGAGGTAGACCATAAATACTCCGAGGCCCCGACTGTAGAACTCCTGGCGGAGAGAAAAGAATTACAAAGGAACTTTGACCTGCTCTCCACCAGGAAAGCAGTACACCAACTCCGCCAGGCACGCGGGGCCCTATACGAACACGGAGACAAAGCCAGCCGCCTGTTGGCCCACCAGCTGAGAAAGCAGGCAGCCAGCAGAGAAATCGCGCAAATCAGAGATACCAGAGGCACGTTGGAAACAGAACCAGAGAAGATTAACAAAACCTTCAAGGCCTTCTACCAAGAGCTGTACACCTCAGAGCCCCCAACGGGGAAGGCTGGGATGAACCGGTTTCTTGACGGACTGAACATACCAGTTGTGGGAGAGGGCAGAAAACGGGATCTGGAAGCACCACTAGCACTGGGAGAGATCATGGAGAGCATTAGCTCCATGCAGGCGGGGAAGGCGCCGGGACCGGACGGATTCCCGGCGGACTTCTACAAAAAATTTGCGACAGCGCTGGCCCCGCACATGCGGGAGATGTTCACAGACTCGCTAGCTAGGGGCACGTTGCCACCCACGTTAGCACAGGCCTCAATCTCGCTGATACCTAAGAAAGACAAAGACCCAACGGAATGTGGGTCATACAGACCCATATCTCTGCTGAACGCAGACGCCAAAATACTGGCCAAAATCCTAGCCAAAAGGCTAGAAGACTGTGTACCTGAGGTGGTCACAGAGGACCAGACGGGCTTTGTCAAAGGTAGACAGCTGACCGCGAACATCAGGCGCCTGCTGAACGTGATAATGACCCCCTCCGGGGAGAGAACACAGGAGGTGATCGTCTCCCTGGACGCAGAAAAGGCCTTCGACAGAGTCGAATGGAAATACCTCATAGAGGTACTGGAGCGGTTCGGGCTTGGAACAGGGTTCACCGCTTGGGTAAAGCTCCTGTACAACGCTCCCATGGCGAGTGTACAGACCAACAATACCAACTCCCAATACTTCCAGCTGCACAGGGGCACCAGACAAGGATGCCCACTGTCCCCGCTGCTGTTCGCACTAGCAATCGAACCGCTAGCAATCGCGCTCAGGGCAGCAAAAAATTGGAGGGGGATCCGAAGGGGAGGTAGAGAGCACAGAGTCTCACTCTATGCGGATGATCTGCTCCTCTATATCTCGGACCCACAAAGCAGCATGGACGGAATCATCGCGCTCCTGAAAGAGTTTGGAGCCTTCTCGGGCTACAAACTCAACATGAGCAAAAGTGAGATCTTCCCATTACACCCGCAAGGGGGGGGGGCAGCACTAAAGGGGCTGCCGTTCAAACAAGCCCGACATAAATTCCGCTACCTGGGGATCCAAATAGCCCATGACTGGAAAGGGATCCACAAATGGAACCTCACCAGCCTGACGGAGGAAGTTAAAAAGGACCTGCAAAGATGGAACACACTCCCGCTCTCCCTCGCGGGGAGAGTTCAGACGATCAAAATGAACGTACTGCCCAGGTTCCTCTTCCTGTTTAGATCCATTCCGATCTACATCCCCAAGGCCTTTTTCAAAGCGCTGGACAAACTCATCATGGCGTTCGTATGGGGGGGTAAAAATGCTAGGATCCCAAAGAAGGTCTTACAAAAAACAAAAACCAGGGGAGGGTTAGCCCTCCCGAATCTACAATTCTACCACTGGGCAGCAACAGCCGAGCGAGTAAGGGGATGGATCCAGGAGCCAGAAGCTGAGTGGGTGCGTGCGGAGGAGGCCTCCTGCATGGGAACCTCCCTCCGGGCCCTCGCCACGGCAGCACTCCCATTCCCACCCAAAAAACACTCCAGCAGCCCAGTGGTGACAGCCACCCTCCAATCCTGGAACCAACTGCGGCAGCAACTTGGCCTGACCAAAATGTCGAACAGGGCTCCCATCTGCAACAACCATAGGTTCAAACCAGCACTGACCGACGCCACCTTCAAAAGGTGGAGGCAGGACGGGGGGACACTGTCAGTCAGGGACCTGTACACGGACGACAGGATCGCAACACTGGACGAACTGACAGAGAAATTTCAGCTAGCTGGGGGGAACGAGCTACGGTACCTGCAGCTCAAAAACTTCCTACGAAAGGAGACAAGGACGTACCCACAACCGCCACGACAGACACTACTGGAAGACCTACTGGACGCAAGTATCCTAGAGAAAGGGAACTGTAGTGACATGTATGACCGACTGGTAGATAGGGACGACACCGTACTGGACGCAACAAGGAGGAAATGGGAGGACGACCTGGGGATGGAGATCGGGTGGGGACTCTGGAGCGAAGCACTGCATAGGGTCAACTCCACCTCCACGTGCGCAAGGCTCAGCCTGACGCAACTAAAAGTGGTACATAGAGCCCACTTAACAAGAACCCGTATGAGTAGGTTCTTCCCGGAGGTGGAAGACAGATGTGAACGGTGCCAAAGAGGCCCGGCCAACCACGCCCACATGTTCTGGTCCTGCCCCAGACTCGTGGAGTACTGGACAGCCTTCTTCGAGGTAATGTCCAAAGTGGTGGGAGTGAGGGTGGAGCCATGCCCGATAGTGGCGGTCTTCGGGGTTTCAGAACAGCCAGATCTATTCCTGGGGAGGAGGGCGGACGCCCTTGCCTTTGCCTCCCTGATCGCCCGCCGTAGAATCCTGTTTGGCTGGCGGTCAGCAGCACCGCCCAGAGCTGCGGACTGGCTGTCCGACCTCTCGGAATCTCTCCAAATGGAGAAAATCAAATTTGCCATCCGAGGGTCGGACGACGGCTTCCACAGAACGTGGGAGCCATTCATGCGACTGTTCCGGGACCTATTTGTGGCCAATGTACAAGAGGAAGAATAGTCGGGGGAAGGTAGCGGGAGGGGGGGGGGGGGGGCTACAGGTTCGTTACGGGGGTTCGATGGCTAGCTAAGGCCCAAAACCAAGCTAAATAAACATGTTGAGGGGGGGAGGGGGGGGGGGGGGGGCGCAGTTACTACTACGAAGATGCTTACCTGTAAATATGTGTGTTAATTTTTGCGTGTTTGTTTTTGTTTGTTTTTTTTTTCTCTCTCCTAACAATTTGTAATTTGTTCAATATAAAATACGAAAACTGAATAAAAACATTTATAAAAAAAAAAAAATTGAAGGGGTGTAAGTTAGGTTGATCTTAGATTAGGATAAATGGTCGGCACAACATCGTAGGCCGAAGGGCCTGGACTGTGCTGTACTGTTCTATGCTCTATGTCTCCTGTTCAAACTAGCAGAGTGTTCTCTCCTGTAACTTCCGAATTTCTGCTGCTTGACTTAAAGATATATATCCATTAATCATCCATTAATCAAAAATGGTAACGGCAAAAGAAAATAAAGGGGAAATAAGGGAATAAACAGGAAGGGCCCTTACAATGTGCAGTAAGCTCTTCCATTCCAGCCAGTTTTTCTTGTTATAAATGCACTTAAACATCATGTATTAGAGTGCTACAGTGGGAGTATGGTGACTGGGGGAAATTCCGGGTTCGCTCTGCGTGGGGCAGCGCGGTAGCATTGTGGATAGCACAATTGCTTCACAGCTCCAGGGTCCCAGGTTCGGTTCCGGCTTGGGTCACTGTCTGTGCGGAGTCTACACGTTCTCCCCGTGTGTGCGTGGGTTTCCTCCGGGTGCTCCGGTTTCCTCATACAGTCCAAAGATGCGCAGGTTAGGTGGATTGGCCATGCTAAATTGCCCTTAGTGTCCAAAATTGCCCTTAGTGTTGGGTTGGGTTACTGGGTTATGGGCTTAGCGTGGAGGTGAGGACCTTGGGTAGGGTGCACGTTCCAAGAGCCTGTGCAGACTCGATGGGCCGAATGGCCTCCTTCGGCACTGTAAGTTCTATGATAAGGCTTGCAGCTGCAACTAGTTAATTAGATAAATGGATGAAGTCAGTTTTCAGAGGCTAGAGTCAGACAGTCTAAAGGTGAGCCAGCTTTCAGTGCTAACTTCGGGCTGTATTCGAGTGCTAAAGCGGGTGTTCAGAGACTGAGGGAGTTGGGTGAAGAGAGAGCAAGGTGCCCCTTTCATTTCCTCAAAGAGTGTGAGGGTTCAGGAGTTTACAAAGGGTGCAGCTGACTGGGTGCAGAGTTGGAGGGCGGAGTTCCAGTTGGTGAGTAAAGAGAGGAACTGACCTCGGCTGACTAAAAATCAAAAAGGTGACATCGCAGGAAAGCTGTGACCTGATTGGCTGGTAGGAAATCTGCACTCAATTTGAAAAGAAAACATTGTTCAACTAATTGAGCCTAATTAATTAATTAATCATAAGTATTGGGGTATCTAAACCAGAGGCAGGTGATTACCTCTCCTCACAGCTAATTACCTCCAACATCCTGGTAAATCTCTTTTGTAGCCTCTTCAAAGCCTCCACTTCCTTTTGATAGTGTGGCGACCAGAATTGAACACAATATTCCAAGTGTGGCCCAACGAAGGTTCTGCACAGCTGCAGCACGACTTGCCAATTTTTAAACTCAATGCCCCGGCCGATGAAGGCAAACATGCCGGAAGCCTTCTTGACTATCTTTCAGTGACCTGTGGACCTGTCCACCCAGATCCCTTTGCTTGTCAATGCTCTTCAGGGTTCTGCCATTTACTGTATGTTTCCCACCTGTATTTGACCTTCCAAAATGCATTACCTCACATTTGTTAAACTCTGGGTTAAAGTCTGGGTTAAACTCTATCTGCCATCTCTCTGCCCAAGTCTCCAACTGATCTATATTTTGCTGTTTCCTTTGACAGTCATCACTATCCACAATTCCATCAGCCTCTGTTTCATCGTCAAACTTACTAATGAGACCAGTTTACATTTTCCTCCAAATCATTTATATTTACTATGAACAACACGGGTCCCAGCACTGATGCTTGCGGAACACTAGTCTCAGCGCTCCATTCAAAAAAGCACCCTTCCACTGCTGCCCTCGGTCTCCTATGACTGAGCCAGAAACTCCACGGAGCTCAAAAAAACAGCAAAGTGGCATTGAATAGCGGGGTGATTCTTGGCGCTGCAGCCGCTGAGAAACACCCCACCAAATTCTTTGAGGAAGTGACAAAGTTAATTGATGAGGGAAGGGCTGTAGATGTCATATACATGGACTTTAGTAAGGCGTTTGATAAAGTTTCCAGGTTGATGGCAAAAGTGAATTCGGATCGGCTCAGGGTGTACTAGCTAGATGGATAAAGAACTGGCTGGGCAACAGGAGACAGAGAGTAGTGGTGGAAGGGAGTGTCTCAAAATGGAGAAAGGTGTTCCACAGGGCTCCGTGCTCGGACCACTGTTGTTTGTGATCTACATAAATGACCTGGAGGAAGGTATAAGTGGTCTGATTAGCAAGTTTGCAGATGATACTAAGATTGGTGGAGTTGCAGATAGCGAGGAGGACTGTCAGAGAATACAACAAAATATAGATAGATTGGAGAGTTGGGCAGCCAATGGCAGATGGTGTTCAATCCAAGCAAATGCGAGGTGATGCATTTTGGAAGATCAAATTCAAGAGAAGACTATATGGTCAATGGAAGGGTCGTGGGGAAAATTGATGTACAGAGAGATCTGGGAGTTCAGGTCTATTATACCCTGAAGGTGGCAACGCAGGTTGATAGAGTGGTCAAGAAGGCATACAGCATGCTTGCCTTTATCGGACGGGGTATTGAGTACAAGAGTAGGCAGGTCATATTACAATTGTGTAGGACTTTGGTTAGGCCACATTTGGAATACTGCGTGCAGTTCTGGTCGCCACATTACCAGAAGGATGTAGATGCTTTGGAGAGGGTGCAGAGGAGGTTCACCAGGACGTTGCCTGGTATGGAGGGTGCTAGCTATGAAGAAAGGTTGAGTAGATTAGGATTGTTTTCATTGGAAAGACGGGGGTTGAGGGGGGACCTGATTGAGGTCTACAAAATTATGAGAGGTATGGACAGGGTGGATAGCAACAAGCTTTTTCCAAGAGTGGGGGTGTCAGTTACAAGGGGTCACGATTTCAAGGTGAGAGGGGGAAAGTTTAAGGGAGATGTGCGTGGAAAGTTTTTACGCAGAGGGTGGTGGGTGCCTGGAACACTTTACCAGCAGAGGTGGTAGTGACAGGCACGATAGCATCATTTAAGAGGCGTCTGGACGGGTATATGAACAGGCGGCAAAGAGGGAAGTAGACCTTGGAAAATAGGAGACAGGTTTAGATAAAGGATCTGGATCGGCGCAGGCTGGGAGGGCCGAAGGGCCTGTTCATGTGCTGTAATTTTCTTTGTTCTTTGTTCAACCCCACCCAAATTTGTCTGCTAAATCACAGCCCAGGTCTTTTCCCTAAAGCTGGCCCTTGATAACTAAGCAGCAGCTCATTCATTTTACAAACTCTTATTTACCTTTCAGTCATGAAATCTTTAAGCACACTGAAGATGCATTTTAAAATGAAACCAAAAGAGCTTGTACATGTAACCACCTTTGTTCAACTGAATCTTACTAGAGTTTTACACTTTCTTACATAAAAATACTAAACTTAATTGACTGAAACATTTTAACATCCAACGATACAAACATTAATCATTAAAAGTGCCTCTACTTCCCGACAAATGTGTCTTTGTAATGTATTTATCCATATTAATGGCCATGTTTGCAGCTGTATATTCATGAAAATATGTATTTATATCCAGATATGTGTGCAGATTTGTAATTGCGTTGGACATGTAAATGTGTGAATTAATTTGTGTTTATACATATTAGTGAGCAGTTTTGGGCCCTGTATCTAAGGAAGGATGTGCTGGCCTTGTAAAGGGTCCAGAGGAGGTTTGCAAGAATGATCCCTGGAATGAACAGCTTGTTGTATGAGTGACCCTTGAGGACTCTGGGTCTGTACTCGTTTGAGTTTAGAAGGATGAGGGGGGATCTTATTGAAACTTAAAGGATACTGCGAGGCCTGGATGGACTGGATGTGGAGAGGATGTTTCCACTTTTAGGAAAAACTAGAACCAGAGGATATCATTTGAGACTAAAGGGATGATCCTTTAAAACAGAGACGGGGAGGATTTTCTTCAGCCAGCGGGTGGTGAATCTGTGGAACTCTGCCACAGAAGGCCGAGGAGGCCAAATCACTGAGTGTCTTTAAGGCAGAGATAGATAGGTTCTTGATTAATGAGGGGATCAGGGGTTATGGGGAGAAGGCAGGAGAATGGGGATGAGAAAAATATCAGCCATTATTGATCAGTGGAGCAGACTTGATGGCCAGAGTGGCCAATTGTCTATGATCATATGGTTTGGAACTATGTATATCCATGTTAACATATGTGTTTGTAACTGCTTCTCCATGTTAATAAGAACATAACGTAAGAATTAGGAGCAGGAGTAGGCCATATGGCCCCTCGAACCTGCTCCGCCATTCAAAGAGATCATGGCTGATCTCTTGCGGACTCAGCTCTACATTCCAGCCTGAACACCATAACCCTTAATCCCTTTATTCTTCAAAAATCTATCTATCTTTATCTTAAAAACATTTAATGAAGGAGCCTCTACTGCTTCACTGGGCAAGGAATTCCATAGATTCACAACCCTTTGGGTGAAGAAGTTCCTCCTAAACTCAGTCCTAAATCTACTTCCCCTTATTTTGAGGCTATGCCCCCTAGTTCTTCTTTCACCCGCCAGTGGAAACAACCTGCCTGCATCTATCCTATCTATTCCCTTCATAATTTTATATGTTTCTATTAGATCCCCCTCTCATCCTTCTAAATTCCAACGAGTACAGTCCCAGTCTACTCAACCTCTCCTCGTAATCCAACCGCTTCAGCTCTGGGATGAACCTAGTGAATGTCCTCAGCACACCCTCCAGCGCCAGTACGTCCTTTCTCAGGTAAGGAGACCAAAACTGAACACAATACTCCAGGTGTGGCGTCACTAACACCTTATACAATTGCAACATAACCTCCCTAGTCTTAAACTCCATCCCTCGAACAATGAAGGACAAAATTCCATTTGCCTTCTTAATCACCTGTTGCACCTGTGAACTAACTTTCTGCGACTCATGCACGAGCACACCCAGGTCTCTCTGCACAGCAGCATGTTTTAATAATTTATCATTTAAATAATAATCCCTTTTGCTGTTATTCCTACCAAAATGGATAACCTCACATTTGTCAACATTGTATTCCATCTGCCAGACCCTAGCCCATTCACTTAACCTATCCAAATCCCTCTGCAGACTTCCGGTATCCTCTGCACGTTTTGATTTACCACTCATCTTAGTGTCGTCTGCAAAGTTGGACACATTGCCCTTGGTCCCCAACTCCAAATCATCTACGTAAATTGTGAACAATTGTGTGCCCAACACTGATCCCAGAGGGACACCACTAACTACTGATTGCCCAGAGAAACACCCATTAATCCCCACTCTTTGCTTTCTATTAATTAACCAAACCTCTATCCATGCTACTACTTTACCCTGAATGCCATGCATCTTTATCTTATGCAGAAACCATTTGTGTGGCACCTTGTCAAAGGCTTTCTGGAAATCCAGATATACCACATCCATTGGCTCCCCGTTATCTACTGCACTGGCAATGTCCTCAAAAAATTCCACTAAATTAGTTAGGCAGGACCTGCCCTTTATGAACCCATGCTGCGTCTGCCCAATGGGACAATTTCCATCCAGATGCCTCACTATTTCTTCTTTGATGATAGATTGCAGCATCTTCCCGACTACCGAAGTTAAGCTCACTGGCCTATAATTACCCGCTTTCTGCCTACCTCCTTTTTTATACAGTGGTGTCACGTTTGCTTATTTCCAATCCGCTGGGACCACCCCAGAATCTTGTGAATTTTGGTAAATTAGCACTAGTGCATTTGCAATTTCCCTCGCCATCTCTTTTAGCACTCTGGGATGCATTCCGTCAGGGCCAGGAGACTTGTCTACCTTTAGCCCCATTAGCTTGCACATCACTATCTCCTTCGTGATAACAATCATGTCAAGGTCCTCACCTGTCATAGCCTCATTTCTATCAGTTAGTGGCATGTTATTTGTGTCTTCCACTGTGACGACCGACCCATATTTGTAGAAACTTTTACTATCTGTTTTTATATTCTGAGCAAGTTTACTCTCATAATCTATCTTACTCTTCTTTATAGCTTTTTTAGTAGCTTTCTGTTGCCCCCTAAAGATGTCCCAGTCCTCTAGGCTCCCACTAATCTTTGCCACTTTGTATGCTTTTTCCTTCAATTTGATACTCTCCCTTATTTCCTTATATATCCACAGTCGATTTTCCCTCTTTCTACCGTCCTTCATTTTCAATGGTATAAACCTTTGCTGAGCACTGTGAAAAATCGCTTGGAAGGTTCTCCACTGTTCCTCAACTGTTTCACCATAAAGTCTTTGCTCCCAGTCTACCTTAGCTAGCTCTTCTCTCATCCCATTGTAATCTCCATTGTTCAAGCACAAAACATTAGCCTTTGATTTTACCTTCTCACCCTCCATCTGTATTTTAAATTCCACCAAATTGTGGTGATCGCTCCTTCTGAGAGGATCCCTAACTATGAGGTCATGAATCAATCCTGTCTCATTACACAGGACTAGATCTAGGACCGCTTGTTCCTTTGTAGGTTCCATTACATACTGTTCTAGGAAACTATCGTGGATACATTCTATAAACTCCTCCTCAAGGCTGCCTTGACCGACCTGGTTAAACCAATCGACGTGGAGATTAAAATCCCCCATGATAACTGCTGTACCATTTCTACATGCATCAGTTATTTCTTTGTTTATTGCCTGCCCCACCATATCGTTACTATTTGGTGGCCGATAGACTACTCCTATCAGTGACTTTTCCGCCTTACTATTCCTGATTTCCACCCAAATGGATTCAACCTTATCCTCCATGGCACCGATGTCATCCCTTACTATTGCCCGGATGTCATCCTTAAATAACAGAGCAACACCACCTCCCTTACCATCCACTCTGTCCTTCCGAATAGTTTGATACCCTTGGATATTTAACTCCCAGTCATGACCATCCTTTAACCATGTTTCAGCGATGGCCACTAAATTATAATCATTCATGATGATTTGCGCCATCAACTCATTTACCTTATTCCGAATACTATGAGCATTCA
Organism: Scyliorhinus canicula; assembly: GCF_902713615.1. Lineage (NCBI taxonomy): Eukaryota > Metazoa > Chordata > Chondrichthyes > Carcharhiniformes > Scyliorhinidae > Scyliorhinus > Scyliorhinus canicula. Next base: position 100,485,636 of record NC_052162.1, on the reverse strand, counting down.
GGTAAAGTACATTTATGTTAGCTTTTATACCTCTGTTTTGAATCTTTTTTTTTTTAAATTTAGATTACCCAATTATTTTTTCCAATTAAGGGACAATCTCGCATGGCCAATCCACCTACTCTGTACATTTTTGGGTTGTGGGGGCGAAACCCACGCAGACACGTGGAGAATGTGCAAACTCCACACGGACAGTGACTCAGAGCCAGGATTGAACCTGGGACCTCAGCGCCGTGAGGCGGTTGTGCTAACCACTAGGCCACCGTGCTGCCCCTGTTTTGAATCTTAACACCTCGAACAGTAACCTCTCCTAAATTATATTTCCACTTAGCTTTTCTCCTAATTTTCCTTGTCGGTGAACCCATATCTTCATGTAACAACCTGCCACGTCGCTTACCATTTATGTTTTTACTTCCTGTTTTATTCCTTTTATTATTACTGGGCCTATTCACTGAGCTTCCCTCAGTCACTGTACCTTTTACTGTTGCCCTTTTAGATTTTTGACCATGGCTCCTGCGCGTTACACTTTCCCCCTTACTGCCTTTTGTTTCTGTCCCTGTTTTACTACCTTGCGACTTCCTCTATTGGTTCCCATCCCCCTACCACATTAGTTTAAACCCTCCCCAACAGCTCTAGCAAACACCCCCTGCTAGGACATTGGTTCCAGCCCTGCCCATGTGCAGACCATCCCGTTTGTACTGGTCCCACCTCCCCCAGAACGGGTCCAATGCCCCAGGAATTTGAATCCCTCCCTCTTGCACCATGTCTCGAGTCACGCATTCATCCTATCTATCCTGACATTCCTACTCTGACTAGCTCGTGGCACAGGTAGCAATCCTGAGATTACTACCTTTGAGGTCCTACTTTTTCGTTTAACTCCTAACTCCCTGCATTCAGCTTGCAGGACATTGTCCAGTTTTTTTACCTATATCGTTGTGCCTATGTGCACCATGACAGCTGGCTGTTCACCCCCCCCCCCCCCCCCCCCACCCACCCCTGAATGCCCTGCAGCCGCTCCGAGATATCCTTCACACTTGCACCAGGGAGGCAACATACTATTCTGGAGTCTCGCTTGCGTCCGCAGAACTGCCTGTCTATTCCCCTTACGATTGAGTCCCCTATCACTATAGCCCTGCCATTCTTCTTCTTGCCCTGCTGTGCAGCAGATCCAGCAACGGTGCCATGAACCTGGCTGCTGCTGCCTTCCCCTGGTGAGCCATCTCCCCCAACAGTATCCAAAGCGGTATATCTGTTTTGCAGGGAGATGACCGCAGGGGACACCTACACTGCCTTCCTACTCTTGCTCTGTCTTTTGTTCACCTATTTTCTGTCTCCCTCAGTAACTTTCACCTACGGTGTGACCAACTCGCTAAACGTGCTATCCATGACGTCCTCAGCATCGCGGATGCTCCAAAGTGAGTCCATCCGCAGCTCCAGAGCCGTCAAGGGGTCTAACAGGAGCTGCAACTGGACACACTTCTTGCATGAGAAGGAGCCAGGGACAGTGGAAGTGTCCCTGATCTGCCACATCGCACACGAGGAGCATGGCACGGGTCTGGGATCTCTTGCCATGTCTTAAACCTTTGGTTAACTTCAACAACTACAATTTAAAAAAAAAACACGAAGAAAAAATAAATAAATATACCAATAAAAAGAAATAAGAAGAAGTACTTACCAGTCACTTACCAGAGAAAAAAAGCACCTCCTGCCCCCCAAGCTTCGAATTTCCACCTCTCTTCAAATTCCTAAACTCACGGGCAGCACGGTTGCATAGTAGTTAGCACAATTGCTTCACAGCTCCAGGGTCCCAGGTTTGATTCCCGGCTCGGTCACTGTCTGTGCGGAGTCTGCACGTTCTCGCTGTGTCGGCGTGGGTTTCCTCCGGGTGCTCCGGTTTTCTCCCACAGTCCAAAGATGTGCGGGTTAGGTGGATTGGCCATGATAAATTGCCCTTAGTGTCCAAAAAATGTTAAGTGGGGGTTATTGGGTTACGGGGATACGGTAGGTACATGGGCTTCAGTAGGGTTCTCTTTGTAAGGGCTGGTACAGACTCGATGGGCGAAATGGCCTCCTTCTGCAATGTAAATTCTATGACACTCTTAGCTGTGTCTCACTCTGGCTGTGTCTTCTCTGGCTCACTGGGAGAACTTAATGCGTGTGTTTGTAACTCTTTTCATCCATTTAAATGTGTATTTGTAATTGTCCTTATCCATATTATTGTATGCATTTGTAATTGTGTTTTTCAATGTTAATGTGTATTTGTAACTGTGTTCATCCATGTTAATGTGAGTCTGTAATTGTGCTTATCCTTGTAAATGTGTATTTGCAATTGTGCTTATCCATGTTATTGTGTGTTTGTTACTGTTTTCATCCATATTAATATGTGAGTTTCAATCATTGTTTGTCCATTTTAATGTATGATATGTTAAAGCATGTGTTTATAACTGTGTTTACCAATGTAAATGTGTGCTTATAACTGTGTTCATCCATTGTGGTAATTTCAGACCACAAAGTAGATGGACGAATGCATTGTCTTTATATAAATAAATGTCAAAGTTTAACCATATATAAATAAATGACAAAGTTTAACCATAACGGTAACACAGCAGAACAGTAGTAACCTAACAGTAGAACAGGGGCCTCACGGTAGCATGGTGGTTAGCATCAATGCTTCACAGCTCCAGGGTCCCAGGTTCGATTCCCGGCTGGGTCACTGTGTGGAGTCTGCACGTCCTCCCTGTGTGTGCGTAGGTTTCCTCCGGGTGCTCCGGTTTCCTCCCACAGTCCAATGATGTGCGGGTTAGGTGGATTGGCCATGCTAAATTGCCCGTAGTGTAAGGTTAATGGGGGATTGTTGGGTTACGGGTATACGGGTTACGTGGGTTTAAGTAGGGTGATCATTGCTGGGCACAACATCGAGGGCCGAAGGGCCTGTTCTGTGCTGTACTGTTCTATGTTCTAACCGTTAACAACTGTGAAAACTGGAGCTCCGATAAAACTACTCTGAAAAAGCCCACACATGCTCACAACACTCAATAGATGCCAGAGTAACATTTATAGAGGAGAAAGGCTTAGAAGATCATTCTGGACTCAACATGATGCTCTGTAACACTTTTAATTTTAGGCCTCAAACAGGACAGAAATACAACAAAAGTAATGTCTGAACTATGCCAGAGTCAGGAGCTTTGGATTGCATTGTGACTTAAGCAATACCACTGGTGAATCTTATAACGGTCTGAAATCACAGCTGAAGGCGTAGATTGAGTACCTGAATGTTCCTCTTCCACTGATAATATGCTAGGTGTGCATAGCAATAAAAAAGGGGCAGCCACACTACAAAGACTATGCTGAAGACCCCCAGATAGTGGGAGGGAGTTAGCAGAGCAAATATCTAGTCAGATTTCTGAGTGAAAAAAACAATAGGGCAGTTATCGTTGGGATCTTGCGATCCCAAGGCATACAAGGCTATGGGCCAACTGCTGCGAAATGGGATTAGAATAATTAGAACGTAGAATAGCGAATTTACAGTGCAGAAGGAGTCCATTCGGCCCATCGAGTCTGCTCCGGCCCTTGGACAGAACGCCCTACTTAAGCCCATACCTCCTCCATATTCCCGTAGCCCAGTAATCCCACGTAACCATTTTTGACATTAAGGGCAATTTAGAATGGCCAATCCACCTAACCTGCACATCTTAGGTCTGTGGGAGGAAACCGGAGCACCCGGAGGAAACCCACGGAGACACGGGGAAAAAATACAGACTCCGCATAAACAGCGACCAAAGGCGGGATTCGAACCTGGGACCCTGGCTCTGTGAATCAACACTGCTACCGTGCCGCCCCTCATTAAATTTGACCGACGCAGACTCAATAGGTCTAAGGGCCTTTTCTGTGCTGTTTGACACTGTAACTCTATGGCTTCAACTACCCTGATATCAATTGGGATATGAACCGTAAATTCTAGAGCAGTAGAATTCTAGAGCAGTAGAGGAGTGCTACTCCAGGAAATGAGGCTGGGCATGTGGATGAAGTAGCAGTGGGGAGCCAAGTTTTAAAAATTCTTTATGGGATGTAGCCATTGCTGACTGGGCCAACATTTATTGCCCATCCCTAATTGCCCTTGAACTGAATGATGTTAAAGAGGTCATTTAAGAGTCAAGCACATTGTTGTGGGCCTGGAGTTGCACCTAGTCCTGACCTGGTCAATATGGCAGATTCCATCCTTAAAAAGCATTAGTGAACCAGATGGGTTTCTACGACAATCGACAATGGTTGTTCGACTTTTAATTCCAGATTTCTTTTATTGAATTTAAGTTCCACCCCCTACCACGGAGCGATTTGAATCTCGGTCCCCAGAACATGACAAGGCCAATGCACCACTACCTCCCCTTGAGGTTTTGGAGATTGAGAACTTTATATAATTAGATCTAGCACCATTATGTCCTTATCGTTGGGTACTTGCGATCCCAAAGTACAAAGATAGAACTGGAGTCAAAGTTCTAAATTGGGGAAAGACAGATTTTACAGAGCTGTGAGGTGAGCTGGTGAGAGTGGGCTGGATACAGCTGGAAAAAGTCAATGGTGAATAACTAAGGAAAAGTTAGGGTCTGTCAGAGAGGTACATGGTAAATTGTGGGTTGATTCAGAAGATGGGCAGCCCGGTAGCACGGTGGTTAGCATAAATGCTTCACATTCAGCTCCAGGGTCCCAGGTTCGGTTCCCGGCTGGATCACTGTCTGTGCGGAGTCTGCATGTCCTCCCTGTGTGTGCGTGGGTTTCCTCCGGGTGCTCCGGTTTCCTCCCACAGTCCAAAGATATGTGCGGGTTAAGTGGATTGGCCGTGCTAAATTGCCCGTACTGTCCTAAAAAGTAAATTAAGGGGGGGGGGGGGGGGGGGGGGTTTGTTGGGTTATGGGTATAGGGTGGATACGTGGGCTTGAGTAGGGTGATCATGGCTCGGCACAACATCGAGGGCCGAAGGGCCTGTTCTGTGCTGTACTGTTCTATGTTCTATGTGGGCAGGGTTTTCAGTGAATACTTTGTCTGTCTTCACTGAGGAGCGGGATGATTCAGATATTCTAGTTATAGAGGAGAAGTGTGACACATTCTCTACAATAAAGATAGTGGTTGGGATTCTCCTTTCCAGTGACAAAGTCCCCACGCCGGCAGGAGAACTGGTGCCAACCACTCCGTCGTCAACAGCCTCCGAAAAGTTTGGCACCAGCTCGTGCTGAAGGGACTACATGAGTTCGCACATGCGCCAATGGCCCGACGTGATCTCGCGCACGCACAGAACCGCCAGCATGGTTTCGAGCATGCGCAGTCTGGCCGGCGAATTCTGATCCATGCACAGGGGGTTGCCTTCTTCGCGTCAGCCATGGCGGAGCCCCACAGGAGCCGGAGCGGAAGGAAGTTCTCCCACGGCACAGGCCCCCCGCAGATCAGTGGGCCCCGATCGCGGGCTAGGCCACCGTGAGGCCCCCTCCCCGGGTCAGATCACCCCATGCCCCCCTCCCCCTTCCCCCTTCACCCCTGAGGACCGCCCAAGCCGACTTACCTGCCAGCTCCCGCCGTGTGGGACCATGCCTAACACACGCTGTCGGGACTGGCCAAAAACGGACAGCCGCTCAGCCCATCCGTGCGCGGAGTATTGCCGGCGGGGGGGTCGGAGAATCCCGCTGCACGAGAGAGGAGGTACTGGATGGACTGACAACCTTAAAGCTGGATAAATCACCAGGGCCGGATGGATTATATCTCAGGCATTTGAAGGAAGCCAGGGAGGAAATAACGGATGGCCTTACGATAATTTTCTAATCCTCAATAGACACAGGTGAGGCACTAGAGGATTGGAGGTCTGCAAACGTTGTGCCATTATTTAAAAAGGGTGCGAAGGATCGGCCAGAAAACTATAGGACGGTCAATCTGACCTCCGTGTTGGGCAAATTATTGGAAACAATTCTGAGAGACAGGATAAACTGTCATTTAGAAAGGCACAGAATAATCAGGGATTGCCAGCATAGTTTTGTGAGGGGAGATTCTGTTTTAGAACATAGAACAGTACAGCACAGAACAGGCCCTTTGGCCCTCGATGTTGTGCCGAGCGATGATCACCCTACTTAAACCCACGTAACCCGTATACCCGTAACCCAACAATCCCCCCATTAACCTGACACTACCGGCAATTTAGCATGGCCAATCCACCTAACCCGCACATCTTTGGACTGTTGGAGGAAACCGGAGCACCCGGAGGAAACCCACGCACACACGGGGAGGACGTGCAGACTCCACACAGACAGTGACCCAGCCGGGAATCGAACCTGGGACCCTGGAGCTGTGAAGCATTGATGCTAACCACCATGCTACCGTGAGGCCCCAGTTTATTAACTGTATAGAATTTTTTGAGGAAGTAACAGGGAGAATTGATGAGGGCAGTACAGTGGCTAGATGTGGTCAACCAAAGAGTAGAGTCAAGGCATGAGAGAAAGGTACTAATATGGGAAATGATAAACAGATTATGACTGATTTTGCTGATGACGCAAAACTGGTGGAATTACGAGCAGGGTGCAAGGAAGCCTCAAGGTGATTTAAGACTAGCGTATATACACCTTGGTTATACACTTTGTTGTGAAAAGGAGAAAGGAAGGGTATTATTCAGTGATATGTTGGAAAGTGAGGATGTACAAAGGGACTTGGTTGTCCTTGTACACCACAATGGAAGTGCTGAGGCACGCAGCAAGCAGTTAGGAAAGAAAATAGTATGTTGGCCTTCATTGCAAGAGGATTTGAGTTCCAAAGTAGAGATGTTTTACTGCAGTTATTCAGGATCTTGGTGAGAACACACCTGGTATGTTACATCCAGTGTTGGTCTCTCTACCTAAGGAAGGATATACTTGTCATAGAGGGAGTGCAGCTGAGGCTCACTAGGTTAATACCAAGGTTACGCGTAGGACAGTCTGAAAGAAAATATCACGCTGGCTTATCAGAAAGGTGTGGCAATAATCATGGGGAATTTTAATCTAAATATAGGTCACTGTCTGTGCAGAGTCTGCGCGTTCTCCCTGTGTCTGCGTGGGTTTCCTCCCACAAGTCCTGAAAGAAGTGCTGTTAAGTAATTTGGACATTCTGAATTCTCCTTCCGTGTACCCGAATAGGCGCCGTAATGTGGCGACGAGGGGCTTTTAACAGTAACTTTATTGCAGTTACTTGTGACAATAAAGATTATTATATTATATTATAGACTGGAAATATCAGATGGGAATAGGTAGGCTGGATGAGGAGTCCACAGAATGTTTTCAGGATAGTTTCTTAGAACAGCATGTTCTGGAGTTAACCAGAGAGCAGGCTGTACTAGACCTGGTATTGTGCAGTGAAATGGGATTATTTGATAATCTTATAATGAAGACACCCTTGGGTAGCAGTAATGATGATATGATTGAATTTTACATTCAGGTTGAGGGAGAAAAGAGTGTGTCCAAGACTAGTATTCTAAACATAACTCCCACAGAGACACCTAACTGCAGTGACTCTACCCCCCCCCCCCTCCCCGCCAGAGAGCCCCAAACTAGGGTGACCACCACAGAGATCCCCTAACTAGGGTGACCACCACAGAGATCTCCTAACTAGAGGGACCTTGGCGTGCTTGTCATTAGATCTCTGAAGGCAGAAGGGCAAGATTAATAAGGTGGTGAAAAAGGCTTCTGGGACACTCGTTTTTATCAATCAGGCCACTGCTGGAGTACTGTGTGCAATTCTAGTCGCCACATTATAGGAAGGATGTAATTGCATTGGAGGGGGTGCAGAGAAGTTTCAACAGGATGCTGCCTGGGATGGAACACAGGAGTTATGAAGAGAGGTTGGATAGGTTGGGTTGTTTTCTCTGGAGTGGAGAAGTCTGAGGGGTGACCTGATTGAGGTGTACAAGTCAAAATGCAGTGCCAGCAGAATTTTTGAATATTCTTAAGGCAGAGCTAGATAGATTCTTGATTAACAAGGGGGTGAAAGGTTGTTGGCGGTCAGACGGAATGTGGGTGAAGTTAAAATCATGTCAGCCACAATCCTATTGAAGGGTGAGCTGGCTCAAGTGGCTGAGTGGCCTACTCCTGCTCCTAATTCATAAATTTGGATAAATGTGAGATCACATGGTATACAGGGGAAGGTGGCATGTTTGATTCAATATTGACGCAATGACAGGAAATGATGGGTAATGGTCGATGGATGTTTTGAGAATGGAAAACCGTTTGCAATGATGTTCCGCCGGATTCAGTGCTGGGACCTTGCTGTTTGTTGTATTTATTAAGGATATAGAGTTAAATGTGGGTGATGGGATTGGGAACTTTGCAATTGACTGTGTAATTGACAATGAAGAGGAAAGCTGTTGACTCCAGAATGGTATTAATTGTTTGGGTGAGAGGGCAGAGAAGTGACAAATATAATTCAATTCTGAAAAGTGTAAAGTAATGCATTTGGAGAGGACATGCAAAGCAAGGGATACTCAATAAATAGGTAGATATTGAGAGAGGTTGAGGATGTGGCAAAGAGTCATCCAGACTTGAAACGTTAGCTCCGTTCTCTCTCCAGACCTGCTGTGATTGTCCAACATTTTCTGTCTTTGTTTCACATTCCAGCATCCGCAGTAATTTGCTTTTATCTGGCTGGAATGATGGAATTATATAGGCCACAGCTGGAGTTTTGTACAGTTCTGGTCACCACATTACAGGAAGGACACTCTCTGGAGAGAGTGCAGAGGAGATTTACAGGAATGTTTCCAGGGCTTGAAAATTGCGGCTTTGAGGAGAGATTGGACAGGCTGGAGATGTTGTCCTCAGAACAGACCTAATTGAAGTCTACAAAATGATGAGGAGCCGAGAAAGGGTAGATTAGAAAGAGGTATTTCCCCTTACTAAGGGTTTAGTTGCCAGAGGGCATTGATTTAAGGTGATTGGTAGAAGGATTAGAGGGGACGGGAGGAAAACATTTTCACCCAGAGGGTGGTGGGTGTCTGGAATTCACGGCCTAAATTGGTGGTTGAGACTGAAAGGCTTAACTCATTTAAAAGGTACCTGGATTTGCACCTGAACCTGGAAAGACCGGGAGCGGAACCTGGAAAGTGGGATGAAAATGAACGGCTACATTCCTGTTTTCTCTTCTTTGGCCGGCGAAGACATGATGGGTTGAATGGTCACTTTCTGCACCATAACATTTTAGTGATTCTATATAGCATTTTATATGACTAACAGATGTCTCAAAGTTCGTTACAGGAAATAATGCATGTTGTGGTAGGGTATTTGAACTTCCACTATATTGACCGGGATTCACTTAGTACAAGGGGCTTGGATGGCAGAGTTTGTAAGGAGTCAGGAAAGTTTCTTTATGCAAGATGTAGATAGTCCAACTCGGGAAGGGACAGTAATGGACCTGGTATTGGGGAATGAGCCTGGACAGGTGGTTGAGGTTTCAGTAGGGGTACATTTTGGGAGTAGTGACCACAATTCTGTATGTTTTAAGGTACTTTTGGATAGGGGTGAGGGTAACCCTCTGGTTAAGGTGCTAAACTGAGGAAAGGCAAATTACAATAACATTCGGCAGGAGTTGAAGAATTTGGATTGGGTGCGGCTGTTGGAGGGTAAATCAACATCGGACATGTGGGAATCTTTCAAGCGACAGTTGATTAGGATTCAGGAAAGTCATGAAGGATAAGTATGGGGCCTTGGACAACAAGGATATTGTGAACCTCATCAAAAAGAAAACGGAGGCTTTTGTATGGGTCCTAGAAGGGTGGGCACAGTCAAAATCTTTGAGAAGGATAACGAAAATAGTGAAGAACTTATGAGGGAAATTAGGAGGGCTAGAAGGGGTCATGCAAAGTCCATGGCAAGTAGGATTAAGGTGAACCGCAAAACTTTTTATTCATATGTCAAAAGCAAAATGGTGGCCAGGGAAAGGGTTGGATCACTAAAGGACAGTGAGGGGAATCTATGTGTGAAGCAAGAGGAAATGGGCGATGCACTAAATGAGTACTTTGCATCAGTGTTCACCAACGAAAAGGACTTTGTGGAAGATGATTCTTGGGTAGGGTGTGTGAATAGTGTGAGTCATGTTGACATCAAAAAGATGGAGGGATTGGATACTTTAAAAGACATTAATGTATATAAGACTCTTGGGCCTGATGGGATTTACCCCAGAATACTGAAGGAAGCAAGAAAGAAAATTGCTGGAGCCTTGACTGACAGGTTCGTATCCGCATTGGCTGAAGTCCCAGAGGACTGCAGAATAGCTAATGTGGTACCGCTGTTTAAGAAAGGCAACTGGGAAAATCAGGGAAACTACAGATCGGTGAGCCTCACATTGGTAGTAGGTAAATTATTGGAAAAAAATTCTCAGTGGCCGGATTTATACCCATTTGGAAACAAATGGACTCATTCGCGATAGACGGCATGATTTTGTGAAGGGAAGGTTGTGCCTCACTAACTTGTTTGCGTTTTTTGAGGAGGTGACAAAGATGATTGATGAGGGGAGGGCAGTGTATGTCGTTTACATGGACTTCAGTAAAGCCTCTGACAAGGTGCCTCATGGCAGACTGGTACAAAAGGTGAAGTCACACGGGATCAGAGGTGAGCTGGCAAGATGGATACAGAACTGGCTTAGTCATAGAAGGCAGAAGGCAGAGGGTAGCAGGAGAAGGGTGTTTTTCTGAATGGAATTTTGTGGCTAGTGGTGTTCCGTAGGGATCAGTGCTGGGGCCTCTGTTGTTTGTAGTGAACATGAACTGTTTGGAGAAAATGTAGCTGGACTGATTAGTAAGTTTGCAGATGACACCATCTGGGCTAAGACATGGGCAGAGAAATGATAAATGGAGTTTAATTTGGGCAAATGTGAGGTAATGCATTTTGGTAGGTCTAACATCAAAGAGAAATATACTGACAATGGCAAAACTCTCAGGAATATAGGAAGTCAAAGAGATCTGGGCGTACTGGTCCACAGATCTTTGAAAGTGGCAACACAAGTGGACAAGGTCGTCAAGAAAGCATATGGAATGCTTGCCTTCATTGGACGGGACATCGAGTATAAAAACTGGTAAGTCATGCTACTTTTATAGAACTTTGGTAAGGCTGCACTTGGAATATTACACACAATTCTGGTCACCACACTACCAGAAGGATATGGAGGCTTTGGAGAGGGTGCAGAGGAGGTTTACCAGGATGTTGCCTGGACTGGAGTGTGTTTAATATGCGAGAGGCTGAATAGCCAGTGAGTGCCAGGGGAGTTTGCGGATGCAGATCCATTAATGGCGTTCAAAAGGCATCTCGATAAATACGTGGATAGGATGGGTATCGAGGAATATGGCTCAAGGAAGTGCTGAGGGTTTTGGCCAAGGGTGGGATCATGACCAGGACAGGCTTGAAGGGTTGAAGGGACTATTCCTGTGCTGTTTTGTTCTTTGAAATGTAGGCACTGCTGTAATCTAGGAATTCATCTTGGATTGTGCACTGATATCTTATTCTGCTATCCTCATTTACATTGAAACTCACTTTATCCAGGGAACAGGGTATCGGTCATGCAGGTGGGTTCTGTCAAAGATCTTAGTGGGCATAATAGTAGACACAGTCAAGTTCTATTCAAGAACTAAAAGCTTCTATTATTTAATGATTTTACAAATTACAGTGAAGGGATATTTCACTACATTCTTGAACTGCTCTCTGAATTTAGTCTGGGTGACTGCGTAAATACAAGTATTTGTGCAGCAACTCAGAAGCTGGAACATATAGCCAGTTTCTTGTACAATCCCATTAATAGATCCAACATCACCGAGAAAATACCATATCCGATTCCATATGAAATATACCATAAAATTTGACCATAATAATATAAAATTCCCAGAGATAACAAAAAGTAAAATGATAGATTTCTTTCGACTCTCCATTTCTGGGTCTCTGGGTTTCTCCCCACTGTTGTGAGCCCGGAGTCTCCTACGGGCTCTGCTGCTCACTAAAATGTATCTAACAGTTAAAGCATTGAGCAGCAGAACCAGAGCAAATGGGATACATGGAGTAAGAATGTAATGAAGCAGTTCAACTATTGCCCACAGCAGTGATTGTGTATTTTCATCTGAAACATTGCAAAACCATGGACTATTATCAAGTTCATACTTACTCGTATACATAAAATACCAGAAAATATTCTTTAAGCAGCTGAGGACAGTCACTGTTCCCAGAACCACAGTTGCCATTTTCTCAGTGCAATATTTAGTTTTCAACTTCTGGGAACAAATGGCCACAAATCGGTCAAAGGTGAAACTGACAGTGAACCAGACAGAGCAATCGGTGACTGCATAAAGTAGGACAGCATGAATATTACAGACTGGGATGTACAACACAAAATGAAACTGTTCCCAATAAACAATTGGAATATGTCTCAATATCAAGTCGAGGATAATAATCAGTAAATCCGCCACTGCCATGGCCACCAGGTAGCAGGTAACACATTTGGAGAGACCACACTTTCTTTGAGATAAGATAATAATTGTCACTATGTTAACTGTGAGGAAGAGAAATGAACAGGTAAGTTAGACATCATACTGGGAGCAAATGCTGCAGCATCGTGTACTTTGAGATCATATGCAACTTGTTTCAGACATTCAATTATGAAATTTAAATCCTTTACCTGTGCATGAATGGGAATAAATACAACATAAAAGTTACAGTCACTAACTTGAGGATATGGAAAAGATGATTGATAAGGGAAGGGCAGTAAATGTTGTTTACAAGGACTTCAGTAAAGCCTTTGACAAAGTCCTTCATGGCAGACTGGTACAAAAGATGAAGTCACACAGGACCAAAGGTGAGGTGGTGAGATGGATGCAGAACTGGCTCGGTCACAGAAGGCAAAGGGCAGCAGTGGAAGGGTGTTTTTCTGAATGGAAGTTTGTGACTAGTGGTGTTCCACAGGGATCTGTGCTTGGGGAGAAGACAGGAGAATGGAGATGAAAAACTACCAGCCATGAGTGAATGGTGGAGCAGACCCGATGGGCCCAGTGGCCTAATTCTGCTCCTATGTCTTACGGTCTTGTGGTATTGGACCTCTGTTGTTTTTAGCATCCATAAATGATTTGGAGGAAAATGTAGTTGGTCTGATTAGTAAGTTCGCGGATGACACCAAGTTTGGTAGAGTGGCAGATAGTGTTGAGGATTGTCAGAGGAGAAACAGGACATAGACAGGTTGGAGACTTGGGCAGAGAAATGGCAAATGGAGTTTAATCTGGACAAATGTGAGATAATGCATTTTTGCAGGTCTAACATAGAGGGGAAATATACCGTAAATGGCAAAACTCTGAGGAATATAGAAAGTCAACGGGATCTGGGCATTCGGGTCCACAGATCTTTGAATGTGGCAACACAAGTCGACAAGGTAATCAAGAGGGCATATGGTATGCTTGACTTCATTGGATGGGACATTGAGTATAAAACTGGCAATTCATTCTGGACGTGTAGAGAACCTTGGTAAGGCTGCCCTTGGAATGTTGCGCACAATTCTGATCGCCACACTACCAGAAAGATGTGGAGGCTTTGGAGAGGGTGCAGAGGAGTTTTACCAGGATGTTGCCTGGTCTGGAGGGTGTTAGCTTTGTGGAGAGCCTGAATAGATTAGGACAGATTTCATTAGAACAACGGAGGTTGATGGGCCGCCGATAGTGGTCTACAAGATTATGAGCGATATGGATAGAGTGGAGGCAGGCACTCTTTCCCAGGGTGGAGGGATCAGTCACCAGGGGCATAAGTTTAAAGTCCATGGAGCCACATTTACAGGAGATACATGAGGCAGTTTTTTTTACACAGAGGGTGATGAGTGCCTGGAATGCGCTGCCAGGGGAGGTTGTGGAAGCAGATACATTAACTGCTTTCAAAATGCATCTTGAGAAATACATGGATAGGATAGGTATGGAGGGATACGCCACAAGGAAGAGCTGAGGGTTTTGGCAAAGTGTGGTATCATGAAGCTTGGAGGACCTGTGCTGTATTGGTCTTCTTTGTTGTTCTTCTTTTTTGATGTCTGATCAAGGAGAGATTAAATTATTTAACTATATTTTGATCACATTAGAAGCCTGTCAGAGGTAACAGAAATGTAAGTGACCGGAGCTTTTATAAATGACCTAGAGGAGGGCGCAGAAGGATGGGTGAGTAAATTTGCAGACGACACTAAAGTCGGTGGAGTTGTAGACAGTGCGGAAGGATGTTGCAGGTTACAGAGGGACATAGATAAGCTGCAGAGCTGGGCTGAGAGGTGGCAAATGGAGTTTAATGTGGAGAAGTGTGAGGTGATTCACTTTGGAAAGAATAACAGAAATGCGGAATATTTGGCTAATGGTAAAATTCTTGGTAGTGTGGATGAGCAGAGGGATCTCGGTGTCCATGTACATAGATCCCTGAAAGTTGCCACCCAGGTTGATAGGGTTGTGAAGAAGGCCTATGGTGTGTTGGCCTTTATTGGTAGAGGGATTGAGTTCCGGAGCCATGAGGTCATGTTGCAGTTGTACAAAACTCTAGTACGGCCGCATTTGGAGTATTGCGTACAGTTCTGGTCGCCTCATTATAGGAAGGACGTGGAAGCTTTGGAACGGGTGCAGAGGAGATTTACCAGGATGTTGCCTGGTATGGAGGGAAAATCTTATGAGGAAAGGCTGATGGACTTGAGGTTGTTTTCGTTAGAGAGAAGAAGGTTAAGAGGTGACTTAATAGAGGCATACAAAATGATCAGAGGGTTAGATAGGGTGGACAGCGAGAGCCTTCTCCCGCGGATGGAGGTGGCTAGCACGAGGGGACATAGCCTTAAATTGAGGGGTAATAGATATAGGACAGAGGTCAGAGGTGGGTTTTTTACGCAAAGAGTGGTGAGGCCGTGGAATGCCCTACCTGCAACAGTAGTGAACATGCCAACATTGAGGGCATTTAAAAATTTATTGGATAAGCATATGGATGATAAGGGCATAGTGTAGGTTAGATGGCCTTTAGATTTTTTCCATGTCGGTGCAACATCGAGGGCCGAAGGGCCTGTACTGCGCTGTATCGTTCTATGTTCTATGTTCTGAAGAAAAACCAAAATCTTGATAATACGGTATCAGGTCCATAATCAATAGCAGACAGCAGTGAGGATGAGACAGGGAATGGGAAGGAGCAAATTAATTCTTGGAAATATAGGCCCAGGCCTTGGGTCAGTGGTGAAGTGGAGGAATTTCTCTAATACATTAGGACATGATTTATTTTCCCGTATGTTCTCAGCCCAGCAAGAAAGGAGGAACTGCTGGTTCTGTTGCTGGGGAAGAAGAGAGGCCAAGTGAACAATATGTCTGTGAGGAAGTATTTGGGTAATTGTAAGATAAGGCGTAAATTAGTAATTAGGATGATAAAGGAACATTTGTCCAATCGATATTTGCGGTATTAAAATTCTTACCTTTTTAAAATGGAGATGTTTCAAATTACAGGCTGGATACAGACTAAGCAGCAGTGTAGTGGGAACCAAAGCTCGGGGCCGACGCCGAAATTGGGAAAGGCGATTGAATGGAGAATCGGGTCCGAAGCCAAATTGGCCTCTGTAATGGCGGTCCGTGCCTGGACACCGCCTCAGTCCCATGGGGAGGGTCACCCCGGCCGCTCGGCCTGATCCCCACCGTTGTTTCCCGATGACAAAATGGCAGCAGGTGCTGATTCGACGCCAAGTTGTGATTCTTCGTCACCTCGACAGCGGTGTCAATGCGTTCCGGAACGAAGGTTCAGTTGACACCGTTTGCATGTCATTAGCTGGCTCGACCGAACCGGTATTCTCCGGGGCCTCCCGGACTTTCCGCCTCCAATGGGCCAAGTTCCCAATGGCATGGTTCACTTGTACTTTTAAAGATCGTGAAACTGGTGCCATAGCTGCTGAGGGAGAGAGAGGAGGTAGGACACGGAGAGGAGTGACTGCGGGCTGTGGGCCCGGACATTGGGGTGCGGGAGGCCCGGCCAGGGCCTGGGGAGGAGAGGGCAGACGGTGGGGAACAGGCCCTATGGTCAGTGTAACCCCCCCCACCAACCAATGGGACTGTGGAGTTGTCCAGGCTTGGACCGCCATTACATTGGCCATCATGCTGAGCACCCACTGACGATCCACATTGTCCCACGGTTCTGCCCTGTGACACCTATCATTCGAGGACCTGTCAGACCAGGCATGTCATCGAAGACTCCGGCTCAGCAGAGAGCCAGCGTGAAATATGTGCCTGCTGATGGCACAACTACACCGCGGGGATATGGGGGAGGACACCCGCTCCCGGTGGCCGTCACGGTGACGGTCACCCTGAACGTTTCCACGACACGGTCCTGCCTGGCGCTGAGTGGGGACCTGTCCGGGACCTCTCAGACCTCGGTGCACAGATGCATCATGCCGTCACAGAGGCACGGCATCTATTTTAATGTGAACCGAGCCCGCCAGGATGCCCGGGGGTGATCAAAGTGATGCATGTCCCCCTACAAACACCTTCACATGACAGGCCGCTCGACACCAACCGAATGGTGCATATCATTCATCTCTGCTCCGAGACCCGGGCAATGCACACGATGCCTTCATCGATGATTCCTGACACGTTCGAGACACCCCCACCCCGGCTGAAGGGTTGGCTCCTGGGTGAAAGTGGTTATCCACTGTGGTCGGTGCTGATGACACCTATCTGGAGGCCACAGACAGATGAGGAGACCAGTGACAATGAGGCCATACATCGACCAGGGGAGTGATCAAGCGGTGCTTCGGCCTCCTGAAGATGGTGTACGTAAATGCATTATGGGGTGGGGGCCCTGGATCTGCACTAACAGCGGGTCTGGTCCATAGGATGGAGGATGATGCCAACCCGCTTTGCGATGTGGTGCTCCGCATTGTCCGACAACGTCTGACTCCCGACCATGGGAGCACTTCCACCTGGGTGATCCCTGCACGCGAGGTGGCCATTCCATCACAGAGTCCCATCGGATCCCTGGGGTGGTAGTGTGGGGGCGGGGGGGGGGGGAGTTGGGAGGAGGCGTGGGAGAATGTGCCATGCACATGGTCCACCTATCCCCCCCCCCCCCCCCAACCCGGCCAGCTAAGTCCAGCCCACCCCTCACACTCATCAGACAGAGCACCAAGGCAGGTTGTAACAGTGGCAACAGGTCCCCTAGCCCCGATAAATAGACTGTGTGCACTGAACCCATGCCAAATTAACTGGTGTCTACATTTCTGGCCTAATGGGCTCTCACGCTACATCTGGGTGGATCCCCAGATGGTACAGCAGAAGTGGAGGCAGCCTCCTGAGATTTCCACCCTGCGACCAAGGTCCTCGTTGGCGGGCACCTTCTGGGGCGACCAGGCCTGGATAGGTCCGCCTGCTGCTCGGATGTCCCAAGTGGCTGTTCTGCCCACTGCCCACCAGATGCGCCACTATCATGGCCAACTGAGGTGAGTGTCTCTGGGATGGTGGAGGGTGTTGGAGACAGCTGTGATGGAAAGTCAGTGTCATCCTCCGATCCGAGCTCTGGAGTGTCCTGAGACTTGAGTGGAGGGCTGGTGTCTGAATTGCTCCCATCACTGCTCGACTCATGGGGGGGGTCTCTGGTTGTGGAAACAGCTGGGGGTGGGGGGGCACCAGATAGACCCGCCCCATCTCCAGAAGGTCCTGCGCAATACAAGACCAAACGCATGATTAGACCGGGGTCATGAGGGAGGGCATGGGGGAGGTGGTGTGAGGGTGATGTAGGGTGAGGGTGACTGTGGTGTTGGCATGATGGTGGCGTTGGGGGTCGTAGGGGTTGACACACGCGTCACAGGGAACTGCAACAAAGCTGGGTTACAGGTGTGCGAGACGGGGTTATGAAAAATGAATGAAATGAAAATCGCTTATTGTCACGTGTAGGCTTCAATGAAGTTACTGTGAAAAGCCCCTAGTCGCCACATTCCGGCGCCAGTTCGGGGAGGCTGGTGCCGGAATTGAACCGTGCTGCTGGCCTGCTTGGTCTGCTTTAAAAGCCAGCGATTTAGCCCAGCGTGCTATTAGCAGGGGTACACTGCTGCCCCCTCACTCTGGCCGCCCTGAGGAAGTCATGCAGTTTTTTACAGCACTATTGGCCAGTCCGGATGTTGTTGCCCAAGCTGCTCAAAGCCACTGCCATCTGCGCCGAGGCCGGGTTACAGGGTTATCCACTACTCCTCTACCACATCCAACAGGGTTTCCAGCTCGGGGTCTGTGAACCTCGGGGCTATTCTCCTCGCTACCATCTTGTGGCTGGGATGGTATATGTGGCTGCAGCTTGTCAGCCTTTGGGTGTTCATCGCCAAACTGGCGAAACTAACACTATTTCCCATTAGAATCGATTGGGTTCCATGTGGCACTAGTGGTAGCCCCTTAACGGTACTGGAATCGGTCCAGAGCGGCGCCTGTTTTTCTGTCATAAAAGTCGACGGATTCTGCTTTGGTGTCAACACAAAGGGCTCGATTCTCCGATTTTCGGCCATGTCCGGAGCATGTGTCTATCTTCTGACCAAATAGTCGATGCTGACCCCACATCGCTGCTCTGCCCGGTGGAGGGCTAAAAGCCCCGCTACATAAAGATAGCTTTACCTGCAGTTCTGGATGGAGAATTGCCGGGTCCGTGGCCACGCATACACATGGCAGCGGCTTCGCATGGACCCAGCCTGCCAGATAGTGCTCCCCTGTAACCCCCTTCGTCACCGGCGCACCAACTCCCACCAGTCTCCCCAGCACCTGCCGAAGCCCTCCCAGCCAGCAGAACGGCTCCCTCTCCGACCGTGGTGGCGCTGGACACAGTCCGCAGCCGCCACGTGAGGTCCCCGAAAACTGTGAGCATACGTGTCCCAAACCGTGGGGAAGGCGGTCCATCGGGAGCGGAGCATTGAGGAGGAGGGCTTCGGGTGACATCCTGAGGCCATCCCAAAGGCGTGCAGCATACCTCAGTGATGCTGACAGGGGTGGGGGGGGGGGGGGGTTCGGTGTCGAAACGGATTCTCCGGCCAATTGCCGAATGCGATTTTGACATTGGCAATTGGAGAATCCAGTCCTTAGTGTCAGAAACGGAGAATCCCACCCCGGGTCACTGATGAGAGGAGAGTGTCAGGGTCCTTCCTATTTATCCCCTGATTTCCCTTTCCTTTATTTTGCTGTCATTAATTTTTTTTCACATTTTATTGAATTATGAAGTGTAAACAGTGATATACATGGAGCCAAAAATATACACACAATATAACTTTCATAAATAACCTGTTACTAAACCCCCCCCCCCCCCCCCCCCTCCCAACCACCACCATCACCACCATCCACACTCTCCCCCAGCCTTGTAATGTGTCCAGGTCTATAAAGAAAGAAACAAATGGCAGCCATCTCTGGTAGAACTTCCCCACCGAACCTCTGATAGTTTACTTGACTTTCTCCAGATGCAAGTCTTCCATCCAGGCTGATGCCTTGGGTGGTGAGGGAGGTCTCCAGTTGAGCAATATGCTCCTCCTGGCTATTAAGGAGGCACAGGCAAAAACATTGGCCCTCACCCCGAGTAGAAAGACGGGGAGTCAGAAACCCCAAATATTGCAACCAGCGGACAAGTTCTAAGGTAGTCTGCAAAATCTTGGATATTGTGTCACAAAAGGAGGCCCAGTATCCAGCAAGATTAGGACAAGACCACAATGCATGCGTGTAGTTTGCTGGTGTAAGTGAACAGCGGTCACACTTGTTCTCACGTCCTGGATGAATCATCTCATCCCTGCCTTGTCCAACGCCTTCTGTGTAGCATTTTGAACTGAACCAAATTTAGTCTGGCACAGGATGAAGAGGAGTTCATCCTGGAGAGGGCTTCTCTCCAAACTTTCTCAGTAAAAACAGAACCGTGTTCCTCCATCCATTTCTCATGTACTCTATTAAAAGGGGCAGGATCTGAAGATAGAATGAGGCTGTACAGATTTGAAATTGACCCTCTGTCCTGCTGTGCCAAGGCCAATATGTTTTCCAGCAGGGAAGAAGGGGGGGCACAGGGGGAAGGATGGAAAATCCGATGTGAGAAATCCCGAATTTGAATAAAACAAGAAAGGCTGGGAACAGACAGATTGTATTCAATGCTGGCAAAGCTTCCCTCAAGGAATAAATTCCCAAAGTCTACCAGACCTCCCCCTCTCCAGGACCTGAACGATGGGTGCTACGTGCTCCTTGCCAGCCCAAGCCTGGATATTGTCCAGGTCTTGCCACATTTGGATGCAGGTGTTTTAAGTGCCGTGAAGATAGTGAAGAACCTGCCTATCTTCCAACCTTCCCTAAATACGGGTGGTGCCAAAGGATTGGAGAGTGGAAATGTGACACCGATATTCAAGAAAGAGTGCAAGGACAATCCAGACAACTACAGACCAGTTAGTTTAACGTCAATGATGTTAAGGTTTTAAGGGTAAGGTTTTAAAACAATAATCAGGGTCACATTCATTTGGTTTTTTGAGTGAATTAAGGAGAGCCAGCATGGTTTGTAAAAGGCAGATTGTGTTTGATGAATTTCTTGCTGAAGTAACAGTGAAGGGTGATGAAGGTGATGAAGGGAACATGGTTTGAAGAAAGGGTTTGACAAAGTACTGCATAAAAGGCTGGTCAACACATCTGTGGCTCTGGAATAGGAGGGCCAATGTTCCCATGAATTGAAAAAAAAAATCAAGGACAGAATTTAGCAAGTCAAGGTCGATGGTACTTTGCCAGGTGGGAAAATTCCGAAAATTGTTCACCCAACAGCTAGTGCTGGCACCACAGATTTTCCGGAAAATAATTTGGGAATAATAGTAAACTTGGAGGAGTACTTCACAGTGAGAATGGTGAAAAGATAGCAGAATGGGCAGCCAAGAGGCAGATGTAAATTAAATTTAAAACAGATAGTGTGAGGTGCTGCATTTGGTAGAAGGACTATGGTGATGCAATATAGATTGAATGGTACAGTTCTAAGGAATGTGCAGGGATAGAAAGAGATCTTTGACGATGGCAACATATATTGAGATAGTGGTTAGCAAAGTGTATGGGGTATTGAGCATCATAAATAGAGACATTGAGTACGGATGTGGGGAAGTTATGCTGAACCTTTATAAAACACTTATAAGGTCCCACTGCAGGATTGCACCCAGTTCTGGTCACCACACTACAGGAAGGATGTGAGGGTCATTGAGAGCGTGTGGAGGAGATTTACCAATGTGGGTCCAGAGATAGAACATAGAACACGGAACATTTACAGTGCAGTACAGGCCCTTCGGGCCTCGCTGTTGCGCCGACCTGTGAAACCCCTCTAAAGCCCATCTACACTATTCCCTTATTGTCCATATGTCTATCCAATGACCATTTGAATGCCCTTAGTGTTGGCGAGTCCACTACTGTTGCAGGCAGGGCATTCCACGTCCTTACTACTCTCTGAGTAAACAACCTATCTCTGACATCTGTCCTATATCTATCTCCCCTCAATTTAAAGCTATGTCCCCTCGTGCTAGACATCACCATCCGAAGTCAAAGGCTCTCACTGTCCACTCTATCTAATCCTCTGATCATCTTGTATGCCTCAATTAAGTCACCTCTTAACCTTCTTCTCTCTAACGAAAACAGCCTTAAGTCCCTCAGCCTTTCCTCATAAGATCTTCCTTCCATACCAGGCAAAATCCTGGTAAATCTCCTCTGCACCGTTTCAAATGCTTCCACATCCTTCCTATAATGCGGCAACCAGAACTGCACGCAATACTCCAAATGCGGCCACACCAGAGTTTTGTACAACTGCAACATGACCTCATGGCTCTGAAACTCAATTCCTCTACCAATAAAAGCTAACACACCGTACGGCTTCTTAACAACCCTCTCAACCTGGGTGGCACCTTTCAGGGATCTATGTACATGGCCACCGAGATCTCTCTGCTCATCCATACTACCATCTTACCATTAGCCCAGTACTCTGTCTTCCTGTTATTTCTTCCAAAATTAATCACCTCACACTTTTCTGCATTAAACTTAAATTTGCCACCTGTCAGCCCAGCTCTGCAGCTTATCTATTTCCCTCTGCAACATGTAACATCCTTCTGCAGTGTCCACAACTCCACCGACTTGAGTGTCATCTGCAAATTTACACACCCATCCTTCTAATCCCTCCTCCAGATCATTTTTAAAAGTGACAAACAGCAGTGGCCCCAAAACAGATCCTTGTGCTACACCGTTAGTAACTGAACTCCAGTCTGAACATTTTCCATCAACTACCACCCTTTGTCTTCTTCCAGCTAGCCAATTTCTGATCCAAACTGCTAAATCATCCTGAATCCCATGCCTCCATATTTTCTGCAATAGCCTGCCGTGAGGAACCTTATTAAACGCTTTACTGAAATCCATGTACACCACATCAACTGCTTTACCCTCATCCACCTGTTTGGTCACCTTCTTGAAGAACTCAATGAGGTTTGTGACGCACGACCTACCCTTCACAAAACCATGTTGACTATCTCTAATCAAATTATTCCTTTCCAGATGAGTATGCATCCTATCTCTTATAAAACTTTCCAAGACTTTGCCCACAACAGAAGTAAGGCTCACTGGTCTATAGTTACCGGGGTTGTCTCTACTCCCCTTCTTGAATAAGGGGACAACATTTGCTATCCTCCAGTCTTCTGGCACTATTCCTGTCAACAAAGATGACTTAAAGATCAAAGCCAAAGACTCAGCAATCTCCTCCCTAGCTTTCCAGAGAATCCTAGGATAAATCCGATCGGGCCCAGGGGACTTATCTATTTTAACACTTTCCAGATTCGCTAACACCTCCTCCTTATGTACCGCAAGCCCTTCTAGTCTAGTAGCCTGTATCTCAGTATTCTCCTCGACAACATTGTCTTTTTCCTGTGTGAATACTGATGAAAAATATTCATTTATCCCCTCTCCTATCTCCTCGGACTCCACGCACAACCTCCCAGTACTGTCCTTGACTGGCCCTACTCTTACCCTAGTCATTCTTTTATTCCTGACATATCTATAGAAAGCTTTAGGGTTATCCTTGATCCTACCTGCCAAAGACTTCTCATGTCCCCTCTTGGCTCTTCTTAGGTCTCTCTTTAGGTCCTTCCTAGCTAACTTGTAACTCTCTAGCACCCTAACTGAACCTTCACGTCTCATCTTTACATAAGCCTCCTTCTTCCTCTTGACAAGTGTTTCAACTGCTTTAGTAAACAACGCTTCCCTCACTCGACCACTTCCTCCCTGCCTAACAGGTACATACTTATCAAGGACGCACAGTAGCTGTTCCTTGAACATGCTCCACATTTCCATTGTGCCCATCCCCTGCAGTTTTCCTCTCCATCCGATGCATCTTAAGTCTTGCCTCATCACATAATAATTGACTTTCCCCCATCACTAAAGTAAACATAATCAAATTGTGGTCACTATCACCAAAGTGCTCACCTACCTCCAAATCTAACACCTGTCCTGCTTCATTAACCAGTACCAAATCCAATACGGCCTCGCCTCTCATTGGCCTATCTACATACTTGCGTCAGGAAATCCTCCTGCACACATTGGACAAAAACGGACCCATCTAAAATACTCGAACTATAGCGTTTCCAATCAATATTAGGAAAATTAAAGTCCCCCATAACAACTACCCTGTTACTTTCACTCCTATCCAGAATCATCTTTGCAATCCTTTCCTCTGCATCTCTGTAACTTTTCGGAGGCCTGTAGAAAACCCTAACAGGGTGACCTCTCCTTTCCTGTTTCTAACCTCAGCTCATACTACCTCAGTAGACGAGTCCTCATCAAACATCCTTTCTGCCACCGTAATGCTGTCCTTGACTAACAATGCCACCCCTCCCCCTCTCTTACCACCTTCCCTGAGTTTACTGAAATATCGACAATATCTGCAACAGACATTCCAATGAAGGGGTTGAGTTGGAGAAGCTGGAGGCGAACTCCTTGGAATGAAGGAGATTGACGGGAGATTTGATCGAGGTGAACAAGCTTTAGAGAAGATAAATGGGGATAAACTGATTATGGTACAAGGACTAGTGGGCACTGATTAAGGTCCTGGGCAAGTGATGCAGAAAGACCTGGAAATTATTTTACACAATGAAATGGTCATGACCTGGGATCATTGCCTATCAGGGTGGTGGAAACAGACAATCGATGATTTCAAAAGACAAACTTGCAGAGTTACAAGGATGGAGCAGTGAGATGGGACTGATTTTGATTGCTTCATGGTGAGTTGGCATGGACTTGATTGTTCTTGCTGGCATGACACTATGGCTCCACAGCTCTACAGAGGAACTTATTAGGGACACTGAGCGTACAGACGTAAATTATATAAATATTACAGTGAAATATGTTTTATCGAATAAATAACAAAACATAGGTACTTACCAGGGACACTAACTGCCACTAGGATGGGATAAAAGATCTGTTGTATGTCCTTAAATAGTTTTCTTATCCGACGCTTTTGAAAGAAAATTTGAAGATCAATACTTGAAACCATGATTTCAGTTCTTTGATAATCGCCGGTGGCGTTTGTACTAGAGGCAACAAACACAGATAATATAAGATAATGTAGTGAAGGGAACTTATCATATAGAGCTGAAAAATCCCCAAGTGCTGTCATTAGGCACTGAAGTAAGTGGCATTAATTCCAGTCAATGAACAAACAAATGTATTGTGCCACTGTTGTTGCAACACTTGGTTACGACAGAATCTAGTTTAGTGCGTTGTACAGTTTGAGACTGAATTTGAGCAAGGCCAAAGATATAACTGAGAGATTGGAGTTTCTCGTCCTGCGTTGGTCTAAAACAGGGCACAAGAGGAGAATGTGAATGGAAAATGAAGAAATTACTAAACAAGAAACTGCTTCGGGTTTAGCTAGGGGCTGGTTTAGCTCACTGGGCTAATCGCTGGCTTTTAAAGCAGACCAAGCAGGCCAGCAGCACTGTTCGATTCCCGTACCAGCCTCCCGGGCAGGCGCCGTAATGTGGCGACTAGGGGCTTTTCACAGTAACTTCATTGAAGCCTTCTCGTGACAATAAGCAATTTTCATTTTCATTTTTCATTTTTCACACTTCACATTCCTCAAGAACAGGATCTACAAATTGCTGATTTCACTAATAGAACGAATGAAGTGGCCTCTGCTTCCATCCAGGAATTTCATTCCCTCTGCCAACTGAGCCAGACTGCTCCTACCTCAGTTCATAGAGTGGGTTGAGAAAAAGGACATTCTGCTCCTTGATCCATACTAGTTCTCCACAGCAGCAAAGTAACTCATCTGTCCCCTGTGGAGCTGTAGTTTTTTTTCATCTTCAGACTTTTCCAATTGCAGAAGACCATAAGTTGTAGTAGCAGAAGTAGGCCATTCGGGCCATTGAGTCTGCACCGTCATTCAATGAGATCATGAATGATTTGATACAATCTACAGCTCTACTTTCACGCCTTAATCCCATAACCATAGATTCCCTTAAAAATCTGTTGATCTCAGCCTTGAACATACTTAATGACCCAGCCTCTACAGCCCTTGCTATAAAGAATTCCACAAATTCACCACCCTTTGAGAGAAGAAATTCCTCCTCATCTCTGTCTTAAATGGGTGACCCTTTACTCTGAGATTATGCCTTCTGTTCCTCGACTCTCCCATTAGAGGAAACAACCTCTCAGCATCAACCCTATAAAGCTCCCTGAGGATCCTATACATCTCGATAAGATCGCCTCTCATACTTCAAAACTCCAGTGATTACAGGCCTAAACTACCCAATCTCTCCCCATAAGAAATCCCTTCATGCCCGGGATCAACCTAGTGAACGTTCCCTGGATTGCCTCCAATGCCAGTATATCTTTCATTAGGTAAGGGCACCAAAACTGTTCACAGTATTCCAGGTGTGGTCTATCTAGTACCTTGCATTGTTTCATCAAGACTTCTTTCTTTTTATACTCCATTCCCTTTGAAATAAGGGCCAGTATTCCATTAGCCTTCCCAATTATCGGCTGAGCTTGCATGCTAACATTTTGTCATTTGTGCAGATGACGAGGGTCCCCAAACACCTCTGAGCTTCAGTTTCCTGCAGTATGTCTCCAGTTAAATAAAATTCAGCTCCTTTATTCTTCATACCAAAGTTCAGAACTTCACATTTTTCCAATTATATTCCATCAGACAAGATTGTGTCCACTTCCCTAACCTGTCTATATCCACCTATAGAATCTTTGTGTCATCCTCGCCAGTTGCCTTCCCACTTATATTTGTGTCATCCACAAACTTGTCAATAATACATTCACTGCTCATTCAAGCCATTAATATATGCTGTCAATAATTGTGGCACCAACACTGATCTCTGTGGCACTCCATGAGTTACAGGTTGCCATGTTGAATATGCCCCTCTTATCCCAACTCTCTGTTTTCTATCAGTTAGCCAATCCTCTACCACTGCTCATGTACTACCCCCCAACACCATGGGCTCTTATCCTATTAAATTGCCTTTTGTGTGTTACCTTATCAGGGTCACACCTGTACTAACTCTCCGATATATTCCAATCAGTATCACACCTAGACTAACAATGTGATATATTCCAATCAGTATCACACCTATACTTACTCTCTGATATATTCCAATCAGTATCACACGTATACTAACTCTGTGATATATTCCAATCAGTATCATACCTATACTAACTCTCCAATATATTCCAATCAGTATCACACCTATACTAACTCTCCGATATATTCCAATCAGTATCACACCTATACTAACTCTCCAATATATTCCAATCAGTATCACACCTATACCAACTCTGTGATATATTCCAATCAGTATCACACCTATACTTACTCTCTGATATATTCCAATCAGTATCACACGTATACTAACTCTCTGATATATTCCAATCAGTATCACACCTATACTAACTCTCTGATATATTCAAATCAGTATCACACCTATACTAACTCTCTGATATATTCCAATCAGTATCGCACCTATACTAACTCTGTGATATATTCCAATCAATATCATACCTATACTAACTCTGTGATATATTCCAATCAATATCATACCTATACTAACTATCTGATATATTCCAATCAGTATCACACCTCTACAAACTCTGTGATATATTCCAATCAGTATCACACCTATACACAAAGGTGCTGGGACCTTTGCTGTTCGTAGTATATATAAATTATTTGGAGGAAAATGTAACTGGTCTGATCAGTAAGTTTGTGGATGACACAAAGGTTGGTGGAATTGCGGATAGTGATGAGGACTGTCAGAGGGGACAGCAGGATTTAGATCAGTTGGAGACTTGGGTGGAGAGATGGCAGATGGAGTTTAATCTGGACAAGTGTGAGGTAATGCATTTCGGAAGGCCTAATATAGATAGGTGGAGAAGGTAGTCAAGAAGGCATACGGCATGCTTGGCTTCATCAGCCGGGGCACTGAGTATAAAAATTGGAAAGTCATGGTGCAGCTGGACAGACCAGTGTTCTTCAAACCCGGGGACGTGTCGGGAGGGTCACGGAGCCGTCCTTTGCGGCGCTCCCGATTGCGCAAATCCCTGCGCAGCAGCCAGCTTTTAATAACGCCGGCTGCAAGCGGTCTTGAAAATGGGCGCAAACATGTAAAACAAATTTGGCCGCAATGCGCATGCGTGCACAATCATCGGCACGTACGCGCAAAGCTATGTGCATGTGTGCCGATGGTCGGGTGCACATGCGCAGTGCTGCCTCTATTTTTTTTTAAACGGTTGCTTCTTTTTGTTTTACAAGTTCGGGGGACTTTTATTCATTTTATTCATTTATTTTATTCATTTTTTTTTACACGTACGGGAGGGTTTCATTTGATAAAATTTTACAGGGAAGAAAATGCTGAACTTTGGACAGATGGAGACTCCATACGTTCTGACAGCAGAAGGCTTCACCTTCATTCAACCGGTTCCATTGGAGGAGTGTGTACGAGGGCCAAAGGGACCCAAAACCATTTCCTCCATTTCTAACAGCAGCAAACAAGGCAAGAGAAAATGGTGGGTCGCTCAGGTCGGCCGGTGTCGGTCGCTCAGGTCGGCCGGCGAGGGTCGCTCAGGTCAACCGGCGTGGGGCGCTCAGGTCGGCCGGTGTGGGGCGCGATGTTCGGCCAGGTAGGGTCCCGAAGGTTGGCCGGTTGGTAAAAATGGATCTCCAGAAAAAAAGTTTGAAGAACACTGGTATAGACCCTTTGTTAGGCCACACTTGGAATATAATGTTCAATTCTGGTCATCACTCGACCAGAAGGATGTGGAGGCTTTAGAAAGGGTACAGAAGAGGTTTACCAGGGTATTACCTGGTATGGAGGACATTAACTATGAGGAGCAGTTGGATAAACTTGGTTTGTTCTCACTGGAACAACGGAGGTTGAGGATCAACCTGATAGAAGTGTCCAAAATTAGGAGGGGCAGGGACTGAGTGGATAGTCAGAAGCTTTTTTCCAGGGTGGAAGAGTAAATTACTTGGGGACGTAGGTTTAAGGTGCAAAGGGCAAAGTTTAGAGGAGATGTGCAAGGGAAGTTTTTTTAATGAAAGCCTACTAGTGACACTAATAAAGATTATTGTATCTGTGTCCATAGCAATCAATGTTCATTGATGACTATGATTTTGAATACCTGTGCATTTGTTATTACATTCATATGTACGTGTTTATTACTGTGTACATAAGTGCATTGGTGATTCAGGGCAGAATTTAATGAAGGTGGGGGAAGCCAATGTTCACCATCAAAACTAGCGGTCTCCCTACTGACCCGATCATCAGGGGTTTCAATGGAATTAAGTCCCTAATTGGCTATGGGAATGCTGTCGCTGGGGCTCCCAGCTCCACGGGGGATAGTTAATTGCGCGCCCCCCCCCCCCCCCCCCCCCCACCCAGAGGGGTCCCAAAGGCCAGTCAGAGGCTGGCAGCTCTCCATTGTCGGCAGCATCGCTAGGAGCAGTGACTGCTACCCTTACCAGCGATCGGTGTTAGATTTCTAGAGAAAAGCAAATGTGAGCAGGATTGGGAGTGAGGGATGTGTGGTCGGTTAGAGGAAAGGGCAGGGGTTGGCACTCTGCAGGCAGCCCCCTTTACAAAGCCAGATACACTCTCCCTCCCCCACACCACCTCCTCATGAGGCACTTTGTGCCTTTGAAACAAGAGACATCCTCTACTAGCATCCTGTAAGCACCCCAACATGCTTTGTTTCATCATCTCATCGAAGGGCTTGTCCCTTGTCCCTTGTTGGTTGAACACCAGCAATGGTGAGATGAGGCCTATAGGCAGGCATTAATTGCCCACCTACAGGCCTGTGGCTTCTGAGCCTCTGTGGACAGTCCGCTCCAAACATTTACCATCCTCAAGGTAATTATATTTAACCTGACCATTCACTCCTAGCCATTCCCATCCCTCTCCCCCGCTGCCCCCGGCCCCGCCCCCCTATCAAATTAAACAGCACCAACACCCCCACATTCCCCGCAACCTTTACAATACGCTCCTGAATGGGGGCATTAAATTCTGCAGTGTGTGTGTGTGTTTGTAACAGTATTTGTCCAGGATATTGTTTGAAACCATCTGTCCATATGGGTCATTGTACCAAACAATTACAATAGCGACTGTTATCAAATCCTTACAAACAACTTCTGAAGAAACACATGGTGCAACCCGGGTCTTGGGACTCCATACTCCCCCCAACTGCTGGTCGGATGGTCGAACTACAACAGTAAAACCCGGGTCCTGGGACTCCATGTAACTTCTAATACATAAGCAGATCATAGACCATAGAATTTACAGTGATGCTGAACTACTTACATTATATACAGATGATAGTCTACCTATCATCACAACCCTGAGGAAGGCCACAATCAATCCCAGCCTCACTTGACCCAGAGTCGCAACGCAAGTGAATTAACCAATAATTTTTTTTTAAATACCCAAAGTCTTTGGCCCTTGGCTGCCCAATAATTACAGTCACCAGGTTTTTAAATGAAAACACAATTACATTTTGTGAATAACAAGAACTTTGGGCAGCATGGTAGCATAGTGGTTAGCACAGTTACTTCACAGCTCCAGGGTCCCAGGTTCGATTCCCGGCTTGGGTCACTGTCTGTGCGGAGTCTGTACATTCTCCCCGTGTGTGCAACCAACCACTGTCGACGTAAACCGGGTGCTCCGGTTTCCTTCCACTGTCCAAAGATGTGCTGGTTAGGTGGATTGGCCATGGTAAATTGCCCCCAGTGTCCAAAAAAAGGTTAATTGGGGTTACAGGGATAGGGTGGAAGTGTGGGCTTGGGTCGGGTGCTCTTTCCAAGGGCAGGTGCAGACCCGATGGGCTGAATGGCCTTCTGCACTATAAATTCCTTGACATCTATGACTTACATAATGAAATATAAAGCAAATAGAACTGGTTAACTAGTATCTAATTCCTAATTCCCCATTTCGACAGCCCACGCTCTACACACACACAAACACAAGACAAGCAAACACAGAGAGGAGGCGAGAGGTCAAAATCATAAATAAAAGGAAAAAGGAATCTTTGATTCAGATGCATTTTTCTAGTGCCTTACCGGCCTTCAAGCTTTGCTTTCCGTCCAAGGTTTTGCACTGTAGATTTATTCTGGTTTCTGTAGTTTCATAAATGCAGAAGTCACAACCTTTCTGGAGAAAGAGAGCAGGCTCCTGTCTCTTCACAGCATGTAATGGTTTCACTGTAGTTTCATTCATTCACAATCTCTGCAGCTCCTGAAATATAGAAGTTATACAGCTTCCTGGAGAAACATGGAGGAGAGAGAGTGAGCAGACCTTTGTCTCTCTTGTGTCTAGGTCTCAACTGAGCTCGCTGAGGTCTCAGAGAATCAGCCCAATGGGGTAGGATGCAATCACCACCTGTTACTGGTCAGAGTACGGCCTTTTGGCCAATTCATTGGCCACTAGCCAATCAATCAAACCAAAATACTGGAAAGGATTCTGAGGTAGGATTTATGATTATTTAGAAAAATATAGTTCGCTTAAAGATAGTCAGCATGGCTTTGCGAGGGGCAGGTAATGCCTCACAAACCTCACTGAATGGTGATTTCAGTAAGGCATTTGATAAAGTTCCCCATGGTTGGCTCATTCAGAAAGTTAGGGGGCATGGGATGCAGGGAAATCTGGCTGTCTGGATACAAGAATTGGCTTTGGGCTTGTAATTGGAAGGTCCAACTTTAACCTGGTGTTGTAAGACTTCTTCCTGTACTCACCCCAGTCCAATGCCGGCATCTCCACATCGTATGAAGAAAGGTTGAGGGATCTCGGGCTTTTCTCACTGGAACGAAGAAGGAAGGGAGGTGACATGATAAAGGTGTACAAGGTGATGAGAGGCATATATAGAGTGGATAGCCAGAGACTTTTCCCCAGGGCGGAGATGGCTGTCATGAAGGGACATAATTTTAACGTGATTGGAGGAAGGTACAGGGGAAATGTCAGGGTTAGGTTCTTTACGTCGACAGTGGTTGGTGCGTGGAATGCACTGCCAGCGGAGGTGGTGGAGTCAGAATCATTCGGGACATTTAAGCGACAGGCACACGGACAGCAGTAAATTGAAGGGGTGTAAGTTAGGTTGATCTTAGATTAGGATAAATGGTCGGCACAACATCGTAGGCCGAAGGGCCTGGACTGTGCTGTACTGTTCTATGCTCTATGTCTCCTGTTCAAACTAGCAGAGTGTTCTCTCCTGTAACTTCCGAATTTCTGCTGCTTGACTTAAAGATATATATCCATTAATCATCCATTAATCAAAAATGGTAACGGCAAAAAAAAATAAAGGGGAAATAAGGGAATAAACAGGAAGGGCCCTTACAATGTGCAGTAAGCTCTTCCATTCCAGCCAGTTTTTCTTGTTATAAATGCACTTAAACATCATGTATTAGAGTGCTACAGTGGGAGTATGGTGACTGGGGGAAATTCCGGGTTCGCTCTGCGTGGGGCAGCGCGGTAGCATTGTGGATAGCACAATTGCTTCACAGCTCCAGGGTCCCAGGTTCGGTTCCGGCTTGGGTCACTGTCTGTGCGGAGTCTACACGTTCTCCCCGTGTGTGCGTGGGTTTCCTCCGGGTGCTCCGGTTTCCTCATACAGTCCAAAGATGCGCAGGTTAGGTGGATTGGCCATGCTAAATTGCCCTTAGTATCCAAAATTGCCCTTAGTGTTGGGTTGGGTTACTGGGTTATGGGCTTAGCGTGGAGGTGAGGACCTTGGGTAGGGTGCACGTTCCAAGAGCCTGTGCAGACTCGATGGGCCGAATGGCCTCCTTCGGCACTGTAAGTTCTATGATAAGGCTTGCAGCTGCAACTAGTTAATTAGATAAATGGATGAAGTCAGTTTTCAGAGGCTAGAGTCAGACAGTCTAAAGGTGAGCCAGCTTTCAGTGCTAACTTCGGGCTGTATTCGAGTGCTAAAGCGGGTGTTCAGAGACTGAGGGAGTTGGGTGAAGAGAGAGCAAGGTGCCCCTTTCATTTCCTCAAAGAGTGTGAGGGTTCAGGAGTTTACAAAGGGTGCAGCTGACTGGGTGCAGAGTTGGAGGGCGGAGTTCCAGTTGGTGAGTAAAGAGAGGAACTGACCTCGGCTGACTAAAAATCAAAAAGGTGACATCGCAGGAAAGCTGTGACCTGATTGGCTGGTAGGAAATCTGCACTCAATTTGAAAAGAAAACATTGTTCAACTAATTGAGCCTAATTAATTAATTAATCATAAGTATTGGGGTATCTAAACCAGAGGCAGGTGATTACCTCTCCTCACAGCTAATTACCTCCAACATCCTGGTAAATCTCTTTTGTAGCCTCTTCAAAGCCTCCACTTCCTTTTGATAGTGTGGCGACCAGAATTGAACACAATATTCCAAGTGTGGCCCAACGAAGGTTCTGCACAGCTGCAGCACGACTTGCCAATTTTTAAACTCAATGCCCCGGCCGATGAAGGCAAACATGCCGGAAGCCTTCTTGACTATCTTTCAGTGACCTGTGGACCTGTCCACCCAGATCCCTTTGCTTGTCAATGCTCTTCAGGGTTCTGCCATTTACTGTATGTTTCCCACCTGTATTTGACCTTCCAAAATGCATTACCTCACATTTGTTAAACTCTGGGTTAAAGTCTGGGTTAAACTCTATCTGCCATCTCTCTGCCCAAGTCTCCAACTGATCTATATTTTGCTGTTTCCTTTGACAGTCATCACTATCCACAATTCCATCAGCCTCTGTTTCATCGTCAAACTTACTAATGAGACCAGTTTACATTTTCCTCCAAATCATTTATATTTACTATGAACAACACGGGTCCCAGCACTGATGCTTGCGGAACACTAGTCTCAGCGCTCCATTCAAAAAAGCACCCTTCCACTGCTGCCCTCGGTCTCCTATGACTGAGCCAGAAACTCCACGGAGCTCAAAAAAACAGCAAAGTGGCATTGAATAGCGGGGTGATTCTTGGCGCTGCAGCCGCTGAGAAACACCCCACCAAATTCTTTGAGGAAGTGACAAAGTTAATTGATGAGGGAAGGGCTGTAGATGTCATATACATGGACTTTAGTAAGGCGTTTGATAAAGTTTCCAGGTTGATGGCAAAAGTGAATTCGGATCGGCTCAGGGTGTACTAGCTAGATGGATAAAGAACTGGCTGGGCAACAGGAGACAGAGAGTAGTGGTGGAAGGGAGTGTCTCAAAATGGAGAAAGGTGTTCCACAGGGCTCCGTGCTCGGACCACTGTTGTTTGTGATCTACATAAATGACCTGGAGGAAGGTATAAGTGGTCTGATTAGCAAGTTTGCAGATGATACTAAGATTGGTGGAGTTGCAGATAGCGAGGAGGACTGTCAGAGAATACAACAAAATATAGATAGATTGGAGAGTTGGGCAGCCAATGGCAGATGGTGTTCAATCCAAGCAAATGCGAGGTGATGCATTTTGGAAGATCAAATTCAAGAGAAGACTATATGGTCAATGGAAGGGTCGTGGGGAAAATTGATGTACAGAGAGATCTGGGAGTTCAGGTCTATTATACCCTGAAGGTGGCAACGCAGGTTGATAGAGTGGTCAAGAAGGCATACAGCATGCTTGCCTTTATCGGACGGGGTATTGAGTACAAGAGTAGGCAGGTCATATTACAATTGTGTAGGACTTTGGTTAGGCCACATTTGGAATACTGCATGCAGTTCTGGTCGCCACATTACCAGAAGGATGTAGATGCTTTGGAGAGGGTGCAGAGGAGGTTCACCAGGACGTTGCCTGGTATGGAGGGTGCTAGCTATGAAGAAAGGTTGAGTAGATTAGGATTGTTTTCATTGGAAAGACGGGGGTTGAGGGGGGACCTGATTGAGGTCTACAAAATTATGAGAGGTATGGACAGGGTGGATAGCAACAAGCTTTTTCCAAGAGTGGGGGTGTCAGTTACAAGGGGTCACGATTTCAAGGTGAGAGGGGGAAAGTTTAAGGGAGATGTGCGTGGAAAGTTTTTTACGCAGAGGGTGGTGGGTGCCTGGAACACTTTACCAGCAGAGGTGGTAGTGACAGGCACGATAGCATCATTTAAGAGGCGTCTGGACGGGTATATGAACAGGCGGCAAAGAGGGAAGTAGACCTTGGAAAATAGGAGACAGGTTTAGATAAAGGATCTGGATCGGCGCAGGCTGGGAGGGCCGAAGGGCCTGTTCATGTGCTGTAATTTTCTTTGTTCTTTGTTCAACCCCACCCAAATTTGTCTGCTAAATCACAGCCCAGGTCTTTTCCCTAAA
Source organism: Scyliorhinus canicula (assembly GCF_902713615.1). Lineage (NCBI taxonomy): Eukaryota > Metazoa > Chordata > Chondrichthyes > Carcharhiniformes > Scyliorhinidae > Scyliorhinus > Scyliorhinus canicula. The sequence goes on along the minus strand of NC_052162.1, from coordinate 100,450,870 downwards.
GCTGGCCCTTGATAACTAAGCAGCAGCTCATTCATTTTACAAACTCTTATTTACCTTTCAGTCATGAAATCTTTAAGCACACTGAAGATGCATTTTAAAATGAAACCAAAAGAGCTTGTACATGTAACCACCTTTGTTCAACTGAATCTTACTAGAGTTTTACACTTTCTTACATAAAAATACTAAACTTAATTGACTGAAACATTTTAACATCCAACGATACAAACATTAATCATTAAAAGTGCCTCTACTTCCCGACAAATGTGTCTTTGTAATGTATTTATCCATATTAATGGCCATGTTTGCAGCTGTATATTCATGAAAATATGTATTTATATCCAGATATGTGTGCAGATTTGTAATTGCGTTGGACATGTAAATGTGTGAATTAATTTGTGTTTATACATATTAGTGAGCAGTTTTGGGCCCTGTATCTAAGGAAGGATGTGCTGGCCTTGTAAAGGGTCCAGAGGAGGTTTGCAAGAATGATCCCTGGAATGAACAGCTTGTTGTATGAGTGACCCTTGAGGACTCTGGGTCTGTACTCGTTTGAGTTTAGAAGGATGAGGGGGGATCTTATTGAAACTTAAAGGATACTGCGAGGCCTGGATGGACTGGATGTGGAGAGGATGTTTCCACTTTTAGGAAAAACTAGAACCAGAGGATATCATTTGAGACTAAAGGGATGATCCTTTAAAACAGAGACGGGGAGGATTTTCTTCAGCCAGCGGGTGGTGAATCTGTGGAACTCTGCCACAGAAGGCCGAGGAGGCCAAATCACTGAGTGTCTTTAAGGCAGAGATAGATAGGTTCTTGATTAATGAGGAGATCAGGGGTTATGGGGAGAAGGCAGGAGAATGGGGATGAGAAAAATATCAGCCATTATTGATCAGTGGAGCAGACTTGATGGCCAGAGTGGCCAATTGTCTATGATCATATGGTTTGGAACTATGCATATCCATGTTAACATATGTGTTTGTAACTGCTTCTCCATGTTAATAAGAACATAACGTAAGAATTAGGAGCAGGAGTAGGCCATATGGCCCCTCGAGCCTGCTCCGCCATTCAAAGAGATCATGGCTGATCTCTTGCGGACTCAGCTCTACATTCCAGCCTGAACACCATAACCCTTAATCCCTTTATTCTTCAAAAATCTATCTATCTTTATCTTAAAAACATTTAATGAAGGAGCCTCTACTGCTTCACTGGGCAAGGAATTCCATAGATTCACAACCCTTTGGGTGAAGAAGTTCCTCCTAAACTCAGTCCTAAATCTACTTCCCCTTATTTTGAGGCTATGCCCCCTAGTTCTTCTTTCACCCGCCAGTGGAAACAACCTGCCTGCATCTATCCTATCTATTCCCTTCATAATTTTATATGTTTCTATTAGATCCCCCTCTCATCCTTCTAAATTCCAACGAGTACAGTCCCAGTCTACTCAACCTCTCCTCGTAATCCAACCGCTTCAGCTCTGGGATGAACCTAGTGAATGTCCTCAGCACACCCTCCAGCGCCAGTACGTCCTTTCTCAGGTAAGGAGACCAAAACTGAACACAATACTCCAGGTGTGGCGTCACTAACACCTTATACAATTGCAACATAACCTCCCTAGTCTTAAACTCCATCCCTCGAACAATGAAGGACAAAATTCCATTTGCCTTCTTAATCACCTGTTGCACCTGTGAACTAACTTTCTGCGACTCATGCACGAGCACACCCAGGTCTCTCTGCACAGCAGCATGTTTTAATAATTTATCATTTAAATAATAATCCCTTTTGCTGTTATTCCTACCAAAATGGATAACCTCACATTTGTCAACATTGTATTCCATCTGCCAGACCCTAGCCCATTCACTTAACCTATCCAAATCCCTCTGCAGACTTCCGGTATCCTCTGCACGTTTTGATTTACCACTCATCTTAGTGTCGTCTGCAAAGTTGGACACATTGCCCTTGGTCCCCAACTCCAAATCATCTACGTAAATTGTGAACAATTGTGTGCCCAACACTGATCCCAGAGGGACACCACTAACTACTGATTGCCAACCAGAGAAACACCCATTAATCCCCACTCTTTGCTTTCTATTAATTAACCAAACCTCTATCCATGCTACTACTTTACCCTGAATGCCATGCATCTTTATCTTATGCAGAAACCATTTGTGTGGCACCTTGTCAAAGGCTTTCTGGAAATCCAGATATACCACATCCATTGGCTCCCCGTTATCTACTGCACTGGCAATGTCCTCAAAAAATTCCACTAAATTAGTTAGGCAGGACCTGCCCTTTATGAACCCATGCTGCGTCTGCCCAATGGGACAATTTCCATCCAGATGCCTCACTATTTCTTCTTTGATGATAGATTGCAGCATCTTCCCGACTACCGAAGTTAAGCTCACTGGCCTATAATTACCCGCTTTCTGCCTACCTCCTTTTTTATACAGTGGTGTCACGTTTGCTTATTTCCAATCCGCTGGGACCACCCCAGAATCTTGTGAATTTTGGTAAATTAGCACTAGTGCATTTGCAATTTCCCTCGCCATCTCTTTTAGCACTCTGGGATGCATTCCGTCAGGGCCAGGAGACTTGTCTACCTTTAGCCCCATTAGCTTGCACATCACTATCTCCTTCGTGATAACAATCATGTCAAGGTCCTCACCTGTCATAGCCTCATTTCTATCAGTTAGTGGCATGTTATTTGTGTCTTCCACTGTGACGACCGACCCATATTTGTAGAAACTTTTACTATCTGTTTTTATATTCTGAGCAAGTTTACTCTCATAATCTATCTTACTCTTCTTTATAGCTTTTTTAGTAGCTTTCTGTTGCCCCCTAAAGATGTCCCAGTCCTCTAGGCTCCCACTAATCTTTGCCACTTTGTATGCTTTTTCCTTCAATTTGATACTCTCCCTTATTTCCTTATATATCCACAGTCGATTTTCCCTCTTTCTACCGTCCTTCATTTTCAATGGTATAAACCTTTGCTGAGCACTGTGAAAAATCGCTTGGAAGGTTCTCCACTGTTCCTCAACTGTTTCACCATAAAGTCTTTGCTCCCAGTCTACCTTAGCTAGCTCTTCTCTCATCCCATTGTAATCTCCATTGTTCAAGCACAAAACATTAGCCTTTGATTTTACCTTCTCACCCTCCATCTGTATTTTAAATTCCACCAAATTGTGGTGATCGCTCCTTCTGAGAGGATCCCTAACTATGAGGTCATGAATCAATCCTGTCTCATTACACAGGACTAGATCTAGGACCGCTTGTTCCTTTGTAGGTTCCATTACATACTGTTCTAGGAAACTATCGTGGATACATTCTATAAACTCCTCCTCAAGGCTGCCTTGACTGACCTGGTTAAACCAATCGACGTGGAGATTAAAATCCCCCATGATAACTGCTGTACCATTTCTACATGCATCAGTTATTTCTTTGTTTATTTTCCTGCCCCACCATATCGTTACTATTTGGTGGCCGATAGACTACTCCTATCAGTGACTTTTCCGCCTTACTATTCCTGATTTCCACCCAAATGGATTCAACCTTATCCTCCATGGCACCGATGTCATCCCTTACTATTGCCCGGATGTCATCCTTAAATAACAGAGCAACACCACCTCCCTTACCATCCACTCTGTCCTTCCGAATAGTTTGATACCCTTGGATATTTAACTCCCAGTCATGACCATCCTTTAACCATGTTTCAGCGATGGCCACTAAATTATAATCATTCATGATGATTTGCGCCATCAACTCATTTACCTTATTCCGAATACTATGAGCATTCAGGTAAAGTACATTTATGTTAGCTTTTATACCTCTGTTTTGAATCTTTTTTTTTTTAAATTTAGATTACCCAATTATTTTTTCCAATTAAGGGACAATTTCGCATGGCCAATCCACCTACTCTGTACATTTTTGGGTTGTGGGGGCGAAACCCACGCAGACACGTGGAGAATGTGCAAACTCCACACGGACAGTGACTCAGAGCCAGGATTGAACCTGGGACCTCAGCGCCGTGAGGCGGTTGTGCTAACCACTAGGCCACCGTGCTGCCCCTGTTTTGAATCTTAACACCTCGAACAGTAACCTCTCCTAAATTATATTTCCACTTAGCTTTTCTCCTAATTTTCCTTGTCGGTGAACCCATATCTTCATGTAACAACCTGCCACGTCGCTTACCATTTATGTTTTTACTTCCTGTTTTATTCCTTTTATTATTACTGGGCCTATTCACTGAGCTTCCCTCAGTCACTGTACCTTTTACTGTTGCCCTTTTAGATTTTTGACCATGGCTCCTGCGCGTTACACTTTCCCCCTTACTGCCTTTTGTTTCTGTCCCTGTTTTACTACCTTGCGACTTCCTCTATTGGTTCCCATCCCCCTACTACATTAGTTTAAACCCTCCCCAACAGCTCTAGCAAACACCCCCTGCTAGGACATTGGTTCCAGCCCTGCCCATGTGCAGACCATCCCGTTTGTACTGGTCCCACCTCCCCCAGAACGGGTCCAATGCCCCAGGAATTTGAATCCCTCCCTCTTGCACCATGTCTCGAGTCACGCATTCATCCTATCTATCCTGACATTCCTACTCTGACTAGCTCGTGGCACAGGTAGCAATCCTGAGATTACTACCTTTGAGGTCCTACTTTTTCGTTTAACTCCTAACTCCCTGCATTCAGCTTGCAGGACATTGTCCAGTTTTTTTTACCTATATCGTTGTGCCTATGTGCACCATGACAGCTGGCTGTTCACCCCCCCCCCCCCCCCCCCCCCCCCACACCCACCCCTGAATGCCCTGCAGCCGCTCCGAGATATCCTTCACACTTGCACCAGGGAGGCAACATACTATTCTGGAGTCTCGCTTGCGTCCGCAGAACTGCCTGTCTATTCCCCTTACGATTGAGTCCCCTATCACTATAGCCCTGCCATTCTTCTTCTTGCCCTGCTGTGCAGCAGATCCAGCAACGGTGCCATGAACCTGGCTGCTGCTGCCTTCCCCTGGTGAGCCATCTCCCCCAACAGTATCCAAAGCGGTATATCTGTTTTGCAGGGAGATGACCGCAGGGGACACCTACACTGCCTTCCTACTCTTGCTCTGTCTTTTGTTCACCTATTTTCTGTCTCCCTCAGTAACTTTCACCTACGGTGTGACCAACTCGCTAAACGTGCTATCCATGACGTCCTCAGCATCGCGGATGCTCCAAAGTGAGTCCATCCGCAGCTCCAGAGCCGTCAAGGGGTCTAACAGGAGCTGCAACTGGACACACTTCTTGCATGAGAAGGAGCCAGGGACAGTGGAAGTGTCCCTGATCTGCCACATCGCACACGAGGAGCATGGCACGGGTCTGGGATCTCTTGCCATGTCTTAAACCTTTGGTTAACTTCAACAACTACAATTTTAAAAAAAAACACGAAGAAAAAATAAATAAATATACCAATAAAAAGAAATAAGAAGAAGTACTTACCAGTCACTTACCAGAGAAAAAAAGCACCTCCTGCCCCCCAAGCTTCGAATTTCCACCTCTCTTCAAATTCCTAAACTCACGGGCAGCACGGTTGCATAGTAGTTAGCACAATTGCTTCACAGCTCCAGGGTCCCAGGTTTGATTCCCGGCTCGGTCACTGTCTGTGCGGAGTCTGCACGTTCTCGCTGTGTCGGCGTGGGTTTCCTCCGGGTGCTCCGGTTTTCTCCCACAGTCCAAAGATGTGCGGGTTAGGTGGATTGGCCATGATAAATTGCCCTTAGTGTCCAAAAAATGTTAAGTGGGGGTTATTGGGTTACGGGGATACGGTAGGTACATGGGCTTCAGTAGGGTTCTCTTTGTAAGGGCTGGTACAGACTCGATGGGCGAAATGGCCTCCTTCTGCAATGTAAATTCTATGACACTCTTAGCTGTGTCTCACTCTGGCTGTGTCTTCTCTGGCTCACTGGGAGAACTTAATGCGTGTGTTTGTAACTCTTTTCATCCATTTAAATGTGTATTTGTAATTGTCCTTATCCATATTATTGTATGCATTTGTAATTGTGTTTTTCAATGTTAATGTGTATTTGTAACTGTGTTCATCCATGTTAATGTGAGTCTGTAATTGTGCTTATCCTTGTAAATGTGTATTTGCAATTGTGCTTATCCATGTTATTGTGTGTTTGTTACTGTTTTCATCCATATTAATATGTGAGTTTCAATCATTGTTTGTCCATTTTAATGTATGATATGTTAAAGCATGTGTTTATAACTGTGTTTACCAATGTAAATGTGTGCTTATAACTGTGTTCATCCATTGTGGTAATTTCAGACCACAAAGTAGATGGACGAATGCATTGTCTTTATATAAATAAATGTCAAAGTTTAACCATATATAAATAAATGACAAAGTTTAACCATAACGGTAACACAGCAGAACAGTAGTAACCTAACAGTAGAACAGGGGCCTCACGGTAGCATGGTGGTTAGCATCAATGCTTCACAGCTCCAGGGTCCCAGGTTCGATTCCCGGCTGGGTCACTGTGTGGAGTCTGCACGTCCTCCCTGTGTGTGCGTAGGTTTCCTCCGGGTGCTCCGGTTTCCTCCCACAGTCCAATGATGTGCGGGTTAGGTGGATTGGCCATGCTAAATTGCCCGTAGTGTAAGGTTAATGGGGGATTGTTGGGTTACGGGTATACGGGTTACGTGGGTTTAAGTAGGGTGATCATTGCTGGGCACAACATCGAGGGCCGAAGGGCCTGTTCTGTGCTGTACTGTTCTATGTTCTAACCGTTAACAACTGTGAAAACTGGAGCTCCGATAAAACTACTCTGAAAAAGCCCACACATGCTCACAACACTCAATAGATGCCAGAGTAACATTTATAGAGGAGAAAGGCTTAGAAGATCATTCTGGACTCAACATGATGCTCTGTAACACTTTTAATTTTAGGCCTCAAACAGGACAGAAATACAACAAAAGTAATGTCTGAACTATGCCAGAGTCAGGAGCTTTGGATTGCATTGTGACTTAAGCAATACCACTGGTGAATCTTATAACGGTCTGAAATCACAGCTGAAGGCGTAGATTGAGTACCTGAATGTTCCTCTTCCACTGATAATATGCTAGGTGTGCATAGCAATAAAAAAGGGGCAGCCACACTACAAAGACTATACTGAAGACCCCCAGATAGTGGGAGGGAGTTAGCAGAGCAAATATCTAGTCAGATTTCTGAGTGAAAAAAACAATAGGGCAGTTATCGTTGGGATCTTGCGATCCCAAGGCATACAAGGCTATGGGCCAACTGCTGCGAAATGGGATTAGAATAATTAGAACGTAGAATAGCGAATTTACAGTGCAGAAGGAGTCCATTCGGCCCATCGAGTCTGCTCCGGCCCTTGGACAGAACGCCCTACTTAAGCCCATACCTCCTCCATATTCCCGTAGCCCAGTAATCCCACGTAACCATTTTTGACATTAAGGGCAATTTAGAATGGCCAATCCACCTAACCTGCACATCTTAGGTCTGTGGGAGGAAACCGGAGCACCCGGAGGAAACCCACGGAGACACGGGGAAAAAATACAGACTCCGCATAAACAGCGACCAAAGGCGGGATTCGAACCTGGGACCCTGGCTCTGTGAATCAACACTGCTACCGTGCCGCCCCTCATTAAATTTGACCGACGCAGACTCAATAGGTCTAAGGGCCTTTTCTGTGCTGTTTGACACTGTAACTCTATGGCTTCAACTACCCTGATATCAATTGGGATATGAACCGTAAATTCTAGAGCAGTAGAATTCTAGAGCAGTAGAGGAGTGCTACTCCAGGAAATGAGGCTGGGCATGTGGATGAAGTAGCAGTGGGGAGCCAAGTTTTAAAAATTCTTTATGGGATGTAGCCATTGCTGACTGGGCCAACATTTATTGCCCATCCCTAATTGCCCTTGAACTGAATGATGTTAAAGAGGTCATTTAAGAGTCAAGCACATTGTTGTGGGCCTGGAGTTGCACCTAGTCCTGACCTGGTCAATATGGCAGATTCCATCCTTAAAAAGCATTAGTGAACCAGATGGGTTTCTACGACAATCGACAATGGTTGTTCGACTTTTAATTCCAGATTTCTTTTATTGAATTTAAGTTCCACCCCCTACCACGGAGCGATTTGAATCTCGGTCCCCAGAACATGACAAGGCCAATGCACCACTACCTCCCCTTGAGGTTTTGGAGATTGAGAACTTTATATAATTAGATCTAGCACCATTATGTCCTTATCGTTGGGTACTTGCGATCCCAAAGTACAAAGATAGAACTGGAGTCAAAGTTCTAAATTGGGGAAAGACAGATTTTACAGAGCTGTGAGGTGAGCTGGTGAGAGTGGGCTGGATACAGCTGGAAAAAGTCAATGGTGAATAACTAAGGAAAAGTTAGGGTCTGTCAGAGAGGTACATGGTAAATTGTGGGTTGATTCAGAAGATGGGCAGCCCGGTAGCACGGTGGTTAGCATAAATGCTTCACATTCAGCTCCAGGGTCCCAGGTTCGGTTCCCGGCTGGATCACTGTCTGTGCGGAGTCTGCATGTCCTCCCTGTGTGTGCGTGGGTTTCCTCCGGGTGCTCCGGTTTCCTCCCACAGTCCAAAGATATGTGCGGGTTAAGTGGATTGGCCGTGCTAAATTGCCCGTACTGTCCTAAAAAGTAAATTAAGGGGGGGAGGTTTGTTGGGTTATGGGTATAGGGTGGATACGTGGGCTTGAGTAGGGTGATCATGGCTCGGCACAACATCGAGGGCCGAAGGGCCTGTTCTGTGCTGTACTGTTCTATGTTCTATGTGGGCAGGGTTTTCAGTGAATACTTTGTCTGTCTTCACTGAGGAGCGGGATGATTCAGATATTCTAGTTATAGAGGAGAAGTGTGACACATTCTCTACAATAAAGATAGTGGTTGGGATTCTCCTTTCCAGTGACAAAGTCCCCACGCCGGCAGGAGAACTGGTGCCAACCACTCCGTCGTCAACAGCCTCCGAAAAGTTTGGCACCAGCTCGTGCTGAAGGGACTACATGAGTTCGCACATGCGCCAATGGCCCGACGTGATCTCGCGCACGCACAGAACCGCCAGCATGGTTTCGAGCATGCGCAGTCTGGCCGGCGAATTCTGATCCATGCACAGGGGGTTGCCTTCTTCGCGTCAGCCATGGCGGAGCCCCACAGGAGCCGGAGCGGAAGGAAGTTCTCCCACGGCACAGGCCCCCCGCAGATCAGTGGGCCCCGATCGCGGGCTAGGCCACCGTGAGGCCCCCTCCCCGGGTCAGATCACCCCATGCCCCCCTCCCCCTTCACCCCTGAGGACCGCCCAAGCCGACTTACCTGCCAGCTCCCGCCGTGTGGGACCATGCCTAACACACGCTGTCGGGACTGGCCAAAAACGGACAGCCGCTCAGCCCATCCGTGCGCGGAGTATTGCCGGCGGGGGGGTCGGAGAATCCCGCTGCACGAGAGAGGAGGTACTGGATGGACTGACAACCTTAAAGCTGGATAAATCACCAGGGCCGGATGGATTATATCTCAGGCATTTGAAGGAAGCCAGGGAGGAAATAACGGATGGCCTTACGATAATTTTCTAATCCTCAATAGACACAGGTGAGGCACTAGAGGATTGGAGGTCTGCAAACGTTGTGCCATTATTTAAAAAGGGTGCGAAGGATCGGCCAGAAAACTATAGGACGGTCAATCTGACCTCCGTGTTGGGCAAATTATTGGAAACAATTCTGAGAGACAGGATAAACTGTCATTTAGAAAGGCACAGAATAATCAGGGATTGCCAGCATAGTTTTGTGAGGGGAGATTCTGTTTTAGAACATAGAACAGTACAGCACAGAACAGGCCCTTCGGCCCTCGATGTTGTGCCGAGCGATGATCACCCTACTTAAACCCACGTAACCCGTATACCCGTAACCCAACAATCCCCCCATTAACCTGACACTACCGGCAATTTAGCATGGCCAATCCACCTAACCCGCACATCTTTGGACTGTTGGAGGAAACCGGAGCACCCGGAGGAAACCCATGCACACACGGGGAGGACGTGCAGACTCCACACAGACAGTGACCCAGCCGGGAATCGAACCTGGGACCCTGGAGCTGTGAAGCATTGATGCTAACCACCATGCTACCGTGAGGCCCCAGTTTATTAACTGTATAGAATTTTTTGAGGAAGTAACAGGGAGAATTGATGAGGGCAGTACAGTGGCTAGATGTGGTCAACCAAAGAGTAGAGTCAAGGCATGAGAGAAAGGTACTAATATGGGAAATGATAAACAGATTATGACTGAGTTTGCTGATGACGCAAAACTGGTGGAATTACGAGCAGGGTGCAAGGAAGCCTCAAGGTGATTTAAGACTAGCGTATATACACCTTGGTTATACACTTTGTTGTGAAAAGGAGAAAGGAAGGGTATTATTCAGTGATATGTTGGAAAGTGAGGATGTACAAAGGGACTTGGTTGTCCTTGTACACCACAATGGAAGTGCTGAGGCACGCAGCAAGCAGTTAGGAAAGAAAATAGTATGTTGGCCTTCATTGCAAGAGGATTTGAGTTCCAAAGTAGAGATGTTTTACTGCAGTTATTCAGGATCTTGGTGAGAACACACCTGGTATGTTACATCCAGTGTTGGTCTCTCTACCTAAGGAAGGATATACTTGTCATAGAGGGAGTGCAGCTGAGGCTCACTAGGTTAATACCAAGGTTACGCGTAGGACAGTCTGAAAGAAAATATCACGCTGGCTTATCAGAAAGGTGTGGCAATAATCATGGGGAATTTTAATCTAAATATAGGTCACTGTCTGTGCAGAGTCTGCGCGTTCTCCCTGTGTCTGCGTGGGTTTCCTCCCACAAGTCCTGAAAGAAGTGCTGTTAAGTAATTTGGACATTCTGAATTCTCCTTCCGTGTACCCGAATAGGCGCCGTAATGTGGCGACGAGGGGCTTTTAACAGTAACTTTATTGCAGTTACTTGTGACAATAAAGATTATTATATTATATTATAGACTGGAAATATCAGATGGGAATAGGTAGGCTGGATGAGGAGTCCACAGAATGTTTTCAGGATAGTTTCTTAGAACAGCATGTTCTGGAGTTAACCAGAGAGCAGGCTGTACTAGACCTGGTATTGTGCAGTGAAATGGGATTATTTGATAATCTTATAATGAAGACACCCTTGGGTAGCAGTAATGATGATATGATTGAATTTTACATTCAGGTTGAGGGAGAAAAGAGTGTGTCCAAGACTAGTATTCTAAACATAACTCCCACAGAGACACCTAACTGCAGTGACTCTACCCCCCCCCCTCCCCGCCAGAGAGCCCCAAACTAGGGTGACCACCACAGAGATCCCCTAACTAGGGTGACCACCACAGAGATCTCCTAACTAGAGGGACCTTGGCGTGCTTGTCATTAGATCTCTGAAGGCAGAAGGGCAAGATTAATAAGGTGGTGAAAAAGGCTTCTGGGACACTCGTTTTTATCAATCAGGCCACTGCTGGAGTACTGTGTGCAATTCTAGTCGCCACATTATAGGAAGGATGTAATTGCATTGGAGGGGGTGCAGAGAAGTTTCAACAGGATGCTGCCTGGGATGGAACACAGGAGTTATGAAGAGAGGTTGGATAGGTTGGGTTGTTTTCTCTGGAGTGGAGAAGTCTGAGGGGTGACCTGATTGAGGTGTACAAGTCAAAATGCAGTGCCAGCAGAATTTTTGAATATTCTTAAGGCAGAGCTAGATAGATTCTTGATTAACAAGGGGGTTAAAGGTTGTTTGCGGTCTGACGGAATGTGGGTGAAGTTAAAATCATGTCAGCCACAATCCTATTGAAGGGTGAGCTGGCTCAAGTGGCTGAGTGGCCTACTCCTGCTCCTAATTCATAAATTTGGATAAATGTGAGATCACATGGTATACAGGGGAAGGTGGCATGTTTGATTCAATATTGACGCAATGACAGGAAATGATGGGTAATGGTCGATGGATGTTTTGAGAATGGAAAACCGTTTGCAATGATGTTCCGCTGGATTCAGTGCTGGGACCTTGCTGTTTGTTGTATTTATTAAGGATATAGAGTTAAATGTGGGTGATGGGATTGGGAACTTTGCAATTGACTGTGTAATTGACAATGAAGAGGAAAGCTGTTGACTCCAGAATGGTATTAATTGTTTGGGTGAGAGGGCAGAGAAGTGACAAATATAATTCAATTCTGAAAAGTGTAAAGTAATGCATTTGGAGAGGACATGCAAAGCAAGGGATACTCAATAAATAGGTAGATATTGAGAGAGGTTGAGGATGTGGCAAAGAGTCATCCAGACTTGAAACGTTAGCTCCGTTCTCTCTCCAGACCTGCTGTGATTGTCCAACATTTTCTGTCTTTGTTTCACATTCCAGCATCCGCAGTAATTTGCTTTTATCTGGCTGGAATGATGGAATTATATAGGCCACAGCTGGAGTTTTGCACAGTTCTGGTCACCACATTACAGGAAGGACACTCTCTGGAGAGAGTGCAGAGGAGATTTACAGGAATGTTTCCAGGGCTTGAAAATTGCGGCTTTGAGGAGAGATTGGACAGGCTGGAGATGTTGTCCTCAGAACAGACCTAATTGAAGTCTACAAAATGACGAGGGGCCGAGAAAGGGTAGATTAGAAAGAGGTATTTCCCCTTACTAAGGGTTTAGTTGCCAGAGGGCATTGATTTAAGGTGATTGGTAGAAGGATTAGAGGGGACGGGAGGAAAACATTTTCACCCAGAGGGTGGTGGGTGTCTGGAATTCACGGCCTAAATTGGTGGTTGAGACTGAAAGGCTTAACTCATTTAAAAGGTACCTGGATTTGCACCTGAACCTGGAAAGACCGGGAGCGGAACCTGGAAAGTGGGATGAAAATGAACGGCTACATTCCTGTTTTCTCTTCTTTGGCCGGCGAAGACATGATGGGTTGAATGGTCACTTTCTGCACCATAACATTTTAGTGATTCTATATAGCATTTTATATGACTAACAGATGTCTCAAAGTTCGTTACAGGAAATAATGCATGTTGTGGTAGGGTATTTGAACTTCCACTATATTGACCGGGATTCACTTAGTACAAGGGGCTTGGATGGCAGAGTTTGTAAGGAGTCAGGAAAGTTTCTTTATGCAAGATGTAGATAGTCCAACTCGGGAAGGGACGGTAATGGACCTGGTATTGGGGAATGAGCCTGGACAGGTGGTTGAGGTTTCAGTAGGGGTACATTTTGGGAGTAGTGACCACAATTCTGTATGTTTTAAGGTACTTTTGGATAGGGGTGAGGGTAACCCTCTGGTTAAGGTGCTAAACTGAGGAAAGGCAAATTACAATAACATTCGGCAGGAGTTGAAGAATTTGGATTGGGTGCGGCTGTTGGAGGGTAAATCAACATCGGACATGTGGGAATCTTTCAAGCGACAGTTGATTAGGATTCAGGAAAGTCATGAAGGATAAGTATGGGGCCTTGGACAACAAGGATATTGTGAACCTCATCAAAAAGAAAACGGAGGCTTTTGTATGGGTCCTAGAGGGGTGGGCACAGTCAAAATCTTTGAGAAGGATAACGAAAATAGTGAAGAACTTATGAGGGAAATTAGGAGGGCTAGAAGGGGTCATGCAAAGTCCATGGCAAGTAGGATTAAGGTGAACCGCAAAACTTTTTATTCATATGTCAAAAGCAAAATGGTGGCCAGGGAAAGGGTTGGATCACTAAAGGACAGTGAGGGGAATCTATGTGTGAAGCAAGAGGAAATGGGCGATGCACTAAATGAGTACTTTGCATCAGTGTTCACCAACGAAAAGGACTTTGTGGAAGATGATTCTTGGGTAGGGTGTGTGAATAGTGTGAGTCATGTTGACATCAAAAAGATGGAGGGATTGGATGCTTTAAAAGACATTAATGTATATAAGACTCTTGGGCCTGATGGGATTTACCCCAGAATACTGAAGGAAGCAAGAAAGAAAATTGCTGGAGCCTTGACTGACAGGTTCGTATCCGCATTGGCTGAAGTCCCAGAGGACTGCAGAATAGCTAATGTGGTACCGCTGTTTAAGAAAGGCAACTGGGAAAATCAGGGAAACTACAGATCGGTGAGCCTCACATTGGTAGTAGGTAAATTATTGGAAAAAAATTCTCAGTGGCCGGATTTATACCCATTTGGAAACAAATGGACTCATTCGCGATAGACGGCATGATTTTGTGAAGGGAAGGTTGTGCCTCACTAACTTGTTTGCGTTTTTTGAGGAGGTGACAAAGATGATTGATGAGGGGAGGGCAGTGTATGTCGTTTACATGGACTTCAGTAAAGCCTCTGACAAGGTGCCTCATGGCAGACTGGTACAAAAGGTGTAGTCACACGGGATCAGAGGTGAGCTGGCAACCTGTATAGAGAACTGGCTTGGTCATAGAAGGCAGAAGGCAGAGGGTAGCAGTAGAAGGGTTTTTCTGAATGCAATTTTGTGGCTAGTGGTGTTCCGTAGGGATCAGTGCTGGGGCCTCTGTTGTTTGTAGTGTACATAAACTATTTGGAGAAAATGTAGCTGGACTGATTAGTAAGTTCGCAGATGACACCATCTAGGCTAAGACATGGGCAGATAAATGATAAATGGAGTTTAATTTGGGCAAATGTGAGGTAATGCATTTTAGTAGGTCAAACATCGAAGAGAAATATACTGACAATGGCAAAACTCTCAGGAATATAGGAAATCAAAGAGATCTGGGCGTACTGGTCCACAGATCTTTGAAAGTGGCAACACAAGTGGACAAGGTCGTCAAGAAAGCATATGGAATGCTTGCCTTCATTGGACGGGACATCGAGTATAAAAACTGGTAAGTCATGCTACTTTTATAGAACTTTGGTAAGGCTGCACTTGGAATATTACACACAATTCTGGTCACCACACTACCAGAAGGATATGGAGGCTTTGGAGAGGGTGCAGAGGAGGTTTACCAGGATGTTGCCTGGACTGGAGTGTGTTTAATATGCGAGAGGCTGAATAGCCAGTGAGTGCCAGGGGAGTTTGCGGATGCAGATCCATTAATGGCGTTCAAAAGGCATCTCGATAAATACGTGGATAGGATGGGTATCGAGGAATATGGCTCAAGGAAGTGCTGAGGGTTTTGGCCAAGGGTGGGATCATGACCAGGACAGGCTTGAAGGGTTGAAGGGACTATTCCTGTGCTGTTTTGTTCTTTGAAATGTAGGCACTGCTGTAATCTAGGAATTCATCTTGGATTGTGCACTGGTATCTTATTCTGCTATCCTCATTTACATTGAAACTCACTTTATCCAGGGAACAGGGTATTGGTCATGCAGGTGGGTTCTGTCAAAGATCTTAGTGGGCATAATAGTAGACACAGTCAAGTTCTATTCAAGAACTAAAAGCTTCTATTATTTAATGATTTTACAAATTACAGTGAAGGGATATTTCACTACATTCTTGAAATGCTCTCTGAATTTAGTCTGGGTGACTGCGTAAATACAAGTATTTGTGCAGCAACTCAGAAGCTGGAACATATAACCAGTTTCTTGTACAATCCCATTAATAGATCCAACATCACCGAGAAAATACCATATCCGATTCCATATGAAATATACCATAAAATTTGACCATAATAATATAAAATTCCCAGAGATTACAAAAAGTAAAATGATAGATTTCCTTCGACTCTCCATCTCTGGGTCTCTGGGTCTCTCCCCACTGTTGTGAGCCCGGAGTCTCCTACGGGCTCTGCTGCTCACTAAAATGTATCTAACAGTTAAAGCATTGAGCAGCAGAACCAGAGCAAATGGGATACATGGAGTAAGAATGTAATGAAGCAGTTCAAATATTGCCCACAGCAGTGATTGTGTATTCTCAACTGAAACATTGCAAAACCATGGAATATTATCAAGTCCATACTTGCTCGTATACATAAAATACCAGAAAATGTTCTTTAAGCAGCTCAGGACAGTCACTGTTCCCAGAACCACAGTTGCCATTTTCTCAGTGCAATATTTAGTTTTCAACTTCTGGTCACAAATGGCCACAAATCGGTCAAAGGTGAAACTGACAGTGAACCAGACAGAGCAATCGGTGACTGCATAAAGTAGGACAGCATGAATATTACAGGCTGGGATGTACCGCACAAAACGAAACTGTTCCCAATAAACAATTGGAATATGTCTCAATATCAAATCGAGGATAATAATCAGTAAATCCGCCACTGCCATGGCCACCAGGTAGCAGGTAACACATTTGGAGAGACCACACTTTCTTTGAGATAAGATAATAATTGTCACTATGTTAACTGTGAGGAAGAAAAATGAACAGATAAGTTAGACATCGTACTGGGAGCAAAAGCTGCAGCATCATATACTTTGAGATCATATGCAACTTGTTTCAGACATTCAATTATGACAGGTTTAGATTAAGGATCTGGATCGGCGCAGGCTGGGAGGGCCGAAGGCCCTGTTCCTGTGCTGTAATTTTCTTTGTTCTTTGTTTACCTGTGCAGAGATGCAGGGTTTAAATATATGAACAATTGGGAGTAAAATGTGGAATCAATCCATGATTGGGAATAAATACAACATAAAAGTTACAGTTACTAACGTGAGGAGATGGAAAAGATGATTGATAAGGGAAGGGCAGTAAATATTGTTTACAAGAACTTCAGTAAAGCCTTTGATAAAGTCCTTCATGGCAGACTGGTACAAAAGATGAAATCACACAGGACCAGAGGTGAGGTGGTGAGATGCATGCAGAACTGGCTCGGTCACAGAAGGCAAAGGGCAGCAGTGAAAGGGTGTTTTTTTGTATGGCAGTTTGTGACTAGTGGTGTTCCACAGGGATCTGTGCTTGGGGAGAAGACAGGAGAATGGAGATGAAAAACTATCAGCCATGATTGAATGGCGGAGCAGACTCGATGGGCCCAGTGGCCTAATTCTTCTCCTATGTCTTACGGTCTTGTGGTATTGGACCTCTGTTGTTTTTAGCATCCATAAATGATTTGGAGGAAAATATAGTTGGTCTGATTAGTAAGTTCGCGGATGACACCAAGGTTGGTAGAGTGGCAGATAGTGTTGAGGATTGTCAGAGGAGACGCAGGACATAGACAGGTTGGAGACTTGGGCAGAGAAATGGCAAATGGAGTTTAATCCGGACAAATGTGAGGTAATGCATTTTTACAGGTCTAACATAGAGGGGAAATATACCGTAAATTGCAAAACTCTGAGGAATATAGAAAGTACATGGGATCTGGGCATTCGGGTCCACAGATCTTTGAAAGTGGCAACACAAGTCGACAAGGTAATCAAGAGGGCATATGGAATGCTTGACTTCATTGGATGGGACATTGAGTATAAAACTGGCAATTCATTCTGTACGTGTAGAGAACCTTGGTAAGGCTTCCCCTGGAATGTTGCGCACAATTCTGATCGCCACACTACCAGAAGGATGTGGAGGCTTTGGAGAGGGTGCAGAGGAGTTTTACCAGGATGTTGCCTGGTCTGGAGGGTGTTAGCTTTGTGGAGAGCCTGAATAGATTAGGACAGATTTCATTAGAACAACGGAGGTTGATGGGCCGCCGATAGTGGTCTACAAGATTATGAGCGATATGGATAGAGTGGAGGCAGGCACTCTTTCCCAGGGTGGAGGGATCAGTCACCAGGGGCATAAGTTTAAGGTCCATGGAGCCACATTTACAGGAGATACATGAGGCAGTTTTTTTTACCAAGAGGGTGATGAGTGCCTGGAATGCGCTGCCAGGGGAGGTTGTGGAAGCAGATACATTAACTGCTTTCAAAATGCATCTTGAGAAATACATGGATAGGATGGGTATGGAGGGATACGCCACAGGGAAGAGCTGAGGGTTTTGGCAAAGTGTGGTATCATGAAGCTTGGAGGGCCTGTGCTGTATTGTTCTTCTTTGTTGTTCTTCTTTTTTGATGTCTGATCAAGGAGAGATTAAATTATTTAAAGATATTTTGATTACATTAGAAGCCTGACAGAGGTAACAGAAATGTAAGTGACCGGAGCTTCTGAAGAAAAACCAAAATCTTGATAATACGGTATCACGTCCATAATCTATAGCAGACAGCAGTGAGGATGAGAGAGGGAATGAGCAGGAGGAAATTAATTATTGGAAATAATGGCGGTCCGTGCCTGGACACGGCCTCAGTCCCCTGGGGAGGGTCACCCCGGCCGCTCGGCCTGATCCCCACCGTCGTTTCCCAACGTCAAAATGGCAGCAGGTGCTGATTCGACGCCAAGTTGTAATTCGTCGTCACCTCGACAGCGGTGTCAATGCGTTCCGGAACGAAGGTTCAGTTGACACCGTTTGCATGTCATTATCTGGCTCGACCGAACCGGTATTCTCCAGGGTCTCCCGGATTTTCCGCCTCCAATGGGCCGAGTTCCCAATGGTGTGGTTCACTTGTGCTTTTAAACATCGTGAAACTGGTGCCATAGTTGCTGAGGGAGAGAGAGAGAGGAGGTAGGACACGGAGAGGAGTGACTGTGGGCTGTCGGCCCGGACATTGGGGTGCGGGAGGCCCGGCCAGGGCCTGGGGAGGAGAGGGCAGACGGTGGGGAACAGGCCCTGTGGTCAGTGTTAGCCCCCTGAATGGAACTGTGGAGTTGTCCAGGCATGGACCGCCATTACATTGGCCATCTTGCTGAGCACCCACTGACGACCCACATTGTCCCACGGTTCTGCCCTGTGACACCTGTCATTCGAGGACCTGTCAGACCAGGCATGTCATCAAAGACTCCGGCTCAGCAGAGAGCCAGCGTGAAATATGTGCCTGCTGATGGCACAACTGACACCGTGGGGATATGGGGGAGGACACCCGCTCCCGGTGGCCGTCACGGTGACGGTCACCCTGAACGTTTCCATGACACGGTCCTTCCAGGTGCTGAGTGGGGACCTGTCTGGGATCTCTCAGACCTCGGTGCACAGATGCATCATGCCGTCACAGAGGCACGGCATCTATTTTAATGTGAACCGAGCCCGCCAGGATGCCCGGGGGTGATCAAAGTGATGCATGTCCCCCGACAAGCACCTTCACATGACAGGCCGCTCGACACCAACCGAATGGTGCATATCATTCACCTCTGCTCCGAGACCCGGGCAGTGCACACGATGCCTTCGTCGATGATTCCTGACACGTTCGAGACACCCCCACCCCGGCTGAAGGGTTGGCTCCTGGGTGAAAGTGGTTATCCACTGTGGTCGGTGCTGATGACACCTATCTGGAGGCCACAGACAGATGAGGAGACCAGCGACAATGAGGCCATACATCGACCAGGGGAGTGATCAAGCGGTGCTTCGGCCTCCTGAAGATGGTGTACGTAAATGCATTATGGGGTGGGGGCCCTGGATCTGCACTAACAGCGGGTCTGATCCATAGGATGGAGGATGATGCCAACCCGCTTTGCGATGTGGTGCTCCGCATTGTCCGACAATGTCTGACTCCCGACCATGCAAGCACTTCCAGCTGGGTGATCCTGCAGGCGAGGTGGCCATTCCATCACAGGGTCCCATCGGATCCCTGGGGTGGTGGTACGGGGGGTGTTGGGGGGGGGGGGGAGTTGGGAGGAGGAGGAGGAGCATGTGCCATGCACATGGTCCACCTATCCCACCCCCCGCAATCTGGCCAACTAAGCCCAGCCCACCCCTCACACTCATCAGACAGAGCACCAAGGCAGGTTGTAACAGTGGCAACAGGTCCCCTGGCCCCGATAAATAGACTATGTGCACTGCACCCATGCCAAATTAACTGGTGTCTACATTTCTGGCCTTATGGGCTCTCACGCTACATCTGGGTGGATCCACAGATGGTACAGCAGAAGTGGAGGCAGCCTCCTGAGATTTCCACCCTGCGACCAAGGTCCTCATTGGCGGGCATCTTCTGGGGAGACCAGGCCTGGATAGGTCCGCCTGCTGCTCGGATGTCCCAGGTGGCTGTTATGCCCACTGCCCACCAGATGCGCCACTATCATGGCCAACTGAGGTGAGTGTCTCTGGGATGGTGGAGGGTGTTGGAGACAGCTGTGATGGAAAGTCAGTGTCATCCTCCGATCCGAGCTCTGGGGTGTCCTGAGACTTGAGTGGAGGGCTGGTGTCTGAATTGCTCCCATCACTGCTCGGCTCATGGGGGGGTCTCCATTTGTGGAAACAGCTGGGGGTGGGGGGGCACCAGATGGACCCGCCCCATCTCCAGAAGGTCCTGCACGATACAAGACAAAACGCATGATTAGACCGGGGCCATGGGGGAGGGGGTGTGAGGGTGACTGTGGTGTTGGCATGGTGGTGGCGTTGGGGGTCGTAGGGGTTGACATACGCGTCACAGGGAACTGCAACAAAGCTGGGTTACAGGTGTGCGAGACGGGGTTATGAAAAATGAAAATCAATTAAATGAAAATCGCTAATTGTCACGAGTAGGCTTCAATGAAGTTACTGTGAAAAGCCCCTAGTCGCCACATTCCGGCGCCAGTTCGGGGAGGCTGGTGCCGGAATTGAACCGTGCTGCTGGCCTGCTTGGTCTGCTTTAAAAGCCAGCGATTTAGCCCAGCGTGCTATTAGCAGGGGTACACTGCTGCCCCCTCACTCTGGCCGCCCTGAGGAAGTCATGCAGTTTTTTACAGCACTATTGGCCAGTCCGGATGTTGTTGCCCAAGCTGCTCAAAGCCACTGCCATCTGCGCCGAGGCCGGGTTACAGGGTTATCCACTACTCCTCTACCACATCCAACAGGGTTTCCAGCTCGGGGTCTGTGAACCTCGGGGCTATTCTCCTCGCTACCATCTTGTGGCTGGGATGGTATATGTGGCTGCAGCTTGTCAGCCTTTGGGTGTTCGTCGCCAAACTGGCGAAACTGACACTATTTCCCATTAGAATCAATTGTGTTCCATGTGGCACCAGTGGTAGCCCCTTAACGGTACTGGAATCGGTCCAGAGCGGCGCCCGTTTTTCTGTCATAAATGTCGACAGATTCTGCTTTGGTGTCAACA
Organism: Scyliorhinus canicula; assembly: GCF_902713615.1. Classification (NCBI taxonomy): domain Eukaryota; kingdom Metazoa; phylum Chordata; class Chondrichthyes; order Carcharhiniformes; family Scyliorhinidae; genus Scyliorhinus; species Scyliorhinus canicula. Next base: position 100,429,867 of record NC_052162.1, on the reverse strand, counting down.
CAAAGGGCTCGATTCTCCGATTTTCGGCCATGTCCGGAGCATGTGTCTTTCTTATGACCAAATAGTCGATGCTGACCCCACATCGCTGCTCTGCCCGGTGGAGGGCTAAAAGGCCCGCCACATAAAGATGGCTTTACCTGCAGTTCTGGATGGAGAATTGCCGGGTCCGTGGCCACGCATACACATGGCAGCGGCTTCGCATGGACCCAGCCTGCCAGATAGTGCTCCCCTGTAACCCCCCTCGTCACCGGCGCACCAACTCCCACCAGTCCCCCCAGCACCTGCCGAAGCCCTCCCAGCCAGCAGAACGGCTCCCTCTCCGACCGTGATGGCGCTGGACCCAGTCCACAGCCGCCACGTGAGGTCCCCGAAAACTGTGAGCATACGTTTCCCAAACCGCGGGGAAGGCGGTCCATCGGGAGCGGAGCATTGAGGAGGAGGGCTTCGGGTGACATCCTGAGGCCATCCCAAAGGCGTGCAGCATACCTCAGCGATGCTGACGGGGGGAGGGGGGAGGGTTCGGTGTCGAAACGGATTCTCCGGCCAATTGCCGAATGCGATTTTGACATTGGCAATTGGAGAATCCAGTCCTTAGTGTCAGAAACGGAGAATCCCGCCCCGGATCTCTGATGAGAAGAGTGTGTCAGGGTCCTTCCTATTTATTCCCTGATTTCCCTTTCCTTTATTTTGCTGTCATTATTTTTTTTCACATTTTATTGAATTATGAAGTGTAAACAGTGATATACATAGAGCCAAAAATATACACACAATATAACTTTCATAAATAACCTGTTACTAACCGACCCACCCCCCACCGCAACCACCATCACCACCGCCCACACTCTCCCCCAGCCTTGTAATGTGTCCAGGTCTATAAAGAAAGAAACAAATGGCAGCCATCTCTGGTAGAACCTCCTCACCGAACCTCTGATAGTTTACTTGACTTTCTCCAGATCAAGTCTTCCATCCAGGCTGATGCCTTGGGTGGTGAGGGAGGTCTCCAGTTGAGCAATATGCGCCTCCTGGCTATTAAGGAGGCACAGGCAAAAATATTGGCCCTCACCCCGAGTAGAAAGATGGGGAGTCAGAAACCCCAAATATTGCAACCAGCGGACAAGTTCTAAGGTTGTCTGCAAAATCTTGGATATTGTGTCACAAAAGGAGGCCCAGTATCCAGCAAGATTAGGACAAGACCACAATGCATGCGTGTGGTTTGCCGGTGTAAGTGAACAGCGGTCACACTTGTTCTCACGTCCTGGATGAATCATCTCATCCCTGCCTTGTCCTGTGCATTCTGTGTAGCATTTTGAACTGAACCAAATTTAGTCTGGCACAGGATGAAGAGGAGTTCATCCTGGAGAGGGCTTCTCTCCAAACTTTCTCAGTAAAAACAGAACCGTGTTCCTCTATCCATTTCTCATATACTCTATTAAAAGGGACAGGATCTGAAGATAGAATGAGGCTGTACAGATTTGAAATTGACCCTCTGTCCTGCTGTGCCAAGGCCAATATGTTTTCCAGCAGGGAAGAAGGGGGGGCACAGGGGGAAGGATGGAAAATCCGACGTGAGAAATCCCGAATTTGAATAAAACAAGAAAGGCTGGGAACAGACAGATTGTATTCAATGCTGGCAAAGCTTCCCTCAAGGAATAAATTCCCAAAGTCTACCAGACCTCCCCCTCTCCAGGACCTGAACGATGGGTGCTACGTGCTCCTTGCCAGTCCAAGCCTGGATATTGTCCAGGTCTTGCCACATTTGGATGCAGGTGTTTTAAGTGCCGTGAAGATAGTGAAGAACCTGCCTATCTTCCAACCTTCCCTAAATACGGGTGGTGCCAAAGGATTGGAGAGTGGAAATGTGACACCGATAATCAAGAAAGAGTGCAAGGACAATCCTGACAACTACAGACCAGTTAGTTTAACGTCAATGACGGGTAAGGTTTTAAAACAATAATCAGGGTCACACTCATCCATTTTTTTGAGTGAATTAAGGAGAGCCAGCATGGTTTGTAAAAGGCAGATTGTGTTTGATGAATTTCTCGCTGAAGTAACAGTGAAGGGTGATGAAGGTGATGAAGGGAACATGGTTTGAAGAAAGGGTTTGACAAAGTACTGCATAAAAGGCTGGTCAACACATCTGTGGCTCCTGGAATAGGAGGGCCAATGTTCCCATGAATTGAAAAAAAAAATCAAGGACAGAATTTAACAAGTCAAGGTCGATGGTACTTTGCCAGGTGGGAAAATTGCAGACATTGGTTCACCCAACAGCTAGTGCTGGCACCACAGATTTTCCGGAAAATAATTTGGGAATAATGGTAAACTTGGAGGAGTACTTCACAGTGAGAATGGTGAAAAGATAGCAGAATGGGCAGCCAAGAGGCAGATGTAAATTAAATTTAATACAGATCGTGTGCGGTGCTGCATTTGGTAGAAGGACTATGGTGATGCAATATAGATTGAATGGTACAGTTCTAAGGAATATGCAGGGATAGAAAGAGATCTTTGACGATGGCAACATATATTGAGATAGTGGTTAGCAAAGTGTATGGGATATTGAGCATCATAAATAGAGACATTGAGTACGGATGTGGGGAAGTTATGCTGAACCTTTATAAAACTCTGGTCAGGTCCCACTGCAGGATTGCACCCAGTTCTGGTCACCACACTACAGGAAGGATGTGAGGGTCATTGAGAGCGTGTGGAGGAGATTTACCAATGTGGGTCCAGAGATAGAACATAGAACACGGAACATTTACAGTGCAGTACAGGCCCTTCGGGCCTCGATGTTGCGCCGACCTGTGAAACCCCTCTATAGCCCATCTACACTATTCCCTTATTGTCCACATGTCTATCCAATGACCATTTGAATGCCCTTAGTGTTGGCGAGTCCACTACTGTTGCAGGCAGGGCATTCCACGTCCTTACTACTCTCTGAGTAAACAACCTATCTCTGACATCTGTCCTATATCTATCTCCCCTCAATTTAAAGCTATGTTCCCTCGTGCAAGACATCACCATCCGAAGTCAAAGGCTCTCACTGTCCACTCTATCTAATCCTCTGATCATCTTGTATGCCTCAATTAAGTCACCTCTTAACCTTCTTCTCTCTAACGAAAACAGCCTTAAGTCCCTCAGCCTTTCCTCATAAGATCTTCCCTCCATACCAGGCAAAATCCTGGTAAATCTCCTCTGCACCCTTTCAAATGCTTCCACATCCTTCCTATAATGCGGCAACCAGAACTGCACGCAATACTCCAAATGCGGCCACACCAGAGTTTTGTACAACTGCAACATGACCTCATGGCTCTGAAACTCAATTCCTCTACCAATAAAAGCTAACACACCGTACGGCTTCTTAACAACCCTCTCAACCTGGGTGGCACCTTTCAGGGATCTATGTACATGGCCACCGAGATCTCTCTGCTCATCCAGACTACCATCTTACCATTAGCCCAGTACTCTGTCTTCCTGTTATTTCTTCCAAAATTAATCACCTCACACTTTTCTGCATTAAACTTAAATTTGCCACTTGTCAGCCCAGCTCTGCAGCTTATCTATTTCCCTCTGCAACATGTAACATCCTTCTGCAGTGTCCACAACTCCACCGACTTGAGTGTCATCTGCAAATTTACACACCCATCCTTCTAATCCCTCCTCCAGGTCATTTATAAAAGTGACAAACAGCAGTGGCCCCAAAACAGATCCTTGTGCTACACCGTTAGTAACTGAACTCCAGTCTGAACATTTTCCATCAACTACCACCCTTTGTCTTCTTCCAGCTAGCCAATTTCTGATCCAAACTGCTAAATCATCCTGAATCCCATGCCTCCATATTTTCTGCAATAGCCTGCCGTGAGGAACCTTATTAAACGCTTTACTGAAATCCATGTGCACCACATCAACTGCTTTACCCTCATCCACCTGTTTGGTCACCTTCTTGAAGAACTCAATGAGGTTTGTGACGCACGACCTACCCTTCACAAAACCATGTTGACTATCTCTAATCAAATTATTCCTTTCCAGATGAGTATGCATCCTATCTCTTATAAAACTTTCCAAGACTTTGCCCACAACAGAAGTAAGGCTCACTGGTCTATAGTTACCGGGGTTGTCTCTACTCCCCTTCTTGAATAAGGGGACAACATTTGCTATCCTCCAGTCTTCTGGCACTATTCCTGTCAACAAAGATGACTTAAAGATCAAAGCCAAAGACTCAGCAATCTCCTCCCTAGCTTTCCAGAGAATCCTAGGATAAATCCGATCGGGCCCAGGGGACAAATCTATTTTAACACTTTCCAGATTCGCTAACACCTCCTCCTTATGTACCGCAAGCCCTTCTAGTCTAGTAGCCTGTATCTCAGTATTCTCCTCGACAACATTGTCTTTTTCCTGTGTGAATACTGATGAAAAATATTCATTTAGCACCTTTCCTATCTCCTCGGACTCCACGCACAACCTCCCAGTACTGTCCTTGACTGGCCCTACTCTTACCCTAGTCATTCTTTTATTCCTGACATATCTATAGAAAGCTTTAGGGTTATCCTTGATCCTACCTGCCAAAGACTTCTCATGTCCCCTCTTGGCTCTTCTTAGGTCTCTCTTTAGGTCCTTCCAAGCGAACTTGTAACTCTCTAGCACCCTAACTGAACCTTCACGTCTCATCTTTACATAAGCCTCCTTCTTCCTCTTGACAAGTGTTTCAACTGCTTTAGTAAACAACGCTTCCCTCACTCGACCACTTCCTCCCTGCCTAACAGGTACATACTTATCAAGGACACACAGTAGCTGTTCCTTGAACATGCTCCACATTTCCATTGTGCCCATCCCCTGCAGTTTTCCTCTCCATCCGATGCATCTTAAGCCTTGCCTCATCACATAATAATTGCCTTTCCCCCATCACTAAAGTAAACATAATCAAATTGTGGTCACTATCACCAAAGTGCTCACCTACCTCCAAATCTAACACCTGTCCTGCTTCATTAACCAGTACCAAATCCAATACGGCCTCGCCTCTCATTGGCCTATCTACATACTTGCGTCAGGAAATCCTCCTGCACACACTGGACAAAAACGGACCCATCTAAAGTACTCGAACTATAGCGTTTCCAATCAATATTAGGAAAATTAAAGTCCCCCATTACAACTACCCTGTTACTTTCACTCCTATCCAGAATCATCTTTGCAATCCTTTCCTCTGCATCTCTGGAACTTTTCGGAGGCCTGTAGAAAACCCTAACAGGGTGACCTCTCCTTTCCTGTTTCTAACCTCAGCTCATACTACCTCAGTAGACGAGTCCTCATCAAACATCCTTTCTGCCACCGTAATACTGTCCTTGACGAACAATGCCACCCCTCCCCCTCTCTTACCACCTTCCCTGAGTTTACTGAAATATCGACAATATCTGCAACAAACATTCCAATGAAGGGGTTGAGTTGGAGAAGCTGGAGGCGAACTCCTTGGAATGAAGGAGATTGACGGGAGATTTGATCGAGGTGAACAAGCTTTAGAGAAGATAAATGGGGATAAACTGATTATGGTACAAGGACTAGTGGGCACTGATTAAGGTCCTGGGCAAGTGATGCAGAAAGACCTGGAAATTATTTTACACAATGAAATGGTCATGACCTGGGATCATTGCCTATCAGGGTGGTGGAAACAGACAATCGATGATTTCAAAAGACAAACTTGCAGAGTTACAAGGATGGAGCAGTGAGATGGGACTGATTTTGATTGCTTCATGGTGAGTTGGCATGGACTTGATTGTTCTTGCTGGCATGACACTATGGCTCCACAGCTCTACAGAGGAACTTATTAGGGACACTGAGCGTACAGACGTAAATTATATAAATATTACAGTGAAATATGTTTTATCGAATAAATAACAAAACATAGGTACTTACCAGGGACACTAACTTTCACTAGGATGGGATAAAAGATCTGTTGTATGTCCTTAAATAGTTTTCTTATCCGACGCTTTTGAAAGAAAATTTGAAGATCAATACTTGAAACCATGATTTCAGTTCTTTGATAATCGCCGGTGGCGTTTGTACTAGAGGCAACAAACACAGATAATATAAGATAATGTAGTGAAGGGAACTCATCATATAGAGCTGAAAAATCCCCAAGTGCTGTCATTAGGCACTGAAGTAAGTGGCATTAATTCCAGTCAATGAACAAACAAATGTATTGTGCCACTGTTGTTGCAACACTTGGTTACGACAGAATCTAGTTTAGTGCGTTGTACAGTTTGAGACTGAATTTGAGCAAGGCCAAAGATATAACTGAGAGATTGGAGTTTCTCGTCCTGCGTTGGTCTAAAACAGGGCACAAGAGGAGAATGTGACTGGAAAATGAAGAAATTACTAAACAAGAAACTGCTTCGGGTTTAGCTAGGGGCTGGTTTAGCTCACTGGGCTAATCGCTGGCTTTTAAAGCAGACCAAGCAGGCCAGCAGCACTGTTCGATTCCCGTACCAGCCTCCCGGGCAGGCGCCGTAATGTGGCGACTAGGGGCTATTCACAGTAACTTAATTGAAGCCTTCTCGTGACAATAAGCAATTTTCATTTTCATTTTTCAATTTTCACACTTCACATTCCTCAAGAACAGGATCTACAAATTGCTGATTTCACTAATAGAACGAACGAAGTGGCCTCTGCTTCCATCCAGGAATTTCATTCCCTCTGCCAACTGAGCCAGACTGCTCCTACCTCAGTTCATAGAGTGGGTTGAGAAAAAGGACATTCTGCTCCTTGATCCATACTAGTTCTCCACAGCAGCAAAGTAACTCGTCTGTCCCCTGTAGAGCTGTAGTTTTTTTCATCTTCAGACTTTTCCAATTGCAGAAGACCATAGGATGTAGTAGCAGAAGTAGGCCATTCGGGCCATTGAGTCTGCACCGTCATTCGATGAGATCATGAATGATTTGATACAATCTACAGCTCTACTTTCACGCCTTAATCCCATAACCATAGATTCCCTTAAAAATCTGTTGATCTCAGCCTTGAACATACTTAATGACCCACCCTCTACAGCCCTTGCTATAAAGAATTCCACAAATTCACCACCCTTTGAGAGAAGAAATTCCTCCTCCTCTCTGTCTTAAATGGGTGACCCCTTACTCTGAGATGATGCCTTCTGTTCCTCGACTCTCCCATTAGAGGAAACAACCTCTCAGCATCGACCCTATAAAGCTCCCTGAGGATCCTATACATCTCAATAAGATCGCCTCCCATACTTCAAAGCTCCAGTGAGTACAGGCCTAAACTACCCAACCTCTCCCCATAAGAAATCCCTTCATGCCCGGGATCAACCTAGTGAACCTTCCCTGGATTGCCTCAAATGCCAGTATATCTTTCATTAGGTAAGGGCACCAAAACTGTTCACAGTATTCCAGGTGTGGTCTATCTAGTACCTTGCATTGTTTCATCAAGACTTCTTTCTTTTTATACTCCATTCCCTTTGAAATAAGGGCCAGCATTCCATTAGCCTTCCCAATTATCGGCTGAGCTTGCATGCTAACATTTTGTCATTTGTGCACATGACGAGGGTCCCCAAACACCTCTGAGCTTCAGTTTCCTGCAGTATGTCTCCACTTAAATAAAATTCAGCTCCTTTATTCTTCATACCAAAGTTCAGAACTTCACATTTTTCCAATTATATTCCATCAGCCAAGATTTTGTCCACTTCCCTAGCCTGTCTATATCCACCTATAGAATCTTTATGTCATCCTCACTACTTGCCTTCCCACTTATATTTGTGTCATCCACAAACTTGTCAATAATACATTCACATTCCTCATTCAAGCCATTAATATATGTTGTAAATAATTGTGGCCCCAACACTGATCTCTGTGGCACTCCATGAGTTACAGGTTGCCATGTTGAATATGCCCCTCTTATCCCAACTCTCTGTTTTCTATCAGTTAGCCAATCCTCTATCGTTGCTCATGTACTACCCCCAACGCCATGGGCTCTTATCCTATTAAATTGCCTTTTGTGTGTTACCTTATCGAGCTTGCAGTAACTTGAGACCAGAAAGAAGTTTGTTGAATGTGTTGTTTAAACACATATAAATATATATATAAATAACAAATTTTGACAATAACAGTAACACTGCAGAACATTAGTCACAGTGATAACTATGAGAACATGAGATCTAGTAAAACAAGGCATGGAATCACCCTTCTGGAGTCTAAGTGCTCCCGCCAGTGGAAAATCAGGACTCATCTCCACTGTTGCTCGGTGCAGGGCCCCGGTGCAAATCTCTTTCCTTCACCATGCAATACACACACACACACCTTTTTGAGTGTGAGCCCGATCCTGAGGTCCGGCAGCAGGCTCCCTTCCCGCTCACAATGCTAATACTGCTGAAACCTCGAGAGTTTAATAGGGATGTTTGATGGAGGTTCCTGATGTGGGAATAACTGGTCATGTCCCCACAGCACACTTTCTTGAGGATGGCCCAACTCCCCTGACTCCCAGATGCCCGCAGAGCCCTATCATTGACACATCAGTCACCCCATCAGACCCTCATCAGTCACCACAATCAGATCCCCCATCAGAGACCCCTGTCGCTTCCCCTGCATCAAAGCTGATGAGTAGTCCAGGCAGTACAGCAAAAAGATCACTGCATTTTAATTTATCCTTCCGGAACATCTGCTGCTTCAGACAAAAGTGTTCAAAGCAGCAACTGTTACAAGTGAGAGAGGCTTCCTCAAAAGTCAGGTGCAGTGGAAAATGCTTCCAATCCCCTGACAGTCTAAGTGATTTCACTTGCTATTATTCACAGCAGAAAGCACTTTGCTGCTTTTGATGTGTTGAGGAAGTATCAATCATAGCAAGTGTGTTTATATATCGTGTGGTTAGTATCAAAGCAGGGTAGTGGAGACACATTCAGGGGTGAAGGGATAGACAAATACATGATCCACAAAGCACCTGTCCTTGAGTAATAAAATTGTCAATCACTGAATTGCTCCAATGTATTGCTGTGTGAAATTGAATGGACGTTTTGCATTTAAAAGGCTGCCAGGGCAGGATTTGTGTTATAGGGGGGGGGGGGGGAGAGAGGCTTCTGATGGACTTTGGGGGGCATCTCAGTTATGCACTGACCTCCTTGACCCACCTCGCGGTCCACAGCATCAGGATCACACTGGTACAAACTGGCATCAAAGCCCATCGGGAGGATATCCCCTTGTGGGAGGTTGCTGCATAGGGGCGGTTGATTTGGGCTTCTACCCCATTAATTAAATTGAAGTTGGTGATTTGCATCCTCCCGGCAGCACAAAGCAGGTGGCATGCTGAGGCTGCCAGCAGGGGATTGGAGCACCACAACAGGGTTTGGCGTTTCTTGGGGGACATTTAATTTCTCCACTCAATCTGGAATCCCAATCACGGTGTCGGGCAATCGAGAAAACACCCTCAGTTCTTGCTTACAGGTCACCCAGTTGCAGATTGCAAAAGCCCGGACATGCTCAGAACCCTCAACAGATGCCAGTAAAACAATGAGACAGGAGAAATTTTAAGAACATTCTAATCAAAATTACACTCTGTAACATTTCTCCCCCCTTAAATTTCAATCTCCCATCAGGACAACGGAAGTAATGTTTTATTGATAACAAAAGTCTGTCAGGAGCTGTGTTATTGCATAGTAAGCTATGTAATATCACTGGTGAACCTTGTAACGTTTGATCTGGACTCAAATGTGAAGAGGTAGATTGAGAATCTGAACATAAAAGTTCCTCTTCCACTCCCTCAGCAGAGTCAACTGACAACCCTGGAAACACAGGAACCCTTTGCTGGTGAACACCAACAGCATTACCTTCTGCCCTGTTATCTGGTTCTGATTCTGAAACATTTCCTGACTCGAGTCATAATGTAAATGGTCTTGGTGTTTGTGAATAGCTCTTCCATGTTGTCATCTCACCACCCAAATACCGGACCATTTTGGTTGAAAATTATTCCTAGTAACCGCCTTTGGTTACCACCAAAGTTGGTCATGTAACCGTTATCACCCAGTTTGAACTTTGGCATGGTAGTTGTGACCCTCCTTCTGCTTTTCTTGTCTCTGACTATTTTTGCTCTGAGATCTGCATGAAGTGGATTCAGCAGTGAATTCACATCATTGAAAGCCTTCATAGAATTTACAGTGCAGAAGGAGGCCATTCAGCCCATCGAGTCTGCACCGGCTCTTGGAAAGAGCACCCTACCCAAGGTGAACACCTCCACCCTATCCCCATAACCCAGTAACCCCACCCAACACTAAGGGCAATTTTGGACACTAAGGGCAATTTAGCACGGCCAATCCACCCAACCTGCACATCTCCGGACCGTGGGAAGAAACCAGAGCACCCGGAGGAAACCCACGCACACATGGGGAGGATGTGCAGACTCCGCACAGACAGTGACCCAAGCTGGAATCAGCTTATCCCTGTATCCTCACCCTATCCCCGTAACCTAATAACCCCTCCCAACCTTTTTGGTCACTCAGGGCAATTTAGCATGGCCAATCCACCCAACAGCACGTCTTTGGGATGTGGGGGGAAACCGGAGCACTCAGAGGAAACCCACGCAGACACGGGGAGAGCGCGCAGACTCCACACAGACAGCAACCCAGCAGGGAATCGAACCTGGGACCCCGGCGCTGTGGAGCCACAGCGCCACCCACTTGTGCTACCGTGCTGCCCCAATTCCCAGTCTCCCCATTGTGCTTCCCAGTCTCCCCATTGTGCTTCCCAGTCTCCCCATTGTGCTTCCCAGTCTCCCCATTGTGCTTCCCAGTCTCCCCATTGTGCTTCCCAGTCTCCCCATTGTGCTTCCCAGTCTCCCCTTGTGCTTCCCAGTCTCCCCATTGTGATTCCCAGTCTCCCCATTGTGCTTCCCATGCCTCCCCTTCTTCTGTGTGAACTCCCACTTCCATTTGGTTTCATTGTGCAGAAACAGGTACAGTGGAGCCAACACTGTGGACAGGTCTGGCAAAAATATCCACAATAGTTTACCAAGCCCCAAATTGACCTGAACTCAGCCACATTCCTGGGCTTCGGAGCTTCCTTAATGGCTCGAATTTTCCCCTCCGCAGGAGATCAGCCTTGTGCAGCGATTCTGTGGCCTAGATACTTCTCAATTTATTCCCGGAAAATGCACTTGATCCTCTTCCGATGCAGTCTCTTCCCTGGAAACCTTTTTAAAACTTGATCCAGATTGTTGAGGTGCTCCTCCTCAGTCTTTCCTGTAATTACTTTCAGAAAACATACATACAGGGCAGCACGATAGCACTGTTGCTTCAGAGCTCCAGGGTCCCAGGTTCGATTCCCGGCTTGGGTCACTGTCTGTGCGGAGTCTCCACGTTCTCCCCGTGTGTGCGTGGGTTTCCTCCGGGTGCTCCGGTTTCCTCCCATAGTCCAAAGATGTGAAGGTTGGGTGGATTGGCCTTGCTAAATTGCCCTATATTTTTGAGGATGAGAGTGTGATACAGGTGGATAGGCTGGAGGAGGTAGATGTTCTGAGAGAAGATGTATTAGCAATTTTGAAAAACCTGAGGGTCGACAAGTCCCCTGGGCCAGATGGGATATATCCCAGGATTCTTTGGGAGGCAAGTGATGAGATTGCAGAGCCTTTGGCTTTGATCTTTGGGTCCTCACTGTGCACAGGGATAGTGCCAGAGGGTGGAGAGTGGCTGATGTTGTTCCTCTGTTCAAGAAAGGGAATAAGAATGACCCTGGTAATTATAGGCCGGTTAGTCTTACTTCGGTGGTCGGTAAATTAATGGAAAATGTCCTGAGGGATAGGATTAATGTTCGTTTGGAAAGATGCAGGTTAATCCGGGATAGTCAATACGGATTTGTGAAGGGTAAGTCTTGCCTCACAAATTTGATTGAATTCTTTGTGGAGGTAACTAAGTGTGTAGATAAAGGTAGAGCAGTTGATGTTGTATACATGGATTTCAGTAAGGCGTTTGATAATGTTCTCCATGGTCGGCTCATGAAGAAAGTAAGGAGGTGTGGGATAGAGGGAAATTTGGCCAATTGGATAAGTAACTGGCTATCACATAGAAGACAGAGGATGGTGGTGAATGGAAAATTTTCAGACTGGAGACCAGTTAGCCAGCGGTGTACCACAGGGATCAGTGCTGTGTCCTCTGCTATTTGTGATTTCTATCAATGACTTGGAGGAGGGGGCTGAAAGGTGGGTCAGTAAATTTGCTGATGACACCAAGATTGGTGTCGTGGATGAGGTGGAGGGCTGTTGTAGGCTGCAAAAAGACATTGATAGGATGCAGAGCTGGGCCGAAAAATGGCAGATGGAGTTTACCCCTGATAAGTGCGAGGTGATTCATTTTGGTAGGACAAAATTCAATGCAGATTACAAGGTCAAAGGCAGGGTTCTGAGGAATGTAGAGGAACAGAGAGATCTTGGGGTTCATGTCCACAGATCTATGAAGGTTGCCACTCAAGTGCATAGAGCCGTGAAGAAGGCCTATAGTATGTTAGCGTTTATTAACAGGGGGCTTGAGTTTAAGAGCCATGAGGTTATGCTATAACTGTACAGGACCCTGGTGAGACCACATTTGGAATATTGTGTGCAGTTCTGGTCACCTCATTATAGGAAGGATGTGGAAGCATTGGAAATGGTGCAAAGGAGATTCACCAGGATGCTGCCTGGATTGGAGGGTAGGTCTTATGAGGAAAGGTTGAGGGAGCTAGGGCTTTTCTCATTGGAGCGAAGGAGGATGAGAGGCGACTTAATAGAGGTTTATAAGATGATAAGGGGGACAGATAGAGTGGACATTCAGAGAATATTTCCTCGAGTGGATGTAGCTGTTACAAGGGGGCATAACTATAAGGTTTGGGGTGGGAGATATAGGAGGGATGCCCGAGGTAGGTTCTTTACTGAGAGAGTGGTTAGGATGTGGAATGGACTGCCTGCTGTGATAGTGGAGTTGGACACTTGAAAATGAAAAAAATGAAAATTGCTTTATTGTCACGAGTAGGCTTCAATGAATTTACTGTGAAAAGCCCCTAGTCGTCACATTCCGGCGCCTGTTCGGGGAGGCTGGTACGGGAATCGAACCGTGCTGCTGGCCTGCTTGGTCTGCTTTAAAAGCCAGCGTTTAGCCCCAGTGAGCTAAACCAGCCCCTAAAAAAGAAAGGTAAACTTGCATTACCATAGGATGTTTCATGACCTCAGGATGCCCAAATGAAATGAAAATCGCTTATTGTCACAAGGAGACTTCAAATGAAGTTACTGTGAAAAGCCCCTAGTCGCCACATTCCGGCGCCTGTTCGGGGAGGTTGGTACGGGAATTGAACCGTGCTGCTGGCCTGCCTTGGTCTGCTTTCAAAGCCAGCGATTTAGTCCTGTGCTAAACCAGCCCCAACTCAGGAACTTTCAAGCGGTTATTGGCTAGGCACATGGAGCACACCACAATGACAGGGAGTGGGATTGCTTGAACTTGGTTTGAACAAAGCTCGGCACAACATCGAGGATCGAAAGGCCTGTTCTGTGTTGTACTTGTACTGTTCTATGTTCTATAGCTGTGGTGTGGCTAACTTTAAATTCTATCGAATAAGCCCCATAATGAAAACTAGATACCCACTGAAAGCAAACTTGTTTTACCATGCTGAACATCGATGAATTTTGTTTTCTTGTATTGTGTTTATGTATGTGATTTTAACTGTGTTTATCCATGTTAATATGTATGCTTGTAATTGTGTTTATCCATGCAAACGTGTTAATCCATGTATATGTGCACATTTATGTATGTGCTCATCCACATAAACAGATGTTTGTAACTGAGGCTAGACATTTAAACGTGTGCGTATCTAACTGTGGTTATCCATATATATGGGTGTGCTTGTAATTGTGTTGAAGCATGCTAATGTGTGTTTGCAACTGCGTTAGTCAATGTTAATCTGTATGTTTGTAACTGTGTTCGGGTTTGGGACTATGTATCTGTGTTCATCCATGTGTTTTTAAATGTGTTTATTTATTTAAATGTGTGTGTCTGTAACTGTATTCATACATACTAATATATGTGTTTGTAACTGTGTTTAACCATTTAAATATATTTGTTTTTAATGTATGCCTTTGTTACTTTTTATCCATGTACTTATGTAAATGTGTATTTTCTTGTGTATGTGTTTATCCATGTTAATGTGTATGTTTGTAATTGTTCAAGCATATTAATGTGTGTTTGAAACTGTGTTTATCCATGTAAATGTCTGTTTGTAACTGTTTATCCAGGTAAACGTGTGTTAAAGTTCTTTTTAATGTTAATGTGTGTGCTTGTACAAAGAACAAAGAAAATTCCAACACAGGAACAGGCCTTTCGGCCCTCCCAGCCTGCGCCAATCCAGATCCTTTATCTAAACCTGTCTCCTATTTTCCAAGGTCTACTTCCCTCTGTTCCTGCCCGTTGATATATACCTGTTTAGATGCCTCTTAAATAATGCTATCGTGCCCGCCTCTACCACTTCCGCTGGTAAAGTGTTCCAGGCACCCACCACCCTCTGCGTAAAAAAACTTTCCACGCACATCTCCCGAATGTGCATTTATGCACATTAATATGTGTGTTTGTCACTTTGTTTGTCCATGTTCTGTGTGCGTTTGTAACTGTTTTCAACCACATTGTTACGACATCCTGGGCATCCTCAGACAATTCCAACTCCACGCACCCCAGATTTACATTGCCAGTGAAGTAACCACTAATTAGAATTAGAATTAGAACAGTACAGCACAGAACAGGCCCTTCGGCCCTCGATGTTGTGCCGAGCAATGATCACCCTACTTAAACCCACGTAACCCGTATCCCAACAATCCCCCCATTAACCTTACACTACGGGCAATTTAGCATGGCCAATCCACCTAACCCGCACATCTTTGGACTGTGGGAGGAAACCGGAGCACCCGGGGGAAACCCACGCACACACGGGGAGGACGTGCAGACTCCACACAGACAGTGACCCAGCCGGGAATCGAGCCTGGGACCCTGGAGCTGTGAAGCATTGATGCTAACCACCATGCTACCGTGAGGCCCTAAATTCTTCGAAAAATCCCTGAAATCTTTCGTTCTTGGCTGCCCAATAATTACAGTCACCATGTTTGTAAGTAGAAACACAATTAATGTTTATTTACAACACAAACTATCATGAAATATGCTGTAAATACAACTGAATAACAGCAAGCTAACACCTACTATCCCTTTTAACTGTCCCACACTCTGACCACACACATATAAGACAAATAGGGGCTGGTTTAGCTCACCAGGCTAAATCGCTGGCTTTGAAAGCAGACCAAGCAGGCCAGCAGCACGGTTCGATTCCCGTACCAGCCTCCCCAGACAGGCGCCGGAATATGGCGACTAGGGGCTTTTCACAATAACTTCATTGAAGCCTACTCATGACAATAAGCGATTTTCATTTCATTTTCAATAGAGGTGTGTGGAAAGGGATAAAACTAATAAGGCTGAAGGTTAAAGATAGTCTTTGCTTGAAATGGTGGTTGTTTAGCAGGCTTTTCACATAGCACGCTCGCTGATTAAAGCCTCTGGTTTACCACTGGTAATGGTCTTCCTTGTAGATTCATTCATTCAGGATAGAGAATTTAGTCCTCACTGGCAGCAGGCTTTCTGGAGAGATGCTGTATTTCTTATCAAACTGGGCCTTCAGCTCGAGGTTCACCTCCGGGCTTATATCTTTCTGTATAGATACTTTATTCCACCTCAAACCTTGCTTTAAGCTCATGGTTTGACTTCAAGCCTTTGTAATCTCGAGGTAATGACACCCAGACTTACTGAAAGGACAATCAGCCCTCACTGCGGACCTATGGAGAGGAGTAGTCAAGATATTTTTGGAGAAAACTAATTATAACTCTCCATCCAAGTAGCAGAATCAAAAGGTAGACCAAAAACTCAATCCTTGAAGCTCTGAGATGTGGTGAGAACAGATTCAATCATCACCTATTACCGGCCAGTGCACGGTCTTTTGGGCCAATTCATTGGACACTGTCCAAATCAATCAAACCGAGTCAGCACAGATATCAGCCAATCTGCAGACCCCAGTGTAAAACAGCACAGAATTCTGGATCCTTCTGTTTGAGTTAAAGGCACAGGCTGCTCACAGGCTGCCCTGTCTTAAAGTCAAAAGTCCATTAAACATCCATGGATCATAACAGCAAAAAAAAGGGAAATAAGGGAATAAATGGGAACAAACAGTTCAATGTAAATGTGTGTGTTTATAACTGAGCTAATTACAAACATGAGTTTATTGCCCTATTTATACAAGTAACTGTGTCTGCATGTAACTGTGTTTATATAGGTTAATGTGTGAGATTGTAACCGTGTTTAAGCATGTTAAGCTGTTTGTAACTGCGCTTATCAATATTAAGTGTGTTGTTTGTAATTACATTTATCAATGTAAAAGTGTGAATTTCTTAAGGTGTTAATCCTTGTTAATTTGTGTTTTTAACAGTGTATATGCAAGTCAATACATTTATTTATAACAGTGTTTATCCATGTAAATGTGTGTGCTTGTAAATCTGCTTATCCATGTAAATGTGTGTTTGTAAATGTGTTTTACCATGTTAATAGGCGCGAATCACTGGGAAAATTATTACCTTTTATTTTGGGTGGGATTCGAGGTCTCATTTGCAGCGGCTGTAATGGCGGAATCAAGAATTGCAAAACAAGATGCTCACCTGAAACTCACCACGCCTGGTTGCCCAGAAGTCTGATTCAGCTGACTCGTGCCCGTACCCCCGAGGGTGCAGGAGAAACAGCAGCAGAGTTAGCAATGCCACCTGGGAGGCTGTGGCTGCTGCAGTTAGTGCATGCAGCATGATGAGGAGGACTGCAGTACAATGTAGAAAGATGAACAACCTCCTGGGAGCTGCAAGGGTAAGTTACCAACTCTGATGGCATCACTTCCGCCTGCAATCCCTCAATTTACCAACCCCCACCCCCCAATGCATTAACTGATATATTGCACTCTCCCGACACAAATCTCCAAGCTTGTTCTTCACAACCCCCGGCACTTAGCATCACAGCCCATTAATGTCTAGATGTGGCACCCACACATGTCACCTGTTGTAGACCCTAGATCAATCAAGTGCATAGCTCATAATGTCCTCTTTGTCCTTGCAAGAGAAGATAACCCATAATAAACAGGAAAGGGCCAAGACAGGAGAAGGAAACCCAGTGATTTGAGTCCTCAGAGAGAGCAGTCACCGGCAGCGAGGTTGGTCTGTGCCAGAGTAGTAAGGATTCACTTTCCCATCATCCAGATGAACTGTCTCAAGTGAGTTGTTGATGTCGCAAAAAATGATCCTTCCCTCTCACTGACCATATGTCCATTGTCCTGCAGGATCACCATCTGATGATGTTGGGCCATCCAGAGTCGCTGTCCCCTGCCACCCAAGAGACAACCTCCAAAGAGAGCTTCAAGGAGAACATCTGCAATACTTCACAGCTGTCACCCGCACTTTCCACCAGTGCAGATACACACACCTCGGTGGGTGACATTGGCAGACAGACTGCTGGGTCACTATCTGGGTGAGCACCACACAGCTGCCAATGCACATAAGGGGGAGGCAGGAACATCCAAGGGAGACAGCAGACAAAGGTCTGCTGACTCCCAGGACTCAGCTGGCCCCAGCCAGATGCTAAGCTTCTGGACAAGATTCTCTCTTAGTTGCTAGAGATGATAAACCAGATGTGAGCTTCAGAAGCGGATGTCAGCCACATTCTTGGGACTACAAAGCCGACTATAGGAGTCTCAAAGACATCAACTTTATCAAATCCCTTACTGAAGTCCATGTATATGACATCTACAGCCCGTCCCTCATCAATTAACTTGGTTACTTCCTCAAAGAATTCTATTAGGTTTGTAAGGCATGACCTTCCCTGCACAAAACCATGCTGCCGATCACTGATAAGTCTATTTTCTACCAAATATGAATAGATCCTATCCCTCAGTATCTTCTCCAACAGTTTGCCAACCACTGACGTCAAGCTCACAGGTCTATAATTCCCTGTATTATCCCTGCTCCTCTTCTTAAACAAAGGGACAACATTAACAATTCTCCAGTCCTCCGGGACCTCACCCGTGCTCAAGGATGCTGCACAGATATCAGTTAAGGCCCCAGCTATTTCGTCCCTTGCTTCCCTCAGTAACCTGGGATAGATCCCATCCGGACCTGGGGACTTGTCCACCTTAATGCCTTTTAGAATACCCAAAACGTCCCCCTTCCTTATGCCGACTTGACCTAGAGTATTTAAACATCCTTCACTGACCTCAACAGCCGTCATGTCCCTCTCCTTGGTGAATACTGATGCAAAGTATTATGTATGCCTCTTTTTCCATCTTAGCTAGTCTCACAATTCCACCCGCCAGACATGGTTCCCTAATCTTGCCATTTCTATCCCTTATTTTTATAGGGACATGTCTGTCCTGCACTCAATCAATCTTTCCTTAAAAGACTTCCACATTTCAAATGTGGATTTACCCTTAAACAGCTGCTCCCAATCCACATTCCCTAGCTCCTGACAAATTTTGTTATACTTGGCCTTTCCCCAATTTAGCACTCTTCCTTAAGAACCACTCTTGTCCTTGTCCATGAGTATTCTAAAACTTACGAAATTGTGATCGCTATTCCCAAAGTAATCACTGACTGAAACATCAACCACCTGGCCGGAATCATTCCCCGATACCAGGTCCAGTATGGCCCCTTCCCGAGTTGGAATATTTACATACTGCTCTAAAAAACTCTCCTGGATGCTCCTAACAAATTCTGTTCCATCTACGCCTCCAACACTACATGAGTCCCATTCAATGTTGGGGAAGTAAAAATCTCCCATCACGACCAACCTACTGCTGCTACATTTTTCTATAATCTGTCGACATATTTGTGCCTCTACTTCACGCTCGCTTTTGGGAGGCCTGCAGTAAAGTCCCAATAATGTTACTGCACCCTTCCTATTTCTTAGCTCCACCCATATTGGCTCAGTGCTCGAATCCTCCATAGTGCCCTCCTTAACCACAGCTGTGATATCATCTCTGACCAGTAATGCAACTCCTCCACCCCTTTTACCTCCCTCTGTATCCCTGGGGTTTTTAGTTGCCAATCTTGCCCTTCCCTCTACTAAGTCTCAGTAATACCAATAACATCATATTCCCAGGTACTAATCCAAGCCCTAAGGTCATCTGCCTTACCTGCTACACTTCAGAGAATCATAGAATTTACAGTGCAGAAGGAGGCCTATCGAGTCTGCACCGGCTCTTGGAAAGAGCACCCTACCCAAGGTTAACACCTCCACCCTATCCCTATAACCTAGTAACCCCACCCAACACTATGGGCAATTTTGGACACTAAGGGCAATTTATCATGGCCAATCCACCTAACCTGCACATCTTTGGACAGTGGGTGGAAACCGGAGAACCTGGAGGAAACCCATGCAGACACGGGGAGGATGTGCAGGCTCCACACAGACAGTGACCCAAGCCGGAATCGAACCTGGGACCCTTGAGCTGTGAAGGAATTGTGCTATCCACAATGCTACCATGCTGCCCTTCTCGCATTTAAAGAAATGCACCTCAGACCACCTGTCCCATTGCGTTCATCATCTTTTCCCTGTCTACTCTTCCCCTTAGTTAGAATGAGTTTATTATCTAGTACCTTACTGGCTTTAGTTGCTGCCTGTTTACTGACCTCTAACTTTCTAATCTGGTTCCCATCCCCCTGCCACATTAGTTTAAAACCTCCCCAACAGTGTTAGCAAAAGCACCCCCGAGGACATTGGTTCCAGTCCTGCCTAGGTGTAGACCATCCGATTTGTAATGGTCCCACTGCCCCCAGAACCGGTTTCAATGTCCCAAAAATCTGAATCCCACTCTCCAGACACCGGAGTTTCACAAGGTTAGTGAGCAGAACAGTGTGGCAAAGTGACACCTGTGACAGGGCAACCCCTGGCTCCAGACCCGACAGTGGATGATGGCCAAGAGCATCAAGGGCCACAGGGTGCGGAAAGCCACAGGCAGCCTCCACCTCTGATGTGCATCCTAGGAACACACCTTGATGTCGCATGGAGGATCAAGAATCTTTAAGAGAACTGAGTGGCACTGGTGAGGTCAGTATTCACAGCTACGGAGAATATATAATTGTGGCATCAAAGTGTTCACCAGTATAAAGTCTCACACCTGAAACATGTGAAGCATCTGTCATTTTAATCTTCACAACAGGCCTGCCCACACCCCCACCTCTTGCTCACCCGTCTCTTTTATATAGGGTCCCATTGACAGTAATAACACAGGACCATCACCCTGGTGTAATGTAACGTAGACCTTTGGAAGAGGGAAGGGGTAAGCAGGTGAATAAAGAAAATAACAGAACAGCACAGGAACAGGCCTTTCATCCCTCTAAGCCTGCGCTGACCATGCTGCCCATCTAACCTAAAACCTTCTACACTTCCGCAGTCCGTATCCCTCTATTCCCATCCTATTCATGTATTTGTTAATACGCCCCTTAAACGTCACTATCGTACCTGTTTCCACCACCTCCTCTGGCAGTGGGTACAAGGCACTCACTATCTTCTGTGTAAATAACTTCCCCCGCACATCTCCTCTAAACTTTACCCTCACACCGTAAACCTATGTCCCCTTGTACTTGTTCTTCCACCCTGGGAAAAAGCACCTGACTATCTGCTCTGTCCATGCCCCTCATAATTTATAGACCTCTATCAGGTCGCTCCTCAACCTCCGTCATTCCAGTGAGAACAAGATGGGTTTCTCCAACCACTCCTCGTAGCTAATGTCCTCCATACCAGGCAACATCCTGGTAAACCTCTTCTGTACCCTCTCCAAAGCCTCCACATCCTTCTGGTAATTTGGTGACCAGAATTGAACACTATATTCCAAGTGTGGCCTAACTAAGGTTCTACACAGTTGCAGAATGACTTGCCAGTTTTTACACTCAATGCCCCAGCCGATGAAGGTAAGCATGCCGTATGCCTTCTTGATGTGGAGATGCTGGCGTTGGACTGGGGGTGGGCACAGTAAGAAGTCTTAAAACACCAGGTTAAAGTCCAACAGGTTTGTTTGGAGTCACCATCTTTCGGAGCTCAGCTCCTTCATCACCCTCCTGCTGAAGGAGCTGTGCTCCGAAAGCTAGTGACTCCAAACAAAGCTGTTGGACTTTAACCTGGTGCTGTAAGACTTCTTAATCTATACCTTCTTGATTACCTTCTCCACTTGCATTGCCACTTTCAGTGACCTGTGGATCTGCACACCCAGGTCCCTCTGCCTGTCAACACTCTTAAGGATTCTGCCACACAATATGTATTTTCCACCTTCCAAAATGCATTACCTCACATTTTTCAGGATTAAACTCCATCTGCCATCTCTTCACTCAAGTCTCCGACCGACTCACAGCCCTCCATTCAGAAAAGGACCCTTCTGCTGCTACACCGATGTGCGGACATAGTCTCATTTTGAGAGTATCCAGCCCATGGTATATGGTGCCATCTCCAGCCTGCGTTAGCCTTGATGCTTTCAGTGATATCTGCGCACCTCAGCTGCAACCAGCAGAACAATTACAACCTTTGTGGAATCAACACCAACATTGGTCTTTGTATCTGGAAATATTTAGAGAAGGAGAGAGACCAACTGGTCTTCCATCCCAGCACTCTAAAATCCTCCAAACTTGCCCCACCCTTACAATGACTTTCCCACCATCTCTCAGTGTGCCAACCAGCGGATCACTTGTGCTGGGAAACTTCACTCTGCACCCTCACTCCCGCCCAGTTATGAGCCTCTCAACCCAGGCCTCTCCCAGCAATATCAAGGAGCTCGTGTTCGTATGTCATCCGCTCATCCAGATAGTTATCTTTTGGCCGCGGAGGGTCCTCAGTGGCGAAGCCCTGTCCTTTACTGTTTGATTGTTGGCCGATGCCTCTAAGCTGCTGAGTCTCCTACAGTACAGGCACACTGTTCAGGCATCAAAGGTTGCTGGACATCCAGTCCACTAATCATCCCCTCAGGCAGGGCACCTGTTCCTTCGAGGAGACACTTGAGCGTTCAGGAGTATGAAGTACCATTATGACTAACAAGCAGGCGCCCTCCTTTGAGATAGCCTTCAGCTGTCAATCTAAAAGCTGGTCACAGTCAAAGGGGTGTGAAATGGAATGTGAACACCCAAGTACAAAGGGAGAAAAAAAGGAAGACTGCAACATTGAAACCACAGAGTCTCTTGTAGTTTCAAAGGGGGTGAAATTCAATTTCATCAGACAAACGTCAACAGGGCTCTGCCCTGTGACAGTTTGGTAGAACAGATAAACTGCAGTTGTGGTTGCTCCTAGAATCATAGAATCAGAGAATTTAAAGTGCAGAAGGAGGCCATTCAGCCAATCGAATCTACACCGGCCCATGGAAAGAACACCCTACTTCAGCCCACGCCTCCACCCTATCTCTGTAAACCAGTAACCCAGCTAACCTTTTTGGAAACTGGGGGGCAATTTAGAATGGATAACCCACCTAACTTGCACATCTTTGGACTGTGGGACTAACCAGAGCGCCTGGAGGAACCCCACGCAGGTCACCCAAGGCCGGAATTGAACCTGGGTCCCTGGATCTGTGAAGCAGCAGTGCTAACTACTGTGACACTGTGCCACCATGCCGTCCTGTTATGAGTCTTCACAGATGGCTTGAATGCCTTACAAACGTTAACTCCATGCCCCCATCCCCCGTCAAGGGATGACCCCCGATCTGGGCCCCTCCAGCCATCCGAACAAACACAGCCCCCTTGAAGGGCCCACTAACCCCTCCCACCGCACTGGGACATCAACTCTGATGCCCTTGAGCTGCATGCCGGTAAATGGAGAGGCCGACTCGCCTTCTCGCTCCCCTTCAGTATGCACCAGGTCCCTGTTTTTGTAGAGGACTAAACGTTGGCCACGTGACTATTTGCAGGGGAGGTGGGGTGTGACTCCTGGGCAACCATTGAATTTGGCTTTAAACTTGCTAATGAGATTAAAATAAATGCAAATTGAGTTAAATCAGGTACTTGCCCTTTCTTGGTGAGACCCTGATCAGGAGCGGGCCCGGAGAATGGCAAACTGTTTGGGATCCGGTGCGAATCCCATTTTTGACCTCTCCTATTCAGACGGTGTAACGAGTGTGGTAAAATCACACTCAATGTCAGTGTATGTATGTTATTGTGCGTGTTTGTAATGGTGTTTATCCATGTGTAGAGATCTACCGTGCGGATCTCGTGGCACTTGCGAACACTAAACCTCAGTAGAAATTTGAGTTAACACTTCTCGGGTGCAAATAAGACTCTAGTTGATTACAATTGAGAATCACTTAAATCTTATTCTCCAATAAGTCCAGCCAGCAAAATAACTCAAAGAGAAGAAATTTGTCAACAATATAACTTTCAAACAATACAGAAATGATTTTCTTGCTTACGGCAAAACAGCTTGCATTTACTTCAAGAGTCAGAGTTGGAAAGTGAAACTATGAAAGATAGAGACAGCCAATAACTTTATTCAAAGAATATAGAATGATCCTGATAAAAATGGTCGTAGAATCTAATACGGTTATACTAAATCATATCTGTCTTTAGCCATCTAGCTATACCCCTATTTAATCCTAATTGGTTTGGGTTAGAATCAAATAAGTTTGATTTGACGGTTAGCTGTCTGTCTTTAATGTGCAACATTAACTTGAAATGTTTCATAAATGAATTCTTATGTGTTATGGAATGCGATTTGGTGCCGTTATCGCAAGCGGCTTGAGCTGGATTCTTGCTGACTTGACTGGCTCCTTTAGGTTACTGTACCATTGCTATGCTGTTGTCATGGAGCTGCCCTGTCCTTGGACTGCTTAGTGTCATATTATCTTGCAAATGTATTTGTTAGCTGAATAAGAATTCTGTTTTAATCTATAATGAATTATGCTGTTTCTGTGTTCTGTTGAAGCTATGTTTTACATAGAACAGTACAGCACAGAACAGGCCCTTCGGCCCTCGATGTTGTGCCGAGCCATGATCATCCTACTCAAACCCACGTATCCACCCTATACCCGTAACCCAACAACCCCCCCCCCTTAACCTTATTTTGAAATGAATTATGCTGAATATATGTTTTGAAATTACCTGAGGTTATGAGTGAGTTTTAAAATGGGTATTTAATAGACTGGGGGTTTAATGCTAAATAGCTATCTTTTACCTATCAGTTTTATCTATTTTACCTATCAGAGGCGGAATTCTCCGACCCCTGCAGGGTCGGGGAATCTCCCGGGGCAGGCATAAATCACGCCCCCGCCGTGGCCGGAATTCTCCGCCACCCGGGAATCGGCAGGAGCGGGAATCATGCTGCGCAGGTCGGCGTGCCCCCCGCTGTGATTCTCCAGCCCGCGATGGGTCGAAGTCTCGCCACTGACTGACCTCTCCTGCCGGCAAGAATTGGAGCACATCTGGTGCCAGCATGATTGGCGGTGCGAGCAAGCCCCTGGGGTCCTGGGGGGGGGGCGCAGGGCGATCGGACCCTGCGGGTGCCCCCACGGTGGCCTGGCCCGCGATCAGGGCCCACCGATGAGCGGGTGGGCCAGGGCATTCTTTTTCTTCCGCCGCCGCCATGGCCTCCATCATGGCAGAGGCGGAAGAGACCCCCCCTAACGCGCATGCACCGGTGGTGACGTCAGCGGCCGCTGACGCACCGGCGCATGCGAGGACCGGCGAAGGCCTTTCAGCCAGCCCAGACGCCGGACGACAGGCGCCAAAGGCCATTGCCGCCGGTTTTGGTGCCAGTCAGCGTGGCAGAAACCACTCCGGCGTGGGCCTAGCCCCTGAAGGTACGGAGAATTCCGCACCTTTGGGGAGGCCCAACGCCGGAGTGGTTGGCGCCACTCCGCTACGCAGGGACCCCCCACCCTGTGGGTGGGGGAGAATCCCGCCCAGGTGTATTAGAAAATAGCTGGCTTCTACAGTCGGCCCTTTTGATAAATCGAAAGAATAAGTGAGGTATTATCACAATAAGATAAAATACACCATTAATGCGATAGGATAGGTAAAACGCAAAGAATAACTAATTCCTATTGTCATTGCAACTTTAAACAATAGAGTGGACAAGCATTGCTTTACATTCATTTCAGCAAAAATTATTATAATTCTTAAAGAATCATTATTATAAAATAACAATTAATAAATTAATAAAATTTGATTCTACTGATTCAATATTAATAATTTATACAATATGTTAATAATACAGTCAAATAATTCATTGATAAGTAACATTTCAACAATAAAAATGCATTTCTATTTCATCTAATGGTGGTGCAGTTGGGGTAGTTTGAATTATTCTGACAGTTGGTCCCCTGCGTTTAGCAAATAGTTCTTTGATGCGCTTAACACAATTGGTATGTTATGTAAATGATGAATCCAGCTACACAGGAGAATAAGATTATTCTTACTGTGGACATTCCAGTGTGTCCCAACCACCCACAAAGTTTATCCCAGAGAGGGATAACCGGGGGGGTGGATCAAGTTTCTTGATTTCATTTTGTGATGCGAGGTCTTTAACTTCTTTTGAGTTATCTGGAATGAAAGTGTAACACTTCGCACCAATCAGGACGCAGGTGCCACCTTTTTCGACTGGCACATCGTCAAGTGCCATTCGATTTTGTAATGCCGCGTTTCGAATTGCTCGCATTTTGTCAGAGATTTTACCGAGGGCAGTGGCAGTGTAAACTGCTACGTTTTGTATGATGGTCGTTAGTTTACTCAATTCATTGCCCATCCTTATTTCCCAATAGAAAGGAATAATTCTAGTATAACTTGCATCTCTGAACGTAATGGAACATTTATTTTTTCGAATGGCTGTTTCTGAAACATAAGGGAGATGAGGAAAATGATGGATAGCAGGTACTAAGTATCCTAAATAGCAAGATCCTGACCAGTATTTTGGGAGCCAGGGATATGTTTTATCATCACAAATAAAATATGTCCCATTATAAGCAGTGCATAAGTAAATATCTTCTAAGTACCAATGATCTGAGAATGTTTTATTATTTATGATGTTACGTATGCCGGTTATTGTTTAGGACCATTTAATTCTTTGCAATAAATTTAGTGTACATTTATAAGCTGTGTTAACATCTAAATAATTAGTACAAATACTATTGCCCATTTTCACTCATTTAGAGTGATTACTTACTAATGAGGCATATTGATCCTTGTTGTTTAATATTAGTTGGGTGGCTAATATATGGAGGATTATTGTTAGGGTTATGTTTAAGTTGGTGGCATCCTGAACAGGTGTTTAGTGGATAGCTTGCAGGTTTTCATAATTTAATAAATTTCTGTAAATAAATCTTGTACCTTCCTTTTTCACATGAATATACTCCAGAATGGACCACTACAGAGCGAGTGGCACTTTGATAGATGTACCATTCTGCTGTTTCTGAAACATTAAAGGAAATAGTTAGGAAGGGAATACTCTCCCCTGAGTTAGTAGGGGTTGCAATGCATACTCAACATTTGGAAATGTTGAAATTTTTGGCATATATCTTAGATGTGTAAAGAAATGTGTTCTTAGTCAGTTCTGGTACAACATTTACAAAGCCAATCAAATAACTGAAAATGAATATCAAAGTAAACATTTTACAAGATCTTAATATTTATACGCGCGCTTCACGTGTGATGCGTGAATCCAACTTTTCTTTCCTTTTAACTTTAAAGCGGATTGCATGGTGAGAAGGATTACGAATGGTCCTTCCCACTTTGATCCTAAGGGTTCTTTATGCAGCTATTTGACCAGGCACCAGGTCGTGCCCACCATCTGGAGGGTCTCCCCACACAGCTAACACCTGTTGAGAAGCAGAATTAACCGCATTTGTTAGATTTTGACAATAAGTCAGCAAAGCATCACTCATTAAATGACAGTCTGCTTTCCCCAAATCAATAGTTCCTGGCAGCGACATTGGTCAGCCTGTGATGATTTCAAATGGACTCAACAAGGCCTGTTGTTATGTTTGGTGTAGCTCTAATACTGCATAATACTATTGGCAAAGCCTGGACCCAATTCATGCCTTCCTGATTGTATTTACACAGTCTGTCTTTCAAAGTTCGATTCATACGTTCCACTTGTAGATGATTGTGGATGATAAGGACAGTGTAACTTTCAGTCAATGTTTAGTAGTCTACAGACTTCCTTACAAACAGCACCTGTGAAGTGGGACCCATTGTCTGAGTCAATGCTACCTGGAACTCCCCATCTGGGGATAAAGTCTTTGCATAGCACTTTGGCTGTATGGGCAGCTATCCCTCTTCTAGCTGGAGCAACTTCCACCCGTCTGGAGAATGTATCCACTATTACAAGGATGTAATTGTATTGTTGACATTTAGGAAGGGTGATGTAATCTACCTGTATATCTTGGAATGGTCCTGCGGGAGCAGGAGCTCTTAATTGAGGCACAGATGTTATAGGACCCAAGTTATTCTATGACGGGTTACACAACAATTTGATACTAATTGTGCATGTTTTTTGAATCTTTTACCACACCATCTTTTATGGAATCGATCCATCATTTGTTGAGGTGATATATGTCCCCATGAATGAATTTGTTGAGCTAAGAAGGACATTAGTGATTGTGGTTCAACTGGTTTATAAGTTTGACCTTCTCTCCAAATTTCGACATCATAAGGCTGAATACCTGATTCTAACCATATCCATTTTTCTCCTTTTGTACAAAGAATGCTGCATTTCATGTAAATCATGTAATAAGGTGGTTACTCCCAATTTGTAAATGTGACTGAATTCCTGATGCCATTGGGAGGCACAAAGGGAGGCAGCTTCCCTTGCTGCTTGGTCCACAAGAGCATTTCCTTTTGCTTCCATAGTGTCCTCATGAGTATGGGCTTTGCATTTTAGAACTGATACTTCTTTTGGTAAGGCCATAGTTTCTATAAGATCGCGTACTTCCTTTCCATTTCGGATAGATGTACCTGCTGCTGTGAAAAATCCTCTTTTTCTCCACAGATGGCCAAAATCATGCGCTGCTCCAAAACCATATCTGGAGTCAGTATAGATGTTAGCAGTTTTATCTCTTGCCACATGACATGCTTCTGTTAGTGCTTTAAATTCGGCCTGCTGAGCTGATGTACCTGTGGGCAAACTTCCTTCAGCTAATACTTCGTTTGGGCTTGTGACCGAGCTTTTTTTGATACTCTTGTCAATAAAAGAGGAACCATCATTGAATAGGACTAAATCTGGGTTCTGTAGTGGCTCTTCTACCAAGCCTACTACTTCCATTTCCTCTATTATTTTCACACAGTCATGTCCTTCTCCCTCTCCTCCCTTTTGTTCCTCAGGAAGTGGGAGCAAAGAAGATTGGTTTACAGGATTGGCTTTGTGAAAATATAGGTTGGGAGCTTCCAAAACTGCTGTCCATCTAGTCCATCTAGCTGATGTAACTTGTGATACTCTGTTCATGGATAGGAGAGAATGGACTGAGTGTGGACATTTAATGGTTAACTTTTAGTCTGGGACAAGCCCTGATGTTGCCATTACAGCTCGACATGTGGCATCCATGGCTCGTAAACAGCTGTCAAATGCTAGTGCCACATTGTCATGTTTAAGGGAATAGTATCCAACCGGCCTTAACAGATCACCATGTACCTGAGCTGATACTGCAGTCATGTAACCATCTTTTTCATGAACAAACATGGTAAAAGGTTTTCCGTTGTTTGGAATACCTAAGGCTGGCGCTGAACACAGGATCTTTTTCAAATTTAGAAATTATTGCTTCTGTTCTGAATTGAGATTAACTGGATCCTTTGATTTTCTGTTTCCTTTTAAAAGATCATTCAATGGCTGGGATAACGGAGTGTAAGAATCAATCCAATTTCTGTTAAAATTACAGAGTCCCAAAAAGGATCTTACTTCCTGTATAGTTGAGGGTTCTTTAGCTGCTTTGATGTTCTGTCCTGAGTAAGTTCCCTTTTTCCTTTGGATATGTTCTGACCTAAGTAGACAACTTCTTCTTGGGAATTCTGGGCTTTGGCAAAGCTAGCTTTGTGACCATTAGTACTGAGGTGGTTCAGGTCCACTCGTAGATCTTTCTCATGATCATCTTTATTAATGCAGGCTATCAGAACAACATCTCCATACTGGATAATGGTGGAAGGCAGATCAGGCAGTTGCCTGAGATGATTCTGTAGAGCCATGTGGTAAACAGTTGGGCTATTGTGAAAACCTTGCGGTAGTCTAGTCCACGTGTACTGTTGTTAATTAACTGTAAAAGCAAACCATGGTTGTCCTTGCTTAGCTAGTGGTACTGACCAGAAACCATTTGCCATGTCAATGATGAAAACTATTGAAGGTCAGGAGTTAAAGAGTTAAAGATTGTAGATGGATCTGCTACTAAAGGAGATTTTCTGACAATGAATTGATTTGCTCTTCTGCAGTCAATAGTAAGGCGCCACGTGCGATTAGCCTTTTTTACAGGCCATACAGGGATGTTTGATGAGCTATGAATGCACACTAAAATACCCCTTTCTTCAAGTTGTTTTACTACAGGTTGAATGCCTTGAATTGAAGTTTTATTAATAGTGCATTGTTTGGTACAAGGTGGAGTGGATCCCATAAAAGTGACTAGTTCCATTTTCAAAAGGCCACAATCATTTTTATCTTTTGCCCAAATTGGATGATTTTGTTATTCATCTTTTTTGATATGCCTAATGGACCAGGTGATTTTTGTATTATTGAAATTGAGTGAAGAATTTAGTTGTGATAAGATGTCCATACCTAGGAGTGCTTGTGTTACCAGACCTACCCATATTGATGCCATCAGTTGATGTGGTCCAAATTCCAAAAGCAGTGGCTTAGTTTTTTCGAAGAGTAATAGAATCTCCTCCTGCGGCAAAAGCTTTAATTTTTCCTGCAGTTAGGGGAAGAGAGCAGCATTCTGTTCAGTAACAAAGGTAAGTTCAGCTCCAGTGTCAAATAAGAAATCGATATGAATACCTCCCACCCTTAGAGAAATATATAATCCATCATTTTTCAGTTCCAAAAGTGCATGTAGAGAAATATGGAACGAATCATCAAACGTGGGGTTCAGTAGTTGTTTGGATGATCAAACATAGAATGTCTTTGAGCTGCAGTACAGCCATTTAACATATTTAGTTCATAGCATTGTCGTCATCGTGTGCTTCCCCACGTGGGTACGGCTCGTCCCCATGTGGGTACGGCTCATCCCCATGTGGGTACGGCTCGTCCCTATGTGGGTACAGCTCGTCCCTACGTGAGAAAGACTGGGTGGGTGTCTTGTTGGAACGTAACCCAAGGTGCTTCTTGTCTGTGCGCTTTACGTGATTGTCCACGAGGTGGATACGTATTGTAGTGATCACCGCCTACTTATCACAGAATTTACAGTGCAGAAGGAGGCCATTCGGCCCATCGGGTCTGCACCAACTCTTGGAAAGAGCACCCTACCCAAGGTCAACACCTCCACCCTATCCACATAACCCCATAACCCAGTAACCCCACCCAACACTAAGGGTAATTTTGGACACTAAGGGTAATTTATCATGGCCAATCCACCTAACCTGCACATCTTTGGACTGTGGGAGGAAACCGGAGCATCCGGACGAAACCCACACACACACGGGGAGGATGTGCAGACTCCGCACAGACAGTGACCCAAGCCGGAATCGGACCTGGGACACTGGAGCTGTGAAGCAATTGTGCTATCCACAATGCTACCGTGTTATCTCTTGACTCGATCCGTTGTTCATGATAGCACATTGCCATCCAATGTCCTACTTTACCGCAGAAAAGACATTGTGGCATTTTCTTCTGTGATTTTATTGGAGCAAGGGTACATGTTTTCCCTGATGCTTCCGGTGAAATTGTAGTTACTGCTGATATTCCTGTAGGCGCTGCAACAGATGCTGCTGGAGCAGCAGGTAAAGCAGGTTGAATTTGAGCAATAGGTAACATAGGCTGCAATTGAGCAGGTAACATGCTGCATTTGGGCAGGTACCACAGGCTGAATTTGGGCAGCTGCAGTGTTATAGATTGCCTGGTTATGCATACCGCGATCTCTCTGAATGCATCTGTCAACTATGTCGCGATAGGTACCAGCTGTGGCCCAAGTTGGTAAAATCAAATTCAAGGCATTAGAAACTTCAGGTTTAATACCGGCTATAAAAGCCATTTTAATTGGACCTAAAATGCTTGTGTCCCAAGTGTCAGTTTCATTTTTGAGTGTCATTCCTGAGTATTCTATCCATACATGTAAAAATCTTTCTTTGAAATCCTGAATATCTTCAGTATATTTTTAAATGCAAGATGTGATTTTAGACCAATCGGTTCTCGGAGGGCGAAATTTTAGTACCCAATTCTTGACTGCTGGCCAACCAGCTTCTAAATTTTGCAAATCATCTCCAAGGGCAACTTCTACCTCTTCCAGGAGTTGCACTGGCACGAGTACCTACCATAATAGTCAGAATTTATACTCCATCAAATGGGTGGAGATGGTAAATGGATTGCAATCTGTGAAATTGATCCCATGTGGTCATACCACCCCTTTTTGGGTGTTGAAGATCTTGAGACCATCTGTCAATTTTTTCAGGGTCTGCTACATCATGAACACAACGGTGGTCAAATATGATTTTAGTGATAACCGTACCTTCATCATCTACTTCTTTGCTTCCAACTTTAACCCGTTTGCGTTTTAAAGGGGCTAATCGAATCAATTTAGAATTGTGCATTCTCGGAAAACTTGCTTCATCACAATCTTCATCTGATTCAACTGGCAAATTAAATTTAGATTTTGATTTAATCCTGACACTTGATCTCGGCTGTGGAATTGGAGCTGATTGTGCAACTGGGGCTGCTTGTTGAATTGGAGCTGTTTGTGCAACTGGAACAAGAACAAAGAAAATTACAGCAGAGGAACAGGCCCTTCGAACCCTCCCAGCCTGCGCCGTTCCAGATCCTTTATCTAAACCTGTCGCCTATTTTCCAAGGATCTACTTCCCTCTCTTCCCCGCCCGTTCATATATCTGTCTAGATGCATCTTAAATGATGCTATTGTGCCCACCTCTACCACCTCCGCTGGCAAAGTGTTCCAGGCACCCAGCACCCTGTGCGTGGAAATTTTTTATCTCGCTTAAACCTTCCCCCTCTCATGACCCCCTTGTAATTGACACCCCCACTCTTGGAAAAAGCTTGTTGCTATCCACCCTGACCATACCTCTCATCATTTTGTAGACCTCAATCAGGTCCCCCCTCAACCTCCGTCTTTCCAACAAAAGCAATCCTAATCTACTCAACCTTTCTTCATAGCTAGCACCCTCCATACCAGGCAACATCCTGGTGAACCTCCTCTGCACCCTCTCCAAGGCATCCACATCCTTCTGGTAATGTGGCGACCAGAACTGCACGCAGTATTCCAAATGTGGCCGAACCAAAGTCCTATACAACTGTAACATGACCTGCCGACTCTTGTACTCAATACCTTGTCCGATGAAGGCAAACATGCTGTATGCCTTCTTGACCACTCTATCAACCTACACCTTCAGGGTACAATGGACCTAAACTCCCAGATCTCGCTGTACATCAATTTTCTCCAGGACTCTTCCATTGACCATATAGTCCGCTCTTCAATTGGATCTTCCAAAATGCATCACCTCGCATTTGCCTGGATTGAACTCCATCTGCCATTTCTCTGCCCAATTTATCTATCTATCTATATTTTGCTTTATTCTCCGACAATCCCCCTCGCTATCTGCAACTCCACCAATCTTAGTATCATCTGCAAACCTGCTAATCAGACCACTTATACCTTTGTCCAGATCATTTATGTATATCACAAACAACAGTGGTCCGAGCACGGATCCCTGTGGAACACCACTAGTCACCCTTCTCCATTTTGAGAAACTCCCTTCCACCACTACTCTCTGACTCCTGTTGCCCAGCCAGTTCTTTATCCATATAGCTAGTACACCCTGAACCCCATGCGACTTCATTTTTTCCATCAACCTGCAGTGGGAAACTTTATCAAACGCCTTACTGAAGTCCATGTATATGACATCTACAGCCTTTCCCTCATCAATTAACTTTGTCACTTCCTCAAAGAATTCTATTAAGTTTGTAAGACATGACCTTCCCTGCGCAACACCATGCTGCCTATCACTGATAAGTCTATTTTCTTCCAAATGTGAATAGATCCTATCCCTCAGTATCTTCTCCAACAGTTTGCCTACCACTGACGTCAAGCTCACAGGTCTATAATTCCCTGGATTATCCCTGTTACCCTTCTTAAACAAAGGGACAACATTAACAATTCTCCAGTCCTCCGGGACCTCACCCGTGCTCAAGGATGCTGCAAAGTTATCAGTTAAGGCCCCAGCTAATTTAGTCCCTCACTTCCCTCAGTAGCCTGGGATAGATCCCATCCGGACCTGGGGATTTGTCCACCTTAATGCCTTTTAGAATACCCAAATCTTCCCCCTTCCTTATGCCGACTTGACCGAGAGTATTTAAACAACCATCCCTAACCTCCACATCCGTCATGTCCCTTTCCTTGGTGAATACCGATGCAAAGTACTCATTAAGAATCTCACCCATTTCCTCTGACTCCATGCATAAATTCCCTCTTTTGTCTTTGGTGGGCCAATCCTTTCTCTAGTTACCCTCTTGCTCCTTATATATGAATAAAAGGCTTTGGGATTTTCCTTATCCCTGTTAGCCAAAGATATTTCATGACGCCTTTTAGCCCTCTACATTGCGCGTTTGAGATTTCTCCTACTTTCCCGACATTCCTCCAATGCTTCATCAGTTTTAAGTCACCTAGATCTTATGTATGCTTCCTTTTTCATCTTAGCTAGTCTCACAATTCCACCCGTCATCCATGGGTCCCTAATCTTGCCATTTCAATCCCTCATTTTCACAGGGACATGTCTGTCCTGCACTCTAATCAGCCTTTCCTTAAAAGACTCCCACATTTCAAATGTAGATTTACCCTTAAACAGCTGCTCCCAATCCACATTCCCTAGCTCTTGCCGAATTTTGTTATACTTGGCCTTTCCCCAATTTAGCACTCTTCCTTTAGGACCACTCTCATCTTTTTCCATGAGTATTCTAAAACTTAAGGAATTGTGATCGCTATTCCCAAAGTAATCACCGACTGAAATTTCAACCACCTGGCCGGGATCATTCCCCAATACCAGGTCCGGTATGGCCCCTTCCCGAGTTGGACTATTTACATACTGCTCTAAAAAACTCTCCTGGGTGCTCTTTACAAATTCTGCTCCATCTACACCTCCAACACTACATGAATCCCATTCAATATTGGGGAAGTTAAAATCTCCCATCACAACCACCCTATTGCTCCTACATTTTTCTATAATCTGTCTACATATTTGTACCTTTACTTCATGCTCACTTTTGGGAGGCCTGTAGTAAAGTCCCAACAATGTTACTGCACCCTTCCTATTTCTTAGCTCTACCCATATTGCCTCAGTGCTCGAATCCTCTATCGTGCCCTCCTTAATCACAGCTGTGATATCATCTCTGACCAGTAATGCAACTCCTCCACCCCTTTTACCTCCCTCTGTATCCCTCCTGAAGCATCCCTCTGCATCCCTCCTGGGATATTTAGTTGCCAATCTTGCCCCTCCCTCAACCAAGTCTCAGTAATACCAATAACATCATATTCCCAGGTACTAATCCAAGCCCTAAATTCATCTGCCTTACCTGCTACACTTCTCGCATTAAAACAAATGCACGACAGACCACCTGTCCCTTAGCGTTCATCATCTCTTCCCTGTCTGCTCGTCCCCTTAGTCACAATTAGTTTATTATCCAGTACCTTACTGGCTTTAGTTGCTTCCTCTTTACAGACCTCTAACTTCCTAATCTTGTTCCCATCCCCGTGCCACATTAGTTTAAAACCTCCCCAACAGTGTTAGCAAAAGCACCCCCTAGGACATTGGGCTGCTTGTTGAATTGGAGCTGTTTGTGCAACTGTTTGAGAAACAGGAATTGTTTGTGAAATTGAATTTGGAGATGAAACTGGATTTGGAAGTGTGTTGCTTAGAATATTTACTTCAGCATCAGAACTAACATTCACGTTTGTGCTTCGGTTTAAATTATAAGCTGCAAGAATTTGCAGTGTCCTTTAAAATCGTTCATTTCACCTTCCAAAGTACATCTTTCTTAGATTAACTTGCAATTTTCAATTTCGACTCGCTCAGTTTTTGTTTGTAACTGATGGTATTTTGACTCTGTTTTAATAACTTTACATTGCAGCTCTCCATTTTGAAATGATAGTTGCTGAACTTTAAAGGACTCGTTTTCCAATAATGTTCTAATCTCATCACAATGCCCAAGTTTAGACTTTGCGTCTCATAATTCCTCAACAACTGCGGCTAGTTGATCTTTAGTGGACTTAAGGTGATGGTTGCTTTTATTTTTAACAATTACTTCTTGCTGTCTGCAAAGTTGTGCCATTATTGCAAGAGGCCATTTTACACGTTCTTCACCGTGAAAGCATGTGGTTTTTCCCCATGCCCTCTTGATATTATCTGGGGAACACTGTCCTCTGGGGATATCATATTTTGATTCAATGTTTCTTGAAATTTCACATAGTCCAAATTGTCTATGAATGGGGGCAGCAGGGTAGCATGGTGGTTAGCATAAATGCTTCATAGCTCCAGGGTCCCAGGTTCGATTCCCGGCTGGGTCACTGTCTGTGTGGAGTCTGCACGTCCTCCCCCTGTGTGCGTGGGTTTCCTCCGGGTGCTCCGGTTTCCTCCCACAGTCCAAAGATGTGCGGGTTAGGTGGATTGGCCATGCTAAATTGCCCGTAGTGTCCTAATAAAAGTAAGGTTAAGGGGGGGGTTGTTGGGTTACGGGTCCAGGGTGGATACGTGGGTTTGAGTAGGGTTATCATGGCTCGGCACAACATTGAGGGCCGAAGGGCCTGTTCTGTGCTGTACTGTTCTATGTTCTATGTTCTATGAATCAAAGATCCAAAAACACCCAATATATTGTCAATAGAGACATCCGGTACAGCACTACCTCCCTTGGAAGTTGTGGGAAGTAGTTCCCCGCCAGTTAATGGTTCCGAATCTATTTTAGGATTTGTTTCCACCATAAATTCAACCTTACACCCAATTTCTTGGTTGCCAACTGTGTGTAATCTGTGTACACCACCGTGACTATTTTATCAACCCCGTTTTATTTTAGTTTCAACGACCGGCACCCGATTGAATTAACACAGTCTATAAAAATGTCCTTTCTAGGGGTCAAAGCACTGCTTGTTGTGGCTTTCAGACTTTTAATGGGTGAAAAAGCTGTTTCTTACCCCAGTCTAGCCATTTTTCTTTGGGTCTTCCATCCTTCTGGGCTTCCGTTAGTGGTACAATCGTTCGTCTTCCGAAGTCCTCCGATTCTCCCTGATCGTTTTCAACTCTCTCCGAAGGTTTCTGAACCTCTCCGATTTTGTCCGATCTCATCTCAGAGCTCCTCCCCTTTTGCCAAACTACGCCAGTTGTAGAGATCTACCATGCGTATCTAGTGGCACTTGCAAACACTAAAGCTCAGTAGAAATTTGAGTTAACATTTTACGGGTGTAAATAAGAATTGTTTTATTGAGTCTAGTTGATTACAATTGAGAATCAATTAAATCTTATTCTCTAATAAGTCCAGCTAGCAAAATAACTCAAAGAGAAGCAATTTGTAGACAATATAGCTTTCAAATAATACAGAAATGGTTTTCTTGCTTACGGCAAAAAGCTTGCATTTACTTAAAGAGTCAGTGTTGGAAAGTGAAAGTATGAAAGACAGAGACAGTGAATAGCTTAGATCAAAGAATATAGAATGTTTGGAATAAAAATGGCCGAATGATCTATTACGGTTGTACTAAATCATATCTGCCTTTAGCCATCTAGCTATACCCCTATGTAATCCTAATTGGTTTGGGTTAGAATCAAATAAGTTTGATTTGACAGTTAGCTGCCTGTCTTTAATGTGCATCATTATGGGGCAGCACGGTAGCATGGTGGTTAGCATAAATGCTTCACAGCTCCAGGGTCCCAGGTTCGATTCCCGGCTGGGTCACTGTCTGTGTGGAGTCTGCACGTCCTCCCCGTGTGTGCGTGGGTTTCCTCCGGGTGCTCCGGTTTCCTCCCACAGTCCAAAGATGTGCGGGTTAGGTGGATTGGCTATGCTAAATTGCCCTTAGTGTCCTAAAAAATAAGGTTAATGGTGGGGGGGTTTACTGGTATAGGGTGGATACGTTGACTTGAGTAGGGTGATCATTGCTCGGCACAACATTGAGGGCCGAAGGGCCTGTTCTGTGCTGTACTGTTCTATTCTATCTATTAACTTGAAATGTTTCATTAGTGAATTCTTATTATGGAAGGCAATTTGGTTCCGTTATAGCAAGTGGCTTGAACTGGATTCTTGCTGACTTGACTGTGAGGACAATGGCTCATATAGGTTAGTCTACCATTGCTATGCTGTTGTCATGGAGCTGCCCTGACCTTGGACTGCTTAGTGTCATATTATCTTGCAAATATATTTGTTAGCTGAATAAGAATTCTGTTTTAATCTATAATGAATTATGCTGTTTCTGTGTTCTGTTGAAGCTATGTTTTGAAATGAATTATGCTGAATATATGTTTTGAAATGACCTGAGGTTATGAGTGAGTTTTAAAATGGGTCTTTAATAGACTAGTATGTAATAGACTAGCTATTAATGCTAAATAGCTATCTTTTACCTATCATTTTTACCTATTTTACCTATCAGGTGTGTTAGAAAATAGCTGGCTTCTACACCATGTAAATGAGTGTTGGTAACTGTGTTTATCCATGTATTTTTTTATTTTAAAAGTTTAGAGTGTGCAATTCATTTTTTCCAATTAAGGGGTAATTTAGCGTGGCTAATCCACCTACTCTGCACACCTTTGGGTTGTGGGGGCAGATCCCACGCAAAAACGGGGAGAATGTGCAAACTCCACACGGACAGTGACCCAGAACTGGGATCGAACCTGGGACCTCAGC
This sequence comes from Scyliorhinus canicula, assembly GCF_902713615.1. Lineage (NCBI taxonomy): Eukaryota > Metazoa > Chordata > Chondrichthyes > Carcharhiniformes > Scyliorhinidae > Scyliorhinus > Scyliorhinus canicula. Next base: position 100,391,811 of record NC_052162.1, on the reverse strand, counting down.
GGTGTGAGGCAGAAGTGCTAACCACTGCACCACCGTGCCGCCCCTATGTTTATCCATGTTAATGAATGTTTGTAACTGTGTTCAACCATGTAAATGAGTGCTTGCAACTGTGTTGATCCATATTAATATGTGTGTTTGCAACTGTGTTTATTCATGTTAAGTATGTGTGTTTGTAACTGTCTATCTGTGTAAATATGTGTTTGTATCTATGTTAATCCATGTAAATGTGTGTGTTTGTAACTGCGTTTATCCATGTTATTGTGTATGTTTGTAACTGTTTATTCATATTATTCTGTGTTTTCGTAATTAATCCACGTAAATGCACGGTGGCGCTGTGGTTAGCAATGCTGACTCACGGCGCTGAGGTTCCAGGTTCGATCCCGGCTCTGGTCACTGTTCGTGTGGAGTTTGCACATTCTTCCCGTGTTTGCGTGGGTTTTGCCCCCACAACCCAAAGCTGGGCAGCACGGTTGCACAAGTGGATAGGACTGTGGCTTCACAGCGCCAGGGTCCCAGTTCGATTCCCCGCTGGGTCACTGTCTGTGTGGCATCTGCATGTTCTCCCCCTGTCTGCGTGGGTTTCCTCCGGGTGCTCCGGTTTCCTCCCACAGTCCAAAGACGTGCAGGTTATGATAAATTGGCCATGATAAATTGTCCTTAGTGACCAAAAAGGTTAGGAGTGGTTGTTGGGTTACGGGGATAGGGTGAAAGTGAGGGCCTAAGTGGGTCAGTGCAGACTCGATGGGCCGTAGGTGGATTGGCCAGACAAACTTCCTCTTACTTGGAAAAAGTGAATTGGGTACTCTAATTTTATTTATTTTAAAATCATGTAAATCTGTGTGTTTGTAACTGTGTATATCCATGTTAGTCTGGAGTGCTTGTAACTTTGGGTTGGATTCTCCAGCGTGTTCACCCGGCAACCGGAGAATCCTGCCTGAGGTCAATGGGTGTTTCCATTGTCACCAGTCTCGTCCCTGCCGTTGTTGCAGCGCGCAGGGCAGACAAAACCAGCCCTCTGTTTATCCAGGTACTGGATCCCGTAACAGCCTCCCTGAACAGGCGCCGGAATGTGGCGACTAGGGGCTTTTCACAGTAACTTCATTGAAGCTTACTTGTGACAATAAGCGATTTTCACTTTCACTACTGTGTTTATCCATGTTATTGTGTGTTTGTAACTGCGCTGATCAGGTAAATTGCATGTGTGCAACTGTGTTCATTCATGTATATGTGTGTTTGTAAATGTGTTTATCCATGTTAATGTGTGTTGTATAGTGGTTAATCTGCGTCATTGTGTGTGTTTGTAACTCTTTTATCCATGTAAATGAGTGTTTGTAATTGTTTTTTCCAGGTAAATGTGTGTTTGTAAATGTGTTTATCCATGTTAATGTGTGTGCTTTGCTCTGACACCCTGGGTGAGTGGGTGGTGAATTCCAGCCCCAAATATCCCGAAGTCCCAACATAAGTGAATTAACCAATGGGCAGCATGGTAGCATTGTGGATAGCACAATCGCTTCACAGCTCCAGGGTCCCAGGTTCGGTTCCGGCTTGGGTTACTGTCTGTGCGGAGTCTGCACATCCTCCCTGTGTGTGCGTGGGTTTCCTCCGGGTGCTCCGGTTTCCTCCCACAGTCACAAAGATGTGCAGGTTAGGTGGATTGGCCATGATAAATTGCCCTTAGTGTCCAAAATTGCCCTTAGTGGTGGGTGGGGTTACTGGGTTATGGGGATAGGGTGGAGGTGTTTTCCTTGTGTAGGGTGCTCTTTCCAAGAGCCGGTGCAGACGTGATGGGCCGAATGGCCTCCTTCTGCACTGTAAATTCTATGATTCTATGATTCAATAAGATCATAAGACCTAGGAGCAGAATTAGGCCACTCAGCCCATCGAGTCTGCCACGCCATTCAATCATGGCTGATATTTTTCTCATCCCCATTCTCTCCATAACCTCTGATCCCCTTATTAATCAAGCTGGACGGGAAGGAAAGGTTAAAAATTAACAGTGATGAAAAGGACTCGGATGAATCTTTGCTGCAGTGGTGGTAGTCTTCGTAGTCAGTGAATTTGAAATCATAGGTTGGTTTGAATCTTTTAAGGTTTGTCTCCAATTACAACGCGCTGGCTGTAGAATTTCCTCTGGGGAGTCATGTTCGCTTGACTGACTTCAGTTCCATTGAGATTATTTTCGAATTCTCTGATAATTTAAAAGAGGGTTTCCCATCCAATCTGCCTCTGGAACACTTGTATGCTCCTTCTGCAGATCAAGATTAGCTGTAGTGAAGAGAACGTAAAAGGCCCTTTCTTCTAGAGATCTCAGGGGAGAGCTATCAGCACTGTGCTTTCCACAGCCTTCCAAACAGAGGTTAGGCTTTCACAGAACTGGCTGGAGACTTCCTGCAACCTTTTGATCAGAGGTTATACTCCATAGGCCTGGCTGGGTAGAATGCCTGCAGCATTTTAATCAGCAGTTAAACCTTCACAGGCCGAAGAGAGAGAGAGAGTGTGTTTTAAATTGCCAGTCTTAAATCAGCTCCTGATGCTTCCTAGGTTTTCACAGAAAAGAGATCAGAGATAAAAGACTGCCTACTGTTCTGGAATCTTCCAAAAGACTCTACCAATTCCAATCAGAAACAGAAAATGTCCCGGAATTACAGAAGAGGGGTTTGATTGCTAGCCAAGTCAATCAAAATGACATAATGAGTTATGCAACAGAGCACACTGCATCAAGGGGTGTGCCTGGATTAGTTCAAATAGTAGCTAAAGGGGGCAGGAGGTGGGATCAGTTCAAAACCGAAAATCTGAAGTTTTAAAAATAGCCACCAGGACAGGCATTAAAAATATAACCAGGATCAGTCAAGGATTTAAAAGAGGTTCCTTACAGTTTGTAAATGTGTTTATCCATGTTACTGTGTGTTTGTAATCATTTTTATTCATGTAAATCTGTGTTTGTAACTGTTTTTATCCATGAACATGTGTGTGTGTGTTTGTCACTGTGCTTATTCATGTTAATTTGTACGTTTGGTAATGTGTTTTACCATGCAATTTGCATTTTTGGAACTCTGTTTCCCCATGAAAATGTGTGCGTATTTTCCATTGTTGAAATGGACCATTAGGGTCATTTAAAGATGCGCCACCTGTTTGAGGCCATTAGCTTCCAGTAGTCACCGGACACACCAGCCAGGCCTTACACAGGCCTCCGATTACAGAGACCCTCTAAGTGTGTGTGTTTGTAACTGTGCTTATCCATGTAAATGTGTGTTTTTGTTACTGTGGGCTGGATTCCTTCGCCCCACCCGCCGCAAGATTGCCATGGGCAGGATGCGGACTGTTTAAAGGTCGATTAACATTGGGCGGGGAATTTCCAATTAATGTGTGTTTGTAACTGTGTATAACCAGCCTCTATCTTGACAGCTGAAGGCTATCATGAATGAGGGATCAGCCTTGTTATTTATGATAGCACTTCATACTCCTCAACTCTCATAGAACATACTGTGCAAATGGAGGCCATTCAGCCCATCCTGTCTGCACCGACCCACTTCCACCCTATTCCCATAACGCAACAACCCTTCCGAACCTTTTTGGACACTAAGGGCAATTTTTATCATGGCCAATCCACCTAACCTGCACGTCTTTGGACTGTGGGAGGAAATCGGAACACCCGGAGGAAACCCACGCAGACACGGGGAGACCGTGCAGACTCCGCACAGACAGTGACCCAGTGGGGAATCGAACCTGGGACCCTGGCACTGTGAAGCCACAGTACTAGTTACTTGTGCTACCGTGCTGCCCTCTCAAGTGCCTCCTCGAAAAAACAAGTGCCCTGTCTGAGAGGATGATTAATGTGTGTATGGAATTGTGTTTATTCATGTTAAAGTGTGTGTTTGTAACTGTGCGTATCCATGTTAATATGTGTGTTTGTGTTCAATGTCAGTGTTTTAGCTGTGACATTCCGTTTTAATGTGTATGTTTGTAACCTTGCGTATCTATGTTTATCTGTGTTTGTAATTGTGCTTATCCATGTTAATGTATGTTTGTAAATGATAATTCATGTTAATGTGTGAGTTTCAGCTGTGATATTCCGTGTATGTTTGCAACAGCGTAATGTGTATGTTTGCAACAGCATTGATCCATGTTAATGTGTGTGTTCCTAACTGTGCATATCCATGTTAATGTGTATGTTTGTAACAGTGTTTATCCATGTTTTTGTGTGTGTTTGTAACTCTGCATATCCATGTTAATGTTTGTATTTGTGACTGTGAATATCCATTTTAGTGTGTATGTTTGTAACAATATTTATCCATGTTAATGTGTGTATATCATAACTGTGCATATCCATGTTAATGTTTGTGTTTGTAACTGTGTATTTCCATGTTAATGTGTGTGTTTGTAACAGTGTGTATCCATGTTAAAATGTGTGTTTGTAACTGTACATATCCATGTTAACGTGAGTTTGTATCTGTGTATAGCCATGTTCTTGTGTGCGTTAATGTGTGTGTTTATAACTCTGCGTATCCATGTTAATGTGTGTGTATTCGTAACTGCATAACCATGTTAATGTATGCGTTTGTAACTGTGTATATCCATGTTAATATGTGTGTGTTCCTAACTGTGCATATCCATGGTAATGTGTGGTTGTAACACTGTTTATCCATGATAAAGTGTGTTTGTAACTGTGTATATCCATGATAATGTTTGTGTTTTTTAACTGTACATATCCATGCTAATGTGTGCTGGTATCTGCGTATAGTCATGTTCATGTGTGTGTTTGTATCTGTGTATGTCCATGTTAATGTGTGAGTTCCTACCTGTGCATAACCATGTTAATGTTGGTATTTGTAGCGGTGCATATCGATGTAAATGTGTGTGTTCAGAACTGTGTATATCCATGTCAATGTGTGAGTTTGTAACTGTTTATTCATGTTAAAGTCGGTTTGTCACTATATGTTGTGTTATGTAATTTGGAATAACACTAGCTGCCACTTGATGCAGTTTTGAGTAAAATATGCTCCAGACTTTGAAGTGAGTTCAATGTGTTTTATTGAACTATTAACACAGTTCTCAATGTGTTTGACTCTCTGCTAATCTAAATGTAGTAACTCAGTCTAACTGAACCAGCCTTGCTCTAAGCCACGTGCTGGGGTGTGATGCGGAGGATACACCCTGTCTCACTCTGTAGATGTTAGTCTGTGGAAAGAGGCAGGGTGTGAGTGCCTCATCCCTTTTATAGTGAGATACCACCCCGAGTGTCCTGACTGATCATTGGTCGTGTCCTATTCTATGTGTTCATTAGCTGCATGTTTGCATATCATGACACAGTACATATCCATGTTAATGTATGTGTCTTTGTAACTGTACATATCCATGTTGATGTTTGTGTTTGTGACTGTGTATATCCATGTTAATGTGTGAGTTATAGCTGTGATATTCCATTTTAATGTGTATGTTTGTAACAGTGTTTATCCATGTTAATGTGTGTTTGTAACTGCCCATATCCATGTTAATGTTTGTGTTTGTAACTGTGTTTATCCATTTTAATTTGTGTGTTGTAACTGTGTGTAGCCATGTTCAATGTCTATGTTCGTAACTGTACATATCCATGTTAATGTGTGTATTTGTAACTGTGTATATCCATGTTAATGTGTGTGTTTGTAACTGTACATTTCCATGTTAATGTGTGTATTTGTAACTGTGTATATCCATGTTAATGTGTGTGTTTGTAACTGTACATTTCCATGTTAATGTGTGTATTTGTTAACGTTTGTGTTTGTGACTGCATATTCATGTCAATGTGTGTTTGTAACTGTGTATATCCATGTCAATGTGTGTGTTTGTAGCTGCGCTTCTACATGTTAATGTGTGTGTTCTTAACCGTGCATATCCATGTTAATGTGTGTTCGTAACACTGTTTATCCATGTTAAAGTGTGTGTTTGTAACTGTATATTTCCATGTCAATGTGTGTATTTGTAACTGTGTTTATCCATGATAATGTTTGTGTTTTTTAACTGTGCTTATCCATGTTAATGTGTGTTTGTATCTGCGTACAGCCATGTTCATATGTATGTTTGTAACTGTGCATATCCATGTTAATGTGTGTTCATAACTGTGTATATCCATGATAATGTGTGTGGTTGTAACTGTTTATTCATGTTAAAGTGTGTTTGTTACTGTAAATATCCATGTTCCCCAGGGTCGAGGAGTCAATTACTAGGGGGCATAGGTTTAAGGTGCGAGGGGCAAAGTTTAGAGTAGATGTACGAGGCAAGTTTTTTCCACAGAGGGTAGTGGGTGCCTGGAACTCGCTGCCGGAGGAGGTGGTGGAAGTAGGGACGATAGTGACATTTAAGGGGCATCTTACAAATACATGAATAGGATGGGAATAGAGGGATACGGACCAAGGAAGTGTAGAAGATTATAGTTTAGTCGGGCAGCATGGTCGGCACGGGCTTGGAGGGCCGAAGGGCCTGTCCCTGTGCTGTACTTTTCTTTGTTCTTTGTGTTTTGCTCTTTGTCAATGTATGTGTTTTTAATTGTGTATATCCATGATAATGTGTGTGTTTGTAACTATGCATGTCCATGTTAATGTGTGTGTTTGTGACTGTACATATCCATGTTAATGTGTGTGTTTGTAACTGTGCTTATCCATGTTAATGTGTGTTTCTAACTGTGCATATCCATGTTAATGTGTGTTTGTAATACTGTTGATCCATGTTAAAGTGTGTGTTTGTAACTATATCCATGTTAATATATGTGTGTTTGTAGCTGTGTTTGTGAATGATAATGTTTGTGTTTGTTAACTGCTTATTTATGTCAATGTGTGTTTGTATCTGCGTATAGCCATGTTCAGGTGTGTTTGTAATTGTGTATATCCATGTTAATGTGTGTGTTTGTAACTGTTTATTCATGTTAGTGTGTGTTTGTAACTGTACATATCCATATTAATGTATGTGTTTTAGCTGTGATATTCTGATTTAATGTGTATGTTTGTAACAATGTTTATTCTTGTTAATGTGTTTGTTTGTAACTGAATTTATCCATATTACTGTGTGTATTTGTAACTGTGTTGATTCATGTTAATGTGTGTTCGTAACTATTTATCCATGATGTTTATTGTGACTGTGGATTCCCATGTTAATGTGTGTGTTGTAACTATATTTGTCAGTGTTAATACTTGTGTTTCTAACTGTGTTTCTCCTTATTAACATATGTGTTCTTACTGTGTTTATCCATGTTAATGTGAGTGTGTTTGTTAGAGGGCTAAATTCCCTGCCTCGCAAACACTAATCGTGATCAGTTGGTGAATCGGGCGAACAGCCAATATCAAGGTTTGCATTCAGTACCAAATTGGGTGCCATGTTCCTATCCTTCGCTGGTTGTGATAATGAGGCGACGTACGCTAAACCGGCATTTGCATTCATTGAAATTTGATTTGAGTTTGGGGCTCTGCCTGATCAGTCTCTCTCAGGCTGAAGGTGGTCCCTGTATGTGTGCTGGCCAATATATCCTTTGGGGTGGTGGGGGCCTCGTGGTTATGGAGATGGTGAGAGGTGATGGATCACTCATTGGGTAAGCTGTCCTTCAGGGCGGCCTCACACCTCTGGCCCCATTCCCTGCCATCTCTGAGGGTAACCCCAGTCAATTGTCAATTGAAAGTTCATATATCCTGGGGGCCCTGTTCCATACCATTCTCCAGCACCCACAGCCCATACCACCAAAGCCCCGCACCCCCCACCGGCACATCTTCCATACCCAGCCCAGCTCATCCCTCACACCCTTCAGAAGTGGGATTGAGACAGGTCGGAATTCCCCCGGGGGGTCGGAGAATCGCCCGGGGCCGGCGTCAATCCCGCCCCCACCGTGTCGCGAATTCTCCGCACCCCCCCCCCGAGATTCGGCGGGGGCTGGAATTCCGCCGGTCGGCGGGCCCCCCGCGCCGATTCTCCAACCCGCGAGGGGCCGAAGTCCCACCGCTGACAGGCCTCTCCCGCCGGCGTGGTTTAAACCACCTACCTGACCGGCGGGATTGGCAGCGCAGGCCGGCCCGGGGATCCTGGGGGGGCGCGGGGCAATCTGACCCCGGGGGGTGCCCCCACAGTGGCCTGGCCCGCGATCGGGGCTCACCGATCGGCCGGCGGGCCTGCGCCGTGGGGGCACTCTTTTTCTTCCGCCCCCGCCATGGCCTTCACCATGGCGGGGACGGAAGAGACCCCCTCACCTGCGCATGCACTGGTATGACGTCAGCAGACGCTGATGCTCCGGCGCATGCGAGGACTTCCGCCGGCCAGCGAAGGCCTTTCAGCCCCGGCTGGAAGGGCGCCAAAGGCCATTCGCACTGGCCAGCAGTGCGGGCCTAGCCCCTAAAGTTCACACCACTCCGTCCCGTCGGGACCCCCCGCCCCGAAGGGTAGGGGAGAATCCCAGCCAAGGAGTTTAATAGTGACTATATTCATTATTGGGCTCTGACCCCCTCCCTCTAACCTATGCACTGCACCCCTGCCGATTTAACTGGTGTTTAACCTCCTTATTTTATGTGGCCGTCCGCTCCTTCTAGGTGTGACCCCAAACAGTACATCATGGAGGTGACCTGCTGCATATCTCGCCCTCTGACTTGAGATGGGGGCCTGGAGCTAGATGGTCCGGCCGACCTTCGGGTGTCACATGTGGCAAAATACCAGCCTGGTCTGACTGAAGATGTGCAATGTCAGGGGGGGCGGATTTAGAAGCATTGAGGTATTCCAGAACCTCCCCTGTTGGAGGCAATGGCACAGGCCCCATCACTTCCTCCTCCCTTAGGGTGCTCGATGGCCCCCGGGCTACTCCTTGGGATGGAGGTGAAGCCGTAGTGTGCTCCGGAGGCTCCACCATCATCTGGCACGGCCAGTCCTGGAGGCCTTGCCTTCGTCTCAACCAGGGTCTGACGCCGTCCACCATGGAGCACAGAGACTGCCCCATGTCCCTCAGTGCCTCGGGCATGACTCACTGTGGCTGGATCATGTCCCTCTGTGACTGGCCCAAGGTAAGTCAGCACCCAACTAATGCTCTCGATGCCCCCTCAGCCTTTGTGACTGAGTTAAGTTCTAGAGCGTCGCAGCAATGTCTATGTGGGCCTGGTGATTGGGCTGCCATGTCCTTAGACTCAGCCATCAACTGCACATTGTGTCCTAAGCCTTGGATGTCTTGACGTATGCCACCTGTTCAGTTTTGGCCTGTGTGCCACGCAATGTCGACACGATCTCCTGAACCTGAAAGATTCCTCCAGCTGTACCTGCGGACACTGGAAAATTGCTGACAACCCCTGCTGTAGATCCTGGCTCATTAGTGAGATTAAAGTCTAATGCAGCGGTCTCCCGGTAGTCACCGCGCCCCCGACCCCTAGCTGGAAAGCATTCGCACGCGAATCACTATTAGTCCCTAAAAGCGGGGACCAAGCACCATGGACTCCAAAGGGGAGCAAGGAGGTGAGTATCCCTCTCCTCTACCTCAAGGGTGCAGCAGCTGCTGGCCAGATGCCGTGGGAAAGAGCAGGTGCTCTGTCTCAGTGCTTTTTTTTTGTTCTGTATTTTTTTCCCATTCTGTAGTCCTTCCTACAAGGAGCAGGCATGCAGTCCTGCATGAAGTCTGCTGAAACTTTTTCAATCTCTAATCCCTAAACAGCACGTCTGCACTGGAGGTTCCTTCCCACCATAGAAGCTGGCACCACTAAGGCATTGAAGTGCAAGGCTTCCTCAATGAAAATCATCTCACAGCCATTGTTGAATTCACTGGATAGATGTGATGACCATGCCAGAGGGCTCGGAGGCCATTATTGCCTCCGGGTGGTCGGCCTCTAGGAAGGGTGGCACCACGGAACTGCTGGTGCTTCCTGGACACATTGGCATTTCCAGTTTGGCAGCCTGGAAGTGCCATTTGGGCACCTTGGCAGCACCACCCGGGTGTTGCACTAGAAATTCCAGGATGCCCAGATGGCACTACCAGGCTGGCAGGGGCACTACCAGGATGCCAAACTGGTAGTTCCAAGGTGCCAGTCTGGCATTGTACCCACAGCAGGGATTGTGCCCTGGATGCCCTTCTCATATGAGGTGGGGTGCACAGGTCCCAAGACTCCCAACAGGTGAGTTGGGGGGATCGGGGGTTTGAGCGATTGGGCCACCATTTGAAAATGGCATCCTGATCTCTTCCTGCACTGAGGACCTCTGGCAAGTGGATCTCCTCAGGGCAGGACATGACAGCAAAGAGTGGCCTCTGGGGGATTACCACTCGGGGCACAAAACAAGACAGAATGCCATGATAGTGGGGTTGCTCCTGGTGCTTCAAGCAACTGGAATGACCCCGCTAATCCCATTCAAAATTACCGGCATGGTGGCACAGTGCCAGTGACCTGGGTTCAATTTTGGCCTTGGGTGACTGCCTGTGTGCAGTTTGTACGTTCACTCTGTGTCTGCCATGGGTTTCCTCCGGGTGCTCCGGTTTCCTGCCACAGTCCAAAGATGTGCAGGTTAGGTGGTTGACCATAATCAAATTCCCCTTAGTGTCGAGGGATGTGTGGGGTAGGGTGGGATGGACGGGGGAGTGAACATGGGTCAGCTGCTCTTTCGGAGGGTCATTGCAGACTTGACGGGCCAAATGGCCTCCTTCTGCTCTGTGAGGATTCTATGACACTCTGACTTTGTATTATTTTGGTTAGATCGTGCCCAGTGTTTATCAGTGGTAATGTGTGCAGGTTTGCAACTGGATTTATCCATGTTCATCTGTGTATTTGTAACTGTGTTTATCCATGTGAATGTGTGAATTTATAACTGTATATCCATTGTAAATGTGCATGTTTGTAATTGTGTTTATCCATTTCAATGTGTGAATTTGTAACTGTATTTATCAATGTGAATTTGTGAATTTGTAACTGTGTATATGCATGTAAATGTGCGTTTGTAACTTTGTTTATTCATGTGAATGTGGGATTTTTGTAATTGTGTTTATCCATTGTAAATGTGTGAATTTGTAACTGTGTATATCCATATCAATGTGTGAATATGTAACTGTGTTTATCCATGTGAATTTATAACTGTGTTTTTCCACTGTAACTGTGTGTATTTGTAATTGTGTTTATCCATTTCAATGTGTGAATTTGTAATTGTGTTTATCCATGTTGATGTGTGAATATGTAACTGTGTTTATCCATGTGAATGTGTGAATATGTAATTGTGTTTATCCATGTTGATGTGTGTGCTTGGAACTGTGTTTATCCATGTCAATATGTGTTCATAACTCTGTTTATCGATCAAAATGTGTGTTTGGTACTATGCCTATTCATGTTCATCTGTGAATTTGTAACTGTGTTTATCCATGTTAATGTGTGTGTTTATAACTTTAGCCATGTTATCGTGCCTGTTTATATGTTTGCTCATCAATGTTAATATTTGTTTGTAATTGTTTTTATCCATGTAAATGTGTGGTTGTAACTGTTTTTATTCTTCTTAATGCGGGGCTAGAAAATTCTAGCTAGTGTTTGTAAAAATGTGTGCTTTCTCCGTGTTATTAAATGTGTGCATTTTTGTAATGGTGTGTGGACATGTTTGTAACAGCGTCTCTATGTACAAATATGTATAACCATGTGTGCTCATGCAACCATTTGTCTACCTGTGCATGTTTGTAATCATATGTAAGTCTACTTATTTAGACATGCATATATTTGTAACCTTCTGCGACACCCCGGGGGTCAGAGAATCTCCTGGGGCCGCCGTCAATCCCACCCCCGTCGTATCCCGAATTCTCCGCCCCCCGAGATTCGGCAGGGGCGGGGATTGCACCGCGACGGTCAGCAGGACCCCCGCGGCGATTCTCCGGCCCACGATGGTCCTGCCGCTGACAGGCCTCTCCTGACAGCGTGGTTTAAACTACCTCTCTTACCGGCGGGATTGGCGGCGCGGGCGGGCTCCGGGGTCCTGGAGGGGGGCGTGGGACAATCTGAGGTATTTTTCGGCATTGTAAACAGTTACAGATAACAACAAAAAAACCAAAAAAGGCAAAGATGTGCAAACATCAACGTAAAATCAATACTTCAATCGAACCATACTGCACAAGCCCGCTCCTCTCCCATCGACACTACTTGCCTATTTATTGCTCTTACTCTACTCTAATCCCCCACCCTCCACCCCTGCTGACGTTCACTCACCCGCAAAGAAGTCGATGAATGGTTGCCACCTTCGGGTGAACCCCAGTACAGATCCCCTCAAGGCGAACTTAATTTTTTCCATACCCTGAAAACTTGACATGTCCGAAAGCCATAGCTCGGTCTTCGGGGGTTTTGAGTCCCTCCATGCCAGCAGTATTTGTCACCGGGCTATCAGGGAAGCAAAGACCAGAACATCGGCCTCTTTCTCGCCCTAGACTCCCAGGTCTTCCGAAACCCCAAAAATTGCCATCCCTGGACTCATCGCCACCCTTGTTTTTAGCACCCGGGACATGATCCCTGCAAATCCTTCCCAGAACCTCCTAAGCTTAGGACATGCCCAAAACATGTGAACGTGGTTTGCTGGTCCTCCCCTGCATCTAGGGCACTTATCCTCTACCCCAAAGAATTTGCTCATCTGAGCTACCGTCATGTGGGCCCGGTGAACGACCTTAAATTGAATCAGGCCGAGCCTGGCAAATGTTACGGTTGAGTTTACCCTATTCAGGGGTAGCACAGCCCGTCCTCCATCTCACCGCCAAGCTCCTCCTCCCATTTGAGTTTCAGTTCCTCCATCTGGAACTCTTCCCCCTTCATGAGCACCTTATAAATATCTGAGACTCTACACTCTAGAAACTATTCTGTCTTGAGTCCCTATTGGCAGGAGGGGTGGGAATATAGAACATAGAACAGTACAGCACAGAACAGGCCCTTCGGCCCTCGATGTTGTGCCGAGCAATGATCACCCTACTCAAACCCATGTATCCACCCTATACCCGTAACCCAGCAACCCCCCCTTAACCTTACTTTTAGGACACTACGGGCAATTTAGCATGGCCAATTCACCTAACCCGCACATCTTTGGACTGTGGGAGGAAACCGGAGCACCCGGAGGAAACCCACGCACACACGGGGAGGACGTGCAGACTCCGCACAGACAGTGACCCAGCCGGGAACCGAACCTGGGACCCTGGAGCTGTGAAGCATTTATGCTAACCACCATGCTACCGTGCTGCCCATACACATATTGTGCATGATAGGATGGGACCTGTCTGCGGACAAAGTCCCGCATCTGTAAGTACCTGAAGTCATTTCCCCTTACCACACCAAATTTCTCCTCCAAGCCCCTCAAACTCGCAAAGCTCCCCTTCAGGAACATATCGCCCACCCTCCTCACCCCCGCCCGCCGCGATGTTCGAAACCCACCATCCATGTTCCCGGGGGCAAATCGATGATTATCACATATTGGAGCCCAGACAGATGCACCCACCTCCCCTACATGCCTCCTCCACTGGACCCATATCCGCAGGGCCGCCTCCACTACCGGGCTGGTGGAGTACCTGGCCGGCGACAGCGTACCTGTCTATGTTTTAACAGTATTCACATGTTTGTGTGCAACTTGGTGTATTCATGTATGTGTTTGCAACCACATCCGTGTATGTGTATTGTGATCATATGTGTGCATGTGGCTCTTTGTAATCGTGTTTCCAAACATATACATGTGACCCTGTGCCTTCATCTGTTTGTTCCCGTGTATTTGTTTGTGTGTTTCTCGCCCTGTTTAAATGGCTGTGTGTAACCATGTGTGTGCAAGTAAATGGACGGACTTTTGCACTCTGTGCAGAGAATCCTGACTGAGGCAACAAAGCTGCTATGTAGCCCTCCAACTGCACAGATGTTTTTTTTCTTCAGATAATCCAACGCTCTGTGCACAGAAATTCTGGAGCCATGGTCCACGTGGACATAGTGGCATGGTAGGGCAAAGCCAGCTCCACACAGACCATGGGGTACCGTATTTAATGGGTGCCCCGATTTGCACTTTACAAAACAAATTCCCGCCGCATGGCTTGGAGAACCCCCACAAGCAGCTGGATAGCCCACCCACACAAATCCCCCCATCGAGAAACCCAGAGGGCTCACCCAGCAATGCTCCTTGGCACAGGTTGGCACTGTCTGGTTGGCACTCTGAACGTCACTGGCAAAAGGTGCGGAAAATCAGAAACTAGGGGCGAGATTCTCCCAAAACGGGAGAAATCGTAAAGCTGCCGTAAAACCCGGGCGGGCGGGTTTTACGGCAGCGCGCCCCTTCCCGACCGGGGACCGATTCTGGTCCGAAAATCGTTAAGCCCGCTTGCCGGAGTTAGCGCCGGCTGACGCGTCATATGACGTCAGCCGCGCATGCTCAGTTTGGAAGACTCCAACCCGCACATGCGCGGGTGACATCATCGCGTTTTTGCGCGAAACCCGCGCATGCGCGGGCCGGGTTGCCCCTCAGCCGCCCCGCGAATGGATACTGCGGGGCGGCGGAAGGACAAGTAGTGCGCGGGCATCGGGCCCGCTGCCCGCGATCGGTGCCCACCGATCGCGGGCCCATGGCACCCTTGGCACGGCCGTGGTACTGCCGTGCCAATCGGTGCCATGGTTATAAAAAGCGAGTTTGTGACGCCGTTTTTACGAACGGCAAGACCAGGTGTGTTTGCCGTTCGTAAAAACGGCGGAAAGGGCTGGGACTTCGGCCCATCTAACAGCTGAGAATCGCTGCCGGCCGTAAAAAAACGGCGGCAGCGATTCGGGTCGGGACTTCGGCGGGGGGGTGGGAGAATAGCGGGAGGGTGGCAAAAATGTCGGGAAGGACCCCCGCTATTCTCCCACCCGTCGTGGGGGGCGGAGAATTTCGCCCTAGATCTCGCCGGCGAGAATCTCGTTTCCCAACTCTCATGGGATTTTGGACCTTCATTGCCATTCACGCTGACAGCTGAACATTTCCCTGTGTGCACATGTGTTTGCAATGATATTTATAGATGTACAAGTTTTTGACAACATATGTACGTGTGCTTGGTTGTAACTGTATTTATACATGTGCATACTCATCACCCTGGGAGTTTGCCTGTGTGTTTGCCAATGTGTTTGTCCTTTTAACTGTGTGATTATATGTATTTATTTTTAATCGTGTTTTCATCTCTGTGCCTAACCAGGTGTGTATTTGTACGTGATGTAATGTAATCATACATGTTTGATTATAGTCATGCTTATGTTTGTGGCCATGTCAGTACATTTGTTTATTTGCAAAGTAGTGTTTATGTGTAAGTGGTTGTAACCACCTGTACATGCGTGTTTTTATACTTGTACCTCTAGATGTCTTGTTTGCAACAATATGTTTGTACATGTGTATGTGTGTTTATAACTGTATCCAGACATGTGTTTATTTGTAACTGTGCCTGTGTATGCATGTGCAATTCCAATCAATGGGTACATGTATTACTGTATTGAGACATGGATATATTTGTGGTTCATCTGTGTGCTTGTTCCTGTTACAACCTGAAGACAGTTCCCCTGTTTTCCCAATCCTCGTTTGACTGCAACAAGTTAAAAAAAGAACAATATGTTTCTCAATTCAGTTAGTGTTTAAGTGTTGTGACTGGAAAAGACACACCCAGACAGGTGGCTTTGTAAGTTTTTTAAAAAAAAGGCTATTTCTTATGGCATTTAACACCCAATCTAAGTAAAATCATAAAAACGCTCTGACTCTCTCACACACATCCAAGGGTACATACACACACACACATATCCAATGGTACACACACACATGCATGTGGGAGGACAGGTAAGGTGGTTTTAAAAATCCAATGAATATCAATGGTTCACAAAGCATGTGGACTTGGTGACTTGGATGGCTTCAGACTGGGCTCAGTGGTCTCTTGGTTTGGTGCCCAGGTGATATAATGATTATGATGGGCAGTTTACCTTTTCTTCTGGAGACATCAGCTGCTGGGTTCATTCATAAAACACTGCCTGCGGCAGGTGGGTGATCAAACAATAGGCTGCACTTGAACTTTCAGGATGGTTCGAGAGAGGGAGTGGTGGGAAATACTCAGGATCCTGCTTCTTGTGGTCTTTACTTCCCATGTACTGTGGCCTTAAACTCAAAAGGTTAGCGTGTCGGCGCGGCAAGTAATTTTAAGTAAGCTAATAAAAAGTTATAATTTATTGTTAGGGGAATTGATTGCAAAAGTAGGGACATTATGCTTCAGTTGTATAGGGCATTGGTGAGACCACATCAGGAGTATTGGGCTTTGACAAAGGGTCATCTGGACTTAAACCGTTAGCTCTTTTCTCTCCCTACAGATGCTGCCAGACCTGCTGAGATTTTCCAGCATTTTCTTATTGGTTACAGGAGTATTGTACACGGTATTGGTCACCTTATTTAAGGAAGGATGTAAATGCGTTGGAAGCTTGGAGAGATTAAACTTGTATCCACTGGGGTTTAGAAGAGTAAGAGGCGACTTGATCAAAACTTTTAAGATCCTGAGGGGTGTTGACAGGGTGGATGTGGAGAGGAGTTTCCTCTTGTCAGAGAATGTAGAACTAGGGGGCCACCATTTAAGAATATGTGGTTTCTCATTTAAGGCAGAAATGAGGAGAAGTTCTTACTTGTGGTAGGTTGAGGCTCTTTGGAACTGTATTCCTCAAATGGAAGTGGTATCAGTCTTTGAATATTGTTAAGGCTAAGATAGATAGAACATTGATTAACGGGGGTGAAAGGTTATCGGGAGTTGGAGGGAATGTAGGGTTGAGTTTACTATCAGGTGAGCCATGATATTAGAAATGACAGGGCAGGCTCGAGGGGTCAAATGCCTACTCCTACTCCTAATTCATATGTTTGTGTGTAAGGTTTGCTGGCATCACATTACCCCTTTCACCAGCTGACCAGTTACTCAAACATGGTCATAGTATGTTGATTCCAGGTCCAAGGTTTCAGCATGATTAGATTATGCGAGATGACTTTCGTGGCCAGAGATCATTGTCAAAAATGATTACGCTGAATGCTTTTTCTGCACCCAGTTGAATACACGATTGCCTGGATGTTTTGTGAGCGGGCCAGGAGATGGTCCATTCACAATCTCCCAAGCTGATTGTCTATACTGTGGTTTATTGAATCCATTTTAATGGTTTTGGTCAGGAACAGCCATGGAAATCTTAGCAGCTGTTGTTTTGAGTCACTTTTAAAAAGAATGCTGCTGCATCATCATTTAAAAACTCAACCAGTGGTTTGCAGTGCAACAAATACATAAAGTAATCTTTAATCTGAAGCATGGCTTTAATACAGCACCCATGTGTATATATGTATGCTTGTAACCATGTGATTACATGCCTCTGTTTGCAACCATGTGATTACATGTTTGAGAGCGCAACCACTTGTGTACATCAATGTGTTTGTTACTTTTTAATTTGTTCGTAACTAGTGTGTTTGTGTGCTATTTTAACCATATGTGTACATGCATGTTTCAAACTGTTTACCCATGAGCATATCTGTGGCTATCTATTTTTAAATTCATTTAAGGGATGTGGGCGTCGCTGGTTAGGCCAGCGTTTATTGTCCATTCCTAGTTTCCCATCAGAAGGTGGTGAGTTGCCTTTGAACTACTGCAGTCTTTGAGGTGTTGTTAGGGACGGTGTTCCAGGATGTTGCCCCAGCGACAGTGAAGGAACGGCGATATATTTCCAAGTCAGGGTGGCGAGTGACTTAGAGGGTTACCTCCAGGTGGTGGAGTTCCCAGGTATTTGTCCTTCTAGTTGGTAGTGGTTTAGAAGGTGCAGTCTAATGAACTTTGCATAACCGCAGTGCATCTTGTAGATGGTACACACGGCTGCCACTGTTCATTGGTGGTGGAGGGTTTGAATGTTTGTGGAAGGGGAAGCAATCAAGTGGGCTGCTTTGTCCTAGATGGTGTTGAGCTTCTTGAGTGTTGTTGGAGCTGCACACATCCAGGCAAGTGGAGAGTATTCCATTCCAGTCCTGACTTGTGCCTTGTAGATGGTGGACAGGCTTTGGGTGGGGGGGGGGGTCAGGAGGTGAATTACTTGCCATAGGATTCCTAGCCTTTGACCTGACCTAGTAGCCACAGTATTAATATGGCTAGTCAAATTTAGTTTCTGATCAATGGTAACTCCCAGAATGTTGCTTGTGTGGGATTCAGCGATGCTAATGCCATTGAATGTCAAGGGGCAGTGGTCAGAACCTCTTGTAGGAAATGGTCATTGCCTAGCACTTGTGTGGCGCGAATGTAACTTGCCACTTGTCAGCCCAAGCCTGGATATTGTCCAGATTTTGCTGCATTTGGACATGGACTGCTTCGTTATCTGAGGAGTCGCGAAGGGTGCTGAACCTTATGCAGTCATCTGCAAACATCTCCACTTCTGACCTTATGATGGAAGGGAGATCATTGATGAGACAGCTGGAGATGATTACTACCCTGAGGAACTCCTGCAGTGATGTCCTGGAGCTGAGATGATTGACCTCCAACCATCAGAATCATCTTCCAACCAATAGTGAGTCCCCCCCCCCCCCCACCATTGACTCCAATTTAGCTAGGGCTCCTTAATGCCCTAATCGGTCACATGCTACATTCATGTCAAGGGCAGTCACTCTCTCCTCACCTCAGGCATTCAGCTCTTTTGTCAATGTTTGATTCAAGGCTATAATGAGGTCAGGAGCTGAGTGATCCTGGCAGAACCCAAACTGAGCGTCCGTGAGCAGGTTATTGCCGAGTAAGTGCCGCTTGATAACACTGTTGATGACTCCTTCCATCACTTTGATGATGGGGAGAGGACTGATAGGGTGATAATTGGCTGGGTTGGATTTGTTCTGTTTCTTGTGTCCAGGATACACCTGGGTAATTTTCCACATTGTCGGGTAGAGGCCAATGTTGTAGCTGCACTGGAACAGTTTGGTTAGGGGCGCGGCAAGTTCTGGAGCACAAGTCTTCAGTACTATTGCTGGGATATTGTCAGGGCCCATAGCCTTTGCAGTATCCAGTGCCTTCAGCCATTTGTTGATATCACGTGGAGTGAATCGTATTGGCTGAAGGCTGACATCTGTGATGCTGGGGATTGCTTGAGTAGAGCAAAATGGATCATCCATTCGGCACTTCTGGCTGAAAATAGTTGCGAATGCCTCAGCCTGTCATTTGCACATATGTTCTGGGATTCTCCATCATTGAGGATGGGGATATTTATGGAGCCTCCATCTCCAGTGAGTTGTTTAATTGTCCCCCACCGTTCACAGCTGGATATGGCAAGACTACCGAGCTTAGATCTGATGCGTTCTCTGTGTAATTGCTGAGTTCTGTCACTTAGTTCTGTCCATCATTTGCTGGTTATGCTGTTTGGCACACAAGTAGTCCTTGTTTGTAGCTTCACCAGTTTGATACCCCATTTTTCGGTATGCCTGATGTTGCCCCTGGCATGCTCTCCTGCACTCTTCATTGAACCAGGGTTGATTCCCTGACTTGGTGGTAATGGTAGGGTGGGGGGTATACCTGGCCATGAGGTTGCAGATTGTGGTTGAATACAATTCTGCTGCTAATGGCCCACAGTGCCAGTGGATGCCCAGTCTTGAGTTGCACAATGTAGCCTTCCAATGGTGGATATAATGGGGAAACACCCACCTGGAGGCTGTCTGCACAGATCCCGACCTTTATTTGATTTGATTTATTGTCACATGTGCCGAAGTCGAGTGAAAAGTATTTTTCTGCGGCCGAGGAATGCACACAGTACGTGGTGAAAATCCCATTGCTTCCTGTGAATTCCCTGACTGGAACAGATTGGATCTGGAAAAAGCCCAGTGTTTGGTGGCACAGGTTGAGATCTCAACTGATGCCAGAACTCAACTGCTGAAATCAGTTTTCAGTCCCTTCATGGCCTCCCTTACTCTGTCATCTCCTCCCTCTCTGCCACCACTTCCAACCACACCTCCCCAGACGCTGTCTCACATCAGTTCTACATCCGTCATTGATCCCACCATCAGCAGCTATGCTTTAAGCTGTCCAGATTCTAACTGCAAATTCTTTCCAATTCCATATTTCCACCTCTTTATAAAACTCTCAACCACAAGCCCTTGACCTACTCCCCTGTCTTAATTTCTCCATTTTTTCCAATTGATCTTTCTTTATATTTCTGAGGAACTTGCAGATGTTTTTGCAAAATAGGATTGAAAGCACAATGTAGCCTTCCAATGGTGGATATAATGGGGAAACACCCACCTGGAGGCTGTCTGCGCAGATCCCAATCTTTATTTGATTTGATTTATTGTCACATGTGCCGAAGTACAGTGAAAAGTATTTTTCTGTGGCCGAGGCTTACACACAGAACGTACATAGTCGACACAAGAATAATCAACAGAGAACATTGACAAATGGCACAGCGACAAAACAGTGATTGGTTACAGTGCGGAACAAGGGGCCAAACAAAGCAAATACATGAGCAAGAGCAGCATAGGGCGTCGTTAATAGTGTTCTTACAAGGAACAGATCAGTCCAAGGGGGAGTCGTTGAGGAGTCTTGTAGCTGTGGGGAAGACGCTGTTCTATGTCTGGATGTGCGAGTCTTCAGACTTCTGTACCTTCTGCCTGATGGAAGGGTCTGGAAGAAGGCAATGCCTGGGTGGGAGGGGTCTCTGATAATGCTGTCTGCCTTCCTGAGGCAGTGAGAGGTGTATACAGAATCAATGTGGGGGTGGCATGTTTGTGCGATGCGTTGGGCTGAGTTCACCACAGTCTGCAGTTTCTTGCGATCTTGGACCGAGCAGTTGCCATACCAGGCTGTGATGCAGCCGGATAGGATGCTCTCTATCTCACATCTGTAGAAGTTTGTGAGAGTTGATGCAGACATGCCAAATTTCGGGAGCTTCCGCAGGAAGTAGAAACGTTGTTGGGCGTTCTTGACTATTGCATCAACGTGAGTGGACCAGGACAGACTGGTGGTGATGGTGACCCCCAGGAATTTAAAGCTATCGACCATCTCCACTTTGGAGCCATTGATGCAGATGGGAGTGTGTGTCGTGCTGTGCTTCCTGAAGTCGATGATCAGTTCCATGGTCTTTCCAAAATTTAGAGAGAAGTTGTTTTCGGTACACCATGCAACCAAATGAGTTCTCCCAGTGAGCCAGAGAAGACACAGCCAGAGTGAGGCACAGCGAAGGGTGAGTTTGGGAATTTGAAGCTGGGTTGGGAGGAGGTGCTTTTTATCCTTGCTAAGTGACTGGTATTGAGTTTTTCTTTTCATTTGTCTTTATTTATTTATTCTTTTTTTTTGAATTGTAGTTGCATAAGTTAACCTAAGGTTTAAGACATGGCAGGAGATCCCAGACCCGTGCCATGCTCCTCGTGTGCGATGTGGGAGCTCAGGGACACATCCACTGACCCTGGCTCCTTCACGTGCAAGAAGTGTGTCCAGCTGCAGCTCTTGTTAGACCGCTTGACGGCTCTGGAGCTGCGGATGGACTCACTTTGGAGCATCTACAGTGCTGAGGAGGTCGTGGATAACATGTTTAGCGAGTTGATCACACTGCAAGTGAAAGTTACTGAGGGAGATAGAAAATGGGTGACCAAAAGACAGAGCAAGAATAGGAAGGCAGTGCAAGTGTCCCCTGCGGTCATCTCCCTGCAAAACGGATATACCACTTTGGATACTGTTGAGGGAGTTGGCTCACCAGGGGAAAGCAGCAGCAGCCAGGCCCATGGCACCATGGCTGGCTCTGCTGCGCAGGAGGGCAGGAAGAAGATTGGCATGACTATAGTGATCGGGGACTCCAGGATGGTATGTTGTCTCCCTGGTGCAAGGGTCAAGGATGACTCGGAGCGGCTGTAGGACATGGCTGGGGGGGGGGGGGGGGGGGGGGTTGGATGATGAATAGCCAGCTGTCGTGGTGCACATAGGCACCAACAATATAGGTACAAAGTGGAATGAGGTCCTACAAGCTGAATTGAGGGAGTTGGGAGTTAAACTAAAAAGTTGGACCTCAAAGGTAGTAATCTTAGGGTTGCTGCCAGTGCCACGAGCTAGTCAGAGTAGAAATGTCAGGATAGATAGGATGAATGCGTGGCTCAAGAGATGGTGCAAGAGGGAGCGATTCAAATTCCTGGGGCATTGGAACCGGTTCTGGGGGAGGTGGTACCAGTACAAACCATACGGTCTGCACATGGGCAGGACTGGAACCGATGTCCTCGGAGGGGGGGGGTTGTTGTTTGCAAGCCATATAGGATCAGAAGGCATAGAATCTCTGTGGGTAGAGTTGAGGAATTGCAATGGTAAAAGGACCCTGATGGGAGTTATGTACAGGCCCTCCAGCAGTAGTCAGTGTGTGGGACAGAAAATAAATCAGGAGATAGAAAATGCATGTAAAAAAGGCAATATTACAATAATCATGGGGCACCAATATGCAGATGGACTGGGAAAATTGGGTTGGTAGTAGTGGAATGTCTAAGAGATGGTTTTTTGAAGCAGCTTGTGACAGAGCCTACTAGGGAAGAGGCAGCGATCCCAAGGAATGGAATTGTGGAATGTCTGAGAGATGTTTTTTTGGAGCAGCTTGTGACAGAGCCTGCTAGGGTACAGGCAATTCTGGATTTGGTGATGTGTAATGAAGCAGACTTGAGTAGGGAACTTAAGGTGAAGGAACCCTTAGGGAGCAGTGACCACAATATGATAGAATTTACCCTGCAGTTTGAGAGGGAGAAGCTACAATCAGATGTAATGGTATTACAATTAAATAAGGGTAATGACAAAGACATGAGGGAGGAGCTGGCCAGAGTTGATTGGAGAAGGAGCCGAGCAGGGAAGACAGCAATGGCAGGAGATTTTGAGGGTTATAAGGGAGGCACAACAGAAATTCATCCCAAGGAGGAGGAAACATACTAAGGGGAGGGCAAGGCATCCATGGCTGACGAGGGATGTCAAGGACAGCAGAAAGGCTAAAGAAAAAGCATACAAAGTGGCAAGGATTAGTGGGAAACCAGAGGATTGGGTAGCCTTTAAAAGTGAGCAGAAGACAACAAAAAAAGCAATAAGCCGGAGAAGATGAAGCACGAGTGCAAGCTAGCTAGTAATATAAAGGAAGATAGGACAAGATTTTTTTCAAAATATAAAAGGTAAGAGAGAGGCAAAAATAGACATTGGACCACTAGAAAATATGGCTGGAGAAGTAATAATAGGAAACAAAAAAATGGCAGACGAACTGAATAGTTACTTTGCATCAGTCTTCATGGTGGAAGTCACCAGTGGGATGTCAGAGCTCCAGAAGAACCAGGGGACAGGGGTGAGTGCAGTGACCATTACTAAGGAGAATGTTGTGGGGAAACTGAGAGGTCTGAAGGTGGATAAGTCACTGGACCGGATGCACTACGCCCAGGGTGCTAAAAGAGATAGCTGAGGAAATTGTGGAGGCATTTGTGATAATCTTTCAGGAATCACTGGAGGCAGGAAGGGTCCCAGAGGACTGGAAGGTGGCGAATGTAACACCACTATTTAAGAAGGGAGAGAGGCAGAAGATGGGAAATTATATGCCGGTTAGCCTGACTTTGGTCATTGGTAAGATTTTAGAGTCTGTTATTAAAGATGAGATCGCAGAGTACTTGGAAGTGCATGATAAAATAGGACTGAGTCAGAATGGCTTTGTCAAGGGGATGTCGTGTCTCACAAATCTGTTCGAGTTCTTTGAGGAGGTAACAAGGACGTTAGACAAAGGAGAACAAGTGGACGTGATTTATTTAGAGTTCCAGAAGGCCTTTGACAAGGTGCCACACAGGAGACTGTTAAATAAGTTGAGAGCTCATGGTGTTCAGGGTATGATCCTGGCATGGATAGAGGATTGGCTGACTGGCAGAAGGCAGAGAGTGGGGATAAAGGAGTATTTTTCAGGATGGCAGCCGGTGACTAGTGGTGTCACTCTCAGGTGTCTGTGCTGGGACCACAACTTTTCACAATATACATTAATGATCTGGAAGAAGGTACTGAAGGCACTGTTGCTAAGTTTGCAGATGATACAAAGATCTGTAGAGGGACAGGTAGTATTGAGGAAGCAAGGGGGCTGCAGAAGGACTTGGACAAGCTAGGAGAGTGGGCAGGGAAGTGGAAAATGAAATACAATGCGGAAAAGTGTGAGGTTATGCACTTTGGAAGGAGGAATCCAGGCATAGACTATTTTCTAAATAGGGAAATGCTTCGGAAAGCAGAACCACAAAGGGACTTGGGATCCTTGTTCATGATTCTCTTAAGATTAATGTGGAGAGGATGTTTCCGCTTGTAGGAAAAACTAGATTAAAACTAGGAAAATCTCAGATTAAAGGGACGATCCTTTAAAACAGAGATGAGGAGTTTCTTCAGCCAGAAGGTGGTGAATCTGTGGAACTCTTTGCCGCAGAAGGCTGTGGAGGCCAATTCACTGAGTGTCTTTAAGACAGAGGTAGATAGGTCCTTGATTAGTAAGGGGATCAGGGGTTATGGGGAGAAGACAGGAGAATGGGGATGAGAAAATATCAGCCATGACTCAATGGCGAAGCAGACTCGATGGGCCAAGTGAGCCCACATCCTTGCAGGGCTCCGGTGTTGAGGACTATTGTGGAGGAGGTGCCTATCCTGACAGATTGTGGTCTGTTGGTGAGGAACTCAAGGATCCAGCTGCACAGGGAGGGGTCAAGTCCAAGTTTGCGGAGTTTGGTTATTAGTCTTGTTGGGGTTATGGTGTTGAAGGCGGAGCTGTAGTCTATGAACAGCAGTCTTACATAGATATCCTTGTTGTCGAGGTGTTTGAGTGTTGATTGCAGAGCCAGTGAGATAGCGTCTGCTGTGGACCGGTTGCGGTGATAGGCAAACTGCAGTGGATCGACCGTCTGGGAGGCTGGCGTTGATCTGTCTCATGACTAGCCGCTCGATGCATTTCATGATAACAGACGTAAGGGCCACCGGTCGGTAGTCGTTGAGACAGGCTACCTTGTTCTTCTTTGGTACTGGTATTATGGTGTCCTTCTTGAAGTAGGGATCTCAGAGGAATGAGATGGTGAAGATATCTGCGAATACACTCGCCAGCTGCTCTGCGCAAGCTCTGAGTGCTCGCCCAGGGACTCCGTCGGGGCCTGTCGCTTTCCACGGATTCACTTTCTAGAAGGCAGCTCTTACCTCTGAGGCTGTAATAGTGGGTATGGGTGTGTCCAGGGCTGTTGGGGCGGGTGGCACTAATACATTGGCTGACTGCTCAAAGCGGGCATAGAGCTTTTTCAGATCATCGGGTAGGGATGCTCCAGCCCCAGATATTCCGCCTGGCCTTGCTTTATAGCCTGTGATCTTGTGTGGGTCCTGCCATAGTCATTATGGGTTAGTGTCATTGGCCTGGGACTCTAGTTTGATGCAGTATTGTCTTTTTGAATCCCTGATGGCTTTCCGTACATCGCACCTGGATCTCTTATATAGGTCAGGGTCGTCAGACTTGAGCGCCTCCGTCCGAAACTTCAGCAGGGAGTGGACCCTTTGGTTGAGCCAGGGTTTCCGATTGGGGAATACCCATGTCGTCTTCTTTGGTACACAGTCCTCGACACACTTACTGATGAAGTCTGTGACTGTGGTTGCGTACTCGTCCAGGTTAGTTGCTGCGGCCTTGAATATCGCCCAACGGCCGCAGCTCAATTTTCTTTTAAAAACCAACAAATCATTGGACTAAAAATAAGCCTGGTAAGAATAAGAATAGAAAGGAAATAGATTGTACATGTCCATCGGACTCCGAGGCTTGACAAGATTCTGCGACATCAGCCACATTGTGGCGGCTGAATTGAGAAAGTACCACCAAAACTTGGCAGATGAGGCAAAATTTTTGTATTGTTGTCAAGTTCCTCCTTCCCTCAGTGATCGCAGCCGAATACTCAGCAAATGTTATCTCCAATCACGCTCCTCATTTTCTTGATTTTTGTTTTGATTTTGGCCCTCTTGAAGGCCCACCCTGGAAACTGGACACCACTTTGTTGTCTGATGATAACTTTTATGAGTGTTTGTCATAGCAGACTTTATTGAATTCAATAAAACAGATCTCCTCTAACAATCTGGGAAATCCAAAAGGCCATCATTAGAACAAAGAAAACAAAACAAAGAATAAAGAAAAGTACAGCACAGGAACAGGTCCTTTGGCCCTCCAAGCCTGCGCCGATCATGATGCCATAACTAAACTAAAATCCTCTGCACTTCCGAGGTCTGTATCCCATCTTATTCATGTATTTGTCAAGGTGCCTCTTAAACATCGCTATCGTAACTACTTCCATCACTTTCCCTAGCAGCGAGTTACAGGCACCCACTACCCTCTGTGCAAAAAACGTCCCTCGCACATGTCCCCCACAATTTGCCCCTCGCAACTTAAACCTATGTCCCCGAGTAATTGACTTTTCCACCCTGGGAATAAAATGTCTGACTATCCACTCTGTCCATGCCCTTCATAATTTTGGAAATATCTATCCGATCGCCCCATCATTCCCATGAAAATAATCCGGATTTATCCAAACTCTCCTCGTAGCTAATGCCCTCCAGACCAGGCAGCATCCTGGTTAACCTTTTCTGTACCCGCTCCAAAGCCTCCACATCCTTCTAGTAGTGTGGCGACCAGAATTGTGCACAATATTCCAAATGCTTCCTAACTAAAGTTCTGTACCGCTGCAACATAACTTGCCAATTTTTAAACTCAAAGCCCCGAACAATGAAAGCAAGCATGCAGTATGCCTTCTTGACTACCTTCTCCAACTGCGTTGCCTCTTGCAGTGACCTGTGGACCTGTACACCCAGATCCCCCTTAAAATAACTCCTTAAGGATTCTGCCATTTACTGTATTTACCTCACATTTGTCCGGATTAAATTCCAACTGCTATTTCTCCGCCCAAGTCTCCAACGTTTATATCCTGCCGTATCCTCTGACATGGTGGTTAGCATCAATGCTTCACAGCTCCAGGGTCCCAGGTTCGAATCCCGGCTGGGTCACTGTCTGTGTGGAGTCTGCACGTCCTCCCCGTGTGTGCGTGGGTTTCCTCCGGGTGCTCCGGTTTCCTCCCACAGTCCAAAGATGTGCGGGTTAGGTGGATTGGCCATGCTAAATTGCCCGTAGTGTAAGGTTAATGGGGGGATTGTTGGGTTACGGGTATACGGGTTACGTGGGTTTAAGTAGGGTGATCATTGCTCGGCACAACATCGAGGGCCGAAGGGCCTGTTCTGTGCTGTACTGTTCTATGTCTATGTCTAATACTCTTCACTATCCGCAACTCCACCAACCTTTGTGTCATCCGCAAACTTACTGATCAGAGCAGCTTCCTTTTTCCTCCAAATCATTTATATACACTACAAACAACAAAGGTCCCAGCACTGATCCCTGCAGAACACCACTAGTCATAACCCTCCTTTCAGAAAAGCACCTTTCCACTGCTGCCCTCTCTCTTCTATTACCCAACTAGTTCTGTATCCATCAGCTTTAACAAAGACTCGAAATGTTCGCTCTTTTCTCTCCCTCCAGATGCTGCCAAACCTGCTGAGATTTTCCAGCATTTTTACTTTGGTATCAGATTTCAGCATCCACAGTAATTTGATTTTATTCTGTATCCAACTTACCTGTGATCCCGTGTGACTTCACCTTTTCTACCGTCTGCTATGAGGGACCTTGTCAAAGGCTTTACTGAAGTCCATGTAGACAATATTCACCGCCCTCCCCTCATCAATCATCTTCATCACTTCCTCAAAAAACGTGATCAAATTAGTGGGACACAAACTCCCTTTCACAAAGCCATGCTGCCTCTCCATTTGCTTTCAAATGTGAGTAAATCCCGTCTTGAAGAATCTTTTCCAATTATTTCCTTACCACTGACGTATGGCTCACCGGCCTGTAATTTCCTCGATTAACCTTGCTACCCTTCTTAAACAAAGGAACAACGTTAGCTATTCTCCAGTCCCCTGGGACCTCACCCAGTCAATTAGGATACAATGGCCGGGATTCTCCGACCTCCCCCCCCCCCAGAGAATCGGCGGGAGGGTGCGAGAATCACACCACGCTGCCCCGATGCCGGCTCGCCGCGCCGATCGGGGGCCATTGAAAGCTCCCACCCCGGTGATTCTCTGGGCTTCGACGGGCTGAGCGCCCGCCGAGTCCCCCCAGCGTGGGTTACGTATGGTCCCACCCGCAGGGACCTCGGAGTTCTGTCTATGGGGACCGTCCTGGTAGGGGGGGCGTTAGTGGTGGTGGTGGGGGGGGGGGGGGGGGGGTGTGTGAACCTCCCAGGTAACCCGGCCCGCGATCGGGGCCTACCGATCAGCGGGTGGGCTAGTTCCGTGGGGCTTATGTTCCTCCTCTTCGGGCCCCTGTCCACCATATTGCCCGGGGGCTGTGCTGTGACGGGAACCCTTTTTCCTTTTTCCTCCAAATCATTTATATACACTACAAACAACAAATTCGTGCCAGCCGTGGCGCGCTGGCTTTCCGGCACTGGAGCTCCGGAAATCACTCCGGCGCCTTACTAGCCTCCTAGGCAGGCAGCAACCAAACCATCAAGATAGCTGTGCTCCCACGATTCCCATTTTTATTTCAATGTATCCCTATTTTATGCCCAAATCATTTTTTTATTACAATTAACAAATTAATTTAACCTTGCATTTGGGCAGCTAAGAGTCCCAGAGTCCGCAGCGCTCTGCTTCAGACAGACAGGGAATCTGGAGGTTTAGTCTTCCCGAATATTCAGTTTTATTCTTGGACTGCCAACATACAGAACATCTTAGATTGGCTTCGTGCCCCTGGATCAAAATGGAGTAAAATGGAGACTCGTTCTTGCACTACACGCCATAATTACTACACCGCTGTCCTTCTCTCCTGTGGTAAACTCTATCCTCAGGATTTGGAAACCGCTCCGGCAGCACATCCACCTTCTCTCGCTTGCCCTTATTTGCGACTATCATCTCTTTGTTCCTTCGAGCTTGGACCCATTGTTCAGGTCTTGGAGAATAGGAGGTCTTGTGCACTTCAGTGACTAATTTCCGGATGGAGATTTTGCCAGCCTTGAGAGTCTCACAAACCGATATCGTCTGATCGGCTCCAACATTTTTTGTTTCTTTCAAATTTGGGATTTCTCATGTAAGTTATTTCCTTCCTTCCCCACACCCTAACTTCTTCCTTGTTGGAGAAGATCCTGTCCTTGGTTTAACAGAACAGAGGGTCTATCACAAATCTATATAACCTCATCCTTTCTTCAGATCCTACGCTTTGAATAGAGTATCTTAGAATCATCACAGAATCCCTACAGTGCAGAAATAGGCCTTTCGGCCCAGCCAGCATGCAGCGACCCTCTGATCGAGCACCCTAACCTAGATCTGATCCCCCTTCTGTAACCCCACCAAGGGGAAATTTAGCATATCCTATCCACCCATCTTTGGACTGTGGGAGGAAACCGGAGCACCCAGAGAAAACCCACGTAGACACGGGAAGAATATACAAACTCCACACAGTCGTTCGAGGTTGGAATCGAACCTGGGTCCCTGGCACTGTGAAGCAGAAGTGCTAACCACTGTGCCACACTGCCACTGCTTAATTAGAGGTCCCCCATGCCACCTAAAGCATTTACATGGATGGAAGACATGGGACTGAATTCTCCACCGTCGGGATTCTCCATTTTGTCGACAGCCTGACGGAGTGGGGCTGTCCCCAATGGGAAACTCCATTGACTAGCTAGCGAAACGGAGAATTCCGAATTCCGATGGCGTGTCACACCCGATGGGGCAGAGAAAACCGTCCATGATGTAATTCCTACATCTCAGAAAGATTAAGTACACCATTAGACTCAGTCGGGAGGTCCTACCAGAAATGGCGGCCATTCCTTTCACTCTTTAAAGAACTGGACACAGTCAAGAGTTAGCGGGATTGAGTTATAAGGGGTTGGTTTAAATATCAGAGTTGCCTAAACCATTCTCTTTATTAATCGCCTTTTTGATTCTGTATTTATATGTGTTTACTTCTTTGTTAATATTGTTGTTACGGTTTATATTTGATAATTCAATAAATGTATATTTTTTTAAAAACACAATGTAATTTGTGGTTATTGCTGTGGCAAATGTATCACCTGTTAGGATCGATGTGCATGTGAAGCATAGCTCAGAACTAGTGCAGAACTCGCACCCACTATCTCAGTATCTCTGCCCCATCTGCATGTTGCCCCTCAGCAAAATCATCTGAATGTCCAGCAGTTTCCTCATGGATATTGGCCACCTGCCATGAGTCGCACGAGGCTGATGATGCGTCTGAAGGGGGCGTTCCCGGCAAGCACGCAGCCACATTGCGGGGTCTGCGGGCCTGTGAGTCCATGGGTCGGGCCTGGTAAGCTTTCGAACTCTGGGCTTTAGGTCGGCCCAGACAGACTCTGGCGAAGTGTCCCTTTTTGCCACAGTCGTTGCACATCGCTGTGCGGGCAGGGCAATGCTGCCGGTGGTGTTGGCCGTGGCCTCAGAAGTAGCACGGCAGTTCCCCGGTCTGGACGGGCAGCCGCGCGGCACAGGCCTGTGACTTAATCGGGTCTGGTGGAGGGCGCGTCGGTGGTGCCCACCAGGGGTTCGCTGGGTCTGCGGGGAACTCACTGAGGCTCTGGTAGGCCACCTCTAACGAGGTGGCTAGTTTTACCATGTCCTGCAGGTCTGTAGCCCCGTTTTCCAGCAGGTGCTGCCTGACGTAGTTATACCGGACCCCAGCCACGCAGGTGTCCCGGATCAGTAGCTTCATGTGCCCCTCTGCCATCACATCCCGATAGTTGCAGTTCCTTGCGAGTAGGATCAGATTCTCTCGGTACTCGTCCAGCGATTCCTCGGCGCATTGACGGCGAGTAGTCAGGAGGTGCCGCGCGAACACCTCATTTATGGGCTTCACGAAATGCTACTTCAGAGTCGCGACCGCCGCCTTGTACATGGCAGCTTTCTCTATCATTACGGAGATTCGATGGCTCACCCATGTGTGGAGGAGGCGCAGCTTGAGGGTTTCGGAGGGAGGCGTTGAGGAGGAGTCGAAAGCTCACTGTCCAAAGCTCCTGCCTCCTTTATACTTGAGCAGACAGAACTGAGCAGCAAACTCAAGGGCAGCACAGTAGTTAGCACAGCTGCCTGACAGTACCAGAGACCCAGGTTCGATTCTGGTCTTGGGTGACTGATTGTGTGGAGTTTGCATGTTCTCCCCTGGTCTGCATGGGTTTCCTCCCACAGTCCAAAAATGTGCAGGTTAGGTGGATTGGCCATGCTAAAATTGCCCATTCGTGTCCGAAGGTTAGATGTGGTTACGGAAATAATGTTGTTCGTGGGCCTAGGTTTGGGTGCTCTTTCGGAGGTCAGTACAGGCTTGATGGGCTGAATGGCCAACTTTTACACTGCAGGGATTCTATGATTCCATTTCAACCAAATCCCACATCAGCTTCAGCAATGTTCCCATTTTACAGATTGTAAATTAAGTTAGAGTCGAGCAGATATTTCACAAGAGGACAAATCGCAAACAGTCAGAGGAAAAGCAGACCCTCAGGACTTTCATTAATCAGCAGTTTTCTTGGTTATTTATATTTTTAAAATCTGCTCGAAGTAACAAAGCAAGAGGGACTTTAAACTCATTCCTTATCAAAGTAAAGGTGCTGACTCTCTCTCTCGCCCTCCCCTGAAGGTGCTGACTCTCTCTCCCCTCCCCTGAAGGTGCTGACTCTCTCCCCCCTCCCCTGAAGGTGCTGACTCTCTCTCTCCCTCCCCTGAAGGTGCTGACTCTCTCTCTCCCTCCCCCAAAGATGCTGACTCTCTCCCCCCTCCCCTGAAGGTACTGACTCTCT
Organism: Scyliorhinus canicula; assembly: GCF_902713615.1. NCBI lineage: Eukaryota > Metazoa > Chordata > Chondrichthyes > Carcharhiniformes > Scyliorhinidae > Scyliorhinus > Scyliorhinus canicula. The sequence goes on along the minus strand of NC_052162.1, from coordinate 100,360,020 downwards.
CTCTCCCTCCCCTGAAGGTGCTGACTCTCTCTCTCCCTCCCCTGAAGGTGCTGACTCTCTCTCCCCCTCCCCCAAAGGTGCTGACTCTCTCCCCCCTCCCCTGAAGGTGCTGACTCTCTCTCTCCCTCCCCTGAATGTGCTGACTCCCCCCCCCCCCCCCCCCCCCCTCTCCTGAAGGTGCTGACTCGCTCTCTCCCTCCCCTGAAGGTGCTGACTCTCTCTCCCTCCCCTGAAGGTGCTGACTCTCTCTCTCCCTCCCCTGAATGTGCTGACTCTCCCCCCCCCCCCCCCCTCTCCTGAAGGTGCTGACTCTCTCTCCCTCCCCGGAAGGTGCTGACTCTCTCTCCCTCCCCGGAAGGTGCTGACTCTCTCCCTCCCCTGAAGGTGCTGACTCGCTCTCTCCCTCCCCTGAAGGTGCTGACTCTCTCTCCCTCCCTTGAAGGTGCTGACTCTCTCTCCCTCCCCTGAAGATGCTGATTCTCTCTCTCCTTCCCCTGAAAGTGCTGACTCTCTCTCCCCCTCCCCTGAAGGTGCTGACTCTCTTCCCCCCTCCCCCCTCCCCTGAAGGTGCTGACTCTTTCTCCCCTGGAGGTGCTGACTCTCTCTCCCTCCCTTGAAGGTGCTGACTCTCTCTCCCTCCCTTGAAGGTGCTGACTCTCTCTCTCCCTCCCCTTGTGTTGCTCCTCGGGTCTTAATAAAGCTCGTAGTCTCAAATGTGGAGAAGATGCATTATTGTGAATTCGTTCTCTCTTCAGACCTTAACTTACGGCTACCTCAAATGCTGCCTGCTTGTGTCTGTGTCCTGCTACGAGTTCTGCCTTCCGTGAAGTGTCTCGTCACTTCCTGTCCCTGTGTATATATAGCTCTCCCGTGCTCCCTCTATTGCTTGCTCAGTTGTATTGCATCTACTCAGATCTGCAATCACTACATCCCCCCTTTTTTCTTTACATATTTTCTGTACATCGTTAAAGAAATTTGTACAAAACAGTTACTTATTATATGTGTATCTATACAAGTGATGGTTCTATTGCATATTTTACAAAGCCAATTTAAATTTATGAGTCCAATCTTAATAAAAACATTTATGAGTCCAAACTTGATGAATTTTGTTCAGAGTTTTTTCTTTTGTTGTTTTTGACGTGGTGATATTGATATTGCAACTCCGTTGTGACTGTTGTTGGTGTTCCTTGTTATTTTAAGTAACCAATACATCATCCCATGGTTTTTTGCATGGTCGAACCACTGATGTTGACTGACATGGACTTTTTTCTGTGCTTGTGGTATCGATTTATTATGTTATCTGCCTTGAAAGCTGGTGTGCTTGCTTGCATATCCGAATAACTCAGCCATGTCTGAGTAGTATTGTTCGAAAACCAAATCATCTTGGTTGGATTCATCTACCACGAGTAGATTCGTGTTGAGCTTTGCGACCGTGTCGCTGATGCTGTGATCAGCGTACCCGAATAACTCAGCCATGTCTGAGTAGTAATCTTCGAAAAACAAATCATCTTTTTTTGTTTTTGATTTCTTTTTGTTCTCTTCACTTTGGGTGGTGCAGACTGCTTTTTCCAGGGTGCTGTGCGAGTTGTTTTCAACTGCTGGTTTAAGTTCAGGCTCTCTCCCCCCTCCACTGAAGGTGCTGACTCTCTCTCCCTCCCCTGAAGGTGCTGCCTCTCTCTCCCCCTCCCCTGAAGGTGCTGCCTCTCTCTCCCCCTCCCCTGAAGGTGCTGCCTCTCTCCCCCCTCCCCTGAAGGTGCTGACTGTGGTGGTATGGATATGAGCACTGCCATTGGTGCAGAGTACTGGCTTCCCATTGGCTCTGGCTGGTCATGTGCCTCTCGTCCGATTGGTTGGGACTAGTCATGTGAATGCTCTCCAATTGGTCGAGAGGCAAGTAGGCCCCGCCTCTGAGGTGGGGTATAAGTACCCAGAGTTCCAGGCGGTCAGCCATTCTCTGTAGTCGATCACCGGGCTCACAACTAGCTGATTAAAGCCACAGTTCGGATCCTAAATGTGTCTTGAGTCGAATTGATGCCACATCACTGACTCTCTCCCCTCTCCCCTGAAGGTGCTGACTCTCTCTCCCCCCCTCCCCTGAAGGTGCTGACTCTCTCTCCCCCTCCCCTGAAGGTGCTGATTCTCTCTCCCTCCCCTGAAGGTGCTGACTCTCTCTCTCTCTCCCCTGAAGGTGCTGACTCTCTCTCTCTCTCTCTCCCCCTCCCCTGAAGGTGCTGACTCTCTCTATCCCTCCCCTGAAGGTGCTGATTCTCTCTCCCCCTCCCCTGAAGGTGCTGACTCTCTCTCCCCCTCCCCTGAAGGTGTTGACTCTCTCTCCCCTTCCCCTGAAGGTGCTGACTGTCTCTCTCTCCCCTGAAGGTGCTGACTCTCTCTCTCCCTCTCCTGAAGGTGCTGGCTCTCTCTCCCCCCTCCCCTGAAGGTGCTGACTCTCTCTCTCCCTCTCCTGAAAGTGCTGGCTCTCTCCCTCCCTCCCCTGAAGGTGCTGACTCTCTCTCCCCCCTCCCCTGAAGCTGCTGACTCTCTCCCCCTCTCCTGAAGGTGCTGACTGTCTCTCCCCCCTCCCCTGAAGGTTCTGACTCTCTCCCCCCCCCCTCCCCCGACGGTGCTGACTCTCTCCCTCCCTCCCCTGAAGATGCTGACTCTCTCTCTCCCTCCCCTGACGGTGCTGACTCTCTCTCTCTCCCCCCGCCCCCTGAAGGTGCTGACTCTCTCTCCCTCCCCTGAAGGTGCTGACTCTCTCTCCCTCCCCTGAAGGTGCTGACTCTCTCCCCCTCCCCTGAAGGTGCTGACTCTCTCTCCCCCCCTCCCCTGAAGGTGCTGACTCTCTCCCTCCCCTGAAGGTGCTGACTCTCTCTCTCCCTCCCCTGAAGGTGCTGATTCTCTCTCCCTCCCCTGAAGGTGCTGACTCTCTCTCCCCCCCTCCCCTGAAGGTGCTGACTATCTCCCCCCTCCCCTGAAGGTGCTGACTCTCTCTCTCTCCCCTGAAGGTGCTGACTCTCTCTCTCCCTCTCCTGAAGGTGCTGGCTCTCTCCCTCCCTCCCCTGAAGGTGCTGACTCTCTCTCCCCCCTCCCCTGAAGGTGCTGACTCTCTCCCCCTCTCCTGAAGGTGCTGACTCTCTCCCCCTCTCCTGAAGGTGCTGACTCTCTCTCCCCCTCTCCTGAAGGTGCTGACTGTCTCTCCCCCCTCCCCTGAAGGTTCTGACTCTCTCCCCCCCCCTCCCCCGACGGTGCTGACTCTCTCCCTCCCTCCCCTGAAGATGCTGACTCTCTCTCTCCCTCCCCTGACGGTGCTGACTCTCTCCCTCCCTCCCTTGAAGTTGCTGACTCTCTCTCCCCCCTCCCCTGAAGGTGCTGGGTCTCTCTCTCTCCCTCCCCTGAAGGTGCTGACTCTCTCTCTCCCTCCCCTGACGGTGATGACTCTCTCTCCCTCCCCTGGTGTTGACTCTCTCTCCCTCCCCTGACGGTGCTGACTCTCTCTCTCCCTCCCCTGAAGGTGCTGACTCTCCCTCCCTCCCCTGAAGGTGCTGACTCTCCCTCCCTCCCCTGAAGGTGCTGACTCTCTCCCCCCCTCCCCTGAAGGTGCTGACTCTCTCCCTCCCTCCCCTGAAGGTGCTGACTCTCTCTCTCTCTCTCCCCCTCCCCTGCTGATTCTGTTCACCTCAAAATTTACTTTGTCTGCTACCTTTCCTCTTGGCCTCCTACCAGTATTGCTTCATACATGCCATTATTTTTGTAAAACACATACATTTGGTAAGTTGCACCCATCCATTTACCTTTAAAGATTTTCTTTCCCTCCAGCAACTTGTCAAGCCAGTAAGATTAATCTATATCTTAACTTCAATGGGGTAGTTGCCATGGAGCAAAAGGTATCTTACTTTTTATTTACCTGACTACAAGATTTAGTATTTCTACACAAATATATAATAAGGTCATAAGTAAAAATTAAGGAGAACGGATAGGGAACTGACTTGGGGAAAGTGCAAAACCTTTGGTCGATAATGGAGGTGAATTTGCTAACAGTGATGAATTCAGAGACGTGCCAGAATGTGAATATCGTAATGAATACAACAGCTGAGGGTCATTTTAACAAAGGTCTTTGTGAAAGGAATCATGCCGTGATTGATGAAACAATGTGTAAAATTTTGGCTGATGGATCAGAATTAAATTGATTATCAGCCGAGCATGGGCAGTTCAGGGAAATAATTCTCTTCAGATGGCTGGAGGATATCAACGTTACCGACTAATCCCAAATTGCCTTCTGCTCTTTGTGATAATCCTCCTGTTCCAGTGCATACTACAATTGATGCAACATTTTATGAACGTTTAAATGCTTTGCAAGTAGCAAAACAACTTTTTATTCAAGGCTGAAATATCAGGGAATCATAGAACTCTGAGACATTGTTTAAGAGACTGGAGAGAGTTATTGGGTCAGAGACGTCTACACCAAGCTCACAAGGCTCATCATGTCTGCACCAGTCAAAAACAACCACCTAACTATTCTAATCCCATTTTCCAGCACTTGACCGTGTAAGCCCTGGGATCACAAGTGCGCATCTAAATACTTCTTAAATGGATGTCTATATAGAGGAGGTTAAGGCCCCACTCCCAGTTCCCCCAGCCAAGTACTCGAGAAACCCAGTGGTAGTGGCCACAGTAAGGACCTGGAACCAGGTCAGGCACCCCCTTAATTTTGGTGCAATGACCACTATTGGCCCCCATCTGCAACAACCATAAATGAATTCCGGTGACATTAGATGCCTCCTTTGAGCCTAATGCAGCTAAGGATGATGCCACAGGTCATGCCTGACCAGAACACACATGAGCAGGTTCTTCCCAAAGGTGGAAGGTAGGCCCGGCCAACCACACCCACATGCTCTGGGCCTGCCCCAAGCTTGTCGGGTACTGGACCTCCTTTTTTGAAGCCATGTCCAGGGTTGCGGGTGAGGGTGGAGCCATGCCCGATGGTGGCAGTCTTCGGGATGTCCGAGCCTTTGCCTCCCTGATCACCTGCTGGAGACACCTGCTCGGCTGGAGATCAGCAGCACCACACATGGCCACAGACTGGCTCTCTGATTTGGTGGAGTTCCTAAAATTGGAGAAAATAACATTTGCCATCAGACGATCAGATACTTGGAAGCAATCCACCAGCCTCTTGGGGATGGGACCGAGCTAGACAGGGGGAAAGAAGGGGGAAAAGAAGGTAGAGGGGAGGGGGGAGGGAGAGAACATAGAACAGTACAGCACAGAACAGGCCCTCGATGTTGTGCCGAGCAATGATCACCCTACTCAAACCTACGTATCCACCCTAAACCCGTAACCCAACAACCTCCCCTTAACCTTACTTTTTAGGACACTACGGGCAATTTAGCATGGCCAATCCACCTAACCCGCACATCTTTGGACTGTGGGAGGAAACCGGAGCACCCGGAGGAAACCCACGCACACACGGGGAGGACGTGCAGACTCCGCACAGACAGTGACCCAGCCAGGAACCGAACCTGGGACCCTGGAGCTGTGAAGCATTTATGCTAACCACCATGCTACCTTGCTGCCGATGTATGTATCCAAGTACGGCTGGACATCCTATGCAGAACCAAGGCTAGTGGCTAAAAACGAACCCTCTGGAAACCTGATATTATATTCAGGAAGGACCAGAAAATAGCAGAAAATAGGGGGAGAGAAGGGAGAAGGGAAGCCAACACCCAGAGGGAATTGAAAAGCAATTACAGAGCGGTCAAAGGGTACTGAGGGAGGCAAATAACCCAGTGATGCTACCAAGGCAACTAACAGGTTGCACCTCAAGACCTCAAACACACCCCTGGTATGTTTTAATACCATGGGAAACATCTATATAGTTAATAATACACCTGTTATTTTGGCCAATTCACTGTTAATATGCCTCATGTTTATGTATGTTTCCTGTGCGTTCTTACCTTTTCTTTTTTGTTATAAATAAAAATGAAAATCATTAAAAAGTATATTAAATACTTCTTAAATGTTACTAGGGTCTCTGCCTCCATCACCCTTTCAGGCAGCGAATTTTGAACTCCCATCCTCTGGGTAAAAGACGTTTTTCCTCGCATTCTCTCTAAACCTCCTGCCCCCGACCTTAAATCTATTCTGCCAGTCATTGATCCCTCCATCAACAGGAAAAGTTTATTCCTGTCTACTCTATCTGTGCCCCTCAGAATTTTATATATCTCTATCATGTCCTCTCCAGCCTCCTCTGTTCCAAGGAAAAGAATCCAACTCCATCATAACTAACACACTTCAGCCCAGGCAACATCCTGGTAACTCTCCTCTGCACCCTTTCCGGAGCTATCACATCCCTCCTATAATGTGGATTCCAGAACTGCACACAATACTCTAGCTGTGGCCTAACCAACTTTTTATCCAGTTCCAGCATAACCCCCCCGCTCTTAAACTCTACCCCTCGGCTAACAAAGGCAAGTATACCATATTCCTCCTTAACCACTGTATCCACCTGCTCTGCTACCTTAAAGGACCGGGGTACATGCACGCCAAGGCCCCTCTGATCAAAGAACGAAGAAAATTACAGCACAGGAAGAGGCCCTTCAGCCCTCCACGCCTGTACCGGTCATGATGCCAACCTTGGCCAAAACCCTCAACACTTCCTTATGCCGTATCCCGCTATACCCGCCCTATCAATGGCTTTGTCAGGATGCCTTTTGAACACCAGCAAGAACCTTGGGTGCTTCCCAGGATCCTGCCTTTTAAAAGATATTCCCTTTCCTTCTTTGTCCTTCCCAACTGCATCAACTCACGATTATCCGGACTGAATTCTATTTGCACTAATCAGCCAAAGAATCATGAAATCATAGAATTTACAGTGCTGAAGGAGGCCATTCGACCCATCGAGTCTGCACTGGCACTTGGAAATAGAACCCTACTCAAGCCCATGCCTCCACCCAATCTCCATAACCCAGTAACCCCTCTTAACCTTTTGGGACATTATGGGACAATTTATCATGGCCAATCCACCTAACTTGCACATCTTTGGACTATGGGAGGAAACCAGAGCACCCGGTATAAATCTACGCAGACACGGGGAGAACGTGCAGACTCCGCACAGTGACCCAAGCCGCCAATCAAACCTGGATCCCTGGAGCTGTTACATACCACCCCACCAATTTTCATATCATCCGTGAACATACTGATTAATCCTGCTCCATTCATATGCAAATCATTTATATAAACCACAAACAGAAAGGGCTCCAAAACTGATCCCTGCGGGACCCCACTAGAACGAGGCTTTCAGTCAGAAAAACACCCCTCGACCATCACCTTCTGCTTGATGCCACTCAGCCAATTTTGGATCCAATTTGCCAAATCTCCTTGCATCCCATGGGGAACCTCATCAAAAATCATGCTGATGTCTAAGTAGACTATGTCAAATACACGTCCCTCATCTACATGCCTCTTCAAAATGCAATCAAGTTGATCAGAGATGACCTCTCCTAAATTATGCTGATTGTTCTTGATTATTCCATGCTTCTCCAAAGACAGATTAATTATGTTTCTCTTGCTTCCAATAGTTAGACTGATTGGTCTGTAGCTACTGGTTTATCCCTTCCTCCCTTTTTTAATAATGGTACCACATTGGTCATCCTCCAGTCCTCTGGCATCTCTCCTATGGCCAGAGAGGAATTAAAAATTATTTCCAGCACCCCTGCTATTTCCTCCCTGCCCGCACTGAATAGCCTGGCATACATTTCACCTGGTCCCTGGGGTTTGTTTATTTTAAGCCTGCCAGATCATTCAGAACCTCCTCTCTGTGTATGTTAATCTTTTTAATTTTATTACAGTCCTTCTCCCTGATTTTGATACCCACACTGCCCCTCTCATGAGTGTACACAGACACAAATTTAGTACTCTACCAATGTCCTCCAGCTCCACACACGATTTACCACTGTGGTCCTTGATGGGCCCTACTCTTTCCCTAGTTATCCTTTCACCCTGAATGTAATTGTAACGCAATTTAGGATTTTTCTTTAATTTGCCTGTCGGTCTCCTTTCACGTCCCCTTTTTGTTCTCCTAATTTCCTTTTTGCACACTCTAGGGATTCTGCTGTTTTTAGCCTTCGATACTTACCATCAGCCCTCCTTTTCCACCTGATTCAATGCTGTATATCCCTCGATATCTAGGGTTAATTGGGTTTGTAGGTCCCACCCTTTTTCTGGATTGGAAAATGTGGTTCCGTACTCTACCTTTTTCTGGCACGGTGGCACAGGTTTAACGCTGCTGCGCCAGAGCGCCTGGGACCCGGGTTCAATTCCAGCCTCGGGTCACTGCCTGTGCGGAGTTTGCACTTTCTCCCCGTGTCTGCGTGGATTTCCTCCGGGTGCTCTGGTTTCCTCCCACAGTCCAAAGAAGTAGGTGGTTAGGTGGATTGGCCATGCTAAATTGTCCCTTGATGTGCAGGTTAAGTGGGTTTATGGGGTTACAGGGCTAGGGTGGCCAAGTGGGCCCAGATAGGGGGCCCTTTCAGAGGTTTAGTACAGACTCAAAGGGCTGAACAGCCTCCTTCCAAACTGTAGGAATTCTATGGTTCCTTCTTGAGTGCGTCCCACAGTTCTGGCACAGGTTTGTATAGGCCTCAAAAATAATTCTTTTGAAACTGGGCAGTTTTCATAAATGTTCAAATGTTCAATATAGCGGGTGGCGCAGTGGTTAGCACTGCTGCCTCACCGCGCCGAGGATCTGGGTTTGATCCTGACCCTGGGCCACTGTCTGCGGGGTGTTTGCACATTCTCCCTGTGTCTGCGTGTGTCTTACCCCCACAACCCAAAGATGTGAAGGGTAGGTCGATTGGCCACGCTAAATTGCCATTAATTGGAAATTGGAAAAAAAATGTTCATTACAGGAGGTATACTAGAAGGTGATGGTCGTAGGGAGTGTATTGCAGTCAATGAGGAGTCCCGAAAAGATGAGTCAAAAGTAGTTTATTTCCGACCTTACAGCTAGGAAACACAGCAACTAAGCAACACCCCAAATCTCAGCCTTGACCATCCAGAGATGTTGGCTCCTTCTGGGCCGGCTTTTATTAACCAGCCCGCTGTTGAGTCTCTGTTCCTCAGCGGAGCAGCTCGTACTCCAGGAGCCCCATGGGGAGATCAATCGGGTCATCCCCGTGGGCCTCGTGGGGGCTATCACAGAGTGGAAAGGCCTGCTAAGGTAATAGGTAAGACAGCTCCTACCAAATACACTAATCAAACAGTCAAATTTCACTTCTCATGATTAATCACAATTACTTATAAAATCACACATGTTGAGCCATTGAGAGGAGTAACAAGGGGCGCAATTCTCCGCTCTCACGAAAATTCAGAGAATAGCGGGCGGCGTAAATTTTACGGACACGCTGGTCCGACGCCCTCCCACTATTCTCCCCCCCGCCCCCCCCCCCCCCCCCCCACGCCCGCGTCCCGACACGAATCGCTGCCCGCCGTTTTTTTACGGCGAGCAGCGATTCTCTCCTGGCCGATGGGCCGATTTCCAAGGCCTTTACGGCCGTTTTTACAAGCGTAAAACACACCTGCTCTGACCATTCGTAAAAACGGCCGTAAAGTCCCGTTCTCGGGAACCATGGCACCGATTGGCACGGCCGTACTTACCCCGATTGGTACTTACCCCGCGCACTCTTTCTCCCTCCGCCTCCCCGATGGATCTTGGGCGCGATTCTCCCGAGTTACGAAAACTCGGGAAGCTGGCGTCAAAAACGGGCGCGTTTGACGCCAGCCTCCGCTCCCCCGACCGGGAACCGATTCAGCTCCCCGGTCGGGGCTAGCATCGTGCGGCCGTGAACTCCGGCATCGCGGGCTTAACGAATTTCGTTAAGCCCGCTAGCCAGAGTTAGCGATGGCTGACGCGTCAGATGACGTCAGCCGCGCATGCGCCGATTGGACGACTCCAACCCGCGTATGCGTGGATGATGTCATCGCGCTTGTGCGTGAAACCCGCGCATGCGCGGGCCGTTATGCCCCGCAGAAGCCCCGCGGATGGATCCATCGGGGCGGCGGAGGGAGAAAGAGTGCGCGGGGTAAGTACCCGCTGACCACGATCGGTGCCCACCGATCGCGGGCCCATGGCACCCTTGGCACGGCCGTGCCAATCGGTGCCATGGTTCCCGAGAACGGGACTTTACGGCCGTTTTTACGAACGGTCAGAGCAGGTGTGTTTTACGCTTGCAAAACGGCCGTAAAGGCCTTGGAAATCGGCCCATCGGCCAGGATAGAATCGCTGCTCGCCGTAAAATAACGGCGGGCAGCGATTCGTGTCGGGAGGCTGGCGTGGGGGGGGGGAGAATAGCGGGAGGGTGTCGGACCAGCGTGTCTGTAAAAATTTACGCCGCCCGCTATTCTCCGAATTTTCGTGAGAGCGGAGAATTGCACCCCTTGTATCTCATACACTGGTTTATTTGGGGATGGAGGGCTGCAGGAATAGAATATGGAAAATCAAGGGCAGGATAGTAGTGATGTGGATGCTCATGACAGAGCTATCACACCCAGAGGGTGTACCTGTGGGAGATATATATATATATATATATATGTTCCAGAGGTGTCTAATGAATGAAATGAAAAATGAAATGAAAATTGCTTATTGTCACGAGTAGGCTTCAGTGAAGTTACTGTGAAAAGCCCCTAGTCGCCACATTCCGGCGCCTGTCCGGGGAGGCTGGTACGGGAATCGAACCGTGCTGCTGGCCTGCTTGGTCTGCTTTAAAAGCCAGCGATTTAGCTCAGTGAGCTAAACCAGCCCCTGGGATGCAGGGATACAGCAATTGCTGGACCTGCAGGAAAAATTACTGGAATGTTTAAATCTTAAAATCCCTACAATGCAGAAGAAGGCCATTCTGTCCATCCAGTCTGCACCAGTCCTCTGAAAGAGCACCCTACTTGGGCCCACACCCCATAACCGAACCTAACCTTTGGACACTAAGGGAAAATTTAGCATGGCCCATCCACCTAACCTGCACAACTTTGGATTTGGCTGACTCTTAGAACAAAGGACAAAGAACAATACAGCATAAGAACAGGCCCTTCGGCCCTCCAAGCCTGTACCTGTCATGATACCAACCTTTGCCAAAACCCTTAACACTACCTTGTGCCATATCCCTCAATACCGATCCTATGTCGGTGAAATGTCTTTTGAACGCCGTTAATGTATCTGCTTCCATAATCACCCGACAACTCGTTTCAGGCACTCACCACCCTCTGTGTAAAAAAACCTGGCTCACACATCTCCTCTCAACCTTGCCCCTCAGACCTTAAACCTAAGCGCACTGGTGACTGACCCCTCCACCCTGGGAAAAGTGCCTGCCCATCCACTCTATCCAATGCCCTCATAATCTTGTAGACCTCTATCAGGTCTCCCCTCAGCCTCCGTCTTTCTAGCGAAAACAGTCCGAGTCTATTCAGCCTCTCTGCATAGTTAACAGCCTCCAGACCAGGCAACATCCTGATAAACCTCCTCTGCACCCTCTCCAAAGCCTCCACATCATAAAACAGAAGGAGGCCATTTGGCCCATTGAGTCTGCACCGACCCACTTAAGCCACTGCCACCCTATCCCCGAAACCCAATAACCTCTCCTAACCTTTTTTGGATACTAAGGGCAAATAAGCATGGCCAATCCACCTAACCTGCACGTCTTTGGATTGTGGGAGAAACCGGAGAACCCGGAGGAAACCCACGCAGACACGGGGAGAATGTGCAGACTCCATTCAGACAGTGACCGAGTGGGGAATCAAACCTGGGACCCTGCGCTGTGAGGCCACAGTGCTAGCCACTTGTGCTCCTGTGCTGCCCACTATGCTACCATGCTTCCCACAACAGCCTTCTGGTAGTGCGGCGACCAGAATTATGCGCAATATTCCAAGTGTGGCCTTACCAAGGTTCTATACAACTGTCGCATGACCTGCCAGTCTTTATACTCGATGTCCTATCCAATGAAGGCAAGCATTCCATATTCTTTCTTGACTACCTTGTTCACTTGTGTTGCCACCTTCAAAGATCTGGACCTGCAGGCCCAAATCTCTCCGACTTTCTATATTCCTAAGAGTTTTGCCATTTACGGTATATTTCCCCTCTGTGTTAGACCTACCAAAATGCATTACCACACATTTGTCCGGATTGAACTCCATTTGCCATTTCTCTGCCCAAGTCTCCAATCTATCTATGTCCTGCTGTATCTTCTGACAATCCTCAACACTATCTGCCACTCTCAACACAATCTGCCTACTTGGTTGAATGTTCAAGATAATAGTAAAGATGTGAAATTCACGGACAAGAGGAAGGGGGCGAAAGAATGCAGTGCGCAGGTACTAATAGTGATGTCCAAAGGTGATAAATGATCAGCTTCAATCGGGAAAGATCAGCAGTAGTGGTCCTGAAGGACACAAAAATACAAGCAGCAACCACAGGATCGGCCCATGAAATAAAGCCCACAGGAAAGGCTCATTTCAGAAGCTGAAGTCTCTATGACCATAAAGTTTTGATGGCTCTGCTAAGCTTGAGAACAAATGAATAAGAGGCAAATAAAGGGAATTCAATATTATAGAATCCCTACAGTGCGGAAGGAGGACATTCTATCCATTGAGTCTGCACCGAACCTCCGGAAGACCACCGTACCTAAGCCCACTCCCCTGCCCTATCCCCGCAACTCAGCATGGCTGAGTTGACTTCCAAAATCATGTAAAACTTTGAAATTGAATGGTAGTTAAGTCTGCATTTCTTCCTAGAACAGGTTGTGTGTGTCACTTTGCTGTAGGGATAGTGATTCAGGATGGAGCCTTGGGTAGGTGGTTCTTTCGTTTCTTGTATCCATGTATGTTTCTACTGACAGAAGCAGGTAGTTCATTTTGGAAACAGATATCGGTAGTTGTAGCTTTGTTTTGGCGAGAATGCATCTCACTAGGTTGAGAGAGGCAACAGAATGTGGTAGCCTCATGGATCTGCATTTCAAGCAGAGAAAATACTAGCTTCACCATTCACACGTGGACTGGAGATGGGGCTGCATCTCTGTTTGGAAAACTCAGTGAAGGAAAAACAGCTCTAATTTACAACTGTAGAAGAAATCTACAGCAGCCCTCATTGAGACTTGTGGCAGAAAGTGGTGAGCAGAGTTAGTTTGGGAAGCTTCAGGAAGTAGAAGCCTGTAGCTAATTCTAAACTCCCCCCCTCTATACCTAGGGGCACTGAGGCCAATTCCACCAACAGTCCGGGCTGTGATTGGTTAACCCGGCACCCAATGGTTTAGGGTGGCATGGTGGCACAGTGGCTAGCACTGCTGCCTCATGGCACCGAGGATCCGGGTCACTCTTTGCATATTCTCCCCGTGACTGCGTGGGTCTCATCCCCACAACACAAAAAGATGTGCAGGGTAGTGGATTGGCTACGCTAAATTTCCCCTTAATTGAAAAAAATAATTGGGTACTCTAAATTTATCAAACAAAAGGAAGACAGGTCGCGATCTGATGGGAACCCGAACAAAAATCTATGGCATTCACAGTTGTTAAGAGTACCATGACCTAAAAAATAATTGAATGACCTCAGTGTCTTGGCTGAAATACTAAGGGGAGTTAAAGTAAATTCTGGAGGCACTATGGCACTGCTTTGAGTTGGTCTCAGAGAAAGTGGATGAACCTTCAACATTGTGTAATTAAGGAAATTCTTGGGTGGGGAGGGGAAAATTAAAAAATAGAATATGAATTTCTATCATAAACCTTTATAAGCTAGACTTTTAAGTTGGTGCTTGCTTTGTGTCCCTTCGAGTCTTGCTCAGAGTCTCTTTATATCGGCAATAAAATTTGTTTTCATTCAAAAAAAGAAGGGAGGTTGAGGGGATATTCAATTGACATGTATAAGTTATGAGTGCGCTCAGATGGAGTGGATAAGAATTACCTAAAAAGCACTTGAATATGGCCATGACTTGCCATGACTTTTCAAATTGGTAACTGTTTATTTCCTTTGCTATGTCTGCAGGCTGACAATAAATGCAGAGTGTCCAATGCACCTGGAGGACTTCCCCATGGATACACACGCATGCCCACTGAAATTCGGCAGTTGTAAGTCCGGGTTGTCAAATGGTCCATCAATTCAATTATAGTTCAATCTGGGGTTTAACGTATTTGCTGCCCGGAAACTGGTTAGCATAACAGGGTCACCACAAATCCCTCCTGATACAAAGATTCCACCAAATTCCCAATATTGGTTGAGCGGGAAATCCTGGAATAAATGTCCTACTGTTTGTTCCTATTTTTCTAACTTGGAAGAGTGGGTTGGATGTCGCATGCCATGCAGTCTGCAAAAGCCAGGATTATGAGATATAATTTTGTCAGCACTGGGAGGGGGTAGCTGCAGTCCCTATTTTACCTCTATCGTCCAGGGAAACACAGTTACCTGTCAGGTTATGCACATACTCATGAAATTGGTGAATTATTTTAACAGATGCCTATACGAAGTCCGAGGTGTTATATGTCTGGACTCATGGGAAAGCAAGATCGGTGGTTGTTGCTGAGGATGGATCTCGATTGAATCAATATGATCTGTTGGGACAGACTGTTGGAACAGAGGTTATTCAATCAAACACAGGTGGGTAATTAAGGCTAGTGTATAACATATATTCTCGAGGAAAGATTAAGGAAGAGTAGGCAAATAAACATATCATCGGACAGGTTCAACATGACAATGCAATTCTTTACATTAACACATTCCAACTGCGGCCACACAACCTCAATACTTTTCTGCACAATTAAAGGCTGGACTGGACTGAACAGTGAGAATCACCGCTCTAAGGGTCCTTCCTGTTTGTTCCTGTTTATCCTCTGCTTATTCCCTTATTTTACCACTGTATTATTTTTGCCATTGCATTTTTGATCCATGGGTGATTTATGGACATGCGTCTTTAAGCCAGCCTGCCATTTTCATTCATGCAGAAGGAAGCCGCGACCTGTGCCTTTAATTCAAGGAGAGCATTTCAGCAGCAGGAGTTCTGTGATGACTCAATTTAATTGATTTGGCTGGTGGCCAATGAATTGTCATAAAAGGTGGTGCTCTGCCCGGTTACAGGTGGTGATTGGATTTGTTCCCACTGAGCTTTCAGTTTTGCTTTAACAGCTGAAGGAGAAAACCTTTATTTTACCCACTGTTTTCTCCAGAAATAGCCAGCTAATTCTCACCAAAAGGTCACAGTGGGGAACAACTCTTTTTTCAGAATAGGCTGATGCCGGCAGAATCCAGAATCTGATAACTCTCAACAGAAAAAAGCTGGTGCAAGCTGAGACCAGAATCTGATAACTATCTCTGCAAACCTAATGACTGTAATTATTGGACAGTCAAGAGCCCAACATCTTGACTATTTTTATAAGAATGATGTGTTAATTCATTTGTGTTGTGACTCCGGGGCAAGTGGGGTTGGAATTGACCACACACAGCCCAGAGTTTTGTAACACCACCACCTGGACATTAACAGTCTCCTCCCCCTGGACTTTAACAATGTCCTCCCATTGGACATTAACAATCTTCACCCACTGGACTTTAACAACCTCCTCCCACAGGACAGTACCAGTCTCCTACTGCTGGACATTAACAATATCCTCCCATAGATAATAACAATGTCTCCCACTGGACATGAACAATCTCCTACTGATGTACATTAACAATCTCTCCCACTGGATGGCGATCTCCTTGTCCTCCTACTGAATGTTAAGAATCTCCCCTTACTGAACAATAACAATCACCTCCCACTGGAAAGAAACTGTCTCCTTCCACTGGACAGTAACACTCTCTCTCTGCTGGACATTACAATCTCCTCCTAGTGGACATTATCAATCTTCTCCCACTGGACAGTCACAATCTGCCACTGGACAGTCACAATCTCCTCCCACTGGACAGTAACAATCTCCTCCCACTGGACAGTCACAATCTCCTCCAACTGGACAGTAACAATCTCCTCCCACTGGACAGTCACAATCTGCCACTGAACAGTAACAATTTCCTCCCACTGGACAGTAACAATTTCCTCCCACTGGACAGTAACAATCTACTCCCACTGGATAGTAACAATTTCCTCCCACTGGACAGTAACAATCTACTCCAACTGGACAGTAACAATTTCCTCCCACTGGACAGTAACAATCTACTCCCACTGGATAGTAACAATTTCCTCCCACTGGATAGGAACAATTTCCTCCCACTGGACAGTCACAATCTTCCACTGGACAGTAACAATTTCCTCCCACTGGACAGTAACAATCTACTCCCACTGGATAGTAACAATTTCCTCCCACTGGATAGGAACAATTTCCTCCCACTGGACAGTCACAATCTTCCACTGGACAGTAACAATTTCCTCCCACTGGACAGTAACAATTTCCTCCCACTGGACAGTCACAATCTCCTCCCACTGGACAGTCACAATCTCCTCCCACTGGACATTAATAAACACCCCCCACTTGACAGTACAATTTCCTCCCACTGGACAGTAACAATTTCCTCCCACTGGATAGTAACAACCTCGACCCACTGGATAGTAACAATTTCCTCCCACTGGACAAGCACAATCTCCTCCCACTGGACAATCACAATCTCCTCCCACTGGACAGTAACAATCTCCTCCCACTGGACAGTAACAATCTCTGCCACTGGACAGTAACAATCTCTTCCCACTGGACAGCAACAATCTCTGCCACTGGACAGTAACAGTATCCTCCCACTGGACATTAACAAACTCCTCCCACTGGACAGTAACAATCTCCTCCCACTGGACAGTAACAATCTCCTCCCCTGGACAGTAACAATCTCCTCCCACTGGACAGTAACAAATCCATCCCACTGGACAGTAACAAATCCCTCCCACTGGACAGTAACAATCTCCACCCACTGGACAGCAACAATTTCCTCCCACTGGACAGTAACAATCTCCTCCCACTGGACATTAACAATATCCTCCCACTGGACAATAACAATCTCCTCCCACTGGACAGTAACAAACCCCTCCCACGGGACAGTAACAAACCCCTCCCACTGGACAGTAACAAACTCCTCCCACTGGATAGTAACAAACCCCTCCCACTGGACAGTAACAAACCCTTCCCACTGGACAGTAACAAACCTCTCCCAATGGACAGTAACAAACCCCTCCCACTGGACAGTAACAAACTCCTCCCACCCCGACAGCAACAATCTACTCCCACTGGACAGCAACAATTTCCTCCCACTGGACAGTAACAATCTCCTCCCACTGGACATTAACAATATCCTCCCACTGGACAATAACAAATCCCTCCCACTGGACAGTAACAAACCCCTCCCACGGGACAGTAACAAACCCCTCCCACTGGACAGTAACAAACCCCTCCCACTGGACAGTAACAACCCCCTCCCACTGGACATTAACAATATCCTCCCACTGGACAATAACAAATCCCTCCCACTGGACAGTAACAAACCCCTCCCACGGGACAGTAACAAACCCCTCCCACTGGACAGTAACAAACCCCTCCCACTGGACAGTAACAAACTCCTCCCACTTGACATTAGCAATCGTTCGTCACCGGCAAATTCATCATTTGTTAACCAGTCCTAATTGTGCTTGAACTGAGTGGCCTGCTGGACCATTTCAAAAAGTTGCTAATTTTCATCTCCATTGCCGTGACCCACCCCCTTGCACCACCTCACCACCCCCCCCCCCCCCCCCCCCCCCCCCCATATGCAGGTATGCAGGTTAGGTGGATTGGCCACAATAAATGAATATGATTCATATTTATAGTGTGATGGTTTGGATTGAATTGCTTTGAGATGCCTGTGAGGTGTCTGGGTTCTCCACTGTCACTTTATTAATAGGTGGATTTGATTTTTGAATCTGATCCCGTGACGGTGTTGTGATTAACTCGCTGTTAGCTGCACTTGTCCTTCCCTTGTTCATTTCACAAGTGCGGTTCTCCTGAAGAAATGTTGGCCTGAATTTTGGCATTTGTCTGGCAAAGTGTCACCTTGGGCGGGAAGCAGAGGGTTGCATGGTGGCTGTGTTGCCGGGCTGCCTTGCCCGTATTTGTAACCGCCTGCCAAAGTAAATGAGAGGGGTGCTCACTGGTAGGTTGGGTGGGGGGGGGGGGGGGGGGGGGGGGCTGGTGGTGTGCTTTTTTTAATAAATGTTTTTATTGGGTTTTATGCATGGTATACTTACAGGTGTACACAGACAAACCAAAAATAAATTAAAAACACTAGAACTAAAAAAAACAAAGTGAGAGGAAATAAAAACAGAGGAAGTATAAATACAAAAAAGAAAATATTTCATTACGCATGCCAGTAGGGGAGCATGCTTTCTCCCCCCCCATCCTTCTTTTCTCTTTCTAAAAATATACAAAGCAAGCAAAACAAAACCGAGTGGATGTCATTTGCATCTCTCGGTCTGTTTTCTTTTTTGTTTTTGTCCATTTGCTTCAGCTTCGGAAACTGTAGCGACTGATAGAGAGGGCCGATACTGTACTGGCTGCAACGAGGAGGAAATGGGAGGAAGTCGTGGGGCTCGAAATAGGGTGGGGACTCTGGAGCAAAGCACTACATGGGTCAACTCCACCTCCACGTGCGCAAGCATCAACCTAACAAAAAAAAATTGTACAAAGAGGCAACTTAACAAGAACGCAAATGAGTAGGTTCTTCCAGGAGGTGGAAGACAGATGTGAACGGTGCCAAGGAGACCTGGCCAACCACGCCCACATGTTCTGGTCTTGCCCCAGACTTGCTGGGTACTGGACATCCTTCTTCGAGGCAATGTCCAAAGTGGTGGGGATGAGGGCGGAGCCATGCCCGAAAGTGGCGGTCTTTGGGGTATCTGACCAGCCAGATCTCTTCATGGGGAGGAGGGCGGACGCCCTTGCCTTTACCTCCCTGAGTGCTCGCTGCAGAATCCTGCTCAGCTGATGGTCAGCAACACCAGCCAAAGCTGCCGACTGGCTGTCCGACCAATCGGAATTTCTCCAAATGGTGAAAATCAAGCTCGCCATTCGAGGGTCAGAAGATGGCTTCCTCAAAACATGGGAGCCATTCACCCAACTGTTCAGGGACCTATTAACAACAAATGAACAAGTAGCTAAGTGCAATGGGAAAGTAGCCAAGACATGATAGAAAAAACAGAAGGGCGGTCCGGAGGGGGGTGCGGGGGGGGGGGGGGGGGGGGGGGGGGGCAGTGCAAGAGGAAGTAGCCAAACACAGCTGAAAAGAAAGGGGAGTAGCAGAGAAGGAGGAGGCAGGAGGGGGGAGGGGGGAAAAGGGCGGAGGGGGGGGGGGGGGACACAGGGAGGGAGGAAGGATAAGGGAAGGAGGAAAATAGAGGGGAGCCAGAGGAGAGGAAAGAGTGGGCGGTAGAGTGGTGCAGTGGTTAGCTGCTGCCTCACGGTGCTGAGGACCCAGGTTCGATCCCAGCTCTGGGTCACTGTCCATGTGGATTTTGCACATTCTCACCGTGTTTGCGTGGGTTTCACCCCCACAACCCTAAGATGTGCAGGTTAGGTGGATTGGCCACAATAAATTGCCCCTTAATTGGAAAAAATGAATTGGGTACTCTAAATTTATAAAACAAAAGAAAAGTAAAGAATAAGAGGAGAGAGGAGGGAACACAAACTGGCGGGAGAGCACGGCAATGACCACAACAAGCACAGCAAGGCAAAAGAGAGAATGAAAGAACAGGAAGATGGAACGACAGGCGGTGGTGCCCTTTTTAAAAAGTGACCCGATGTAAGCAAATAAAAATTTAAATATCACCATACAACCCCCCCCCCCCCCCCCACCTGCAACACAACCCCTCACAACAGAAATGACACCCACCCCCCACAGTCATGATCCTCTTCCCCTGGGGGCTGTACTCAACTATGCACCTCTGGTGGGTTCTGCTTGCCAGGTGCATGTTGTGTGGGACCTGCTGTGATTCACAATGGTGTTCCTTCATGCCAATGTGAATGGACAATTTAACGTGGGGAACTATCAGACGTAAAGTCCCGATAATTATATTTACATTGACCATAAGACAATAGGACATAGGAGCAGAATTAGGCCACTCGGCCCATCGAGTCTGCTCCGCCATTCAATCATGGCTGATATTTTTCTCATCCCCATTCTCCTGCTATGTCCCCATAACCCCTGATCCCCTTATTAATCATGAACCTATCTATCTCTGTCTTAAAGACATTCAATGATTTGGCCTCCACAGCCTTCTGCGGCAAAACGTTCCACAGATTCACCACCCTCTGGCTGAAGAAATTCCTCCTCATCTCCGTTTTAAAGGATCGTCCCTTTAATCTGAGAACTAAAGAGATATCCTGTGGGAGGAGATGGAAACCATTTTGTATTCCCACTCGATTCTCCGACCACTCCGTTGTTTCCGATCCCTCGAAACAGAAGAGGAAAATCCCCTCACCCCTCCATTGGCTTTTCAATTTCTGTTACTCTGGGGATTCATTAGTCACTAATCTAATCCTTTCCTTTGGGATATTTCTTTCTGATTCCAAGGATGAAAGGGCTGAGGTATGAGGAAAGATGAAACAGTTTGGGCTTATACTCGCTGCAGCTTAGAAGAATGAGAGGCGATCTGATCAAGGAAAATAAAGTAGCAAAAAGAATTGATAAAGTAAACGGGAACCAAATGTTCCCCCTTTTGGGGCAATCCAGAATGAGAGGTCACAGACATAGGTTGAGAGGCAGTAGATATAGAGATGAGGAGGAACTACTTCTCGCAGAGGGTGGTGAATTTGTGGAACTCGCTGCCCCATAGTGCAATGGAATCTGAGCCATTAAATAATTTCAAGAAGAAGATAGATATAATTCTGAGAAAAAACGGTTAAGGGATTGAAAATTCACCTTCTTCTCAACCAAACAGCAACTTTTAAGTTCATTAACTAAATAAAAGAAATACTAGACTTTAGATAAAAATGAACCCTCAGTCACCAAACTCTCAATCTCGCACTCAAATGCATGCACCCAAATTCAGCACTCAGTGCAAACTGGCCTAATTCTGGATTCTTTAATATTTATTGGTTCTGTCTCAGTCATATTTAAAGCCTTAGGTGAAAATAACGTCCTCACACATGAATGGTTTGGGTCTGGAATGCACTACCTAAAAGTGTGGTGGAGGCAGGTTCAATCGAAGCATTCCAAGGGACATTAGATGATTATTTGAATAGAAGCAATGAATAGAAGAAAATACAGGGGAGTGGCACTAAATCATGATGCTCGTTTGGAGAGCTGGTGCAGCCACGATGGGCCAAATGGCCTCCTTCCGCACTGCAACAATTCTGCGATTCTCCTGGCCTTTGGAAAGTAGGAAGGGCTTTCCTACTTTTTCCATAATCCTTAATGGCTCTATTGCCCACCCCACCCCTCCCTAGCAGAACTGGATTTTCTGCTTCTCTTCTGTTTCCCCAGTTCAGGACAGTATTTGACTTTCTGCTCATAGTACCTCTGATACTCCACATTTCCTAACAATAAATCAACTGCCCCGATAGGTAATCTCAGCACAACCACGGCCATTTTTACACCCACTTACTCTACTGGTGAATTTTTATAAGGAGAATCTTTAGCCTTGTGCCAGTAAGCCCTTTTATTAGCACTGTGCTTTTGGACAGTAACTCTGTTGGCTTTGATGAAGGCAAACATAAAAAATAGTTATTTCTTTTCTGGGAATGTATTATCTGAAGAGAATCATTTTCCCTTTGTACAAGCAATTTTGTCAGACTCCTGTCCCATTTGTGTTGGAGTTCAGTACGTTCAAATATGGACAACATCCCAGCCTCAGCTCTCCCTGTTAAATTCATGGCGAATCAACAGTTTTCTTTTATTTCCCCAGGCTTGTCTCACTTGAACCAACAGGACAGGGTCCTGCTGCTTTACTTCCCAGATTCTTCCTTTTTAAAGTTGGCCGTTGATCTTCACTGTATTCTGTACTCTCCTTTATTGTGGCGTCTATTTCTGTTTCACTTCCCTCGTTCTCATCTCTCCCTTGTTGATAAGAAGTTGTTAGATCCAAATTTATGGGTTAAGTTCTAGTCATCAGCCATGAGAACCTTTGTTCCTCTAACCTGTGTTTTCGGACTGTATGGCAGACCGTTTTTAAAGTTATCTAGCAATAATGTTTCTCTCAAGTCTTCAGAGCCCCAGTCAATCTTTAGGCCTTTAACCCACATGTCAAACTAACTGCTTAACTCTTTTGAATGCCAGAAAGGTCTGTGTTGTTTTTTTATAGGAATTCTGGAATTGTTGGACGTTTGCCTCTGTTGTGAATTCATAGGCATGGAGAATAAAATCCCTTATCTGATTATAACTGGTAGAGCTGTCAACAGGGAGCACCAAATAAACTTGATGAGCAGTTCCTACTCACTGAATTTCTATCAAGGCATTGCAAGCAATTTGTGACTGAGCAGCCTGCTTTTCAAGGTTGTATCCTTCTCTTCAAACTTGGGAACAAATTGGGATTTATAAAAAATGTATTTATGGGCTGTGGGTATCGCTGGTTAGGCCAGCATCTCTTGCCCATCCCTAGTTGCCTTCTTGAACCGCTGCAGTCCTTGAGGTGTAGGTACACGACTGCGCTGTTAAAAAGGGAGTTCCAGGATGTTGCCCCAGCGATCGTGAAGGAACAGCAATATATTTCCAAGTCAGGGTGGTGAGTGACTTGGAGGGGAACCTCCAGGTGCTGGGGTTTCCAGGTATCTGCTGCTCTTGTCCTTGTAGATGGTAGTGGTCGTGGGTTTGGAAGGTGCTGTTTGAGGAGCCTTGCAGTGCATCTTGTCGATGGTGCATATGGCTGCCACTGTTCGTCAGCGCTGGAGGGTTTGAATGTTTGTGGAAGGGGGAGCAATCAAGTGGGCTGCTTTGTCCCGGATAGTGTTGAGCTTCTTGAGTGTTGTTGGAGCTGCACTCATCCAGGCAAGTTGAGAATATTCCATTACACCCCTGACTTGTGCCTTGTCGATGGTGGACAGGATTTCGGGGGTCAGGAGGTCAGTTACACGCCGTAGAATTCCTAGCCTTTGACCTGTTCTGGTAGCCACAGTATGAATAAGGCTAGTCCAGTTCAATTTCTGATCAATGGTAACACCAAGATGTTGATTGTGGAATATTCAGCGAATGTCAAGGGGCAATGGTTAGATCCTCTCTTATAAGAGATGGTAATTGCTTGGCACTTGTGTGGCGGGAATTTAACTTGCTACTTGTCAGCCCAAGACTGGATATTGTCCAGGCCTTGCTGCATTTAGACCCTGCACCATTACCTGAGGAGCTGTGAATGATGCTGAACATTGTGCAGTCACTACAAACATCCCCACTTCTGACCTTATGATGGTAGAGAGGTCATTGATGAAGCAGCTGAAGGTGGTTGGGCCGAGGACACTAAGGAATACTTCAAGGCTAAAGCGTGGGCGGCTTGATGGCACTGTGAGACACTGCTGTCTCACAGCGCTAGGGACATGGGTTTGATTTCAGCCTTGGATGACTATCCGTTTGGAGTTTACACATTCTCCCCGTGTCTGCTTGGGTTTCCTCCGGGTGCTCTGGTTTCTTCCCACAGTCCAGAGATGTAAGAGCGGTTATGGGGATCGGCATAGGAGTAGGCTTAGGTAGGTTGCACTTTCAGAGTGTAAGTGAAACTCAATGGGCTGCACTATGGGGATTCAATGGTAATTAAATTACCACAAGATCAAGTCATGTTCTTCCTATCTTCTGCAATCTGCCTCAATTCGCAATTTTCCTGTGCCTGAAAGTTTCTCTTGTGTTTTTTGAGCAGTAAAGCACCTGTCCCTCTTGGAATCCCCTTGCCCTCTTTTCTTGTGGGCTTCTATCACTTCCCTTCCCTTGCTTGTAACTCTACTCCAGGCACAGAGGTTAGCACTGCTGCTTCACAGTGCCAGGCACCTGGTTCAATTCCGCCCTTGGGTCATTGTCTGTGTGGAGTTTGTATGTTCTCCCCATGTTTGCGTGGATTTCCTCCGGGTGCATCGGTTTCCTTCCTCTGGCCAAAGATCTGCGGGTTAGGTGGATAGGCCATGATAAATTGTCCTTTAGTGTTCAGGGGTATGCAGGTTAGGTTGTGGGGATAGGATGGGTGGACATGGATAAAGTGATCTTTTGATGGGTCAGTGCAGATGCAATGGGCCAAATAGCCTCTTTCTGCACTGTAGGGATTCTATGATTCTAGGTGGCTAAGATAACCAGGTATGTTTCAGATCCTATTTTTTCTACCTGCTCCGAATCGGGAGTGAGGCTGAGATGCTCGGCCAGGTTTTTATTAACTTGGATCTCTGTGCTTTATTTAATATATTAAGTTCTACTTGTTTAGCTATGGCATTTAGAGGTTCTATGTTTAAAGACGCTTGTTTTCGCCAAGATAAGCCGCTTCTTGCTGAAATACAATCACATCGAAAATAGCCACCTTCGTTTCTCTTGTTGTAACCTCCTTTGTTCCTTGTTTCAACAATTTTGGCTTTTGTTAATTTTCCCTTCGATGTTCAATTTGTTTGGAATCAGATTTGGCTCATTTGCAATGGATTTGATCCCAGGCTGCAGCACCCCATTTGTCATGGTCAGTGTTTATGGGCACGATTCAGCGGCCCCATTGTGCCCGGCGCTGATCCGGGCGCGACATAAGAATATAAGAACAAGGAGCAGGAGTAGGCCATCTTGCCCCTCCAGCCTGCTCCGCCCTTCAATGAGATCATGAGGTCTTTTGTGGACACAGTTCCACTTTCCGGCCCAAAAACCATAAACCTTAATCGCTTTATTCTTCAAAACATTATCTATCTTTACCTTAAAAACATTTAATGAAGGAGCCTCAACTGCTTCACTGGGCAAGGAATTCCATAGATTCACAACCCTTTGGGTGAAGAAGTTCCTCCTAAACTCAGTCCTAAATCTACTTCCCCTTATTTTGAGGCTATGTAGCCTAGTTCTGCTTTCACCCGTCAGTGGAAACAACCTGCCCGCATCTATCCTATCTATTCCCTTCATAATTTTAAATGTTTCTATAAGATCCCCCACATCCTTCTAAATTCCAATGACTACAGTCCCAGTCTACTCAACCTCTCCTCATAAACCAACCCCTTCAGCTCAGGGATTAACCTAGTGAATCTCCTCTGCACACCATCCAGTGCCAGTATGTCCTTTCTCAAGTAAGGAGACAAAAACTGAACACAATATTCCAGGTGTGGCCTCACTAACACCTTATACAATTGCAACACGACATCCCTAGTCTTAAACCCCATCCCTCTAGCAATGAAGGACAAAATTCCATTTGCCTTCTTAATCACCTGTTGCACCTGTAAACCAACTTTCTGTGACTCATGCACTAGCACACCCAGGTCTCTCTGCACAGCGGCATGCTTTAATATTTTAGCGTTTAAATAATAATCCCGTTTGCTGTTATTCCTACCAAAATGGATAACCTCACATTTGTCAACATTGTATTCCATCTGCCAGACCCTAGCCCATTCACTTAACCTATCCAAATCCCTCTGCAGACTTCCAGTATCCTCTGCACTTTTCGCTTTACCACTCATCTTAGTGTCATCTGCAAACTTGGACACATTGCCCTTGGTCCCCAACTCCAAATCATCTATGTAAATTGTGAACAATTGTGGGCCCAACACGGATCCCTGAGGGACACCAGTAGCTACTGATTGCCAACCAGAGAAACACCCATTAATCCCCACTCTTTGCTTTCTATTAATTAACCAATCCTCTATCCATGCTACTTTACCCTTAATGCCATGCATCTTTATCTAATGCAGCAACCTTTTGTGTGGCACCTTGTCAAAGGCTTTCTGGAAATCCAGATATAGCACATCCATTGGCTCCCCGTTATCTACTGCACTGGTAATGTCCTCAAAAAATTCCACTAAATTAGTTAAGCACAACCTGCCCTTTATGAACCCTTGCTGCGTCTGCCCAATGGGACAATTTCTATCCAGATGCCTCGTTATTTCTTCTTTGATGATAGATTCCAGCATCTTCCCTACTACCGAAGTTAAGCTCACTGGCCTATAATTTCCTGCTCTCTGCCTACCTCCTTTTTTAAACAGTGTCATGTTTGCTAATTTCCAATCCACCGGGACCACCCCAGAGTCTAATGAATTTTGGAAAATCATCACTAGTGCATCTGCAATTTCCCATCTCTTTTAGCACTCTGGGATGCATTCCATCAGGGCCGGGGAGACTTGTCTACCTTTAGCCCCATTAGCTTGCCCATCACTACCTCCTTAGTGATAACAATCCTCTCAAGGTCCTCACCTGTCATAGCCTCATTTCTATCAGTCACTGGCATAGAACATAGAACATTAGAACATTACAGCGCAGTACGGGCCCTTCGGCCCTCGATGTTGCGCCGACCTGTGAAACCATCTGAAGCCTATCTGACCTACACTATTCCATTTTCATCCATATGTCTATCCAGTGACCACTTAAATGCACTTAAAGTTGGCGAGTCTACTACTGTTGCAGGCAGGGCGTTCCACACCCCTACTACTCTCTGAGTAAAGAAACTGCCTCTGACATCTGTCCTATATCTACCACCCCTCAATTTAAAGCTATGTCCCCTCGTGTTGGTCATCACCATCCGAGGAAAAAGACTCTCACTGTCCACCCAATCTAACCCTCTGACTATCTTATATGTCTCTATTAAGTCACCTCTCAGCCTTCTCCTCTCCAACGAAAACAACCTCAAGTCCCTGAGCCTTTCCTCGTAAGACCTTCCCTCCATACCAGGCAACATCCTAGTAAATCTCCTCTGAACCCTTTCCAAAGCTTCCACATCCTTCCTATAATGTGGTGACCAGAACTGCACGCAGTACTCCAGGAGCGGCCGCACCAGAGTTATGTACAGCTGCAGCATGACCTTGTGCCTCCGAAACTCAATCCCCCTACTGATAAAGGCTAGCACACCATATGCCTTCTTAACAGCCCTATTAACCTGGGTGCCAACTTTCAGGGATTTATGTACCTGGATGCCGAGATCTCTCTGTTCATCTACACTACCAAGAATCTTGCCATTAGCCCAGTACTCTGCATTCCTGTTACTCCTTCCAAAGTGAACCACCTCACACTTTTCCGCATTAAACTCCATCTGCCACCTCTCGGCCCAGCTCTGCAGCTTATCTATGTCCCTCTGTATCCTATAACATCCTTCAGCACTATCCACAACTCCACCAACCTTCGTGTCATCTGAAAATTTACTAACCCATCCTTCTACACCCTCGTCCAGGTCATTTATAAAAATGACAAACAGCAGTGGCCCCAAAACAGATCCTTGCGGTACACCACTAGTAACTGAACTCCAGGATGAACATTTTCCATCAACCACCACCCTCTGTCTTCTTTCAGCTAGCCAATTACTGATCCAAACCGCTAAATCACCTTCAATCCCATACTTCCATATTTTCTGCACTAGCCTACCGTGGGGAACCTTATCAAACGCCTTACTGAAATCCATGTACACCACATCAACCACTTTACCCTCATCTACTTGTTTGGTCACCTTCTCAAAAAACTCAATAAGGTTTGTGAGGCATGACCTACCCTTCACAAAACCGTGTTGACTATCGCTAATCAAATTGTTCTTTTCAAGATGATTATAAACCCTATCTCTTATAACCTTTTCCAACATTTTACCCACAACCGAAGTAAGGCTCACAGGTCTATAATTACCAGGATTGTCTCTACTCCCCTTCTTGAACAAGGGGACAACATTTGCTATCCTCCAGTCTTCCGGCACTATTCCTGTCGACAAAGACGACATAAAGATCAAGGACAAAGGCTCTGCAATCTCCTCCCTGGCTTCCCAGAGAATCCTAGGATAAATCCCATCTGGCCCAGGGGACTTATCTATTTTGACATTTTCCAAAATTGCTAACACCTCCTCCATTTGAACCTCAATTCCATCTAGCCTGGTTGACTGAACCTGAGTATTCTCCTCGACAACATTGTCTTTCTCCAGTGTAAACACTGATGAAAAATATCCATTTAACGCTTTCCCTATCTCCTCTGATTCCACACACAACTTTCCACTACTATCCTTGATTGGCCCTAATTTTACTCTAGTCATTCTTTTGTTCCTGATATACCTATAGAAAGCCTTAGGGTTTTCTTTGATCCTATCCGCCAACGACTTTTTGTGTCCTCTCCTCGCTCTTCTTAACTCTCCCTTTAGGTCCTTCCTGGCTAACTTGTAACTCTCAAGTGCCCTAACTGAGCCTTCATGTCTCATCCTAACATAAGCCTTCTTCTTCCTCTTGACAAGTGCTTCAACTTCCTTAGTAAGCCTAACCTTGCTCGACAACTTCCTCCCTGCCTGACAGGTACATACTTATCAAGGACACGCAGTAGCTGTTCCTTGAAAAAGCTCCACATTTCGATTGTACCCATCCCCTGCAGTTTCCTTCCCCATCCTATACATCCTAAATCTTGCCGAATAGCATCATAATTGTCTTTCCCCCAGCTATAATTCGTGCCTTGTGGTATATACCTATCCCTGCCCATTGCTAAAGTAAACATAACCGAATTGTGATCACTATCACCAAAGTGCTCACCTACATCTAAATCTAACACCTGGCCGGGTTCATTACCCAGTACCAAAACCAATGTGGCCTCGCCCCTTGTTGGCCTGTCTACATACTGTGTTAGAAAACCCTCCTGCACACACTGCACAAAAACTGACCCATCTATAGTACTCGAACTGTAGTATTTTCAGTCAATATTTGGAAAGTTAAAGTCCCCCATAACAACTACCCTGTTACTCTCGCTCCTGTCGAGAATCATCTTTGCAATCCTTTCCTCTACATCTCTGGAACTATTTGGAGGTCTATAGACATCTCCCAACAGGGTGACCTCTCCTCTCCTGTTCTTAACCTCAGCCCATACTACCTCAGTAGACGAGTCCTCAAACGTCCTTTCTATCGCCGTAATACTTTCCTTGATTAACAATGCTACACCCCCCCTCTTTTATCATCTTCTCTGTTCTTACAGAAACATCTAAATCCTGGAACCTGCAACAACCATTCCTGTCCCTGCTCTACCCATGTCTCCGAAATTGCCACAACATCGAGATCCCAGGTTCTAACCCATGCTGCAAGCTCACCCACCTTATTCCGGATGCTCCTGGCGTTGAAGTAGACACACTTCAAACCAGCGTCTTGCTTGCCGGTGCCCTCTTTCGAACTTTTAACCCTATCCCTGACCTCACTACTCTCAACATCCTGTACACTGGGACTACAATTTAGGTTCCCATCCCTCTGCTGAATTAGTTTAAACCCCCCCGAAGAGCACTAGCAAATCTCCCCCCCAGGATATTGGTACCCCTCTGGTTCAGGTGAAGACCATCCTGTTTGTAGAGGTCCCACCTACCCCAGAATGAGCCCCAATTATCCAGAAAATCCAAAACCCTCCGTCCTGCACCATCCTTGTAGCCACGTGTTCAACTCCTCTCTCTCCTTATTTCTCACTTCGCTAGCACGTGGCATGGGTAACAACCCAGAGATAACATCTCTGTTTGTTCTAGCTCTCAGCTTCCACCCTAGCTCCCTGAATTTCTGTCTCAAATCCCCATCTCTCTTCCTACCTATGTCGTTGGTACCTATGTGGATCACGACTTGGGGCTGCTCCCCCTCCCCCTTAAGGATCCCAAAAACACGATCAGAGACATCACGAACCCTGGCACCTGGGAGGCAACACACCAACCGTGAGTCTCTTTCGTTCCCACAGAACCTCCTGTCTGTTCCTCTAACTATGGAGTCCCCAATGACAAGTGTTCTGTTCCTCTTCTCCCTTCCCTTCTGAGCAACAGGGACAGACTCTGTGCCAGAGACCTGTGCCCCATTGCTTACCCCTGGTAAGTCATCCCCCGCAACAGTATCCAAAACGGTATACTTGTTATAGAGGGGAACGACTACAGGGGATCCCTGCACTTCCTGCCGGTTCCCTCTACCTCCCCTGACGGTAACCCATCTACCTTCTTCTTTTACCTGAGGTGTGACTACCTCCCTATAACTCCTCTCAATAACCTCCTCCGCCTCCCGAATGATCCGAAGTTCATCCAGCTCCAGCTCCAGGTCCCTAACGCGGTTCTCGAGGAGCTGGAGTTGGGTGCACTTCCCGCAGATGTAGTCAGCAGGGACACTAGAGGTGACCCTTTCCTCCCACATTCTGCAGGAGTAACATTCAACTGCCCTAGCCTCCATTCCCACTGAACTAACTTCCCAACTACTGAAAACTAAAAAAAAACTTGTTAGTTTAGCAATCCGACGGACAGAACTTTTTTTTGGTTAGAGGAGGAGGATGGGTGGGATGGGATTCGGGTAAAGCTGTCACTCGAGAACAGCCCCTTCACAAACCACCTTCAACGTACGCTGACCGCACTGCACGTATGCAAATCTCCCCGGAACAGCCAATCAGAAGCTCTTCTCTGCTGCCCTCTGCTGGCATGTTATTTGTGTCTTCCACTGTGAAGACCGACCCAAAAAACCTGTTCAGTTCCTCAGCTATTTCCTCATCTCCCATTATTAAAACTCCCTTCTCATCCTCTAAAGGACCAATATTTACCTTAGCCACTCTTTTTTGTTTTATGTATTTGTAAATTTATATTCTGAGCAAGTTTACTCTCATACTCTATCTTACTCTTCTTTATAGCTTTTTTAGTAGCTTTCTGTTGCCCCCTAAAGATTTACCAGTCCTCTAGTCTCCCACCAATCTTTGCCACTTTATATGCTTTTTCCTTCAATTTGATACGCTCCCTTATTTCCTTAGATATCCACGGTCGATTTTCCCTCTTTCTACCGTCCTTCCTTTTTGCTGCTATAAACCTTTGCTGAGCACTGTGAAAAATCGCTTGGAAGGTTCTCCACTGTTCCTCAACTGTTCCACCATAAAGTCTTTGCTCCCAGTCTACCTTAGCTAGTTCTTCTCTCATCCCATTGTAATCTCCTTTGTTTAAACACAAAACACTAGTATTTGATTTTACCTTCTCACCCTCCATCTGTATTTTAAATTCCACTATATTGTGATCGCTCCTTCTGAGAGGATCCCTAACTATGAGATCATGGATCAATCCTGTCTCATTACACAGGACAAGATCTAGGACCGCTTGTTCCCTCGTCGGTTCCATTACGCGCGAGGCCAGCTCTGTGTCAGGCGACTGGCCGCTCGCAAGTCACCCGACTTGCTCCACCCGTTGCAATCTGGATCTCACCCGTACGGCTCATTTAAATACCTAGATGCTGGATTCACCCAGCGGTCAGGACACAATCGACGTGCCTGTGATCTTGTCAGGGCACTGTTTAGTGCTGGCCCACACAAATGTGGACATGGCATAATGACACCTCATGGCCATTTGATACCCCTGGGTAGTCAGGTACAGGGTAAGGTGGCACTCTGGGTCTTCTCCTTGCACCTGGGCAGCGTGGCACTCCCAGCCTGGGCTTTGGCAGTGCCACTGTGGCACTGGCAAGGTGCCTGGTTGTCACTGTTAGAATTCTAATGGCATTGCCAAGCTGGCACTGCTGGGGATTGGGTTTGTGGGGAGCCTTGCCAGGTAGAGGGGGTGAGGAGGGGGCATCACAGAAAGGAGGTGAGTTGATTCCACATCCTGTGCTGATGGTTGAGAATTTGAAATTTATCCTGTCCAATTTGGAAGCAAAATTATCAAAAGACAATGGAAGCTTGGTGGGATCCATTGCATATTGAGTTTTGATGTTGCTTTTGTCCATGTTAAAATAGAAAAATAAGTTGTCTGGAATGCTGTAGTTGTGTTGCTGATGCTCCATCCTTAAACAGAGGGATATGTGATAATCTGGTAAACTGTAGATGCCCAGACTCAATTAGCCAAATACTCAAAACTCAGGACTGTCAGCAGTTCGGAATGCCAATGATCATGTGATTTTCCATGGTCATTTTAACAAACTGTGCCAAAACTTTCAAACGTGTTGGCCGGAAAACTCTGGTTAGTGGGATTCTCTTTTCCCGCTGGCATCATCCTCCCCCTCACCTCCCATCTGGGTTTCCCAGTGGTGTGGGATGGCTTCAATGGGAAATCCTGTTTTTAAAAAAAATAAACTTAGAGTACCCAATTTTTTTTTCCAATTGAGGGGCAATTTAGCATGACCAATTCACCCACCCTGCACATTTTTTTGTGTTGTGGGGTTGAGACCCATGCAGTCACTGGGAGAATGACAAACTCCACACAGGAATTGACCGGGGGCAGGGATTGATCCCGGGTCCTCAGCTCCGTGAGGCAGCGGTGCTAACCACTGCGCCACCGTGCTGGCCTGGGGAAATGCTGTTGGCATGCGCCGGGAAGAGAGATTGGTACACCACTGAGAAACACGCGTGGAGAATCCTGTCTGATTTCTGATAGTTCATAATTTCTGCACAAGTGCACATATCTGGTCATCCCTGCGTGTATGCCAAGATTCTGGGAAGCTGGCTGCAAAGGAAGCTGGATGTGGAGTCTGCTGAAGCACATTGCCTGTGCTTGGAGCCTCAAATTGGCTTGCTGCTTGACTTGCCTGTGCAATTAGGAAGAAGTCACAAATCACTACTGTGGTTAAAGCTGCAATCAATAATCCACTGTTGACTTATGTGCAACACAACAAATTGCAGGCAAACAACTTACCAACTGTATTAATAGTTACAAGCAGTTTTATGGGAAGATGATGGCTAATGGTAATGTCACTGAATTAGTCCAGCTTTAGGAAGCTTTTGCAAAGGAACTGTCAATCAAAATAGGCTATTCCCCAGAAAAACACGGTTAAAAATAAAAACGTTGGTGTTTTAGTTGGATTTCCAGGAGTTTTCTTTTACAGTGAACTTGAAGTTGGAACAGATTGGGGGAGAGTCATTCTTCCACTTGCAAGGTATTGCTGTTTATTACTTTGGCAGCTCAGTCGGCTTTCAGGTGGTTGATTGGTATTTCTGATGGACTATGATGGAACTCTCACGCTTACGCAGCTTTTTCTGCACTAAATCACAAAGAAAACATGATTGTGTTCACCATGCCACTTGTACAAGTTGAAAACCCTTTGACCAAAGAACAAAGAAAAGTACAGCACAGGAATAGGCCTTTCAACCTTCCAAGCCTGCGCTGACCTAAAACATTCAACACCTCTGGGGTCCATATCGCTCTATTCCCATCTCATTCATAAATTTGTCAAGACCCACTTAAACATCACTATCGTATCTGCTTCCACCACCTCCTTTTGCAGTAAGTTCCAGGCATCCACTACCCGCTGCGCAAAACACTTCCCTCGCATATCTTCTCTAAACTTTGCCCCTCGCATCTTAAACCTATTGTTATACAGTCAATTCACTGAGAGACCGAGAGAACAAGTGAACATTAGGCTTTATTATCCATGAACTCGCCTGCCAGTGTCGGCTGTACAAATGAGTGCCACCCACAGGTGGCCAGTCTATATATCATCCGGACCGGGATTCCAGTACAGTACCTGGAAGTAGACCGTATCATCATTTCCAGGTCATAGGTCACAGCACTACACAGACAGTTCACACTTAGGTGAATACATTTATCACACCTATGTTCCCTAGGCATTGACTGGGAAAAAGCTTCTGACTAGCCACTTTGTCCATGCCCCTCATAATTTTGTAGACTTCTATCAGATAGTCCCGTTGTTCCAATGAGAACAAACCAAGTTTATCCCACTCTCCTCATATCTAATTCCCTCCATACCAGGCATCATCCTGGCAAACCTCTTTGGTACCCTCTCCAAAGCTTCCACATCTGTCTGGTAGTGTGGCTTAAACGGAAAATTTGCAGGTGTTTTACCACGCCAAAATCGGTGCCGAACCCTCACCGATTCTGGGACCGGTGAGGGATTATCAGTGGCGCCTGGTGAAACTCTCGGTTCCCATGCCGAAAACAGCCGGAGAATGGCCGGGTCCCTTGCCACGCATGTGCACGGCGACGACCTGCAGTGGTTGTGCCATACAAAATGGTACACTGGCCGTGCATAGACTCGACCTGCCATCCGCGACCCCACAGCCCAGCCACTGGCCATTCCTCACCAGTCCTCTCAGCCGTCATGAAAGCCACCCCGGCTAACGACACCGATCCCAAGGCCGAGTGTGGCAGTATTGGACAAAGTCCACAGCCGCCAGGCCGGGTTCCTGACCGCTGAGACCACATATCACCCGCGTGATCAGGAACTAGGCCCATCAGGGCGTAACATTGCGGGAGGGCCTGCCGATGACGCGCCAACGCTATTGCAACGGCGTGCATTGGGCATCTGAGTGGATTCTCCGCCCGATCGCCAATTACGATATCGGCGTTGGGCAACGGAGAATCCCGCCCTGTATATTCCCCCTTCCAAAATGCATTGCCTCACATTTGTTCAGATTAAACTCCATCGGCCATCTCTCTGCCCAACTCGCCAACTGATCTAAATCCTGCTGAAAGCAAGCTGTTGAGTTAATTCCACATGCTGTGCTGTTCGTTGAAACAGGAACAAAAACAGAGATAGCAGGTGCCAGTAAACAGGATAATGATAACAGGTAAGTTTATAAAAAAAAAAAAGTTTTTGCAAAATATTTTCAGATGCAATAATAAAAACAAAATGCAGGCACACATTTTCTGTTTTTATTTCAGACTTCCAGCATTTGCAGTCAGATGCAGTAAATTTCCCTTCTGTAAAGAGCTCTGACCTTTTTGAAATCAATGAAACCATTTACGAGATTCATAAACTAACTTTAAATCAATATGGTTAATGTTAGAAAAAAATCAACTAATTTTTATGCCCAATGTCTTGAATTTTAAGATTTTGTCTCTTGATTTATGAGAGGATGGAGTTGACAAGTCAGGAGAAGTAATATGGGGTCTTTTACATCCACACAAGAGGGCAAGCCAGCTTTGGTTTAATTTCTCCTCCGAAAGATACCTTTGACAGTGCAGCAATGCCACAGTATTGTAATGACAATTCAGCCTTAATTATTTGCTCAATTCTTTGGACGAGAGATTGAATTCATGACTTTCCACTTCAGAGGTGAAATTGCTCTCCCTTAGCTGTGGCTGATACCCAATTGTAGCAGTGAATTCGGGTCTCACTGCTTGAAAGGATGATAAAGGCGGAAGCCCTCACAACGGCACAGTGTTCAGCACTTCTGCCTCACAGCACCATGACCCGGGTTCGATTCCAACCTTGGGTGACTGAATTTTTAGAGTTGGTACATTCTCCCCATGTTTACGTGGGTTTCCTCCCACAGGCCTCGGTAGGCATGCTCTTTTAGAAGGTCGGTGCAGATTGGATGAGCTGAATGGCCTTCATCATCTGCACTGAAGGGATTCTAACATTATGAAGCATTTACATGAGCACTTGAAACACCATAGCGCACAAGGCTCTGGACCAAGTGGTGGAAAGTGGGGATTAGAATAGATGGTGCTTGATGGCCAGCACAGATATGATCGGCCGAAAGGCCTCTTCCTGTGCTGTCTATGACACAAGACTTACCAGTAGTGGAGATGTCCAGCTTGCTGGTTCAGTCTAGCTGAGGTATTTATCATCCAATCAACACAACATGTTGTTCTAATTCCTCCGCTCAAGACTGTTCCTCAAGGTCATGTCTTTGTATGTATACAGTGATTAATTCTGGAATCTGTTAACCCAGTCTTGTCGGCTTTGGGCGGAAGGTGTTACCATTCACCCTTTGGATTGGCATAGTCACAGTTAGGTTCGACATTTTGGAAATTTCTAAAACTAAAGCAGTACTGACTTCTCTTAACTGTTCATCCATTCGTTTGTTGTTTGTGGGAATGTACAGTAATTGACTTTGACATTTGCCACTCGAACAATAATGACTACACTCAAAAGTATTTATCTAACTGTGAAGTTTTTTGGAGCATCTTGAGGTCATGTAAGGTGCTGTATAAATGCTACTTCCAATAGGACGGATAAGCGTCAAATGGATGCAGATTTACAGGAAGTCCTGATGGTCATTCAAAACTCTGATGCCTCAGGCAGCATGGTGGCACAGTGGTTAGCACTGCTGCCTCACAGCACCAGGGGCCCAGATTCAACTCCGGCCTTGAGTGACTGTCTCTATGGAGTTTGCAGGTTCTTCCCATGTCTGGGTGGGTTTCCACCAGGTGCTCCAGTTTTCTCCCACAGTGCAAAGCTGTGCATGTTAGGTAAATTGGCCATGCTAAATTATCTCTTTGTGTCCAAATGTGTGTAGGTTATGTGGGGTTAGAGCGATAATGTGGGAAGTGTGTCTAGGTAGGGTACCCTTTCAGACGGTCCTTGCAGACCCGATGGGCTGAATGGCACTGTAGGGATTCTATGTCTAAGGATCTTAATTGTCTGTGTCGCATCCACTATTATCCTTGTGTTCACTGAGCTTCGTTGGCTCCTGATTAAGTAACTTTGAAATTTTCCATTTGGCCCTAATCTCCAGTTGTTCGTCATAATGTTCCTGTGAAACTCAGTGGGACATTTTAGGTTTTGTGTAAACACATGAAAATATTTATCGGCAGTCCCCATGAATATATATGAGGGAATATTGATGAATATGACAATATTCATTGGTGTTACAGGGCAAATCTATTACAGTAAATGGACCTGTCTCTGAATGTCATTGTTTAGTAAATAACCTGTGAGATGATGGCTTAATGCACATTCGATATAAGTAATCTCGCTGCCAATGGATGATGCAACTTACCAGTGCTTAACTCTTTGCCTTCCATGTCTCTTCAGGTGAATACATTGTCATGACGACCCACTTCCATCTAAAGAGGAAGATTGGTTACTTTGTGATCCAGACGTACCTGCCTTGCATCATGACTGTGATTCTCTCCCAGGTGTCATTCTGGCTGAACAGGGAATCCGTCCCTGCACGCACTGTCTTTGGTGAGTTTCCATCTATATCGATCTTAGGCAACATACGATCAATTATCTTTATTTCAATGCACTCCTGGCTGGCTTCCCACCTTCAACGCTCCATGTACCTGATGTTATCTAAACCTCTATTCCCTGTGTCTGAATTCTTACAAAATTCCATTACCCTATCACCCACTGTGCTCACAGAGCGACACTGCCTCCTGGTCAAACAATGTCTTTGTTTTAAAGTTCCCATCCTTGTTTTCAAATCCTTCCATGGCTTTGCTGCCACCTTAACTCTGCAATCTCCTTCTGACCCACAACCCTTTGAGATCTCGGCGCTCCTCTATTTCCAGCCTCTTGAACATCCGTGGTTCTTGTCATTTTAGCCTTAGTGGCCATGGGTCCCAAGTTTTGGATATCCCTCCCTACATCTCCCTGCCTCTCCCTCATTTCAGTCACTCCTTACAAACTGCCTCTCTGACCAAGATTTTAGTCATCTGATGTAATGGGCGTGATCAAAGGCCTCGTCTCGCCCGACTTGTGACGCAATGAGGCCGTTAAATCTCATGAGAGGCCTTGCATGATCTAACGTCACAATCTTGATCTCGCCCTCGCTGGGTGAGGTCCAGATTAACATATTTAAGTGATCCACTGGGCTCATTTAAATCTGTCGGCACCCAATTGTCCCAAGGCCCGGGAACGAATGCCCGCACTTGGGAAACCTCGCCATGGCCCCATTTAGCACTGGTTCTCACAAATATAGACCAGGCATAATGGCACCTGGGGGTCATCTCAGATCAGACCTCTGGGTGGTCGGGGACAGGGCAGGGTGGTACCCTGGCATTCCCTCTGCCACCCAGGCATGTTGACACTGCCAGTCTGGCACCTTGGTACTGCAACCTGGCACGATGATAGTGCCACCCTGGCACACTGGAGCTGCCAGGATGGCATTGCCATTGTGCCATTGTGTTAGGTTGCCCGTACCAGGGGTGCCCTGCCCTTAGGAGCTATGTGGAGGGAAGATCGAGGACCCCCTGAGAAGTAAATTGTAGCAGCGGCAGGGGGGAGGGGGGGGGGGGGGGGGGGGGCTGGGGGGGGGGGGCTCCGGAAACTGTAGTGCGGTGTCCAAAGGAGGAGTCCAGAGATCTGGATGGCATTTTAAAATGGGGCGAACGGGACATTCCCAACCGAGGCCAGAAAAAAAGCGTTCTATTTGATAACGCTGAGAAAAACCCCACTATACGCGCCCAAAATGGGACGCTGTTTTATGCGCATTAAATCGCACCCAATATCTCCTTATGTGGCTTGGTGTTATATTTTGCTTTATAATACTGTTGTGAAACATCTTGGGATATTTTATCACGTATATGGTGTTACGATGCCCTGGCTAGTGCGTGGTCGTCTCCAGCCCTACAGATCCTGGAGTCCCAGCACAAGTGAATTAATTGATAGTTCGTATAAAGTTTGCAGAATCTTTGGCCCCTTGACTGCTCAATACACTATAATCACTAGATCTGTAAGTTGCACACAATAACTGTTTATTTATAACAGGAACAGAGTTGAAATATGCAATAATTATAACAGAATAACAGCAAGCTAATCTACTACTCCCACTTTCACCGTCCCATCCTCAAACCAAACACAAACAAGACAGACACACACACAGGGAGGGGAAGGGGAAAAAAGTAATAGGAATTTAAATATGAATTGAAAGATGAGTGTACTTGCAACCGGTGTGGAGGTCTTTGCAGCAGGCCTTCCTCCCAGGATGCTTAGTGATCAAAGACACCGGCTAGATTGCTAATAACAACCTTCTGGCATGTTTCAGTCAGAACCCCAAAGCTGCCGGAATCTCCCTGGGGAGTTGCTTTAACTTTTATTAACCTGGACCTTCACTCAACAGATCAGTCTCAGGCTTCTTTAATTCTTATCTGTTTCCAACTCCACCAGAATGACCAACAGCCTTACTGAGTTCAGAACATAAGAACATAAGAACTAGGAGCAGGGGTAGGCCAACTGGCCCCTCGAACCTGCTCCGCCACTCAATGAGATCATGGTTGTTCTTTTGTGGACTCAGCTCCACTTTCTGGCCCAAACACCATAACCCTTAATCCCTTTATTCTTCAAAAACTATCTATCTTTACCTTAAAAACATTTAAAGAAGGAGTCTCAACTGCTTCACTGCGCAAGGTATTCCATAGACTCCTAAACTCAGTCTTAATCTACTTCCCCTTATTTTGAGGCTATGTCTCCTAGTTCTGCTTTCACCCGCCAGTGAAAACAACCTGCCCGCATCTATCCTATCTATTCCCTTCATAATTTTAAATGTTTCTATAAGATCCCCCCTCAGCCTTCTAAATTACAACGAGTACAGTCCCCGTCTACTCAACCAGGGGCTGGTTTAGCTCACCAGGCTAAATTGCTGGCTTTTAAAGCAGACCAAGCAGGCTAGCAGCACGGTTCGATTCCCGTATGAGCCTCCCCGGACAGGCGCCGGAATGTGGCGACTAGGGGCTTTTCCAAGTAACTTCATTGAAGCCTACTCGTGGCAATAAGCGATTTTCATTTCATTTTTTCATTTCTCCTCATAATCCAACCCCTTCAGCTCTGGAATTAACCTAGTGAATCTCCTCTGCACACCCTCCAGTGCCAGTATGTCCTTTCTCAAGTGAGGAGACCAAAACTGAACACAATACTCCAGGTGTGGCCTCACTAACACCTTATACAATTGCGACATAACCTCCCTAGTCTTAAACTCCATCCCTCTAGCAATGAAGGACAAAATTCCATTTGCCTTCTTAATCACCTGTTGCACCTGTAAACCAACTTTCTGTGACTCATGCACTAGCACACCCAGGTCTCTCTGCACAGCGGCATGCTTTAATATTTTATCGTTTAAATAATAATCCTGTTTGCTGTTGTTCCTACCAAAATGGATAACCTCACATTTGTCAACATTGTATTCCATCTGCCAGACCCTAGCCCATTCACTTAACCTATCCAAATCCCTCTGCAGACCTCCAGTATCCTCTGCACTTTTCGCTTTACCACTCATCTTAGTGTCATCTGCAAACTTGGTCACATTGCCCTTGGTCCCCAACTCCAAATGGATTCAACCTTGTCCTCCATAGCACCGATGTCATCCCTTACTATTGCCCAGATGTCATCCTTAAATAACAGAGCAACACCACCTCCCTTACCATCCACTCTGTCCTTCCGAATAGTTTGATACCCTCGGATATTTAACTCCCAGTCGTGACCATCCTTTAACCATGTTTCAGTAATGGCCACTAAATCATAGTCATTCACGATGATTTGTGCCATCAACTCATTTACTTTATTCCGAATACTACGAGCATTCAGGTAAAGTACACTTATGTTGGTTTTTTTTTACCTCTGTTTTGAATCTTAACACCTCCAGTTTTATTCCTTTTAGTATTACTTGGCCTATTCACTGAGCTGCCCTCAGTCATTGTACCTTGT
The DNA here is from genome assembly GCF_902713615.1 of Scyliorhinus canicula. Lineage (NCBI taxonomy): Eukaryota > Metazoa > Chordata > Chondrichthyes > Carcharhiniformes > Scyliorhinidae > Scyliorhinus > Scyliorhinus canicula. The sequence goes on along the minus strand of NC_052162.1, from coordinate 100,319,646 downwards.
ATTGTCGCCCTTTTTGATTTTTGACTATGTCTTCTCTGCCTTGCACTTTTCCCCTTACTTCCATTTGCTTCGGTCCCTGTTTTACTACCTTCCAAATTCCTGCATTGGTTCCCAACCCCCTGCCATGTTAGTTTAAACCCTCCCCAGAGTTCAGAACAGAGTTCCTCACACAAGATCTTAAAAATGTTTTTTGAAAAATTGACCATGCTTTCAGCTGCTGGCTGGACTGGATTTACTTACAATTAAATCTGGCTGTCCAGAGAGAAAGGTCTTTACTTTGGATCTTTGGAAAGAATCCATTAGATAAGACGGAAATCAGGGACTGGATTCTCTGCCCGACCGCTCCACATTTTTGTTTCATCCTGCCGGTGGGATGCTCGATTACGCCAGCTAGTCAATGGGGTTTCCCATTGTGGAGCAGCCCCACGCCGTCGAGAAATGCCCAGGCTTCTGGCAAAATGGAGAATCCCGCTGGCGGACAATCCAGCCCCAGAACTGTGGCCCTCCATTCTGACCAATATGAAAGTAAAAGCAAACACAGTCACACAGAAGAAGGAACATTCCAGAGAAAACACCAACCAATCGGCCAGGGGCATTGATATGGTCCAACACTTTTAAACAGTCCATTGGCTGATAGCCAAGTCCATCACGATTTATCAGCACTTATCTCCCTTGAATCCGCTGATCCAAAATTTAAACAGCTCTTTGCAACCTACCTTACCTGAGGTCATAATTCAATCTTCCGTTTACCAGCCGCTCGAAGTAAAGGTGCAGTGCACCTTTAAGGCAGAGCCATATTAAATGGTTCATGTAAAGAAATTGAAGAATAACGGAATTGAAGAGGAAAAACAAGGGACAAACAGGAAATAACAAAAGGATCCTTACAATATGTTATGGAAATAGACGTTACGCTTCTCTACGTATTTTGTATGTGCAAAGGTCCTAACCAACCATTTCAAAAATGATTAATTGTAGCTGGATGGGTAGGATTGATTAATTGATTTATTGTCACATCTACCGAAGTACAATGAAAAGTAATTTTCTACAACCAAGGGAACGTACTTCTGCGACCAAGGGAACGTACGCAGTAGGTATACATAGACAAAACGAATAATCAACAAAGTTAATTGACAAATAAGTAATTGGTTACAGCGTGGAACAAGGGGCAAACAAAGTAAATACAACATGAGCAAGAGCAGCATAGGGCATCATGAATAGTGTCTTACAGGGAACAGATCAGTCCAAGGGAGAGTCATTGAGGAGTCTAGTAGCTGTGGGGAAGAAACTGTTCCTATGTCTGGATGTGTGAATCTTCAGACTTCTGTATCTTCTGCCTGATTGAAGGGTCTGGGAGAGAGCAAAGCCTGGGTACGAGGGGTCTCTGACAATGCTATCTGCCTTCCTTAGCCAATTGGAGGTGTATGTAGAATCAATGGGAGGGAAGGAAGCTTGTGTGATGCAGTTTCTTGCGATCTTGGACCGAGCAGTTGCCATACCAGGTTGTGATGCAGCTGGATAGAATGCTCTCTATCGCAAATCTGTAGAAATTTGTGAGAGTCTATGCAAACATGCCGAATTTCTTTTGCTCCCATAGATAGTAGAGACGTTGTTGGGCTTTCTTGACTGTTGCATCAACGTGAATGGACCAGGGCAGACTGTTGGTGATGGTGACCCCTAGGAACTTAAAGCTATCGACCATCCCCACTTCGGAAGGGAGGACAGACTTGGTTTCTAACTCTCCTTTCTAGTAATTACAAATTCAATTGTCTGGGCTATTTAAACTGGAGACGGCAGGGAGAGCAATCTTACCATCCAAACTCCAAATCTCTGATAACTGGGCTCAGGCTATGCTAAGCAGCAAATTCCAGCTCAAAGAGGCTGAATCTGTCAATCCATTTTCCGGGTCAGGACACCTCACTAACCAATCAAGACACAGACATAAGGATACAGCTGTTTATGATCCTGCCATTCACGCACACTCTGGCCTGATCTTTTGTTTCTTTACTACAATGGCACGGTGGCACAGTGGTTGGCTCTGCATCTTCACAGTGCCTGAGACCTGGGTTGAATTCCAGTTTTGGGTGTCTGTGTGCAGCTTGTAGGCTGTCTACGTGGGTTTCCACCGGGTGCTCCAGTTTCCTGCCACAGTCCAAAGATGTATAGGTTGGGCGGGAATATGCACATAGGTTGGAGAATTGGGCTGAGGTTGGGTGCTTTATCAGAGGGTAGGTGCAGACTCGTTGTGCCAAATGGCCTCCTTCTGCACGGTCGGGATTCTATGGATTCATTGCCACTTCTTTCTGCTTTTTCTTTTTCATTTATAAACTCAGAGTAGCCAATTATTTTTTTTCCAATTAAGGGGCAATTTAGCGTGACCAAACCACCTAACCTGCACATGTCTGGGTTGTGGGGGTGAAACCTACGCAGACGCGGGAAAAATGTACAAACTCCACACAGACAGTGACCCAGGGCCGCGATTCGTACCAGGGTCCTCAGCGCAGTAGGCGGTAGTGCTAACCACTGTGCCATGTCCCGTCCCTATTCTTTCTGCCTTTTCAACCACGAAATCCGATGTCATTTAATCTCTCCTGTGCTCCACTTTATAATGGATTTTACATAGATTTTACATAGAATTTACAGTGCAGAAGGAGGCCATTCGGCCCATCGAGTCTGCACCGGCTCCTGGAAAGAACACCCCAACCAAGGTTAACACCTCCACCCTATCCCCACGACCCAGTAACCCCACCCAACACTAAGGGCAATTTTGGACACTAGGGGCAATTTATCATGGCCAATCCACCTAACCTGCACATCTTTGGACTGTGGGAGGAAACCGGAGCACCCGGAGGAAACCCACGCACACACGGGGAGGATGTGCAGACTCCGCACAGACAGTGACCCAAGCCGGAATCGAACCTGGGACCCTGGAGCTGTGAAGCGATTGTGCTATCCACAATGCTACCGTGCTGCCCTACTTTGTATTTCCTCCACTCCATCCCCGTTCACTTGCTCAAAGTCAATAGATGTGATTTAACGACCGCGTCGCACCCTGCGCAGATTTAGCCGTGCTGGTTAAGTAGCGAGAAAGGCCAAAATTGAGATTCGTGCCGGGCGTCAATCAATTTGCTAACTAATTGGCCTGCTCCCTACAGCAAGTTCCTGATCATGCCGAAATATAGCGAGCATATCATAAACTCTCATTTGCATTAATTTCCATCTTATTAGCACGGTTGAAGTCAAATGTGACAGCCTCCTGGGAATTAACCAGCTTCCCAGCGAGAAATCACACGGGCATCATTTAATACTCCTATTTAGAAATGTGAAGCTGGCACAATTGTGCTGAGGTGATCTGAGGAGGCGTATAGCAATTTCCATTTTCCAGCATGCAGCTCAAGGGCACTGGAGCTGCTGCCCCAGTGCTCAGGGGTGATGGGGGGGGGGGGCATCGGGGGGGGGGGTTTGGCATGGTCTGGGGGCTGAAGTGTTCCAGGTCGGGTGGCACCCCTGGGCCAGGGAAGGGGAGGAAGGGGATTGAGAGGCTTTTCATCTGTGGGGCCTTAATGACATCTTTAAGTATTGTGGATACCCATAACAGGAGCCACTTCAGCTGCTGCCTGTCTGTCCAGCAAACACTTTCAGGACAAAGCCCTGCCCTTGGTTTTATACTGAAGGGTACATTAACTCCTTTGACAGTGAGCAGCCTCCAGCTGCACTGCTGAAGGATATTGCAAATGAGGAATTGGCTTTGTTAGTTTTGAGAGCATTTCGCAGCTCTCAAGTGGTGCTGCAGTTTGTGCTGCTCATTACTCCTGTGGGATGGGGGGGGGGGGCAGCAAACGCCTGAAAGGTTGTGTTTGTTTTCTGCCACCTCTTCTGCTTCTGTGGCCTGAAGAAAGGAAAGGGAGGATGTAAGATTACCTGCTGCAAGAATTGAAGAAGGAGAAGAGGGGCTCTTTCTCTCTTTCGGTGTGCTCTGGTTCGGTTTGACCTTCCACTGTTGAGATACTTCTGCTGGGAGCTGCGGGAGGTGGACTGATCCAAACGCAGCACAGCTGCCTGGAAGCTGTGTATTTGTTTCCTGCCATCTCTTTTGCTTCTCTGGCCTGGAGTGAGGATAGAGAGAAGGTACAGTGACCAGTGCTGGAGAAGGGGAAGGGGTGCTCTTTCTCTCTTCTGGCATGCTCTACATTGGTGTGACTTTCTGGTGTGGTTTTCCACTGTTGAGAGTCTATTTCTGGGAGCTGTGGGAGAGGGAGAGAGAGGCGGATTGATTCAAACAAGCAACTTGATGAAGGTGTTGAAGAAATGCCTTTGCAGTCTGTTGGTGACTTCATTGTGCTGTTCACTGTTTCATGTTTAATGCCTGGAGGCCATATGTTTGTTTCCTGCTGCCTCTTTTGCTTCTATGGCCTGGAGTGAGGATGTATGATGACCTGCTATCAGCACTGTAAAAGGGGAAGTGGTGCTTTTTCCCTCTTCTGGTGTGCTCTGTGTTGGTGTGACTTTCCAGTGTGATTTATCACTATTGAGAGTCTACTTCTGGGAGATGAGGGAGGGGGACAGGGAGCCAAATTTATCCGAACAAGCAACTTGATGAAGGTGTTGAAGAAATGCTTTTTCAGACTGCTTGTGACTTTACTGTATTGTTGGCTGTTTCATGTTTAATGCCTGGAGGCCGTGTATTTGTTTGCTGCCACCTCCTTTGCTTCTGTGAGCTGGAGTGAAGAAGCGGGGCATGTAAGATAACCTGCTACTGGCTGGAGAACGGGTAGGGTGCACTCTCTCTCTTCTGGCAACCTCTGTGCCAGTGTGTCTTTATGGTGTGACCTTCCCCTGTTGAGAGTCTTCTGCTGGGAACTGTGGGAGGGGGACAGATGGACGGATTGTTCCGAATGAGCAATTTGATGAAGGTGTTTAAGAAATGCTTTTGAAGATTTCTGGTGACTTTATTGTGTTGTTGACTTTTTCATGATTAATGCCTGGAGGCTGTGTGTTTGTTTGCTGCTGCCTCTTTTGCTTCCGTAGCCTGGAGTGAGGAAAGCAAGGATGTCAGATAAACTGCTACCAGTGCTGGAGAAGGAGAAGTGCGCTATTTCTTTCTTCTGGCATGCTCTGCCTCGGGGTGACTTTTCACAGTTGAAATCCTGCTGCTGGATTCTGCAGGAGACGAATGACAGACGGACTGTTCAAAATGCAGCTGCTTGGATGCTGTATGTATGCTTTCTGCCACCTCTTTTGCTTCTATGGACTGGAACAAGGAAAGGGAAGATGTAAAATAACCTTCTACCAGCGCTGGAGAAGTTGAAGGGGTTCTCTTTCTTTCTTCTGGCATGGTCTGCATTGGTGTGATTTTCCACTGTTGACAAACACCTGCTGAGAGCTGCAGGAGAGAGAGAGACGGACTGATCCGAATGCAGCTGCAGGTGCCTGGAAGCTGTGTGTTTGTTCGCTGCCACCTCTTTTGCTTCTATGGCCTGGAACGAAGAAAGGGAAGATGTAAGATGACCTGCTACCAGTGCGGTAGAAGGGGAAGTGGTGCTCATTCCCTCTTTGGATTGGATTTGATTTGTTTATTGTCATGTGTACCGAGGTATAGTGAAAAGTATTTTTCTGCGTGCAGCTCAGAAAGATCACTTAGTGCATGAAAAGAAAATCCGTAACAGGCCAACACAAGGTACACAATGTAAATACATAGACACCGGCATCAGGTGAAGCATATAGGAGTTTAGTATTAATCAGATCAGACCGTAAGAGGGTTGTTTAGGAGTCTGATGACAGCGGGGAAGAATCTGTCGGTCTGGGACGAGCAGTTGCCATACCAGGCTGTGTTACTGCCACACAGGATGCTTGCTTTGGTGCACCAATAAAAGTTGGGAAGAGTCAACGTGGACATGCCGAATTTCCTTAGTTACCTGAGGAAGTATAGGCGCTGTTTTGCTTTCTTTTTTTATATAAATTTAGAGTACCCAATTCATATTTTCCAATTAAGGAGCAATTCAGCGTGTCCAACCCACCTACTCTGCACATCTTTGAGTTGTCGGGGCGAAACCCCGCAAACACGGGGAGAATGTGCAAACTTCACACGGACGCTGTTGTGCTTTCCTTGTCGTAGCATTGACGTGAGTGGACTAGGACAGATTTTTTGTGATGTGCACCCCTAGGAATTTGAAGCTGTCAACCATCTCCACCTCAGCTCCCTTGATGAAGACAGGGGTGTGTACAGACCTTTCCTTCCTGAAGTTAATGACCAGCTCTTTAGATTTGCTGGCATTGAGGGAGAGATTGTTGTCATTACACCACTCCACTAGGTTCTCTATCTGGGTGGCACAGTAGCACAATGGATAGCACTGTTGCTTCACACCTCCAGGGCCCCCAGGTTAGATTCCCAGATTGGGTTACCGTCTGTGTGGAGTCTGCGCATTCTCCCTGTGTCTGTATGGGAGCTCTGGTTTCCTCCTCCAAGTCGGAAGGTGTGCTACAAGGTAATTTGGACATTCTGAATTTGCCCTCTGTGTACCCGAACAGGCGCCGGAGTGTGGCGACTAGGGGCTTTTCACAGTAATTTAATTGCAGTGTTAATGTAAGCCTACTTGTAACGATAAAGATTTTTAAAAAGTTCTCCCTCCTGTATTCTGACTCATCACTGTTCGAGATCCGACCCACTACGGTCGTGTCGTCAGCAAAATTGTAGATGTAGTTGGAGCCAAATTTTGCCATGCAGGCATATGTGTATAGGGAGTATAGTACGGGCTAAGTACGCAACGTTGCGGTGCCTCGGTCATGAGGCGCCAATCACTGTAAGGGTGAGGAGAGAAGAGCACCACCCCCAGTGAAGGGAGAGTGACGTTCCAGCCCCTGTCCCTCAGCTTTATAACCTGCCCACGGAAAAAGACGACCAAAATAAGAACATAAGAACCAGGAGGGAGGCCATCTGGCCCCTCGAGCCTGCTCCTCCATTCAATGAGATCATGGATGATCTTTTTTGGACTCAGCTCCACTTTGCGGCCCCAAACACCATAACCCTTAATCCCCTTATTCTTCAAAAAACTATCTATCTTTATCTTAAAAACATTTAATAAAGGAGCCTCAACTGCTTTACTGAGCAAGGAATTCCATAGATTCACAACCCTTTGGGTGAAGAAGTTCCTCCTAAACTCAGTCCTAAATCTACTCCCCCTTATTTTGAGGCTATGCCCCCTAGCTCCGCTGTCACCCGCCAGTGGAAACAACCTGCCCGCATTTATCCTATCTATTCCCTTCATAATTTTATACGTTTCTATAAGATCCCCCCACATCCTTCAAAATTCCAATGAGTACAGTCCCAGTCTACTCAACCTCTCCTCGTAATCCAATTCCCTCAACTCTGGGATTAATCTAGTGAATCTTCTCTGCACACCCTCCAGCACCAGTATGTCCTTTCTCAGGTAAGGAGACCAAAACTGAACACAATACTCCAGGTGTGGCCTCACTATATTCAGTTGCAGCATAACCTCCCTAGTCTTAAACTCCATCCCTCTAGCAATGAATGAAAAAACTCCATCCCTCTCGCAATGAATGAAAAAACTCCATTTGCCTTCTTAATCACCAGGTCCCTCTGCACGCAGCATATTTTAATATTTTATCATTTAAATAATAATCCCTTTTGCTGTTATTCCTACCAAAATGGATAACCTCACATTTGTCAACATTGTATTCCATCTGCCAGACCCGAGCCCATTCACTTAACCTATCCAAATCCCTCTGCAGACTTCCAGTATCCTCTGCACTTTTTGCTTTACCACTCATCTTAGTGTCGTCTGCAAACTTGGACACATTGCACTTGGTCCCCAACTCCAAATCATCTATGTAAATTGTGAACATTATTGAATGAACGTCATTGAAAAAGCCCCCAAGCAGGACTCTGCGGGCCCATGTGCAGATGGGACCCCTAAGGCCTCGTTCCACCGGGTGCAATTTTGCATCCTGGAGGTGTTCCTTTTTAGAACGTTTGGGGGCGGGGGGGGTTCTACAGCAGCACCCTGAGCCATGGGTCATTGGGTGGTGGTAGCGAGGAGGGTCCCACCTCTCCATCCCAACCTTCGACACTGGGCACCTCTCTTTCCCTCCTGAAGTTTTTTCTGAAAATCTTTGTTGACCCGGTGTCTGGGGTGGAGCAGGGGTCTGAGCCAACGCCTCCCTTTGGCCCAGTACCCCAAGAGGAGCCTGAGAGGAACCCGTCTGTTGTTGATCCTGTGGATGAAATCGAAGCAGACTTGGGCCTGGTTGGTGGGTCCGTGCCGTCCTCCATATTCAATGTGCTGGAGACTTGGATTCAGGCAGGGACTACCTAGAGAACAGCCGCTTGGTTGTACGGTGGGATGAGTTAGAGTTCATCTGCAGCAAGGCATTGGACGCCGTTGTGTCTCTCCACTGAGTTGCCTCATTCCACCTCCACCACCATCTTCCTGCAAGAAGCTCACACCACTCGGAGACAAAGCCACATGGCTCCCAGAATAACACCTGGACCTGCATCTCTATTTTATTTAATTGGATTTATTTTTTTTACATATCCAAATAGTGTTTCATCTTTCTAATCTGTAAAATATTGTTCTTTTTATCTCTAATCTGAAAGCAATTTAACAGTTACTTACCAGCCAACTAACTTTCTATTTTCCTATGACTCCAAACTCAGCCCACTGCTCAGAGCTGTGCCTCTCAGATCCAGCTTTTTAAAGTCTCCTCTCTGACTCTCAGCTCCCACTCTTTTAAAATCTCCCCTCTGACTCAGAGCTCCCACTGTTTTGAAATCTCCTCTCTGACTCTCAGCTCTCACTCTTTTTAAATCACCATTCTGCTCTTTTTAGATCTCCACTCTGACCCTCAGCTCCCGCTCTTTTATATCTGACTTGATGCGACCATCAATTCACACGAGACAGAGAGTTGAAGTGAACAGTGGCTTTAATGAACTAGAACAGTGCCTCCCTGTGACTGCTCTGCAATGAGAGCCGCCTTCAGGGCAGCTGCTCTTTATATCTCCCTTCAAGGGGGCGGGGCCAGGGGCGGAGCCTACAAGGGCACCAACATGAGACAATCAGTGTAGTACAGTACAATGGTCCATAGGTGGAGCCCACATGGGAAACAGTGTGGTACAATGTAGTACGTACAGTGGTGAATGGTTACCATAATATGTTGACTACATGACTCTTAAACCTCCATTCAGACTCTCATCTCCCAATCTTTTTAAATCTCCGCTCTGAATCTCAGCCCCCACTCTTTTTATCTCCGTTCTGAATCTCAATTTCCGCTCATTTAAATCTCCACTCTGACTCTCAGCTGCTTCTCTTTTTAAATCTCCATTCTGACCCTCAATTCCCGCTCTTTTTAAACTTCCATTCTGACTCTCAACTCCTGCTCTTTTAATTCTCCTCTCTGAGTCTCAGGTGCTGCTCTTTTTTAATCTCAATCCTGACTCTCAACGTCCGCTCTTTTGAAATCTACGCTCCGACTCTCAGCTCCCACTCTTTTTAAATCAGCATTCTGACTCTCAACTCCTGCTCTTTTTCGATCTCCGCTCTGACCCTCAGGTGCTGCTCTTTTTAAAAACTCCATTCCGATGCTCAATTCCCGCTCTTTTTAAATCTCCCATCCCGCAGCAGAGTCCCCACGCCGTCGTAAACATCGTCGCATTTTCCGACGGCATCAGGGGCCGGATCCGACAATGTATTCTGGCCAGCACGTGCGCATCGCAAAGCGCGTGGGCGTGGCGCCATACCGGCGTATTCCGATGACGCGGCGCCGAATCTCTTAAAATGCGCACGAGCGCCACAAACGCACGAGGCCGGCGAGATGGACGCCCCCTGCCGTGCCACCCCGTGGGTCCGTGACCACGACCTAGAGACGCAGCTGGACGCGGTGGAAGGTCGGAGAGGGATCCTGTGCCGTCGACGTGGCCACTGGCACCTTGCCATCACAGTGCGGAGGAATTGGCGTGAGGTTGGTGTTGCGGTAAGCGCAGTGGAGAACATCCCTCGGACGGCCGAGCAATGCTGCAAGAAGCAGTCCACAACCTGACGAGGGCAGCCAGGGTGAGTACACCAAGATGTGCCGCTGGCACCACCCAATCCCTACTACCTACACATGTGACCAACCCCCCCCCCCCCCCCACCCCCCCACCCCGCCCCCGGCCAGGTGTGTTGCCAAACCCCCCACTTGAGCCTCATGGGCTGCACACACCCCTGAGAGCCGCCGTGGCCGGGTGCCAAGTGCTCCCATGCCATCATATGGGCGGCACCTGCGCGGGATGCTGTGTACCAACTAACTCTGATGCTTTGCTGCCCCATCGAGAAGACGGACAAGGACGGGGCTGCGGACGAGGGTGGGGGGGGGGGGCTGCATGTTTGGGAGGGGGATTGGGCGGGCCTCTACGTTGGCGGGGCGGGTCCTCCATGTTGTGGGGGGGGACTGGACCTCTATGTTGTGGGAGGGGGGGCCGGGCCTCTCTGCTGGGGGGGGGTCTATGCTGCTCACAACCACAGGGAATGTGCGAGAACTGGAGGGCGGTAACCATTCACCACTTCCGAGGGCACTGGACCTCGTTGGCGGAGCCAGGGACTGGGAGGTTGCCCCTTGCCAGATCGGAGGCGCACCAGCAAGTGAGATTCCCCTGCCTGCCTACACCCCGCCTCTACCCTCAGCACACACCCTCACCCCATTTCCTCCCCAGCACACACCCTCACCCCATCTCCCAGCACATACCCTCACCCCATCTCCCAGCACATACCCTCACCCCATCTCCCAGCACATACCCTCACCCCATCTCCCAGCACATACCCTCACCCCATCTCCCAGCACATACCCTCACCCCAGTCTGTGTGCGTAATACATGCTGCATTGTGTGTTGCAGGACCTGCCGCAGATCGTCCCGAACTCTCTGGCGCTGCTCGGACCCCACAAGTGCCAGGTCCAGATACGCTGCGGCGGGGAGGGCAGACGGCAAGGAAGGCCTTCCTCCGTCACTATGAGACAGCAGTCGGACGCACAGAGGACTGAGACCAGGACAGCGATGAACAGAGGATGGACACCCAGGACAGCGACAGCCCCGAAATGGGGACGATGGACACTGACACGCACGACAGTCAGGACAGTGACGCACAGAGGATATCGAGCCAGGACAGTGACACACAGATGGGGGCGAAACACCGGCCCAGGGATCGACGCAGGAACCTCCTGACTGTGGGACCAATGACGATCCTGACTTGGCGTCGCTGCACTCACCCACACCCCCCCACCATCGCACAAACTCGAAGCTTGGTTGGGCACTTTAGTGATAAGGCTTCTGGGACACACACTGGTGCTCACCATACAGCCGTACCGGTACAGCAGGTGGAGGTAGGAGCAGCCGAGAGGCCGAACGGCTGGAGGGCAGGCCAGCCCCAGCAACCAGCTGCCGCCCAGACGGTTCCCGGGTTCCTGGACTTTCCAGTCCCACCCATAGACCCGATGCAGTTAGAAATCCAGGGACCAGACGACGGGGTGACGGCCAGCTTTCAGCAGCTGCAGATGCAGGTGGAGGAGTCCATCCACGTCCAGGATCAGGGAGCGGTGCCACCAGGCCGACACCACATGGGTGGCGTCTGCAATGGGTGTGTGGTGGTATGATTAACATAGCTGCCTGCCATTGGTGCAGAACACCGGCTTACCATTGGCCCTGGTCGGTCATGTGCCTCTCGACCGATTGGTTGAGACCAGTCATGTGACGGCTCCCCAATTGGTCGAGAGGCTGAGTTAACCCCGCCTCCAGGGTGAGGTATAAATACCCAGCACGCCCGGCGGTCGACCATTTAATGTAGTCGACCGCAGGGCTAACATCTAGCTTATTAAACCCTACTTTTGTACAGCAACTCGTCTCGCGTTCAATTGATGGTTCATCAGGGTGCAACGTGTTCGGCCATGGGTCAGGTTATGTGAGGCATGGGGCTTCATGTGCATGCTTCATCCATGGCCCACGACAGGTCTGCCCTCTCACAGGCAGCCATGTGCCAGAGCTAACTGGACATCTCAGCCGCTCTCCGCAGTCTGGCCGAGTCTCAGCAGACCATCGCTGAGAGCATCGTGTGGCATTGCCCAGGCCATGGCCCAGTCTCAGCAGGCCATCGCTGAGAGCATCGGCGGCATTGCCCAGGCCATGGCTCAGTCTCAGCAGACCATCGCTGAGAGCATCGGCGGCATTGCCCAGGCGATGGCTCAGTCTCTGCAGGCCATCGCTGAGAGCATCGGCGGCATTGCCCAGGCCATGGCTCAGTCTCAGCAGACCATCGCTGAGAGCATCGGCGGCATTGCCCAGGCGATGGCTCAGTCTCTGCAGGCCATCGCTGAGAGCATCGGCGGCATTGCCCAGGCGATGGCTCAGTCTCAGCAGGCCATCGCTGAGAGCATCGGCGGCATTGCCCAGGCCATGGCCCAGTCCTAGCAGGCCATCGCTGAGAGCATCGGCGGCATTGCCCAGGCGATGGCTCAGTCTCAGCAGGCCATCGCTGAGAGCATCGGCGGCATTGCCCAGGCGATGGCTCAGTCTCTGCAGGCCATCGCTGAGAGCATCGGCGGCATTGCCCAGGCCATGGCCCAGTCCTAGCAGGCCATCGCTGAGAGCATCGGCGGCATTGCCAAGGCCATGGCCCAGTCCCAGCAGGTTATCGCTGAGAGCATCGGCGGCATTGCCCAGGCGACGGCTAAGTCTCAGCAGACCATCGCTGAGAGCATCAGCGGCTTTGCCCAGGTGATGTCCCAGTCTCAGCAGGCCATTGCTGAGAGCATCGGCGGCATTGCCCAGGTGATGGCTCAGTCCCAGCAGGCCATTGCTGAGAGCATCAGCGGCTTTGCCCAGGTGATGTCCCAGTCTCAGCAGGCCATTGCTGAGAGCATCGGTGGCATTGCCCAGGCCATGGCCCAGTCCCAGCAGGCCATCGCTGAGAGCATCGGCAGCATTGCCCAGGCCATGGCCCAGTCCCAGCAGGCCATCGCTGAGAGCTCAGGTGGCATTGCCCAGGCCATGGCTCAGTCTCAGCAGGCCATCGCTGAGAGCATCAACGGCCTCGCGCAGATGCTGGATGGCGTCGCTGAAGCATGGAGGGAGGTGGCGCAGACCGAGACAGGAATGGCCCACTCCCTGAGCTCCATCACTGCTAACATTCAGACCCTGATCGATACCTCAGCGGGCCTCCAGGAATGACAGCCCAAGGTGTCGGGGGTGCCTCAGGGCCTGTCTCCGCTCACACCCCCGTCCCATAGAGAGGCCCGGGGGCCAGCGGGCACACCGAGGGAGGAGGAGGTTCTGGGGCCCATCTCGGTGACTCCTGCAAGGGAGGTCCCGGAACACCACAGTTCCTCGGACTCCCCCCGTTCCGTCACTAGCGCATCTGGGGGACAGTTGGCAGAACAGGGTGGCACCAAGCCATCCAGCATGCCCACGGAGCAGCCTGACCCATCCAAGCTGGGCCACCCCAAGAAACACACGTCAATGGGGAGCCAAGTCGCAGGGCCGGTGTCTCAGCAGTCCGCCTCCACTCCTGCTGTACTGTCTGGGGAAACACCGAGATGCAGTGGTAGGGCCCGCAAGGCCTAAATGTTTCTCACCTAGTAAGTTGGCACGGGTGCGGAGCACAATATAGTTATAGTGGCGAGGGCACTTGTATGTCACCGTTACAATTAAACTCACTGTTACACCAAAGCAAGATGCCTCTGTCCTATGTCCGGTGGCCGCGTGGTCGTGAACGGAACTGATTGTCACTGTGTTCGAAGGTGGGTGGAAAGGTGAGCCCAGGTGGGTTTAAAGATTCCCCCCGCCATACTCGGCTCCCTGTCGCCAGCTGCTCAACATGTCCATGGGAGTGTCCGTTACGCGTACAGGGACCACCCAGGTGGAGGGTGTAGCTGTGGCCATGAGTCAGACATTATCTCATGATTTAGAGCTCACAGCTCATCGCAGAGCGGGTTGTCATCATCCTTCATGGCATTGAACACACCCGCTTCCACAGGCAATCGTGTGAGACCAGCCCGTTGTGCCGCAGTTGGAGGGTGCTGTGCATGTGGTGGAATGGGAGGTGGGGATGCTAGGTGGTGAGGTGGGTCAGGACGGTGGCGCCAGTGCCCCTGCTCAGAGAGCCTCTACCCCCTCCTTGTTGGTGAAAGTTGCGGCGATTAGCACCTTGCTGGCCAAGTCGGTGGCGTCGTGCAGCCACCCGTCCATAACCTGTCCCCATGTCACATCTTTTGCCCCCTCGTTCCCATCCTCCTCATCTGGAGAGGCGTCTCCCTCTGCACCCTTCTGCTCCTCCTCCTTCTCCTCCTCCGCCTCCAGCACATCGCCCCTCAGCTGGGCAATATTCTGGAGGAAGCAGCAGACAACGATGATGTGACGGACCCTCTCCGAATGGTACTGGAGGGCCCCTCCAGAGCGGTCCAGGCACCTGAAACGCATCTTCTGCAGCCCAAAGCAACCAGACCCTCAGCCGGTGGGAGGCGGGGGGGTTCCTCAAACATGGCGGGGATGAACGATTGTGTGATTATGAATGCATCATGTATACTGCCCGGGTACTGGGCGCAGACGTGCATTATCTTCATGCGGTGGTCACAGACCATCTGAATGTTCATGAAGATGTCCCTGTTCTCCGCAGGAGGCCGCATGGCGATGTGCACCCCATTGATCGCCCCCTGCACCATGGGCATTCTGGTTGGCGAGGTGCACTGGGAAGTGTATGCAATGGTCTGAAATGTTGTACAGGCCGTCAGTCACGGGACGGATGCACCTGTGCACCGATGGCTGGGAGATGCCGGACAGGTCCCCACTCGGCGACACCTGTCGCATAGACGTTAAGGGCCACCGTTACCTTGATGACCACCGGGAGAGCATGTCCTACCCCAGTCCCATACGTTGCCAGGTGTACCATAAGTTGGCAAATATGAGCGAACGTTACCCGACCCATCCTGAGTCTCCTCCTGCATGCCCTGTCTGGCAGGTCCTCGAAGGACATGCAGCGCCGGTAGACACGTGGCCTCATGGGGCGTCTACGACGCCTTGGCCCCACACCACCTGCTCCCCCTGCTCCTCATCCACGGTAGCCTTGTGGATAGCACAATTGCTTCACAGCTCCAGGGTCCCAGGTTCGATTCCAGCTTGGGTCACTGTCTGTGTGGAGTCTGCAAATCCTCCCCGTGTGTGCGTGGGTTTCCTCCCACAGTCCAAAGATGTGCAGGTTAGGTGGATTGGCCACGCTAAATTGCACTTAGTGTCCAAAATTGCCCTTAGTGTTGGGTGGGTTTACTGGGTTATGGGGATAAGGTCAACACGACCTTGGGTAGGGTGCTCTTTCCAAGAGCCGGTGCAGACTCGATGGGCCGAATGGCCTCCTTCTGCACTGCAAAATCTATGATATCCCGAGCATGCCCCTCGATGATCTGGTCGTCATCAGGCTCGGCCTCCACCTGCGTAGGTCGGGCAGGCGGCCCTGCAGCCTGAGCAGTTCCCAACTGGCCGGCTGCAGCCCGCCCTCTGCCACAGCCCATCGCTCTGCTGCAGCCCGTCCCTCTGCAGCCCATCCCTCTGCTGCAGCCCGTCCCTCTGCAGCCCATCCCTCTGCTGTAGCCTGTCCCTCTGCTGCAGCCCGTCCCTCTGCTGCAGCCCGTCCCTCTGCTGCAGCCCGTCCCTCTGCTGCAGCCCCTCTGCAGCCCGTCCCTCTGCTGCAGCCCGTCCCTCTGCTGCAGCCCGTCCCTCTGCTGCAGCCCGTCCCTCTGCTGCAGCCCGTCCCTCCGCTGCAGCCCATCCCTCTGCTACAGCCCAGCCCTCTGCTGCAGCCTGTCCCTCTGCGGCAGCCCATCCCTCTGCTGCAGCCTGTCCCTCTGCAGCCCCTCCCTCTGCTGCAGCCCGTCCCTCTGCTGCAGCCCATCCCTCTGCTGCAGCCTGTCCCCCTGCTGCAGCCCGTCGCTCTTCTGCAGCCCCTCTGCAGCCCGTCCCTCTGCTGCAGCCCATCACTCTGCTGCAGCCCGTCGCTCTGCTGCAGCCCCTCTGCAGCCCGTCCCTCTGCTGCAGCCCGTCCCTCTGCTGCAGCCCATCCCTCAGCTGCAGCCCATCCCTCTGCTGCAGCCCATCCCTCAGGTGCAGCCCGTCGCTCTGCTGCAACCCGTCCCTTTGCTGCAGCCCGTCCCTCTGCTGCAGCCCATCCCTCTGCTACAGCCCATCCCTCTGCTGCAGCCCGTCCCTCTGCTGCAGCCAGTCCCTCTGCTGCAGCCCGTCGCTCTGCTGCAGCCTGTCCCTCTGCTGCAGCCAGTCCCTCTGCTGCAGCCCGTCCCTCTGCTGCAGCCCGTCCCTCTGCTGCAGCCCGTCACTCTGCTGCAGCCCGTCCCTCTGCTGCAGCTCATCGCTCTGCTGCAGCCTGTCCCTCTGCTGCAGCCCGTCCCTCTGCTGCAGCCCGTCCCTCTGCTGCAGCCCAACCCTCTGCTGCAGCCCGTCCCTCTGCTGCAGCCCGTCCCTCTGCTGCAGCCCAGCCCTCTGCTGCAGCCCGTCCCTCTGCTGCACCCCGTCCCTCTGCTGCAGCCCAGCCCTCTGCTGCAGTCTGTCCCTCTGCTGCAGCCTGTCGCTCTGCTGCAGCCTGTCCCTCTGCTGCAGCCCAACCCTCTGCTGCAGCCCGTCCCTCTGCTGCAGCCCGTCCCTCTGCTGCAGCCCGTCCCTCTGCTGCAGCCCGTCCCTTCGCTGCAGCCCGTCCCTCTGCTGCAGCCCGTCCCTCTGCTGCAGCCCGTCCCTCTGCTGCAGCCCGTCCCTCTGCTGCAGCCCGTCCCTCTGCTGCAGCCTGACCCTCTGCTGCAGCCCATCCCTCTGCTGCAGCCTGTCGCTCTGCTGCAGCCCGGCCCTCTGCTGCAGTCCGTCCCTCTGCTGCAGCCCGTCGCTCTGCTGCAGCCCGTCCCTCTGCTGCAGCCTGACCCTCTGCTGCAGCCCATCCCTCTGCTGCAGCCCAGCCCTCTGCTGCAGCCCATCCCTCTGCTGCAGCCCATCCCTCTGCTGCAGACCGTCCCTCTGCTGCAGCCCGTCCCTCTCCAGCCCGTCCCTCTGCTGCAGCCCATCCCTCTGCTGCAGCCCAGCACTCTGCTGCAGCCCGTCCCTCTGCTGCAGCCTGACCCTCTGCTGCAGCCCATCCCTCTGCTGCAGCCCAGCACTCTGCTGCAGCCAGTCCCCCTGCTGCAGCCCGTCGCTCTGCTGCAGCCCGTCCCTCTGCTGCAGCCCGTCCCTCTCCAGCCCGTCCCTCTGCTGCAGCCCATCCCTCTGCTGCAGCCCAGCACTCTGCTGCAGCCAGTCCCCCTGCTGCAGCCCGTCGCTCTGCTGCAGCCCGTCCCTCTGCTGCAGCCCGTCCCTCTCCAGCCCGTCCCTCTGCTGCAGCCCGTCCCCCTGCTGCAGCCCAGCACTCTGCTGCAGCCTGTCCCTCTGCTGCAGCCCGTCGCTCTGCTGCAGCCCGTCCCTCTGCTGCAGCCCGTCCCTCTGCTGCAGCCCGTCCCTCTGCTGCAGCCCGTCCCTCTGCTGCAGCCCGTCCCTCTGCTGCAGCCCGTCCCTCTGCTGCAGCCCGTCCCTCTCCAGCCCGTCCCTCTGCTGCAGCCCATCCCTCTGCTGCAGCCCAGCACTCTGCTGCAGCCAGTCCCCCTGCTGCAGCCCAGCACTCTGCTGTAGCCTGTCCCTCTGCTGCAGCCCGTCGCTCTGCTGCAGCCCGTCCCTCTGCTGCAGCCCGTCCCTCTGCTGCAGCCAGTCCCTCTGCTGCAGCCCGTCCCTCTGCTGCAGCCCGTCCCTCTGCTGCAGCCCGTCCCTCTGCTACAGCCTGTCGCTCTGCTGCAGCCCGTCCCTCTGCTGCAGCCAGTCCCTCTGCTGCACCCCGTCCCTCAGCAGCCCGTCCCTCTGCTGCAGCCCGTCCCTCTGCCCCAGCCCGTCCCTCTGCTGCAGCCCATCCCTCTGCTGCAGCCCGTCCCTCTGCTGCAGCCCGTCCCTCTGCTGCAGCCCATCCCTCTGCTGCAGCCCGTCCCTCTGCTGCAGTCCATCCCTCTGCTGCAGCCCGTCCCTCTGCTGCAGCCCGTCCCTCTGCTGCAGTCCATCCCTCTGCTGCAGCCAGTCCCTCTGCTGCAGCCCGTCCCTCTGCTGCAGCCTGTTCTCCTGCTGCAGCCCGTCCCTCTGCTGCAGCCTGTCCCTCTGCTGCAGCCCCTCCCTCTGCTGCAGCCAGTCCCTCTGCTGCAGCCCAGCCCTCTGCTGCAGCCCGTCCCTCTGCTGCAGCCCATCCCTCTGCTGCAGCCCAGCCCTCTGCTGCAGCCCGTCCCTCTGCTGCAGCCCGTCCCTCTGCTGCACCCCGTCCCTCTGCTGCAGCCCGTCCCTCTGCTGCAGCCCGTCCCTCTGCTGCACCCCGTCCCTCTCCAGCCCGTACCTCTGCTGCAGCCCGTCCCTCTGCTGCAGCCCGTCCCTCTACTGCCCGTCCCTCTGCTGCAGCCCATCCCTCTGCTGCAGCCCGTCCCTCTGCTGCAGCCCGTCCCTCTGCTGCAGCCCGTCCCTCTGCTGCAGCCCGTCCCTCTGCTGCAGCCTGACCCTCTGCTGCAGCCCATCCCTCTGCTGCAGCCCGTCCCTCTGCTGCAGCCCGTCCCTCTGCTGCAGCCCGTCCCTCTGCTGCAGCCCGTCCCTCTGCTGCAGCCTGTCCCTCTGCTGCAGCCTGTCCCTCTGCTGCAGCCCCTCCCTCTGCTGCAGTCCATCCCTCTGCTGCAGCCCGTCCCTCTGCTGCAGCCCGTCCCTCTGCTGCAGTCCATCCCTCTGCTGCAGCCAGTCCCTCTGCTGCAGCCCGTCCCTCTCCTGCAGCCTGTCCCTCTGCTGCAGCCCGTCCCTCTGCTGCAGCCTGTCCCTCTGCTGCAGCCCCTCCCTCTGCTGCAGCCAGTCCCTCTGCTGCAGCCCGTCCCTCTGCCTGTCCCTCTGCTGCAGCCCGTCCCTCTGCTGCAGCCCATCCCTCTGCTGCAGCCCAGCCCTCTGCTGCAGCCCGTCGCTCAGCTGCAGCCCATCCCTCTGCTGCAGCCCAGCCCTCTGCTGCAGCCCGTCGTTCTGCTGCAGCCCATCCCTCTGCTGCAGCCCGTCCCTCTGCTGCAGCCCGTCCCTCTGCTGCAGCCCGTCCCTCTGCTGCAACCTATTCCTCTGCTGCAGCCTGTCCCTCTGCCGCAGCCCGTCCCTCTGCTGCAGCCCGTCCCTCTGCTGCAGCCCGTCCCTCTGCAGCCCGGCCCTCTGCTGCAGCCCAGCCCTCTGCTGCAGCCCAGCCCTCTGCTGCAGCCTATCCCTCTGCTGCAGCCTGTCCCTCTGCAGCCCCTCCCTCTGCTGCAGCCCGTCCCTCTGCTGCAGCCCGTCGCTCTGCTGCAGCCCGTCCCTCCGCTGCAGCCAGTCCCTCTGCTGCAGCCACTCTGAGCCACCTGTGCTGACGCTCAAACAGGGCCACATGCAGGGCAGAGGCTCCCGCTCGGTGGCCACAATCGCTGGCTGTGCCTAAACATTGTGATCTGCAGAGGTATGGGGGTATACAACATGTTTAAGGATGGTGTGTGGTCCCCTCCATGGCCAGGTGCTCTGGGGTACATCTGCCCCGGCTTGCTGAATGTGTCACAGCCACGCATGCACTCAGACCCCTGGCCACACCCTCCGTCCTCCGCCCACTACTGCCCATCCATCGTTGGATGGCTGTGCCCTCACTGGGGGATGCCGGGGTGCTGACCTACCCATTGCCGCCGATGTTTGCCGGCTGATAGGAGGTCTGCCCCTGTGGGGGGGCAGCACCCATGGGCAAGTCCAGGGGCCGTGCGGGAGGGCAGCGCCTGGGGACGGTGCCCATTAGCCTGGCCACCGTTCTGGCGGCAGTTGTCCACACGACCCCCCTGCCCCCCCCCCACCGCCGAACATGGAGGACCTACCCCGCCAACATAGAGGCTCCCCCCCCTCAGCATAGATGCCCGCCCCCTCCCAACATAGACGACCCGCCCCGCCAACGTAAAGGCCCAGCCCCCCCTTCCAAGCATGGAGGCCCCCCTCCTCCCGAGCATGGAGGCCCCCCCCACCGGCCGCTCACCTCCTCTCTTGTACTGATTTTTATTTGCAGATGATAGAACATAGAACAGTACAGCACAGAACAGGCCCTTCGGCCCTCGATGTTGTGCCGAGCACTCTACTCAAACCCACGTATCCTCCCTATACCCGTAACCCAACAACCCCCCCCTTAACCTTACTTTTATTAGGACACTACGGGCAATTTAGCCTGGCCAATCCACATAACCCGCACCTCTTTGGACTGTGGGAGGAAACCGGAGCACCCGGAGGAAACCCACGCACACACGGGGAGGACGTGCAGACTCCGCACAGACAGTGACCCAGCCGGGAACCGAACCTGGGACCCTGGAGCTGTTAAGCATTTATGCTAACCACCATGCTACCGTGCTGCCCTTGATATGGGGCAGGATTCTCCGACCCGGCGTCGAAGAGCCCGTGGGCGGCCGTGGCGAGGGAAAGTGGGTGTAACCCGGGGGGGGGGGGGGGGGACCCTCCGATGTGGCCTGGCCCGCAATCGGGACCCACCAATCGGCGGGCCGGCCTCTCAGTCTCCCGGCCTCCTTTCTTCCGCGCCGGCGCCTGCCCTCCTGCGCCATGTTGGGTCGGGGCCGGCGCGGACAAGGGAGACACCGAGCATGCATGGGAATCACGCCTTTGGGACTGCCCATGCGCGGGTTCGCGCCAGACCCACTGCGCATGCGCGCATCCCCCAGGGCCCATTCCACGGCAGGATCAGCAGCTGGAGTGGCGTGAACCGTTCCAGCACCCTGCTGGCCCCCTGGAGGGGCCAGAATTGCTGATCCTGGTGCCGTGTTGAGGCCGTCGGGAAACGCAACGGGGTTTCCGATGGCGTCAACACTTAGCCTCAGGATCAGAGAATCCCGCCCAAGGAGTTTGGATAAGTTTTCATTAATCTCATTCACGGTGGTATTCAGGGAATCTGAGCAATTAGTGATGAACTGGGTTCACAGGTGGGATTGTCACATTTGATGCTTCATGCAGATGACTACTCTTTTACGGAAAAACCTATTGGATCTCATTGTGTTTGAAGACGCTGGTAGGGTACTTCTTATTGGTCAAGAATATACCTCACGTGTGTCAACTGATGGTCTGAAGTCTGGCTGACTGTAGTTCTCGACAGTATGTTAGCAGTTGTCTGACTTTTCCTGGACACGTACACTGTTGGAGAATCATTGCACATGCATCTCAGTCATGCAGTATCCTTGGCCTCATTCTTTGGAGCTCAGAAGAGTGATTAGAGATTTATGGATCATCTCAATCCTCAATTGTAAACCCATTAAGTAATGTGGAAATTTTTCTTAGGCCCAATGTTTCCACTAGTACTTCCTTTCAATCGTTGTATGTTTTTCACTTTCTGTCAATGATCTAGAGGCATAATAAACTTGTTTTCCCAGATTTGTTGAACAGCTCCAAGCTCCATTATAATCTGCAAGCATGTGCAAATGAGCAAGTCTTTAATCCTGTCAAACGCATTCTTCTGCGTGACTCCCCAATACCATCGCTGACCTTCTCTGTACATATCTAATAAAGTTTGTTGATATCAGTCAGATTTCTCCACCTGAATGACCATGTGTTGCTCGTTTTACTGGAATGTATTAACACGCCTCCGTTTAAAGGCCGTGTGCTTAACACTACTATGGCTCTGTGTATGTAATTATGCTCAGGAGTCGCCAGGTGCCGTATTTAGACACCTCACAAGTATATCAAAGTCAGGTTCAAAGTAATAAATCTGTACACCGATTAGTAAGTCCAAACGATTGATATTTATTATGACAAATATAATAAATACACATGCATACGCTAAAGAGACTAACTTACTTCTAATACTAAACAACTAAAATACTTATCTAGACAGGAACAGGCAAGGTCAGGGAGCAAGGCCTTCGTCCCGTTCTTGGTCTGCAACTCTCAGGTGCTTAAAGTTGTCAGGATCTGTGATTAAGAAAGCGAATGCAATGTTGTCATTTATCTCAAGAGGGTTGGAATATAAAAGCAGCGATGTGCTACTGAGCCTTTATAAGGCTCTGGTTAGGCCCCATTTGGAGTATTGTGTCCAGTTTTGGGCCCCACATCTCAGGAAGAACATACTGGCACTGGAGCGTGTCCAGCGGAGATTCACACGGATGATATTCACTTTTGAACTTTCTCAGTCCCTGGAACAATTTAGGAAATTAATTCCTAAATACAGCCCCACTGTCAGCCTGTGTTACCTTATCGGTACCTTGTAGAAGATCAAGTAATGACCACGTTGCCCTGCTGAGCAAATAATGTTGTTGATTCTGTAGGATATAAAGAGTTGCATTTTAAAATAATCTTTTTGTCTAAGGTTTGTAGTGATCTCAGTAGAAGGTTTGCAGTGATCTTATCCTTCACTTTGGTGTCTCTGCCTCCTGGCCTGTGTAGCTTTATTTATGATGGCTGACTCTCAACATGGTTAAGCCAGTCCAATTTGTCTGATAAGAATGTTACCCCAGCCCCAGTGTCCAGTTTAAACTCTGTTCTGTATCCTTTGACTTCCAGCCCTACAGACCAGAACTGCTTATTGGGATCCTTAATCTCTCATCGGAAATTGCTGGGTTGAAATGGTGTATTTCCAATTTCCTGGACTTCAAAATGGTTGGAAGCTTGTTCCAACTTTCTTCCTTTGAACTCAGCTTTAGATCTGCAGAATTGTTTAAACTGTCCAGAGTTACCACAGAAAAAGCACTTGGCACCCCCTGTGGGGAATTCTCTGCTGTGATGCGGCTTTTAGGCTGTCGCATCTGGAACATTTTAAAACAGGTTGAATAGGTTGTCTCACCCCTTTGGTGCTTTTGACAGGCTTTCTCACAAGTATTTTAGTGGGCGGGCCGCCAGACTTTGGGCCGACATACTGGATTGACCACTCCCAAACCTTGACGTCTCCCCGAAGCGCGTCAATTCTGCAAGTCGCAGCTCCGTCTGTAGATTTGCAGTGGCGAGATGGAGGAGTCAAATATATTCTCTGACAAGGAGGACTGGCAATGGTGTTAAAGGAGGGTGAAATAGTTCCAGAGGAATGGTGTTAAAGGAGGGTGATAGAGTTAGAGAGGAATGGTCAGCTCCAGGGGAACTGTGAGGCTGTCTTAACATTTAACAATAATTTATGAAATATGTTAAACTGTTTACTATTGAAAGAGTCAATCCAACCCAATATTCTTTTCTTTCAGTCCTCAGCAAATGTTTTCAAGCTGACGAGGCACCACAGGTGTTATAGGCCAGGGCTTAGAAACTCCAAAGTGTATTATGGAGTTCACCTAACCAACAACCTTTATGTTGAATTTGGCGAGGATGAGCACAAAAACCTTTGTCTCAGGTGTGATTAATCAGACTCCCGAGACACTTTAATCAAAACAAGGCTTAGTCGAAGAATATAGTTAACATATATATATATAAACACAGCAAGACTTTTTATCAATTACAAGCTACACAGTTACAGAAATCTATGTGTAACACTTAATGAATGCCCCCTTAACTGTTCCAATTCAATAACAAAATCCAATAAACCAAACCCCTCTTCAAGGGGGTGGCCCAGCACACTGCAGTCTCACTTGAATGGGACTGGTCTTTTTCCTGAAATTCTGAACCAGTCTCAACCAGCAGATTTAAACTCCTTCCGGCAAGAAAACTATATGTTTTAAGTTACCAAAGCAGTTAGCCACAACCAATGGGCTTTTTACTTCTGGAACAGCTTTTAAAATGAAAATCGAGAAAGACAGGGAAAAAACACTTCTTTCTTCCCCTGCAGTTCAAAACAGTCCAAAATGAAACTGTAACCCAAACAGCTCACAGTCACAGCCCAGCTCCACCTAGAAAATGACATCACTGAAGCCATGTGATATGACAAAAACCTTTCTGAAGGGACATTCACATGATACAGGAAACCGTCATTGTGTCTCAAAATCTTTACAAACGATTTGGAAATGCAAGTGCAAATAATAAGAGTCGTTGGGTCCAGACAATTATTGTATTATGAACAGAAGCAAATGCTCAGGTAATACCTGAAGCTTAGTAAAGGGTTAAAAATGTAGCCTCAGTTAAATGTGTAAATTATACATGTGAATATATATATTGCATAGGAATGGGCTATGGTTGTATTAGAATAGAACCAGCTTCTCCCTCTTATTCTTCAGTTGCAGAACCTTGCAGTCATAGGCATCCTGGAGGATGGGAATTGGTCACACTGGGATGTGTGATGTTATTTTGGGTCAGAGAGCGTTCTCAAGGTAGTCAGAGCTTGGGAACTAGGTTGTAATATTTCCATTCAATCTGAATGGAAAATCGAATTGTAATGAATCTGGTTATAATAAAAAAAACATATGAATCATAAGCAGAGATATTGTCGTCAGACCCTATGTTGTCTCAGTAATCATGAAGAATTCCACCATTGTAATATAAGGTGAATCAAACAGGTTGCGAGCTTCATGGAATTATTTTATTTTGCAGGAGTCACCACAGTGTTAACAATGACCACACTGAGTATTAGTGCCAGGAACTCCTTGCCCAAGGTGGCATATGCGACAGCCATGGACTGGTTTATCGCCGTCTGTTACGCATTTGTGTTCTCGGCACTAATTGAGTTTGCAACCGTGAACTACTTCACCAAGCGCAGCTGGCCATGGGATGGCAGGAAAGCCATGGAGGCTCAGGAGATGAAGGTGAGCTTCACAACACACCATTGAACCTCATTGTCAGGTTTGCTCTTGTACCTCAGCTGCTTAATGCATAAGAAGAAGGCCCTGGGCTTGATTCATAGGAACATAGGAATAGGAGCAGGCCATTCAGCCCATCAAACCTGATTCACCATTCAATTTGAACTGACCATTTGCCTCTATGCCACTTTTTCACACTATCCCCTTAACCCATGATGTTATTAATATCCAGAAAACTACCGGTTTCTGTCTTGAGCATGCTCAATGTTTGGGTTTCCACAACCCACTGGGGTAAAGAATTCAAAAAATTCACCACCCTCTAATTGAAGAGGTTACTCCTCATCTCAGTCCTTAAATGGCCTGCCCTTTATTTTGAGACTGTGTCCCTAGTTCTAGACTCACCAGCCACGGAAAGCCTGCTATCTACATCCACCCTGTCATACCATAGAATCCCTACTGTGCAGAAGGAGGCCATTCGGCCATCAAGTCTGCACTGCCCCTACCCTATCCCTGTAACCCCACCTAACCTTTGGACTGTGGACTGTGGAAGGAAACCGGAACACCCGGAGGAAATCCACGCAGACACGGTGAGAATGTGCAAACTCCACACAGACAGTCACTCAAGGCTGGAATTGAATCCAGGTCCCGGGTGCTGCGAGGCAGGAGTTCTAGCCACTGCACCGTGCCGCCCTGTAAGAAAATTGTAAGCTTCAATAAGATCGTTTCTCATTCTTTGAAACTCTATGGAATAAGGGCCCAGTTTCCTCAATCGCCCCTCATAAGACAAACCTGCTATCCCAGGGATTATTTTAGCGAACCTTCACTGCATTCCCTCTATTGCAAGTATATAATTCCTTAGATAAGGGGAACAAAACAGTACACAATGCCCCAGGTGCAGTCTCATCCAGGCTGTTTGCAATTGCATCTTTCCTGAAACCCCTATTTCCTGAAACCCCATATCATGGGATGTGGGTTGCAGGAAATGCCAGCAATTGACCCATCCCCAATTGCAATCAAACTGAGTGGCATTTTACCACATCGCTGTAAATCTAGTCACATGATGGTCAGACCAGGGAAGGGTGAAAGGAGAAAACTCTGGGTGTCTGGGTTACTACTCCAATGACAATACCACTACGCCACCGCCTCCCAGTGGCTAACATATCATTTGCCTTCCTAATTACTTTGGGAAGTTGGAATCATCTAACTTTGATGTCCATGGGCTTCCGCTGGTAGACGACTATTCTCCCAGTGCAGCCTAGAGAGAGACCGTCATTCACGGCTTTTAATGACTGATGGATAAGGATACTCAAGCCCCATTGGACATCAGAACTTTCCAACCTATCGCCATGTAGGAAACATTCTGGGCAGGATTCTCCGTCGCACCAGTTGTCTGGTAAGGCATTCTCCCACCGGCAGCGGTATTCTCCGTTAGGCCAGGCGCCCGATGGGGTTCCCTTGTGAGCAGCTCCACGCCATCAGGAAATCCCTGGGTATGGGTGTGCAGCCAGCGAAACAGAGAATCCCAACAGCAGAGAATCCAGCCCTCTGTCTTCTGTGTTTTCTACCAAAGTGAATAACTCGACTCTAATTCACATTAAATTCCATCTGACCCATTTACTTCCGTGTGAAATTTCCTTGTCCCTCACTCGTAACAGCCATGCTGAGAGTGTTCTGCTTATTCCTATTCTGTTTTGGGTCTGTTAACCAATTCTCAATCCATTGCAGTATATTAACTCAAAAACACATGTGCTCTAACTTTGTTTACTAACCTCTAGTGTGGAATCTTATCGATAATCTTCTGAAAATCCAAAAACATCACATCCACTGGTTCTCTGTTATCAATGCTACAAGTATCATACTCAAAAGGTTCCATCAGGTTTGTTAAACATAATTTCCCTTTCATAAATCCATGTTGACCCTGCCCAATTTTACCATTCTTTACTAAATGTCGAGTTATCACATCCTTTATAATGGATTCTAAGATTTTCACTTTACAGATGTCAGACTAACAGGTATGTAGTTCCCCATTCTCTCCCTGTCCTCCCTTCATAAATAGTGGGGGTTACAGTTACTACACTTTGCAGTCTGCAGGAGCCTCTTTCAACACTCTGGAAGGTAACCCATCTTGTCCAGGGCGTCTGTCAACCATCAGTCCAGTTAACTTTTCAAGTACTACCTCTTTCCTAAAACTAATTTCTTTCATTGCCTCAGTTTCACAAGTTCCTCAATTGTCTAGTATTTCTGGGCAATTTTCCGTGTCTTCATCTGTGAATATAGCCACAAAGTAATTCTTGGCCCAATCATCTTGGATTGGTATTTTTAGATTTCTGTTCATAGATCATAGAACGATACAGCGCAGTACAGGCCCTTCGGCCCTCGATGTTGCACCGACATGGAAAAAAAAACTAAAGGCCATCTAACCTACACTATGCCCTTATCATCCATATGCTTATCCAATAAACTTTTAAATGCCCTCAATGTTGGCGAGTTCACTACTGTTGCAGGTAGGGCATTCCACGGCCTCACCACTCTTTGCGTAAAAAACCCACCTCTGACCTCTGTCCTATATCTATTACCCCTCAATTTAAGGCTATGTCCCCTCGTGCTAGCCACCTCCATCCGCGGGAGAAGGCTCTCGCTGTCCACCCTATCTAACCCTCTAATCATTTTGTATGCCTCTATTAAGTCACCTCTTAACCTTCTTCTCTCTAACGAAAACAACCTCAAGTCCATCAGCCTTTCCTCATAAGATTTTCCCTCCATACCAGGCAACATCCTGGTAAATCTCCTCTGCACCCGTTCCAAAGCTTCCACATCCTTCCTATAATGAGGCGACCAGAACTGTACGCAATACTCCAAATGCGGCCGTACTAGAGTTTTGTACAACTGCAACATGACCTCATGGCTCCGGAACTCAATCCCTCTACCAATAAAGGCCAACACACCATAGGCCTTCTTCAAAACCCTATCAACCTGGGTGGCAACTTTCAGGGATCTATGTACATGGACACCGAGATCCCTCTGCTCATCCACACTACCAAGAATTTTACCATTAGCCAAATATTCTGCATTCCTGTTATTCTTTCCAAAGTGAATCACCTCACACTTCTCCACATTAAACTCCATTTGCCACCTCTCAGCCCAGCTCTGCAGCTTATCTATGTCCCTCTGTAACCTGCAACATCCTTCCGCACTGTCTACAACTCCACCGACTTTAGTGTCGTCTGCAAATTTACTCACCCATCCTTCTGCACCCTCCTCTAGGTCATTTATAAAAATGACAAACAGCAACAGCCCCAGAACAGATCCTTGTGGTACGCCACTCGTAACTGAACTCCATTCTGAACATTTCCCATCAACTACCACTCTCTGTCTTCTTTCAACTAGCCAATTTCTGATCCACATCTCTAAATCACCCTCAATCCCCAGCCTCCGTATTTTCTGCAATAGCCGACCGTGGGGAACCTTATCAAACGCTTTACTGAAATCCATATACACCACATCAACTGCTCTACCCTCGTCTACCTGTTCAGTCACCTTCTCAAAGAACTCGATAAGGTTTGTGAGGCATGACCTACCCTTCACAAAACCATGCTGACTATCCCTAATCATATTATTCCTACCTAGATGATTATAAATCGTATTTTTTATAATCCTCTCCAAGACTTTACCCACCACAGACGTTAGGCTCACCGGCCTATAGTTACCGGGGTTATCTCTACTCCCCTTCTTGAACAAAGGGACCACATTTGCTATCCTCCAGTCCTCTGGCACTATTCCTGTAGCCAATGATGACCTAAAAATCAAAGCCAAAGGCTCAGCAATCTCTTCCCTGGCTTCTCAGAGAATCCTAGGATAAATCCCATCAGGCCCCGGGGACTTATCTATTTTCACCTTGTCCAGAATTGCCAACACTTCTTCCCTACGCACCTCAATGCCATCTATTCTAATAGCCTGGGTCTCAGCATTCTCCTCCACAATATTATCTTTTTCTTGAGTGAATACTGACGAAAAGTATTCATTTAGTATCTCGCTTATCTCCTCAGCCTCCACACACAACTTCCCACCACTGTCCTTGACTGGCCCTACTCTTACCCTAGTCATTCTTTTATTCCTGACATACCTATAGAAAGCTTTTGGGTTTTCCTTGATCCTACCTGCCAAAGACTTCTCATGTCCCCTCCTGGCTCGTCTCAGCTCTCTCTTTAGATCTTTCCTCGCTTCCTTGTAACTATCAAGCGCCCCAACTGAAACTTCACGCCTCATCTTCACATAGGCCTCCTTCTTCCTCTTAACAAGAGATTCCACTTCTTTGGTAAACCACGGTTCCCTCGCTCGACCCCTTCCTCCCTGCCTGACTGGTACGTACTTATCAAGAACACGCAATAGCTGTTCCTTGAACAAGCTCCACATATCCAGTGTGCCCAACCCTTGTAGCCTACTTCTCCAACCTACACATCCTAAGTCATGTCTAATGGCATCATAATTGCCCTTCCCCCAGCTATAACTCTTGCCCTGCGGGGTATACTTATCCCTTTCCATCACTAACGTAAAGGTCACCGAATTGTGGTCACTGTTTCCAAAGTGCTCACCTACCTCCAGATCTAACACCTGGCCTGGTTCATTACCCAAAACCAAATCCAATGTGGCCTTGCCTCTTGTTGGCCTGTCAACATATTGTGTCAGGAAACCCTCCTGCACACATTGTACAAAGAACGAACCATCTAATGTACTCGAACTATATCTTTTCCAGTCAATATTTGGAAAGTTAAAGTCCCCCATAACAACTACCCTGTTACTTTCGCTCTTTTCCAGAATCATCTTCGCCATCCTTTCCTCTACATCCCTAGAACTATTAGGTGGCCTATAGAAAACTCCCAACAGGGTGACCTCTCCTTTCCTGTTTCTAACCTCAGCCCATACTACCTCGGAAGAAGAGTCCCCATCTAGCATCCTTTCCGCCACCGTAATACTGTCCTTGACTAGCAGCGCCACACCTCCCCCTCTTTTGCCCCCTTCTCTGAGCTTACTAAAACACCTAAACCCCGGAACCTGCAACAACCATTCCTGTCCCTGCTCTATCCATGTCTCTGAAATGGCCACAACATCGAAGTCCCAGGTACCAACCCATGCTGCCAGTTCCCCTACCTTATTTCGTATACTCCTGGCATTGAAGTAGACACACTTCAAACCACCTACCTGAACACTGGCACCCTCCTGCAAAGTCAAATCTGTGCTCCTGACCTCTATACTCTCAATCTCCCTTACCCCAAAACTACAATCCAGGTTCCCATGCCCCTGCTGAATTAGTTTTGCCCCTGCTGAATTAGTTTCAACTTGTTTCTTCTTTGCGAATGCTTAAACAGTGGCCTGCTGGTTAGAGAGCACCAGCTGGCTGGCCTAGCAGGAATGTGCTGTGTGGGCATTGGTTGCATTCCTCAAACCCAGAATCAATGTGCACAAGTTGGCCATGTTCCCTAGCCAAGAGGCCACAAGTCCAGCCCAATATTGAGTCTTGAGACTCAGGTGATTAAGAAGGCAAATGGAATTTTGTCCTTCATTGCTAGAGGGATGGAGTTTAAGATTAGGGAGGTTATGCTGCAATTGTATAAGGTATTAGTGAGGCCACACCTGGAGTATTGTGTTCAGTTTTGGTCTCCTTACCTGAGAAAGGAGGTACTGGTGCTGGAGGGTGTGCAGAGGAGATTCACTAGGTTAATCCCAGAGCTGAAGGGGTTGGATTACGAGGAGCGATTGAGTAGACTGGGACCGTACTTGTTGGAATTTAGGAGGATGAGGGGGGATCTTATAGAAACATATAAAATTATGAAGGGAATAGATAGGATAGATGCGGGCAGGTTGTTTCCACTGGCGGGTGAAAGCAGAACTAGGGGGCATAGCCTCAAAATAAGGGGAAGTAGATTTAGGACTGAGTTTAGCAGGAACTTCTTCACCCAAAGGGTTGTGAATCTATGGAATTCCTTGCCCAGTGAAGCAGTTCAGGCTCCTTCATTAAATATTTTTAAGGTAAAGAAAGCTAGTTTTTTGAAGAATAAAGGGATTAAGGGTTATGACGTTCGGGCCGGAAAGTGGAGCTGAGACCACAAAAGATCGGGCATGATCTCATTGAATTGTGGAGCAGGCTTGTGGGGCCAGATGGCCTACTCCTGCTCCTAGTTCTTATGTTCTTATATTAACATTTTGTGCCCAAACCTGATGCACCTCGACAAGCAGCTTGTCCACACAAATGTTGTGCCACTTGCCCCACCAGCAACAGGCCCAAGAAACTTTTAATGGATTGAGGGTGGTGACTTGAAGCCGGAAAGAGGATGGGCATGTGATTAAAATAGCTGTTGACTCCTGCTAGCCTACCTGTCTTTCCTCTACAGGAGGTGTTATTATGAACTTTGCTTCTATTGGTGGCGCTACTTATGCTGTTCAGCAACGCTAGTAAAGCTCTGTGTGGGGACCTGAAACAGATGCTCAGACACTGATTTATGTATAGAAGATATTAAAAGTGATAAATAGAGAAGATATACTTCATAGATTAGGTTTGTATTCTCTTGCAAGTAAAAGGCCTATAAATTGAGATGATATAAGGAATTGACAGGATTGATAGAGTCTATTTCTCTGGCAGGGAGAGTCCAGAACAAGAGGACATAACCTTCAAGATTATAGCTCGGTCACTCAAAGATCAGGAAACACTTTCTCATGCAAAGATTGTTGGAAACCTAGAAACTTCTCCCCAAAAGCTATTGAGGCTGAAGATCAATTGAATTTTTTTCAACTGTAATTGAAACAATCTTTTTTGAGTAAGGGTACTAAGGTATGTGGAACCAAGTTGGTGAAATGAAGTTAAAATAGCGGTCAACTAGAAACTTATTGTAATAGGTTCAGTGGCCTATTGTGAGGTGTGAGAGGACAGAGTATGATGAGCCTTGAGTACAATGTATGACTGTTAACTTGGGAATTCAGTGCAGGCGGGGAAGGAGGTGTTGGTTTTTATGTCATTTTTCCAACCTCCAGAAGCTGGTAAGTGCTCAAGGTTTAACTAGGTGAGCAGGTAAGTGAATGTTTGGTAAGTTTTAAGTTTTTATGCCTCTAAATGCAGGTAGCAGTTCAAACCTATACTGGGGAGATATAAGTATCAGACTAAATTTATAGATTAACCAGTTAAGCTATAACACGAACAACAGCTGATTGATACTTCTAAACTTGAACCCTAATTAGTTAAACAAAGATGGCAGAGGAAGTGATGGGTTGCAGCTCTAGCATGTGGGAGCTGGTGGACACCAGTTAGAACATAGAACAGTACAGCACAGAACAGGCCCTTCGGCCCTCGATGTTGTGCCGAGCAATGATCACCCTACTCAAACCCACGTATCCACCCTATACCCGTAACCCAACAACCCCACCCTTAACCTTAAATTTTAGGACACTACGGGCAATTTAGCATGGCCAATCCACCTAACCCGCACATCTTTGGACTGTGGGAGGAAACCGGAGCACCCGGAGGAAACCCACGCACACACGGGGAGGACGTGCAGACTCCGCACAGACAGCGACCAAGCCGGGAATCGAACCTGGGACCCTGGAGCTGTGAAGCATTTATGCTAACCACCATGCTACCGTGCTGCCCCACGGCAGTTGATCCACGGCAGCCACTTCCACAGTACGTGTTTGCCATTCGAGGAACTATGGCTCAGAGTTGACGAGCTGAAGTCTGGGTTTCAGACACCATGATGCACCTAGGCGAGGGAAAGTTACCTGGAAACTTTGTTCCAGGAGGCAATCACACCCCTTCGGATAGGCACTTTCGATTTGATCTATGATCAGGACAGGAGTGTTACTGCAAGAGAAGACGGTATGGGGATCGAGAAGGCAGCAACGGAGGAGACACAGCACTTGTCCAATAGGTTCAAGGCTCCTGCAACTTGTGTGGACGAGAGCAGGGACTACAAGAAGAATGTGCAAACTGACCATAGCACCAGGGTGTGGAGTGCCAATCCAGTTTGGAGGCTGGGGGAGTTAAAAGGAATGTTGCAGGAGGGTCTCATGCACAGACACAGTTCTCTGCAGCTGAGAGCCTGAATTTAAGAATACGAATCTTTATTAGTGTCGCTCAGTCGGCTTACGTTAACACTGCAATTATGTTGCTGTGAAACTCCAGCGTCTGTTCGGGTACACTGAGGGAGAATTCAGAATGCCCAATTCACCTCACAAGCACGTCTTTCAGGACTTGTGATAGGAAACTGGAGCACCCAGAGGAAACCCAGGCAGACACGGGGAGAACGTGCAGACTCGCACAGACAATGACCCAAATGGGAATCGAACCTGGGACCCTGGTGCTGCGAAGCAACAGTGCTAACCACTGTGCTACCGTATCGCCAAAAAGTTGTATTGTCAGCCCAGTGCCAGGATCTTCTGTGGGACTGGAGAGGATCCGGTACAGGCTTGGAGGCTGTATTGTTCTTTGAACTTATCAGGAAGGATCTAGATTTTAGATTGTCATGTGTACCGAGGTATAGTGAAAAGCTTTTTTCTGTATATAGTCCAGACAGATCGTTCCATACATGAAAAAACATAGGACATATGATAAATACACAATGTAAATACATACAGAGTGGGGAAGCATACAGAGTGTAGTACTACTCAGTAGAGAAGATGAGTGGAGGGGTCAGTTCAGTCCTTAAGACCGTCTTTCAGGAGTCTGATAAAACCGAGGAAGAAGACGTCTTTGAATCTGTTAGTGCGTGTTTTCAGACTTTTATATCTCCTGCCCGATGGAAGAGATTGGAAGAGAGAATAACCCAGGTGGGAGGGGTTTTTGATTATGTTGCCCGCATTCCCAAGGCAACGGGAGGTGCAGACGGAATCAATAGATGGGAGGCGGGTTTGCATGAACAATCACATGAAAAGTTCCCATGACAATTCAGTTGTCATTGTTCATGTGGGTGCCAACAATATAAGTAAAACTAGGAAAGGGGTTCTTTTAAAGTGGAATATGCAGCCAGAGACTAAATTAAAAAGCAGAATCACAAAATGAATAATCCCTGGATTAGAATTCAAGTCACGAGCAAATTAATAGAGAGTAAATATGATTACCGACTTAGATGCATGGCTCAGAGATTAGTGTGGGAGATATGAGTTTCAATTCATGGAGCAATGCCACCAGTGCTGGGGAAAGAGGGAGCTTAATTTTTGGGCCACCCTTCACTTGAATTGTGCTGGAACCAGTGTACTGGTGAATCGCTTAACTAGGGAAGTAGAAGGGACTTTAAATTAAGTAGTGGGCAAACGTTCACACGAGGAGAGACTTGAGAAGTTAAAGAGAAAGAGGGTAGCAATACAAAGAACAAAGACCAATACAGCACAGGAACAGGCCCTTCGGCCCTCCAAGCCTGCGCCGACCATGAGGAATTGTGTGCTGATTAACCCTGTGTCATTCTTTATATTGCTAGTTTTGCTTTCACTATTTCCTCCAGTTGCCAGACGGGATACCTAGCCACTTCACTCCCAATAGAGACTCCCGGTCGTATGAGAACTGTTTCAGCAGGGAGGGGTACGGCTGTTTGCTGGTAGAGATGGAAATGAATATAACATGTCTGTTCTCCACTAGTACTGATCGGAAGTGTCACGTAACCCTGACATCAGGTCAATGCGTCTGTTACAATATTACCTGCGTACCATTAATGGCAGGCCTTCAGCTCCTTTGTGGCTGGGCGAATGCCTCTCATATCACTATTGGGACTAGGGCTTTCCGCATTGCTCGGAAGGCCGAATGGGCATTCCAAAGCTGGATAAACTGGGCTACTGAGGGATCCTTGCTCAACCGATATACTGATTGTGATGCTAGCCTGTATACAGATCAAGGATACTTCTTCCTTTTTAATGGCACAGCGACCAATGTTTTGTTACCTCCATTTCCCCGCCAAATCGCTATCAGGACTCTAGTCCCTACCGCAGTCCCCTGCCCCTCTGTGTGTTGGTGCTCTCAGCAGAATTCTGCGAGAGGGGAATCCTGGACCGATAGGTTATCATGAAATGATAAAAGGTGGGAATGAGGAATTGAACAAACGAATATGATATAAAATGGGATAATTAGTTAGAATTATGTAGAGGATAGAGCCGGTCTGATGGTAGTGAGTTAGCATGGTAATGAACAAAGGAATTCAGCAAAGCATGGCCAGGAAGGGGGGAGGGGAGCCTCGTGCAGAGGATGGTGAAAAGAATGCTGGGTAACAAGAGGCCCAGGGTTGAGGAATGCGAAGTGAGCCAATCAGGATATATGGCCAGGTCAGGAGGTGTATAGGATGACCTATGGGAATCTTGTATGTGAAACTTGACGCTAGTTGAATGATATGTATAGAAGATCTCTTTGTCCTCTGTCTCACTCGGCTTTGGGAGTTTCAGGAGACTGCATGTGTTCTGATTCTCTATAGAACGGGTCAGCTTTGCAAGTTGTTTAAAAATAAATAATACCATACCTACAGATCCCTCTTGAGTTTTATTGAGACCAGACTGATGGGTAAAGAACTTAATTTGTCAACCAATGGTACCTGTCTAAACTAAAACTGTATGCACTTACGAAGTCTATATCCTTCCATTTCCACCCTATTCATGTATTTGTCTAGATGCCCCTTAAATGCCGCTATTGTACCTGCTCCCACCACCTCCCCAGGCAGCGCGTTCCATATATTTACCACCCTCTGTGTAAAAAAAACTTGCCTCGCAAATCTGATCTAAACTTTTCCCCACGCACTTTAAACCTATGCCAGCTAGTACTTGACTCTCCTACCCTAGGAAAGAGCATCTGACTATCCACTCTATCCATGCCACTCAATCTTGTAGACCTCTTTCAGGTCGCCTCTCTACCTCCATCATTCCAGTGAGAACAAACCGAGTTTATTTAACCTCTCCTCATAGCTAATGCTCTCCATACTAGGCAACATCCTAGTAAACCGCTTCTGCACCCTCTTCAAAGCATCCACATTCTTCTGGTAGTGTGGCGACCAGAATTGTACACAATATTGCAGAAGAGATCATATATGCACATCGCTAAAGTATTCCAGTTCTAGTCCAGGGACTGGTTTAGCACACTGGGCTACATCGCTGGCTTTGAAAGCAGACCAAGGCAGGGCAGCAGCACGGTTCAATTCCCGTACCAGCCTCCCCGAACAGGCGGCGGAATGTGGCGACTAGGGGCTTTTCACAGTAACTTCATTGAAGCCTACTCGTGACAATAAGCGATTTTCATTTCTCATTCATTTCAGTTCTCATGAAAGGCCATAAGACCATAACAAATAGAAGGAGCAGTAGGCCACTCAGCCCTTTTTACTGTGTTTCGACCTGAAATGTTAACTCTGTTTCTCTTTCCACAGATGCTGCCAGACTTGCTGAGAATTTCCAGCATTTCTGTTTTTAATGCTGACAATATCTTGTCTATTTGTCCAATTGCAGCTCCACATTTCCCCTGGAACTGTAAATCACACTCTATTTACCCCTTTATTCAATGTTGGCCTGTTTGTATTTGATACTTTATCTGCATTCTCCATTCTAGAAGAGGGAACCAGTCACTTTGGCCAAGAAGACCAACAATACGTATAATATTGTTGGGACAACATACACGTTGAACATCACGAAGGATCCCAGCCTGGCTACCATATCGAAGAGTGCAGGGGCACACACCAAGCTGAGCAAAGTCGAGGAGAAACTTCTCAAGAGCAAGAAAACTTTCAACAGTGTCAGCAAGGTTGACAAAATGTCCCGAATTGTCTTTCCTGTTCTCTTTGTCATTTTTAACCTGGTTTATTGGGCAACCTATGTCAGCAGAGAGCCAGTAATTCAAGGCATGATTCCCCAGAAAAAGACTCCACTCCCAGCTTGATTCCAGGTGGTTTCCTTTTCCAGTGTTTTCTAAATAAAGCTGTTTGATGTGTTTGAAGGAACGTAGCTGTTCATTGTATAAGTCTGACTGAAATTGTATTTCATTGTTTGCATGCCATATAATCGTTGGCATCTTCTCACAAAACTGGCTATCTTTCACTGCTGACCTGGAGGATGTTTTTTGCAATCTGTGTGATTCTTTGCTGGATGACAGCGTGCCCCCGCCACACTCGCTGATAGCATCTCCTCCCTGACACTGCCGGCTTCACCCTCACTGACACCGCCTCCCTCACTAACACTCACTCATCGACACAGCCTCCCTCACCCTCACTACACTCTCTCCCTCATTGACACTGCCTCCCTCACCCTCACTACACTCTCTCCCTCATTGACACTGCCTCCCTCACCCTCACTACACTCTCTCCCTCATTGACACCGCCTCCATCACTAACACTCTCTCCCTCATTGACACTGCCTCCCTCACCCTCACTACACTCTCTCCCTCATTGACACCGCCTCCCTCACCCTCACTACACTCTCTCCCTCATTGACACCGCCTCCCTCACCCTCACTACACTC
Organism: Scyliorhinus canicula; assembly: GCF_902713615.1. Classification (NCBI taxonomy): domain Eukaryota; kingdom Metazoa; phylum Chordata; class Chondrichthyes; order Carcharhiniformes; family Scyliorhinidae; genus Scyliorhinus; species Scyliorhinus canicula. The sequence continues at coordinate 100,282,416 of NC_052162.1, read as the reverse complement.
TCTCCCTCATTGACATCGCCTCCCTCACCCTCACTACACTCTCCCTCATTGACACTGCTTCCCTCACCCTCACTACACTCTCTCCCTCATTGACACCGCCTCCATCACTAACACTCTCTCCCTCATTGACACCGCCTCCCTCACCCTCACTACACTCTCTCCCTCATTGACACCGTCTCCCTCACCCTCACTACACTCTCTCCCTCATTGACACCGCCTCCCTCACCCTCACTACACTCTCTCCCTCATCGACACCAACTTCTGCACCCTTGATGGCACTGCCCCTCCCTGATACCACTTGCTTCACCCTCATTGACACCGCCACCCTCACCCTCACTACACTCTCTCCCTCATTGGCACCGTCAATTGGCACCCTCACTGGCACACCCCTCCCAGACACAGCCTGCTTCATCCTTGGTGATGCCGCCTCCCTCACTAACACCGTTTCCCATACCATTATTGACAGCATCCCCTCCCTGACACCACCTCCTGCACCCTCGCCTCCCTGACGCTGCCTGCTTCACCCTCACTGACCGTCTCTCTTACCCTCACTATCACCTCCCTCACTGACCGTCTCCTGCACCCTCGCCTCCCTGACAATGTCTCTCTCACTCTCACTATCACCTCCCTCACTGACCGTCTCCTGCACCCTCGCCTCCCTGACACTGCCACTTCGCCCTCACTGACCGTCTCCCGCACCCTCACTAACAACTCCCTCACTGACCGTCTCCCTCACCCTCACTAACACATCCCTCACTGACCGTCTCCCTCACCCTCACTAACACCTCCCTCACTGACCGTCTCTCTCACCCTCACTAACACCTCCCTCACTGACACCACCTCCCGGACCCTCACTAACACCTCCCTCACTGACACCGCCTCCCTCACCCTCACTAACACCTCCCTCACTGACCACCTCCCTCACCCTCACTAACACCTCCCTCACTGACCCCTTCCCGCACCCTCACTAACACCTCCCTCACTGACCACCTCCCGCACCCTCACTAACACCTCCCTCACTGACACCACCTCCCTCACCCTCACTAACACCTCCCTCATTGACCACCTCCCTCACCCTCACTAACACCTCCCTCACTGACACCGCCTCCCTCACCCTCACTAACGCCGCCCTCACTGACACCGCCTCCCTCACCCTCACTAACGCCTCCCTCACTGACACCGCCTCCCTCTCCCTCACGAACACCTCCCTCACTGGCTGTCTCCCGCACCCTATTTGACACTGGGCTGGATTCCCCAGGTGCACAGCTGCATGTTTCTCAGCGGCATGCTGTTCGCTTGGGGCAGTGTTCAATCTTCCCGCCACTTGTCAATGGGATTTCCCACTGAAGCCACCCCACGCCGCAAGAAAACCCGTGGGCGGGGTTGCGCTAGCGGGAAAAATGAATTGCAATGGCGGGAGCATTCGGACACCATTTCCCTCACTGACACCACCTCTCTCACACTCACTGATACTGCTTATCATCGATGTCACCATCTCCCTCACTGCCTGATGTAGTTTGTGCTACAGGGGGGCATGTTGGCACAGTGGTTAGCACTGCTGCCTCACAACGCCAAGGACTCTGTTACAATTGCAACCTCGGGTGACTGTCTGTGCGGAGTTTGCACTTTCTCCCCGTGTCTGTGTGTGTTCCTCCCGGTGCTCCGGTTTCCTCCCACAGTCAAAAGATGTGCAGCGTAGGTGGATTGCCCATGCTAAATTGCCCCTTAGTCTCCAAAGCGTCAGTTGTGGTTACTGAGTTACGCGGATAGGGTGGAGGCATGGGCTTAGGTAGGGTGCTCTTTCTAGGCATTGGTGCAGACGCGATGGGCTGAATGGCCTCTTTCTGCATTGTAGGGATTCTATGATTGATCTAGTTGAGGAATTAATATTTTTTAAGGACTGAATAAAAATTATTCCATTTAAGCTTCAGGCTCCGTATTCCATGCAAACACACCTCCATCCACCCATGCCTTCACCAGTCTGCCCATACCCTCCAGTTCAGTCTTCTGCCACCCGCACTCTCAAGTGCATGTATTCCTGTTCCTGAATTAATTCTTTCACAGGATGAAACATCACAAGACCATATTCGCGCACACACATTCACACACACACACACATTCACGCATACACACACACACATGCACACGCTCACGCATACACATTCATGCGCACACACATTCACACACACACACACACACACAAACATTCACTCGCACACAAACATTCACGCGCACACTCACACATGCACCCTCCCCCACAACACGTGCCCTCCAATACGCAATAACCTTCCGCAAGGATTGCTACATTGTAGCTAATTCTAAACTCTCCCCCTCTAAACCTAGAGGTACAGAGGCCAATTCCACTGACAGCCCCTGTTGGGGTTAGTTAACTCGATACCCAGTGAGAAGTGAGTCTGTGAGCTCACTCCTCCGCCCTGCTCTGTATCATACTGGGTGCAGTACTGACTGGCCAAGCTACACAAATTGGAATTTATTCATTTTTAGGAAGCTGAGATTAAAAATTGTGATTATTAAATGTGATTTGAATTGTCATCAGCACTCTCCCATGAACAATGCCGACACCATGTCAATGGGTAGAGAATCAATTTGAGCAGCAATTGCTGTTTGATGATTATCAATGTTGAGTTGTATCCTGATAAGGTAACCAGTCTGCCTGACACGCCTCACCACTTCATATAAAGCTGTAGATGTTCATTGTCAACACCAGAGCAGATTTATTATGTTATTAATCATTATTTGCAGTTTACATGAAAAATACTGTTAAGTTATGGTAGCTCAGGACAGAAGTGCCACTCCCTTTTCCAATATTATAAAGAGACCGGGTCAAGAAGGAGGGGAAAGTGGCACAACAATGCAAGTACTGTGCATCTCAATGCTGCAAATGTGTGTGTGGTCTGCATCGCAATGCTGCAAATGTGCGGGTGGTCTGCATCGCAATGCTGCAAATGTGCGGGTGGTCTGCATTGCAATGCTGCAAGTGTGCAAATCATGTGCATTGTATTCCTGTAAACGTGCAGGTGCCATGCACCGCAATACTGCAGGTGTGTAGACGCGGTGCACGACAATGCTGCAAGTGTGCAGACGCGGTGCACCGCGATGCTGTAAGTGTGCAGACGCTGTGCACCGTGATGCTGCAAGTGTGCAGACGCTGTGCACCACGATGCTGCAAGTGTGCAGACACTGTGCACCCCGATGCTGCAAGCGTGCAGGCGCTGTGCACCCCGATGCTGCAAGTGTGCAGACACTGTGCACCGCAATGCTGCAAGTATGCAGACGCTGTGCACCGTGATGCTGCAAGTGTGCAGACGCTGTGCACCGTGATGCTGCAAGTATGCAGACGCTGTGCACCGTGATGCTGCAAGTGTGCAGACGCTGTGCACCGCAATGCTGCAAGTATGCAGACGCTGTGCACCGTGATGCTGCAAGTGTGCAGACGCTGTGCACCGTGATGCTGCAAGTGTGCAGACGTTGTGCACCGCAATGCTGCAAGTATGCAGACGTGTGCACCGAAATGCTGCAAGTATGCAGAAGCTGTGCACCTCAATGCCGCAAGCGTGCAGATGCTATGCACCGCAATGCTGCAAGTCTGCAGACGCTGTGCACCGCAATGCCACAAGTGTGCAGACACTGTGCATCGCAATGCTTCCAGCGTACAGATACTGAGCTTCACAGTGCTGCAAACGTGCCTCTCTGGTACTCATGTTGGATCGGCCATGAAGCACATATCTGTTCTAATCTAATTTTCCAGCACTTGCTCCGTAGCCTTGCAAGCTATGGTATTTCAATTGGTCATCTGAATGCTTCCTAAATGTTGTGAGGGTTCCCTCCTCCACCACCCTTTCAGGCAGTGAGTTCCAGATTCCAACCATCCTCTGGATGAACATGTTTTTCCTCAAATCCCCTCTAAACCGCCTGCCTCTTACCTTAAACCCATGCTCCTCGTTATTGACCCCCTACCAAAGAGAAATGTTCCTACCTATCTACCCTATCGATGTCCCTCATGATTTTGTACACCTCGATCAGTTCCCTCTCAGACTTTGCTGCTCTAAGGTAAACAGCCCCAGCCTAACCAGCCTCTCTTCATAGCTGAAATGCTAGCATCCCAGGCTACATCCTGATGAATCTCCTCTGCACCCTTTCTAGTGCAATCACATCATTCTTATAGTGTAGTGACCAGAACTGCACACAGTACTCTCGCTGTAGCCCAGCAAACATTTAATCGAACTCCATCATAACCTCGCTGCTCTTATAAAGCAATGGCGAGTTCCTGCCAGCCACTGCATGGCCATGCTCAGCAACTGTGTGAAAGGAAGGTAGGAAAAGGGGGAGTAGAGCACAAAATGTCCCGTAGTGAGTGACATTCAAATTCTATCTCCGCAGTCAGCCATCTCTAATCTAAGTGGCGTTGCAAGGAAGAGTGAAGGTCAGCCATTCCTGATCGAGGAGTGAGAGACAAAATCATTGGAGACTTCTTCAGAAAGTTCTTTGAGACTGATTTGTAACAGCAGTATTGAAGCTCTGGGACTCAGAATATTTACCTGGCCTACCCACTTCATGACTGAAAGGGAAACAGTAGATGGGAAAAGGGCTAAATTAGAAAGAAAAATCTTCAAATTGTTGATAGAAATAAAGATTTATTCCTTTTGAATGAAAAATGAAAATCGCTTACTGTCACGAGTAGGCTTCAATGAAGTTACTGTGAAAAGCCCCTAGTCACCACATTCCGGTGCCTGTTCGGGGAGGCTGGTATGGGCCTCTTGTGGCCCTCTTACTCTCACGTACCCTCCCAAGGCAAACTTTCTCAACAAAAAGTGATTTAGAATGTGGTCTTCTCCGTGAATGTAATAATAATAATAATCTTTATTAGCTTCACAAGTAGGCTTACATTAACACAGCAATGAAGTTACTGTGAAAAGCCCCTGGTCGCCACATTCCGGCGCCTGTTTGGATATGCAGAGGGAGAATTAGGAATGTTCAATTCACCTGACAAGCACGTCTTTCGGGACTTGTGGGAGGAAACTGGAGCACCCGCAGGAAACCCACGCAGACACGGGGAGAACGTGCAGATTCCGCACAGACAGTGACCAAAGCCGGGAATCGAACCTGGGACCCTGACGCTGTGAAACAACAGTGCTAACCACTGTGCTTCCGTGCTAATATAGTTCATCAGGAATTGTACCTGACAAACTCCAACCGCCTGGACCTGAAGAACCGGCTTCAGGTTCAGCAGAAACCCTCCAATTGAAGATAACAGCAGGTCAAAAAGGCACATCTTCCTGTTCATGAGTGTGATGATATATCATGTATCTGCTAACTCTTCTGTACTTAGAGATGGTTTCCTATCACCAAACTCTGCTGTATTTGTTCAGATATTTCTGAAATTCTGACTACTCCTCAGTAGCTATTCTACTTCCCAGTGGATACTGTGGTGACTGTAGAGTCTGAAGTATATTAATGCCGGTTAGAAATGTATGATTCAGTTATCAGATGGGTAACAGTAGACAAACAACAGAATACAGATTTCAAGGACAGGAAAGTTTATTCCACTCTGAGTCTTTGGGTAATCCATAACAAATTAGCTCTTTATTTCCAATATATAATCATGTGATAATAGAACAGTACAGAATCATGCAAAGGTACAAGATAATACAATATAGGATAAGGCAACAATATAGAGTAATATAACAATATATGACAGAAAGAGGCCAATTGAGCCCCATTTCCCTCACTCTTTCCTCATATCCTGCAATTTTCCTCATTCCCAATTGAATCTGGCATCCTATCCAGCAGGGGCACGGACAGAGTGAATATTCAGAAGCTTTTTCCCAGAGTGGAAGAGTCAATTACATGGGGACATGGGTTTAAGGTGCGAGAGGCAAAGTTTAAAGGAGATGTGCGAGGGAAGTTTTTTTGTTTTTTTTACAGAGGGTAGTGGGTGCCTGGAATTTGCTGCCAAAGGAGGTGGTGGAAGCTTGTCCAAGTGGCTATAAATTTCCTTCAAACTCATTGTTTTTTTTTACAGCTTCCCTTCCTCCATTATTAAAGTGACTGGCCTGCAGATTTCTTCTCTTTTTTGAACCAGGGTGTAATATTTGCAATTATTCAGTGCTCCGGCATCACCGCTGTATCATGAGTGTGACCAGCACATCCACAGTTTCTACCCTTAATTCACTCAGGAATCTTGGATGCCTCCCATCCAGACCAAGTGACTTGTTCACTTTACTTACTACCAGCCTTTCTAGTACCACCTCTTCAACCAGTGATATCAACAACCTCTCATTTTGATAAAGTTCTCTTCCATGGTACACCTCTGCCATGCTTCCTGCCCGGGTCAGTTCTATTGTTGTCCCTAATCCGCCTCCGCCTGCCTCTGACAACCCTTTTGCAGTTAATATGCCAATGGAGACCTTTGAGTTCCCTTTTAATGTTAACCGTCAATCTGTTGTTATGCTGCCTCCTTTTTCATGTTTTTTCATTTCTCCTTGGTATTTTTTTTAATTTTCAGCCTCTTCCCTTATATTATCAAGCTAATGTTCCTTATGCACTCTATTTTTCTGTGTCATCCTATTCTTCAACTCCTTTAGCAACCATGAGCTCTGGATTTGGTTGCCTGTCTGTTACTCTTTGTGGGGTTGTACCCAGACTCTAACTAAACCATCTAAGTGCTTCCATTGCTCTGTTTCATTTCTGCCTGTCATTCTTTAACTGGGCTAATCCTTCCTAATTCATTGAAATTAGCACTCCATTAAGTAATTTTGCTTTAGTCTGCTCTTTCATGATTAATTTAAATTCCATGATACTATGATCACTATTCCCAAGATGTTTCCCCACTGTGATATATTCCAGTTAACCCACTTCATTCCCAGGCTAGATCCAGGGATGCCTCTTTTCTAGTTGGGCAGGAAGCAGACTGACAAAGGAAATTCCCCTGAATACATTTGAGAAATTCATCCAGCTCTCTTCTCTTCACACAATAACTGTCCCATTCAATATTGGGGTAGTTAAAAATATTCCATTATCACTACTTGATTGTTCTTGCACCTCTCAGGAATTTTCCAGCAAATCTGCTCCTCTATCTCCATCCCAAATTTGGTGTCTACAAAATACACCAAATAACGCCACTCTTATATCTTACGTCCAACCAAGTAGTTTCTGTCTTTCACCCTTCAAAGGGCACTGGCGGTAAATTATTTTCCTTAATCAAAACTGCTGCCCCTTCTCCCTTCTTTCCTATCTTTCCTTTGTACCTAGAAATATTAAACATCTGCTTTTTTGAAGCAAGTCTCAGATACCATCAATACATAATATTCCTATTTGTGCCTGTAAGTTACCAACCTCATTAACAACTGTATTTAGGCACAGAGAAATTCCCAAACTAATTTACAACTCATCATATTTTCTATGGCTGCAACTGTATTATTTGCATCTGTAAATTGTTGCCCCATGACCTTGTGTACACTTGTTTCCACTTTGCAATATTACATCTTGGTGCCCAAGCCCAGCTGAATTATGTTAAAGATTCCCCAACATCATCAGTTAACCTGTCCATTGTTCTGAGCTTTCTCCATTCTCTACTAGTTATTGCCTTGGTATTAATGCTACATTATCTATTGCGTGTTTGTGCATTGAACTTATTCTCAATTGTCTTTGTCTCAAATAATCAAAAGTACTTTAAATAACTCTAACGCATCAGGTAAATGCAGCTCTCACTGTGTTCAGATCTCCATCTGTAAATAAAAACTGTGAGATGCCCAACAGCAGTTTGACCATATGAACTTATATAATCTCAGAAATGCTGTAACTTAACCTATGCTAATGTTATGCAATGTACTTAATGATTAAAATGCTGGAATGCAAGACATGGCTTAATACACGACTTATCTTGTATTTTATTTCAAGCTCATACAGTGCACAAGTGACAGTGGCATCAAGATGAATTAGTTCAAACATCGTTTTACCATAAATTTTGTATTTTGTATTATGGGGATGACACATCACTAGTTAAATGGAGAGACATTAATTCATGCTGGAACTATTTCACTACCATCTCAATCCAGTTCAGATCAAACCAATCCAACACACTGATTGGATTGGGCTGAGTTGTGTTGAGCTACTTTGGATTGGATTGAGTTTGACTGCACTGAATCCAATTCAACTCAGCTCAATACAATTCAACTCATTCCAAACCAACTCAGTCCAATAGATCTCAGCCCAATCCAAATTTTTTACCCTTCATGAGATGTGGGCATCACTGGCTGAGCCAGCATTAATTGCCTATCCCTGACTTAGGGGTCAACCACATTGATGTGGGTCTGGTCACATGTAGGCTGGACCAGTTAAGGACGGTGGATTGCCTTCCCTAACTCAGCCCAATCCAACTCAGTCCAATGCAACTCAGCCCATCTAAGTCAATGCCATCCAACTGAATCTAATCCAATTCAATGCAATCCAACTCAGCCCAATACAACTCAATCCAATTTAAATCAGCCCATTCCAACTCATCACAATCCGACTCTTCAATACATCTTAATCCAGTCCAATTCAATCCATCCAAAGCAGCCCTATGCGCTCTAACCCAATCTTTGGGCAGCACGGTAGCAGTGGGCAGCACTCTTGCTTCAGAGCTCCAGGGTCCCACGTTCGATTCCTGGCTTGGGTCACTGTGTGGAGTCTGCACATTCTCCCCAAGTCTGTGAGGGTTTCCTCCGGGTCCTTCGGTTTCCTCTCACAAGTCCTGAAAGACGAGCTTGTTAGGTGAATTGGACATTCTGAATTCTCCTTCTGTGTACCCGAACAGGTGCCGGATTGTGGCGATTGGGGGCTTTTCACAGTAATTTCATTGCAGTGTTAATGTAAGCCTATTTGTGACAATAAAGATTATTAAGAATTATCCAACTCAATCCAGTCCAAAACAGCCCAATGCATTCCAACTCAATCAATCCAAATCAATCCAGTCCAACTCACTCCAGTCCAACTCACTCCAGTCCAACTCAACCCAAACCAATGCAGCCCAAATGAACTCAATACAATCCAACCCGACTCAATGGTATTCAACTCAATCCAATTCAACACAATCAAATTTAAATCAATGCAAACCAACACAATCTAAACCAATGTAATGTAATTCACGTCAATCCAATCCAAATCAGTCTAATGCATCTCTCTCCAAAGCAGCCCATTACAATCAAACACAATCCAATCCAACTCATTCCAATCAAACGCATTCCAAACCAAACCAAACAAAACCAACTAAATGCAATTTACCTGAATCAAATCCAATTTATTCCAGACCAAATCAATCCGATCCAACTAGGCCCAATCGAACTCAATCCAACCAACTCAATCCAACACAGCCCAATCTAACTCAATCCAACCAAGTCAGTCCAATTCAATCCAACGCAATCCAGCTCAATCCAAAACAGTCCATCCAACTTGAGCCCAATCAAACACAATCCGATCAATCATAGTCTAATCCAACACACCCCAACCCAAGACATTCCAATCCAAGTCAATCCCATCCTATTTAGATAAATCCAACTTACAGCAATCCAACACATTCTAATGGATATCAAACCTATCCAACTCTATAAAATCCAACTCAATAATTTCCAAAACAATCCATCTCAATACAATCCAACTCAAGCCTATCTAATTCAATCCAGTTGAATCCAAATTTATCTCAATGCAATTCAACCCAACCCAAGCCATCTCACCGCAATCCAACTCACTCCATTTCAAAACAGCCCAACACAATCCAATTTAGTTCAACCCAACACAATCCAATCTACCTCATCCCAATCAAATTCATACCAAACCAACTCATATCTAAACCAACTCAATGCAGCTCATGTAAATCCAATCCAACTCAATGTGATCCTGCTCGGTCAAATCCAACCCAACTGAATATAATCCAACTCAATACAATCCAATTTATATTAATACAATTCAGTCCAATCTAATTCTTGCCAATCCAATTTATTCCAAACCATTTCAACTCACCGCAATCTAACTCAGCTGAATACAACTCAATCCAATTCAACTCAAACTAAGGCAACTGATTTGAATTCAACACAATCATCTAAGTCCAATCCTGCTAAATTCAGCTCAATCCAATCCAATCCAATTCTACTTATTCCAATCCAGCTCAGTCCAATCCAACTCAGTCCAATCCAACACAATCCAATCCAATCCAATCCAATTTAGTCCAATCCAAATCAGTGAAATCCCATTCAATTCAATCCAACTCAATCCAATCCAACTCAGTCAAATACAACCCAATCCAACCCAACTCAGACTAATCCAATTCAATCCAATCCTATTCAGACCAATATATCTCACCACAATACAACACATTCTGTTGCATCTCAAGCCTATCTAACTCTCTCCATGAATAAGCCGCGTAGAATCGAAAAATCAATTGACCTCACTGGGTGAATGCCGCCAGAGAATCCCGCCCTAAATATTCATCAAAATAAATATTCAACCTTCAAGAAGGAGACATTGAATTTGGTATTGGCATTACAAAATTTATGTTGTGAACAATTCATCATAGAGAATTGTATATACAGACCATAATCCAGTTATTTGAAAAGTTTAGGGCTCCAAACGCAAAACTGTTTGGACAAAGTTCATTGCAACGAGCACTCAAATTAAATATTTACATGTAACAGGAAGAGAAAACGTGATTGCAGATGCTTCATAATTACTTTAAAATGTGAGGCAACTGCAACGTTTGAAGGTGAAAAGAAAGACTGAAATGGACTATACTTGGTACGCTTACATGTCATATGACATGTATCTTAAAAGGATTAGTTGTGTTTAATAATGAGAAATGTTTAGCGCTAAAAAGGCATTGGGAAAATGAAATCATCTTTTTATATTGCTTATTCATTTCTTTTAAGGGGGGGAGGTGTGATGAATGTAAGAATTTCTGATATATTGTATTGTAGGTATTTGGTGTAGTAAGGGCTAAAAGCTTGGATTAGTGTACGTATGACTGCTGCAGTCTGTTGGTTGTTCTGGGTGAGTGTGCTTAACACTCAATTTGGCACTGTTTCTTTACTTAGCTCTGGAGTCGCCAGGTGTCGTTAAGACACCGCCACAAGCTTCAAGGTGAAGTTTAAAGCAATAAAACCATACACCAATTAGTAAGTCCAAACAACTGAGTTTATTATAATACAATTATAATAACGACCCATGCACACGCTAAAAGTATTAAATTTATTCCTACCGCTAAAATAACTAATACTTATCTCGAAGGAACTGCTGGGTCAGGGAACAAAGCCTCTTGCTCTGCTCTGTTCTGCAGACTTCAGGTTGGTATAAGTTAAAAGGGGTCAGGAGTGCCTATCTCTGGCAGCGATCGTTGTGAGGCACTTACTTGTTGGCGGCTGCTGTCCGAACCCTCTCCTCTCTCTCGTTCAAGATCTTCTTGGCAAAAGCTGGTCGAGGTGCTGGTCCACGGAGGAGTGTTGGTCAAAGAGAGAGAAGGGCTGGACGAGAAGACTGAACCATGTGTGGGACCTGTCTTTTATAGGTCCCAGGGGATCCGCGCCCCTTTGGGCGAACTCCCTTACCTGCTTAGAATCGATTGGATCTCTTCCCAATCGATATGTTTGAACCCCCTAATCATGGGGCAGTTCCTCGGTCACTGGGGCGGTTCTTGGGACTTATTGTTTTGGGCTTCTCTGACGCCGAAAGGTCTGGCCTTCCATTCAATGTATCGATCTGTGTTTAACTTGTTTCCATTGTATATGGGGATCGCCCGGTATCGCCTCATTAGTATGTTAACTGGTTTCTTTTCACAGTGCTGTCTGGTTTCTGCAGCAGTCAAAACTGGTTTCTGCAGCCATCCCAATATACAAGCGCTTTGCAAGCTGCTTGCTTTACAACATGTCCATTTTCCCTGAATTCCTTGCAATCTTCCATTTTGTGTTGGGCAGTGGCCACCCCAGGTGGCTACAAGTCATGTTTTTAAAGAGTCCTGGTTTGAAAGGTTTTGGGAGCCAGAGGAGAAATGAAGGAATCCTAGAAGCTTGGGCTGATGGAGTTTTGTTTAGATTAAGTGGGTTTCCTGTGGAGTTAATTAGATTTCAACTTGGTAAGATGATGTAATTAATGGGAGGAGCTAGAGTACCAGGCATTTTGCAGAGAATCAGTTTAGTTTTAATTTTGAAGGCGCTTGCTGAAGACTTCAGATAGAGATACTGCATTGTTCTGACATGATCAGGTCTCTTTCTTTAAAGCAGTATAAAGTGTAGCCATCTAAGATGGCCACTAACAAACACAAAATGGAAGACTGCAAAGAGTGCAGGGAAAACGGACATGTTAAAGAGCAAACAGCTTGCAGAGCCATTAAGCATTGAGACAATTGCAGAAACCGGTTTCCCGACAGCTGCAGAGATCAGGCAGCGTTGTAAATGGAAAGCCGTTAGCATATTAATGAGGTGATACCGGGACAGTCCCAGGTACAATGGATACAAATTAAGTATCAATCGATACTTTCAATAGTAGACCAGACACGGTGGAGCCAGAGAAACCCAGGACAATAAGTCCTAAGAACCGCCCCAGCGATCAAGGAACGGCCCTAGGATTGGGGGGTTCAAACCATATCAATTGGGAAGAGGCCCAATCGATCCCCAGCAGGTGAGGGAACCCGCCCAAAGGGGCGCGGACCCCCTGGGACCTATAAAAGAAAGGTCCCACACATGGTTCAGTCTCCTGTCTCCGGCCTCCGGCTCCAGCCTCCAGACCCCTGTCTTCTACATCAGCCGTTGAGCAGCAGCCACCAAAACGTAAGTGCCTAAACAACGACCGCTACCTGAAACCGGCATTACTGACACCCTTGCCAACTGATAGTGATCCGAAGCCTGCAGACCAGAACAGAACTGACCTCGCCGTTCCTTCTTAGCTAAGTATTAGTTATTTAGTGGTAGAAGTAAGTTTAATCTTTAGCGTGTGCATGAGTGTTATTATAATTGTGTTATAATAAACTCTAATTGTTTTGGACTTACTAATTGGTGTACAGTTTTATTGCTTTGAACTTGACCTTGAAACCTGTAGCGGTGTCTTTACGGCACCTGGCGACTCCAGAGCTTAGAACGAGAAACAGAGCCAAGTGAGTGTTAAGCACACTCACCCAGAACGACCAACAAAAAAGATCTCTCTTTCTCAAAGTAGAGTAGTCAGACATGTCTGTACAGCAGGTATTCCCGAGCGGAGTATCCTTTCCTCACAGTCTTCCAAAATTAAAATAAAATATTGGGGTTCCTATCCACTATCCCAGCCACTGTTGGGGTCTGATCTGGGATCACAATACCACTCATTGGGTTTTTAGCTTCTCGAGCAGTGCGAGGTAAGAAATATTTATTTCAAATCCCACAACAAAAGTTTGCTGCTGGACAATTTCAATCAGGAAAATCACTCTGACAGTAAGGCTACATACCAGTTGCATACAAAGAAGATGTGCAGTTTTTCCTTAACGGTTTATTACAGCAGGAACCTGTTCTCTCAGCTCATCCTGTGACAATTACAACACAGGTAAGTGGATCAGCATTGCACCAGGAAAGGATCCCAGACTTGGCTGTAATCGCCTTTGTGGTCAAGTTGCCTTTTTATGTTCATTGCCCAGGATAAAGCATGAAGAATAGTCATGGGGTGAGGTGCTGAAAGCTCACCATTTCAACCGAGAGTACAATATTCAAAGAAAGGAGGAAGGCTAGATAGTGAACAAGGGGATAAAAAAAGCAACTTTCAGTCTTCCACTGAGTTGCAGCAGTTTATTACAGTAGGAGCCTGTTCTCTCAATTCATCCAGTGACAATTACAACACAGGTAAATGGATCAGCATTGCATCAGGAAAGGATCCCAGACTTGGCTGTAATCGCTGGTTTATAATTCAGCGACTCCTCCACAGAAAGTTGCTGTTGCTGAATGTAGGAAAGGATCAGGAATCAGGGGTGAGAACAGTCAAAGTGATGTGACGTTGCATGCGTGGGTTGCATGGTGCCTAGTCATGACTTTAGTTGAAGGATTTGTAATTCTGAAAACAGGCCTGAAGCAGAGATGATCAAGCAGGGTGACTGTTCTTCACTCTTTGAATGGACACAGATCCAGGAGGCTCAATCATTGATCTCCACTCAGGACCTTGGGTCAATGTTTAATGTTCCATTCTCTGAAGGATACCGAAATATCTTGATAATCTTTAATAGGATAAACTCATCAGAATATCTCATAGTTATCTTTAGAGCCAATGTGGAAGGATCTTTCTTAAGCACCTCTTGATCAATAAAAGAAACTTGGAATACAGGATTGACAATTCATTTTACAAATTACGTTTATTTTTAATGACCTTCCTTCCCTTTCTAAAGCTGTTGACGCATTCTGGCAAACAGTTCCAAAGGCACCACACACCTACCCATAATGTATATTCTTCTTGTGCAGGCTCAGACAACCAGTATTACCTGGACACTTGACCAAAGGAGCATCACCCAATCCTTTCCTCGCCCTCATAGTTGGCCTTCCCACCAAGTGGACAATGATCACCTGGCTGATCTTTGTCCATTAAAGCTTGGAATTGTGGAAAAGTAAAGCACAGAAGGAAGTTTCCCAGCTTCCCAAGTTTGTCCCAGCTTGTTTGAAGAATATGTGGCAACTTCTGCCCTCCCTTGAATTGAAATGACAACATTAATTATGATAATTTACATTCATATAATACATTTAACAAAGGTGGGTTAAAGTTAATCAATATCGACACAGAACCATCCTGGCCCTCCCAGTGCAAGAGGAATCCTGGTTTGCCTGACTGTGTTATACCAGAAATCAAATGGCAGATGGATGGATGTGTTTCAGTGAGTGATTTTGTTACTATGGTGACACAGCGGGGGATGCAGAGATTGCCGAAGTGACAATGAAAATGTTCAGTACTTAGACCACAATTAAATGTCAGCTTGAGTCATCCGAGGCCACAATTTACGTTAATAATATTGTGAATTAACCAGGATTCACAGAGCACTGGGGATTGCTGGGTATGAATTATTAATCATTCCTAATTAAATCGACTCCACGTTGATGTTACTGCCAAATCAGAATCAGATGTTGTCAAACTGAGTAATGAGAAAATCAGCAAAGGGGATCAGATATTTCATTCCAATTCTTAAGCACAACACTGTAGTGGACAATGACAGTGACAGGTGTCACCCTCTCTCTCTCAAAAGGACGGCTCACTCGCTCTTGCTCTCCAGGAGGCAATGAGTGTTCCCTCTAGCAGAAAAACACCAGTCGCTTTGCAGCATTTTCCTTCCAGAATTATGCAAGCGTTACTTCAGTATCACCACTTGTTGATCTGATTATTCCTGCGTGATTATAGCTCTGTAATTCTCTTCACTCTACCTGGGTTGTTGGATATTATTGAAAAATATTATTCAGGTGGACCTCACATTGTGTACAACATCTCAGCTGCTCCTGATGTTTGGGGTCTGGGTGACAATGGAGTAATTTATTTTCGGTGTTTTAGAGACTCAACCTCCAAGTCCTCAGTTGACAACCAAGTCCTGCATTGTTTACTGGAATTGGATTTCCCTGGTGGACTGATGTTATATTGATGAAGAACACAGAGATTCATAGAGCTATGGCTTGATTTATAGAGATTCTTCACACAAGGGTCCCCAGAGCTGGCAGGTGTTACTCGGGGGCCAGGAGAGGGGGATGCACCTGTGACAAAATACTGGGGTCTGGGGGCTCGGGCCTGAGAGAGGGGGCTGCACCTGTTACACAACACTGGGGCCTGTGGGCTTGGGAGCCCAGGAGAGGGGGCTGCACCTGTTACAGAACACTGGGGCCTGGTGGGTCAGGCCCAGGAGAGGGGGCTGCACCTGTGACAAATCTCTGGGGTCTGGGGGCTCAGGCCCAAGAGATAGAGGCTGCACCTGTTACACAACACTGGGGCTTGTGGGCTTGGGAGCACAGGAGAGGCGGCCAGTTGCAGTGAGTGACTCAACGATCCAATCCTGATGTTGTCAACATTAGAGAACATATGGTTCAGGCACATTTTAGCTGAGCCCTTCTCACCCATGAGATTAATATGCTCTGGAACTCACTTTCAGCTGCTTGTGAGATGACTTCCAACGGATCCATTCTTATCACCTATGAATGACATAGATGAGGGGTGAGATTCTCTGTCGGGTGACACTGGAATCGGGAAATGCAATTGGGCGGAGAATAAGATTTGACGCCGAAATCGTGACTTTTCACACCATATCGCAATTCCCCGTCGCCTTGACAGCGACGTCAATATGTTCCACTCCTCACCTACAGTAAATGCCATTTGCCTATCATTGGCGGGCCTGACCCAGTATTCTCCAGGGCCTCCGTGATTCTCTGCCTCCACCGGGGTGAATTCGCGACTGGGGGGGTGGAAGAGAGAGAGAGAGATGGGGCCCTACCAGAGATGGGGGAGGGAGTGACTGGCATGGGTCTGGTGTGGTGTCCACACACAGACCTACATCTCACTGATCACCTGGCAGAGTGACACCTGTCATAAAGGTACTCCCAACCCCGCATCCCAGACCCACCTCTCCCACCCCACCATCTCCGCACCCCACCCTCCACCATATCACCCCCTACCCCAGACGGCTGCCACCCATCAGCAGGGAATCACATGCCCCACCCAGGGCAACGTCCACAGTAGCACTTACAGGGTGGGCACCAGATGAGGGTTGCAGACCGTACCGCTGGCACGGGCCTAACCAGTCGACAGTATCCCTGGCAGCAGGGACGGGGTCCAGGGCCAGAGGCACCTGTGCTGGGCACCGATGGGGCCAGGGTTGCAGAGAGAAGGGGGGAGGGCGATATGTGGGGTCCGGATCTGCAGTGCCAACCAGAGCCACTATGTAGCTCGGTGGGCCTGGTTGGGCATGGGGATATGCACCATGCTAACTAGTCAGCTTTTCACCCCTTACAGACAATGGATATTGGAATTCAACCAGCAATGGTGGCCTTCCTCCTGGTCGCCACAGCCCGGGGGATGCACTGCGGCTGTTTGAGCTGGAGTTGCTTGAGGAGAAAGAAGCTGCAACAGCGAAGTGTGCAGCAGCGGAGCCTGCCCCAGAGGAACAGGAGGCAGTTGGGGAGGGTAGAGAGCTGACCACCCAACAAGTCGAGGAGGAGGAGTGGAGGAATAGGAGGAGGTGCCAAGGAGGCGCGGCATGAGCCCTCGTGTGTACCGGTAGCTCTTGTCAATCAAGGACCTGCCGGAACGGCATGCCGTTAAAGACACCAGCTGAGCAGGGGGACAGAGCGACATACCTGCCAGATGATGGTGCTCCTGCACTGCGGGAGAATGGGAAGGACACCTGCTCTCAGTTGCCATCAAGGTGACGGTCGCCCTGAACATTTAAGCCATGGGGTCCATCCAGGTGCCGAGTGGGTCATATCAGGGTCTCAGAGACATCGGTGCACAGGTTCATCCACGTTGTCACGGAGGCCCTATATGCCCAGTCGACACAATACATCCATTTCAGTGTGGACTGAGAGCACCAGGATGCCCGGGCGGCTGGGTTCGCCACTATTGCTGAGATGCACGGGTCCAGGGTGTGATTGATGGGATGCATGTTGCCTTATGAGCACCGGCTGATGACAGGCCGCTCTACACAAAATGAAAGGGGTTCCACTCGATCAACGTAGAGCTGATATGTGACCATCAGCTGCACATCATGCACGTCTGCGCCCAATACCCAGACAGTGTACATGATGCCTTCATTCTGGCACACTTGCCGATTCCCGGCCTCTTCCAACCACACCTCCAGGCTCTTGGACGACAGGGGGTGCCCACTGCGGTCATGGCTGATAACTCCTATCAGACCGATGTGGAAACCCGCTACAACAACACCCTTGCAATGACCAGGGTGTGAATGAGCGGTGCCTTTGACATCCTGGAGATGCGGTTGACGTGCCTGGATCGCTCTGGAGGGCCCTACAGTTTGGCACCGGGCGGGTTGCCCTGCTGCGTCCTCCACAACATCACACATCAGAGAGGCGACGTGCTAAAGGAGGAGAATGAATGCCTGTCCTCCGCCGAAAAGGAGGATGCAGGGTGAGGATGAGCAGGACATGGGGCCCAGGCAGGGTTGGGAGGCTGCATGATGTGTGCGTCAGCGCCAACAGGCATGGCACACTCTGATCACCTCCAAGTTCACTGACTGGGGGGGGCACTGGCAAGGTGCATCCCCCACCTGCTCCTCCCCCATAGATACGTGCCCTAGCCCCTATCGATAAGCTGTGCCCTGAACTCATGCCAACGTAACTAGTATCTAATTTCCTGGCCTTACAGACCTGAACACTGCATGTACATGGATCCCCAGATGGTACATCAGGAGTGGAGTGGCTCCCCAGTGTCGGATTGTCCAGCAGCACTAACTTTCACTCAGAAATTGGGCTCTGCAATTCTTACTTATTTCTAACTCCAACAACACCATATACTGTGACTTTCCTCAGTGCCTGTGAGATGTAAAGGAGCGGCAGCCATTAAAACAGGTCAAGGCTCTTCAATCTCTCAAAGTCTAAGGTAGCGAAGCCAACAGCTTCGTGCTCCCCGCCAAGAGGGAGATGACGCAGTCACTGGCTGATGTGACACAAACCAAGAAGGTGGCGACACAATAAGTGATGCGACGCAGTCCCAGACGGGTCCACTCCCTTTGCTCCATGGCCATAAGCATGCAGACTCTGGGCCTCCAGGATTGGCAGCGGCAGGTGGCGGGGGAACCTCAGGGGATAGCTCCGCTCACACTCTCATCCCATGGAATTGCCCGGGGGCCATCCGGCACCCCAAGGGAGAAGGAAGTGATGGGACTGTGTCAGTGACGTCTGCAAGAGAGGTGTCAAAACACCGCAGCACCTCAGAATCTCCCATTCCTGTCCTTGGAGCATCTGGCAGGCAGCGGGCAGAACAGGGTGGCACCACACCACCTGGGACCCCCGAGCAGCAGGCGGGCCCATCCAGGCCCGGTTACCCAGAAGACAGTTGCCAACGAGGACCTATGTGACAGGGCAGGAATCACAGCCTCCACTGCTGCTGTATTGTCTGGTAAGCCAACTAGGCATAGCATTAGGGCCAGTAAGGCCAGGAAGTTAGACACCAGTTAAGTTGGCATGGGTGCGGGGCACAGTTTAGTTATAGGGTCCAGGGCACAAATCTGTATATATTTGTTCACATTAAACTCCTGGTACCACTATTACAACCTGCCTCCATGCTCTGTTGGATGGGTGCGTGGGGTGGGTTGCTCTGGGCTGACCAGAGGGGAGGTGGAATGGGTGGACGTTGGGGAGGAGTGGGAGGACATTGCGGGTGGCCTGGACTCCCCCCCCTCCCCCCCCACCCGACCGTCCCCACCACCTACACCCCAGGGATTCGATGGGGCATGTGTTGGGATGACCAGCTCGCATGCAGGATCAGTTCCTATTCCTCTGAAGATGGCCCAACAATCTTCAGCTGCTTCATCAATAACTTCCCTTCCATCATAAGGTCAGAAGTGGGGATCACCAAAGGGCAGAGCTACCGCAGAGATGGTCAAAATCTGATGAGGCTTTGAGAGGAAAGATTGTGATAGATTGTTTCCATTGGTTGGGGAATTAAAACATGAGGGCATATTCTTAGGATAAGATGCTAGATAGGCCTGGAGACTTTATCCATCATGCAGGAAGGATGTGAAGTCATTGCAGAGAGTACAGAGGAGATTCACAAGAATGATTACAGGGATAAGGTCCGGCACAGTGGCGCAGTGGTTAGCACTGCTGCTTCACAGGACCAGGGTTCGATCCCAGCCCCTGGTCACTGCCAGTGTGGAGTTTGCACGTTCTCCCCGTGTCTGCCTGGGTCTCACCCCCACAATCCAAATAGATGTGCAAGATAGGTGAATTAGCCACGCTAAATTGCCCATTAATTAGAAAAAAAGAATTGGGTCCTCTAAATTTGAAAAAAATGAAAAAAATGATTCCAGGGATAAACAACTGCAACTATGAGGATAAATTGGGGAGGTTGGGTCTGTTGACCTTGGATAAAAGAAGGCTGAGGGGAGACCTGATTGAGATAATTAAGATCTTGAGGGTCAAATAGTGAGGAACTGTTCCCTCGCAAGACTATATCAAGAACGAGAGAACACAGATTCAAAATAATGGGCAAAAGGAGAACTTCCTGAGAGGGTGGTGGAGGCAGGTTAATCAAGGTTTTCAAAAGGGAATTTGTATTGTTATCTGAAAAGAGAGAATGTGAAAAGTTACCGGGTAAGACAGGGAATCGGGACGAGATAGAATGTTCTTTCAGAGAGACTGTGCAGATTCAATGGAACTGGAGATTCATTGCTCCAGCCTCTTTCTGCACAGTAAAGATCCTGTGATTCTGCCTCAGGATTAGGGACTGGTCTTTTGGACTGAGATGAAGAGAAATTTCTTCACTCAAATGGTTGTGAGTCTTTGGAATTCTCTAACCCAGAGCGTTGTAGATCTTCCATCGTTGAATATATTTAAGGCTCGGTTTAATGGATTTTTGATGTCTCAGGGAATTAAGGGTGTGAGGAGGATTGAGGAAAATGGAGTTGAAGCCCAAGATTAGCCATGATCGTACTCCTGCTCCTGTTTCTCATGTTCTTAATTTTTTAGCAAACCTATGAATGCATTTATGAAAAAGTCTAAATTGAATCACCATTGCAGACACACAAGAAAATCACTGGCCTTGAATCAGCCAGGTAGCAGATTGGGTTGTAGAGTAGTGAGAGCAGGGATGCCTTGTGTTCAACAGAGAATTGGTTAGTGGTTGCAAGGTTTGAAGCCACCTCACTGCTGGCATTCCTATTTCTAATTCCCCTCAATTGTGTAAACCGGATTACCTTCCCAGCGTTGCCACAAAGGGGATTCCATAGGTAGGGTCCTCTGAGACTCAGAAGGAATTCTGAGCTGTCAAGATGGTTTTCCATGGTCGCAGCAAATATATACCTGCCTCAATTCCCCTCAGCAGTCCTGCAGTACCTGACAGAGGTTGTGGGCTGCTCGACTGTGGCTCTCGCTTCTCCTTTAAAAAAAATAATTTATGGGTGATGTACCATCAATTCGACTCAAGACACATTTAGGATCCGAACTGTGGTTTTAATCAGCTAGTTGTTAGCCCGGTGGTCGACTACAGAGAATGACCGACGGCCGGGAACTCTGGGTACTTATACCCCACCTCGGAGGCGGGGCCTACTTACCTCTCGACCAATTGGAGAGCAGTCACATGACTAGTCCCAACCAATCGGACGAGAGGCACATGACCAGCCAGAGCCAATGGGAAGCCAGTGCTCTGCACCAATGGCAGTGTTCATATCCATACCACCACAATGGGATGTAGGCGTCACTGTTGAGACCAGCAGTTATTGTCCATCCCTCATTGCCCTTCAGAAGGTGGTGGTGTGCTGCCTTCTTGAACCGTTGCAGTCTCTGAGGTGTAGGTACACCTACTGTGCTGTTAGGGAGGGAGCTCCAGAATTTTGCTCCAGCGACAGTGAAATAACAGCGATACGCGTCCAAGTCAGGGTGGTGAGTGACTTGAAGAGGAACCTCCAGGTGGTGGGGTTCCCAGGTATCTGCTGCTCTTGGCCTTCTAGAAGGTTGTTGTCGTGTGTTTGGAAGGTGCTGTCTAAGGAACCTTGGTGAGTTCCTGCAGTGCGTCCTGTAAGGGATGTTTAGCACAGGGCTAAATCGCTGGCTTTGAAAGCAGACCAAGCAGGCCAGCAGCACGGTTCAATTCCCGTAACAGCCTCCCCGAACAGGTGCCGGAATGTGGTGACTAGGGGCTTTTCACAGTAACTTAATTGAAGCTTACTCGTGACAATAAGTGATTTTCATTTCATTTCATAGATGGTACACACGGCTGCCACTGTTCATCAGTGGTGGATAGTTTGAATATTTGTGGAAGGGGAAGCAATCAAATGGGCTATTTTGTCCTGGAAGGTGTTGAGCTTCTTGTGTGTTGTTGGAACTGCACTCATTCAGGCAAGTGGAGAGACATAGACATAGAACGTACAGTGCAGAAGGAGGCCATTTGGCCCATTGAGTCAATACCGGAAAGCCCACACCTCCACCCTATCCCCAAAACCTAGTAGCCCCACCTAACCTTTTTGAACTCTATGGGCAATTTATCATGGCCAATCCACCTAACCTGCACATCTTTGGACTGTGGGAGGAAACCAGAGCACCCGGAGGAAACCCATGCAGACACGGGGAGAACGTGCAGACCTTGTACAAACAGCGACCCAAGCCAGGAATCAAACCTGGGACACTGGAGCTGTGAAGCAACTTTGCTGACCACTGTGCTACTGTGCTGCCCCAAGAGTATTCCATTACACTCCTAAATTGTACCTTGCAGGTGGTGGATAGGATTTTGGGGGGTTACGAGGTGAGTTACTCACCACAGGATTCCTGGCCTTTGACCTGCCCTGATAGCCACAGTATTAATATGGCTAGTACAGTTCAGTTTCTGATCAATGATAACCCCAGGATGTTGATGGTGGGGAATTCAGCGATGATAATGCTATTGAATGTCAAAGTGTATGGTTAGATCCTCTCTTGTAGGAGATGGTTATTCATAGATCATAGAATTTACAGTGCAGAAGGAGGCCATTTGGCCCATCGAGTCTGCACCCTACCCAAGGTTAACACCTCCACCCTATCCCCATAACCCAGTAACCCCACCCAACACTAAGGGACACTAAGGGCAATTTATCATGGCCAATCCACCTAACCTGCACATCTTTGGACTGTGGGAGGAAACCGGAGCACCCGGAGGAAACCCACGCACACACAAGGAGGATGTGCAGACTCCGCACAGACAGTGACCCAAGCCGGAATCGAACCTGGGACCCTGGAGCTGTGAAGCGATTGTGCTATCCACAATGCTACCGTGCTGCCCACGTCTGGCACTTGTGTGGTGTGAATGTAACTTGCCACTTGTCAGCCCAAGCCTGGATATTGTCCAGGTCTTGCTGCTTTTGGACATGAACTGCTTCATTATCTAAGGAATTGCGAATGGTGCTGAAAATTGTGCAGTCATCTTCAAACATCCCTACTTCAGACCTTATGATGGAAGCAGCTGAAGAGGATAGGGCCTAGGTCACTACCCTGAGGAACTCCTGCAGTGCTGTCCTGGAGCTGAGATGATTGACCTCCAACCACCACAACCATCTTCCTTTGTGCCAGGTATGACTCCAACCAGCGGAGAATTTCCTCCTGATTCCCATTGACTCCAGTTTAAATAGGCATCCTTGTTGCCATACTCAGTCAAATGTTGCCTTGATGTCAAGGGCAGTCACTCTCACCACACCGCATTCAGCTCTTTTGTCCATGTTTGAACCAGGACTGTAATGAGGCTGTGATCCTGGTGGAACCCAAACTGAGCACTCATGAGCAGGTTATTGCTGAATAAGTGACGCTTGAAGCACTGCTGATGACTCCTTCCATCACTTTGCTGATGATGGCGAGTTGACTAATAGGGCAGTGACTCACTGAGTTGGATTTATCCTGTTTTTGTGTCCAGACACACCTGGGCAATTCTTCACATTGCTGGGTCGATGCCAGTGTTGTAGCTGTACTGGAACAACTTGGCTAGGGGTGCGGCAAGTTCTGGAGCACAAGTCATCTGTACTATTTCTGGAATATTTTTGGGACCAATAGCCTTTGCAGTATCCAGTGCCTTCAGCCATTCCTTGATATCATGTGGAGTGAATTGTATTGGCTGAAGAATGGCATCTGTGATGCAAGTGGTCTCCGGAAGAGGATGTTGTCATTCACTCTGCCAGCATCCAGCTTCTTTCGTCTGCTGCTATTCTCTCTCTCTCCTCATGGCTTTTGGCTCCATGTCCTCAACGCCCTTCAACCCACACTCAGTGTTTCATGGCCTCCTCTTCGAGGACCGCACTTGAGGCTACTGGCCCTGCACCCGGAGGAAGGGTCTCTCTCTCGTCACCACCTGCTGATGGAGACCTGGCCAACAGAACTCAGCAACCATCAGGAATACCTCGCAGAAAGGCGGCAGGTGACGCAGTGGTTAGCACTGGGACTGTAGCGCTGAGGACTCGGGTTCGAATCCCGGCCCTGAGTCATTGTCCATGTGGAGTTTACACATTCTCCCCATGTCTGCGTGGGTTTCACCCCCACAACACATAGATGTGCAGGTTAGGTGGATCGGCCACGCTAAATTGCCCCTTAATTAGAAAACAAATAATTGGGTACTCTAAATTTATTTTTTAAAAGGAATACCTCGCAGGAGGCAGCATCTAATGTCCAACCCTGCACCAAAGTTAGCAGCCAGGGCTCAGTGAATTCCTCTAAGAGGGAAATAATTATTACAACAATTTATTAGGGAAGATAGCGAGTATGGTTCATGCAGTCATTTTTATAGGGGTTAAATGATTACATGAAAAAAGACTAGGGGATCTATGTAATTTACTAAAGGGACTTATGGTAGGATTTAAAACGATATAATTGTATTAGGATAGGTTAAGTAAAATTCCACACTCCAGGTTTCAGACACCAACCACCCAGCTCACATGCTGATGTGGGAAAGACATACAGGCACCTCCAGCTGGATACTTACATGGTTCAACAGCCAGCGAGTATTTGTAATCCTCAGATGTCTTCAGGGCCCATATCCGTAGCTCGGATGCCTGGTGATGGCTGTACTCCTCAAAGACCTGACTTCGCAGTACAAGGCCAAGCCTGGTAGCAAGACGGAGCCGTCATGCAGGGATCTACCCCCGTACCTGTAGTACAGGGGCCTTACCATAAAACCCATATATACAGTATATATATCAGTGGTGACTACCACAGCTTGGAGTAGCAGACACCCTGCCTTATGAAAATCTGCAAACAGAAGTATTTGTTTAATGTAAACCTAAATCAGGCAATGTTGGAACTTAAGCACTACTGCCTATATGCTTCTCAATGTATAAATGCCCAATGGGCCTACTCAGTTAGGTAGGGTCCTGCTTCAGAGACATTCTCTGAGATAGTGCTCTCCCAATGTATTTGCAAATAAACAATGGTTCTATACCTGGAATTCCTGAGATTATTTTGTATAATTATCTGCTCCACAACAGTACATTTCTGGGACGGCACAATGGCGCAGTGGTTAGCACGACGGAGCCATCAGGCAGGGATCTACCCCCCACGCTGAGGACCCAGGTTCGATCCTGGTCCCCGGTCACATGAGGAGAGTTTGCACATTCTCCTCGTGTCTGCCTGGGTTTTGTGGTGATATGCATCACTGTAAATGCACAAGGGGTTAATGTAAATACACGTAGACTAGATAGACACTTGAGGGAGCACCAGAGACATGACACACAGACATTCAACCAATAGGTCAGTAAGATAGGACACGACCAATGGGCATTCACGATACACACAGACGTGACACTACCACAGGGGGGCATTACACCAACCCATATAAAAAGGACACAGCACACATGATCTTCCTCTTTCCAGTGTAGACTCTCAGTGAGTACACAGGTTTGATTTGAAACACATCACACCCACCACATGGATTGTAGCAGACTGGTTCGTCAGTCTGAGTAGCTATAGCAGGATTAACAGGAGAGTCGAATCCAAGTAGGAGAACTGTTAACAGTTTAATAAATGTGTTAAAGCTATCTCCAAGTCTGAACCTTCCTTTGTCAGAGTGCAGATCAAGGAAGCAGCTTATGCTACATCAAGAGCAAACAAAACAGGTTTCACCCCCACATCACAAACATGTGCAGGGTATGTGGATTGGCCATGCTAAATTGCCCCTTAAATGTAAAAAAAAAAATTGGGCAGTTAAAATTTTTTATTTTTTTTAACAATTTCTGAAAAGTACCTCAGGGCTTGTGTCAAAGGATATGGAGCCTCACTCGCCTAGAATCCCACTCAGCTGATGAGATGAAAGTGCCACACAACCAGAGTAAGCTAACTTGCTGCTCTGTGCTCCCATGCCTTGGCATTCTCCAGTTCATTCCTTTGACCTCTCGCCTGCGTCACTGATAATTTAACCTCATCCTTCAGTGTCAGAGAAAGTCAGTATGAGAGTAAACTTCTGATTAGTGTGTGAAACAGACATAGTTGAGTGCTACAGTGAGACATGACCTTGTTATCTGATATCAGTCATTACTTATCATTCATTTCTTCTTTGAATGAATGGCTGTCATCTGGGCTCTAGGGTAGTTTTCGCTCGTTAAGTGGAATTCTTCAAAGGAAGGAGATTGTTGAAAGCCAAGGGTATGAAACACATAAGGGACTGAACACTTTACATTGAAAATATGTTTCCTTACAATCATCCTAGTAGGAATGACATTACATTTATAGTAGCTTTGAAGTCCCTTGCCTGGATCTCAGCCAAGACCCGGATAAGGGGTCACAGTGAATAGAGTAGCACAGAGGAAAACGTTAGAGTTATGCAAATAAAACACAGGGTGGTGGGCCTGATACAACAGCAAACTCTGCCCAAGTTTGACATTTGAGATAAACACAGAAAATGCTGGAAAAACATGCAAGGCAGCATCTGTGGAAAGAAAAAGTTAGAGGATGGGACTCTCCGACCACCCAACCGTGTGGTTTACAGCAGCTTGCACAGGGACATATCAGTCCCGTCATTGTCAACGGGGTTTCCCATTGACTACAAGTCTCATCACCAGCAAACCCGCACTCCGGCGTGGGACCGGAATTTCACACCGGCCTGAACAGCCGGTAAATCCCGCCCAATGTTTCAGGTCAGCAGGAGAATGGAACTGATTGGATCGTTCGCTCAGACAGCCATCACAGGCAGGATGGGCAGAATGGGCTTCTCCAATGCGGTTTGATCCTATGAGTCTTTGTTTTGAGATGTATAATATTCAATCCTCTCATTAAAAAAGATGTAGAGAGTCGGCAAATTACTTCAGGCTTCATACTGAAATCATTGCTCTTAAATCCTGATTCCAGCCATGACATCTCAATTCATAGAACCATAGAACCCCGACAGTGCAAAAGGAGGCGATTCGGCCCATCGGGTCCGCACCAACCCTGCGAAAGACCACCGTACCTGAACCCAATCCCCTGCCATTTCCCCGTAACCCCACCTAACCTTTGGACATTCGGGGCTACTTATCATGGCCAATCCACCTCACCTGCACATCTTTGGACTGTGAGAGGAAACTGGAACACCTGGAGGAAACCCAGACAGACACGGGGAGAACGTACAGACTCCACAAAGACAGTCACCCGAGGCTGGAATCGAACCCGGATCCCTGGTGCTGTGCGGCAGCAGTGCTAACCACTGTGCCCCCGTGCCCATAATTGTAACAGTTTCAAAATAAACAAAGGTGGTCTCTTGTCCTGTGTGCCTTGCCCCCATCACCACAGTTTCTAAAAAAGCCATTAGTTAGTCTAGTGAAATAGTTGCTGGCTCTTTACTGCCGCCAGATGAGGAGACCAAATGCTTCAAACCACGAGAGGGGACTGCTGACCTTAATGTTATTGTGAACAGTTGCATAGCGGTCATGTTGCTGGATTAATAATCTAAAGACTACATTCAGAGGCATGAGTTCAAATCCCACTGTGACAACTGCAGAATTTAAATGCAGTTAATTAAATAAATCTGGTATAAATAGCGAGTACTGATGAAACGATGACCTTGAAAACTACCAGTTTGCCCAAACAAAACACATCTGGTTGATTGATGTCTCATGGAGAAGGAAAACTTGCAAATTTACCTGGTCCAACCTACATATGACTCCGTGCCCACATCAATGTGATTGACTCTGAACCGCCCTCTGAAATTGCCCAGCAATCCATTCAGTTATACCAAAGCAATTCAGAAACTTCAAACAAGAATTTAAAAAAGACAGACTGGCTGGCATTGACTAGGCACCAGAAACAGCAATGCCACACCTAGAAATGTCAACCCCGAAAAGTCCTTCTTACTAACATTTGGGAATGTGTGGATCAACTAGGAGAGTTGTCCCTTACGCTATGCAAGGAACTTAGTCATACTCATGGAATTATAGCTTACAGACAATGTTCCAGACACCATCATCACCATCCAGGTATGTCCTGGCCAACCAGCAGGACAGATCCACCATTGCTGTTGACACAGTGGTATACAGTTAGAAGGACATGGGAGTCCTCAACATTCCTTTTGAGTCCATGGATCCTCATGACACCAGATCAAACATGATCAAGGAAACATTCTTTTGGTTACCTCCCAATGCCTCCTCTCGGCTGATGAATCAGTGCTCCGCCATGTTGAACAGCTCTTGCAAGAAACACTGAGGTTACCAAAGACACAGGATGTACTCTGGGAGGAGGACTTCAAAGTTCATCACAAAGAGTGACTTGGTAGCACCATCTACTTGGATGAATTTGGATTTGTTTATTGTCACGAGTGGTTACTAGTTCAGTTACTAGTGGTGTACCGCAAGGATCTGTTTTGGGGCCACTGCTGTTTGTCAATTTTATAAATGACCTGGAAGAGGGTGTAGAAGGATGGGTTAGTAAATTTGCAGATGACACGAAGGTCAGTGGAGTTGTGGATAGTGCTGAAGGATGTTATCGGTTACAGAGGGACGTAGATAAGCTGCAGAGCTGGGCTGAGAGGTGGCAGATGGAGTTTAATGCGGAAAAGTGTGAGATGGTTCACTTTGGAAGGAGTAACAGGAATTCAGAGTACTGGGCTAATGGCAAGATTCTTGGTAGTGTAGATGAACAGAGAGATCTCGGCATCCAGGTACATAAATCCCTGAAAGTTGCCACCCAGGTTAATAGGGCTGTTAAGAAGGCATATGGTGTGCTAGCCTTTATCAGTAGGGGGATTGAGTTTCGGAGCCACAAGGCCATGCTGCAGCTGTACATAACTCTGGTGCGGCCGCACCTGGAGTACTGCGTGCAGTTCTGGTCACCACATTATAGGAAGGATGTGGAAGCTTTGGAAAGGGTTCAGAGGAGATTTACTAGGATGTTGCCTGGTATGGAGGGAAGGTCTTACGAGGAAAGGCTCAGGGACTTGAGGTTGTTTTCGTTAGAGAGGAGAAGGCTGAGAGGTGACTTAATAGAGACATATTAGACAGTCAGAGGGTTAGATAGGGTGGACAGTGAGAGTCTCTTTCCTCGGATGGTGATGACCAACACGAGGGGACATGGCTTTAAATTGAGGGGTGGTAGATATAGGACAGATGTCAGAGGCAGTTTCTTTAATCAGAGAGTAGTAGGGGTGTGGAACGCCCTGCCTGCAACAGTAGTAGACTCGCCAACTTTACGGACATTTAAGTGGTCACTAGATAGACATATGGATGAAAATGGAATAGTGTAGGTCAGATAGGCTTCAGATGGTTTCACAGGTCGGCGCAACATCGAGGGCCGAAGAGCCCGTACTGCGCTGTAATGTTCTATGTTCTATGTTCTATGTCACGTGTACCGATGTACATTGTAAAGTATTTTTCTGCGTGCAGCTCAAACAGATCGTTTACAAAGAACAAAGAACAAAGAAAATTAAAGCACAGGAACAGGCCCTTCGGCCCTCCAAGCCTGCGCCGATCCAGATCCTTTATCTAAACCTGTCTCCTATTTTCCAATGTTCTCTTCCCTATATTCCCGCCCTTTCATATACCTGTCTAGATGCCTCTTAAATGATGCTATCGTGCCCGCCTCTACTACCTCCATTGGTAAAGCGTTCCAGGCACCCACCACCCTCTGCGTAAAAAACTTTCCACGCACATCTCCATTAAACTTTCCCCCTCTCACCTTGAAATCGTGACCCCTTGTAACTGACACGCCCACTCTTGGGAAAAGCTTGTTGCTATCCACCCTGTCCATAACACTCATAATTTTGTAGACCTCAATCAGGTCCCCCCTCAACCTCCATCTTTCCAACGAAAACAATCCTAATCTACTCAACCTTTCTTCATAGCTAGCACCCTCCATACCAGGCAACATCCTGGTGAACCTCCTCTGCACCCTCTCCAAAGCATCCACATCCTTCTGGTAATGTGGCGACCAGAACTGCACGCAGTATTCCAAATGTGGCCGAACTAAAGTCCTATACAACTGTAACATGACCTGCCAACTCTTGTACTCAATACCCCTTCCGATGAAGGCAAGCATGCTGTATGCCTTCTTGACCACTCTATCAACCTGTGTTGCAACCTTCATGGTACAATGGACCTGAACTCCCAGATCTCTCTGTACATCAATTTTCCCGAAGACCCTTCCATTGACCATATAGTCGGCTCTTGAATTTGATCTTAAAAAACGCATCACCTCGCATTTGCCTGGATTGAACTCCATCTGCCATATCTCTGCCCAACTCTCCAATCTATCTATATTTTGTTGTATTCTCTGACAGTCCTCCTCACTATCTGCAACTCCACCAATCTTAGTATCATCTGCGAACTTGCTAATCAGACCACCTATACGTTCCTCCAGGTCATTTATGTAGATCACAAACAGCAGTGGTCCGAGCACGATCCCTGTGGAACACCACTAGTCACCATTCTCCATTTTGAGACACTCCCTTCCACCACTACTCTCTGTCTCCTGTTGCCCAGCCAGTTCTTTATCCATCTAGCTAGTGCACCCTGAACCCCATACGACTTCACTTTTTCCATCAACCTGCCATGGGAAACCTTATCAAACGCCTTACTAAAGTCCATGTATATGCCATCTGCAGCCCTTCCCTCATCAATTAACTTTGTCACTTCCTCAAAGAATTCTATTAGGTTTGTAAGACATGACCTTCCCTGCACAAAACCGTGCTGCCTATCACTGATAAGTCTATTTTCTTCCAGATGTGAATAGGTCCTATCCCTCAGTATCTTCTCCAACAGTTTGCCTACCACTGACGTCAAGCTCACAGGTCTATAATTCCCTGGATTTTCCCTGCTACCCTTCTTAAACAAA
The DNA here is from genome assembly GCF_902713615.1 of Scyliorhinus canicula. Taxonomy (NCBI): domain Eukaryota; kingdom Metazoa; phylum Chordata; class Chondrichthyes; order Carcharhiniformes; family Scyliorhinidae; genus Scyliorhinus; species Scyliorhinus canicula. The sequence continues at coordinate 100,251,469 of NC_052162.1, read as the reverse complement.
GGGACAACATTAGCAATTCTCCAGTCCTCTGGGACCTCACCCATGCTCAAGGATGCTGCAAAGATGTCTGTTAAGGCCCCAGCTATTTCAACCCTCGCATCCCTCAGTAACCTGGGATAGATCCCATCCGGTCCTGGGGACTTGTCCACCTTAATGTCTTTTAGAATACCCAAAACTTCCCCCTTCCGTATGACAACTTGACCTAGAGTATTTAAACATCCATCCCTAGCCTCAACATCCGTCTTGTCCCTCTCCTTACATGAAAAGAAAATACGTAACAGGGCAACACAAGGTGAATACATAGACACAGGTATCTGGTGAAGCAGACAGGAGTGTAGTATTAATCAGATCAGTCCATAAGAGGGTTGTTTCGGAATCTAGGGCGGTATTCTCCAGTCGGCGACGCCAAAATCGCGTTTGGCGGTCAGCCGGAGAATCCCCATTCACGACAAAATTGGGGATGTGCCACTTTCACAGTGCTCTGCTCCCCCCCCATCCCCCCTCTCCCCCCCCCCCCCCCCCACCCCCCCCCACTGTACCGACAGCCTCAGGACATTGCCTGAGGCCCACTCCCAATGCTCAGCCCCCGACCGGCCGAGTTCCTGATGCTGTCGGTTGCGTCGTCTCATTCGTCGGGAACTCGGCGTGGCGACTGCAACTCAGTCCAGAGCCGCCACAGTCGGGGTAGGGCCGATCTGCAGGCAGGGAGGACTTTATCAGGGGCTGGGGTCACTGTTGGGTGGTGGTTCGGGGCACGCAAGCTGGCCAAAGGGGGGCACTATATCGCAGGCCAGGTCCACGAGCAGCCGTTACATGGCACACCCTCTGCAGGCTGCCGCCGTGCACATACGCAGCCTGTTAGTTCTCCGGGCCATATCAGCAGCTAGAGCCGGGTGCTCTACGCTGCCTTGATGCTAGCTCCCAGCCAAATGGAGGATCGGTGGCCATTTTATGTCAAATTACCTGTCGTAAAACGCCACCGTTCCCAAAACCGGCGGGGGGGGACATAGCATCAAAATCGGAGAATCCAGCCCCTGGTAACAGCGGGGAAGAAGCTGTTTTGAATCCGTTTGTGCGTGTTCTCAGACTTCTGTATCTCCTGCCTGATGGAAGAAGTTGAAAGAGTGAGTAAGCTGGGTGGGAGGGGTCTTTGATTATGCTGCTTCTTTCCCCAGGCAGCGGGAGGTGTCGATAGAGTCAATGAATGGGAGGCAGGTTTGTGTGATGGACTGGGCGGTGTTCAAGACTCTCTGAAGTTTCTTGCGGTCTTGGGCCGAGCCGTTGCCATAGCAGGCTGTGATGCAGCCAGATAGGATGCTTTCTATTGTGCACCCATTAATGTTGGTGAGAGTCAGTGTGGACATGCCGCATTTCCTTAGTTTCCTGAGGAAGTATAGGCACAGTTGTGCTTACTTGGTCATAGCATCGACGTGGGTGGACCAGGACAGATTTTTGGTGATGTGCAGCCCTAGGAATTTGAAACTGCTCACCATCTCCACCTCAGCCCCGTTGATGCTGACAGGGGTGTGTACAGTACTTTGCTTCCTGAAGTCAATGACCAGCTCTTTAGTTTGCTGGCATTGAGGGATAGATTGTTGTCGCTGCACCACTCCACTAGGTTCTCTATTTCCCGCCAGTATTCTGATTCATCGTTGTTTGAGATCCGATCCACTGTGGTCGTGTCGTCAGCAAACTTGTAGATGGAGTTGGAGCCAGATTTTGTCACAGAGTCACGTGTGTATAGGGTGCATAGTAGAGAGCTAAGTACACAGCCTTGCGGGGCCCTGGGATTGAGGACTGTTGTGGAGGAGGTGTTGTTGTTTATTCTTACTGATTGTGGTCTGTGGGTCAGAAAGTCGAGGATCCAATTGCAGAGTTAGAAGCAAAGTCTTACTGACCTCCTCATCTCTTACTGGCTGAGGCCTGAAGGACATAGAATCATAGAATCCCTACAGTGCAGAAGGAGGTTATTCAACCCATTAAGTCTGCACTGACACTCTGAAAGAGTATTCAGCCCAAGCTCACTTACCTGCCCTATCCGAATAACCCCTTAACCTAACCTTTTTTGAACACTAAGGGCAATTTAGCATGGCCAATCCACTTAACCTGCACATCTTTGGACTGTGGGAGGAAACCCACGCAGACATGAGGAGAATGTGCAAACTCCACAGAGACAGTGACCCAAGTCTGTAATCAAACCCAGGTCGCTGGCGCTGTGAGAAAGCAGTGCTAACCACTGTGCCACCGTGCTGCCCGTTAACTGCCTTACAATGCCTGTGGCTGCTGTTGAGGGACTCAACATAAGAGAAATATATTTTTGACCTCATAGAATTCCTACAGTGCAGAGGATGCCATTCGGCCATCGAGTCTGCACCGACTCTCCAAAGGAGCCCTACCTAGGCCTACTCCCCCGCCCCATCCCCATAACATCACCTAACCTTTGGACACTTAAGGGAAACTTTAGTGTGGCCAATCCACCTAACCTGCACATCTTTGGACAGTGGGAGGAAACTGGAGCACCCGGAGGAAACCACACTGACACGGAGAGAACGTGCAAAGTCCACACAGACCGTCATCCAAGATCGGATTCAAACCCAGGTTCCTGGCACTGTGAGGCAGCACTGCTAACCACTGGGCCATCGTGCCGCCCCTCACCCCTGTCTTGTTTTTCTGCTGCACAATGACCAACATTGTCATTGTAAACACACTTCAAAACCCGCAATCTTTACCACTTGGACATTCCCCTCCAAATCACTCACCATTCTGACTTGGAAATATATCGGTCATTCTTTCACTGTTGCTGAGTGAAAATCCTGGAAGCTCGGCCTGCACAGCACGTGCAGCAGTTCAAGGAGGCAGCTCACCACCAACCTCTCAAGGGCAAGTAGTGATGAGCAATAAATGCTGGTACGGCCAGTGATGCCAAATCACATGAAAGACAAATCAACCTTCGAGTAAAGATAGAGTCAGTTCTCTGCCCTTTGGTGACTTTTCAGCAGGGTCCTTCTTTGCTGGTCTCCTTCTGTCTGACTTGACTCACTGATTACTTGTTGCTGGTTTCAAAGTTGTATTGTTGATAAATGTTACAGATCACAACCTGGTTCCTAGCAGGTGATCATGTACGTAGGGCGGGGTTCTCCGGTCGGCGATACCAAAATTGCGTTTGCCGATCGGCCGGAGAATCCCCGTTCACGACCAAATCGGGGGCGACGCCGCTTTCGCGATGCTCCTCAGCTCCAAAGTGGCATACTCGGAGTGTACGCCGCATGCGCCGTATCGACGGCCTCAGGACATACCCTCCGATTGTCCACCCCCGACCGGCCAGGTTCCCGATGGCATTGGTCGCGTGTCGTCTTATCCTTCGGGAACACAGCGTGGCGGCTGCGGACTCAGTCCAGTGCTGCCACAGTTGGGGGTGGGCTGATCCGGGGCAGGAGGGACTTTGGCAGGGGCTGGGGGCACTGTTATGGGTTGGTCCGGTGCACACGAGCCGGCCAAAGGGGAGGCACTATTTCGCAGGCCGGGTCTGCGAGCGGCTGGCGCCATGTTGCACGGCTCGGCCACTGCAAGCCGCCACCATGCGCATGCACGGCCATGGGCCCGGCAATTCCCCAGGTCATATCGACAGCTAGAGCCGGGTGTTCTACGCTGCCTTGCTGCTAGCCCCCACCAAACGGAGGGTCGGTGGCCGTTTTATGCCATTTTATCTGTCGTAAAATGCCACCGTTCCCATTCTGGCGTGGGGCCATATCCTCAAAATCGGAGAATCCAGCCTTTGATTTCTATTGTCCATACAAATGGTTACTGACAACTTGAGTATTGACGCACGCTAGTGTTTAACTTTTATTCATTGATTTTTCCTTGTGATAGAATGGATTTCTCCGACCACCATTTCTGTGGAATTCCATTTTGTAAACAAGAGGTTTAGGGGCAGGATCCACCACTTGAGGCACGCCCGAATAGCAGCATGGCTCAATGTGACCAGTAGATGTCGGGAGATCCCACTTCCTGGATCTACCTGGCTCACCACACCTTGCGAGATCTAGGGGATCTCACAAAACGTCGCAGTGTGAATCACGCCATTGTGGCCATGATCACTTTCTGGCAAATTAGAGTGAGACAGTTAGTCAAAAATGGGGACCAGATGGAATGGCACTCGTGGTAGTCTCCTCTGAGTAGGGTGGTGCCCCGGTACGGCTAGTGCCACCTGGGCACCCTTGAGTGCCAGCCTGGCACTGCCAAAGTACCCAGGTGGCACTACCAGCTGGCAGGGCCATTGCCAGGGTTCCAGACTGGCACTGCCAAGGTACCAAGCTGGCATTTTTTGCTCGGCAGTAATCGGGCCAGGGTATGCCCTGAGCAGGTGTGTGGGGCATGTGGGGGGCCCGGGGACCTCCTTATAGTGAGTTGGAACTTGGGTTGGGTTCAAAGGTCGCAGCAGGGGTGTCCTGATCTCTCATTGCATTGAGGAGTTCCAGCAAGTGCAGCTCCTCAATGCAGAAAACAGGGGAGTTCCCTGTTGAGGACCCCGATCTACCTGGATTGGCGCTAGTTAGCGGGGTGTTTCTTGGTGCTCTGAGCACCAGGGTACACCCTGATAATCTTGTTCGCATTGGGACTCTGCCCCCATTCAGGTTGATCCTAGAAACTCCTTGTGAATTAGGCATGTGCAGTTAGTTGTTCAATGGTATCCATTAAATCCACAGAAAAGAGCTGTTGTATTCTGATGTCTTCTCAATAGGATATTCCAAAAGGATGGTGACAGTTTAATATTGCAACCAGGCAAGCAGGCTAATTTTCAACCTTGTATAGTTCCATGAGCTTTGGCAGAAGCAAAAAGAGGTCATCTGACCTGTCACCTCTATTTGTTTCAATGCAGCGTGTCCATTTTCAATTCTTGTTTTTAAAAGTAGCACAACAATTTCCCATAATGATGGCACTGCTGCCTCACGGCGCTGAGGACTGGGTTCGATCCCGGCCCCCGGGTCACTGTCCACGTGGATTTTGCACATTCTCCCTGTGTCTGCATGTGTTTCACCCCCATAACCCAACAATGTGCAGGGTAGGTGGATTGGCCACGCTAATTTGCCCTTAATTGGAAAAATAAAAAAAAACAGTTTCCCATAAATCCATGAATATAACTGCGTGGGTGTGACAACATCACCGTATAATAACTTTATAAAATGTAGGAAATGGATTAAATATTATTGAAATATTTATCTCTTATAATGAAGGCTCCCATAGAAGTTTCCTGGGCTGCCAAACACAAGATAGTGGAGAATGTTCTCTCTGTCAAGGACAGAGTCAAGGACTGTCTCTAAAACAGTCACTGGACCAGGACATCTCCAATCCTGACAGAGGGTGGTGGGGGATTGTGTGTGTGTGGATGTGTGTGGTGGTGAGGGCTGGAGGAAGGTGGGGTGGTTGCGCTAACCTCATGATCATGATCCATTTGTAAATAAACAGTTTTAAAGCAAGCAAAGACCCACAAGATGATTTAATGGCCGTCCTAAAGAAATAGGAGGGATTATCTCAAATATCTGTCCCTTTGTCAATGGACAATTGAATAAATCATAGGCATAAGACATCTATTATTGAAAGATATAAACAAAGTATTGAGAAGGAAAAAACACTTCTGATAGAAGAGTTTCCTGAGGAGTGCCAGTGCAAGGTCTAACAACTTGGTTTGCTCAAGAAGACTTTGGACAGGTAAGAATTACGTTTTTGAAGTGATCCCGCTGGCCAACTTTCTTCAGATGGAGGACAATTGGGAGAGAGAGCTTCCTACATCTTGGTTTGCTTGAGGAGATGTAGGGCAAATGAGAAGGAGGCTGCAAACAGAACAGACAAGAGATTGCCTCCCCAGCTGCAGAAATCATCCATCTGTTCGCCCTCCGCGACTGGTAAACCACCTTCACATGTCAGAGATCATAATGCCTTTCCTGTCCATTCACCTCATGCATCATATTCAAACTACTTAATAAACTATTCTAAAATTGTTGATGAGCAACACCAGGCATACCGACAAATGATGTGTCAACCTGGTGAAGGTACAACACAGGACTACTTGCGTGCCAAAGAGCATAAGCAACAAGTAGTAGACAGAGCTAAGTAATTCCACAACCAATAGATAAAATCACTGATCTGCAGTCCTACCACATCCAGTCATGAATGGTGGTGGAGAATTAAAGAACTAACTGAAGTAGCAGCTTCTACAAATATCTTCATCGTCAATTATTAGAATAATTGGGTGGTTGTTCTTGACTGGCGCAGACACAATGGGTGGTAGGGCCTTTTCTGTGCTGTGGACCGCTGTGACACTATAACCGTGATGTACCTTTAAGGGATCCACCTAAACTGCTGTGCATCTCCAGACAGGATGCAATTTATATAATTCATGGATAGATGATAGGAGCAGTCCGTATGACCAGATGTGTTACTCAACCATTCAGATATTATTTTATATAGTTTAATTTATTCATTATTAGCTAATTCAGTTACCAATCCTCTTGGTGTGGTTAATGTGTTTGTGCAATGTAGTTAATACAGCAGAGAATCCCAGCATATCAGTGTAAAAGACAACGCTGAGGCATTTGCAACAATCTTCAGCCAGAAGTGCCAAATTAATGATCCGTCTCGGTCTCCTCCAGAGGTCTCCAGCATCACACATGCCAGTCTTCAGCCAACTCCATGTGACATTAAGAAACAGCTGAAAGCACTGCTTGCTGCAAAGACTAAGGACCCTGACAACATTCGGACAGTGATAGAGAAAACTCCAGAACTAGCAGGGCCCTTAGCCAAGTTGTTCCATTACAGCTACAATACTGCCAACTATCAACAATTGCTCAGTCATGTCCTGTCCACAAAAATCATGATATATCCAACCTGACAAATTATCTGTCGGTCTATTCTCAAAAATCAGCAAATTGATGAAAAGGTACTAACAGTGCTATCATTGCAACATTTCTTTACCAATACACGGCTCAATGATGCTCGGATCAGCTCTTGACCTTCTTACAGCCTTCATCCAAATACAGAAACATATAAAATTGTGAAGGCACTTTACAGGATAGACACTGAGAGATTGTCTCCACTTGTTGGGGAATCTATAACGCAAGTCTCATGATAAGTTGTTGATTTAGAAGCCATAGAATCCTAAGAATCCCCACATTGTAGAAGGATACCGTTCAGGCCAGCGTGTCTGCACTGACCTTCTGAAAGAGTACACTACCTAGGTCCACTACGCCACCCGATCCCCTGTAGGGGATCAGGGCCAATCCACCTGACCTGCGCATCTTAGGGCTGAGATCACTCAAAGTGTTGTGAATCTTTGCAATTCTCCATCCACAAAGGGGCGTGGATGTTCCATTGTAGAATATATTGAAGACTGGGATAGACAGAATTTTGGTCTCTCAGAGGATCAAGGTAGGTCATGAGCAAGCAGGAAGCTAGAGTTAACATAGTAAATCAGCCCTGATCGATTGAATGATAGATCAAACTTGACAGGCCGAAAGGCTGGTTCCTGCTCCGATATCTTGTGATGTTATGTAAACAATCTGGGGTGAGATTCTCCGTCCCGCCACACCCGTTTTCTGTTGCGGCAAGCCCCCGCCGGCAGCGGATTCTCCGCCCCGGCAGACAGCCAATGGAATTTCCCATCGTGGGCACCTCCACGCCGCCGTGAAATCCGTGGCCATGAGTGCATTGCCGGCGAAATGGAGGATCCTGCCAGCGGAGAATCCATCTTCTGATTTACATCAATGAGATTGGAGTAACCACCGTTGACATTAACACCGGAGTTTGTGGAGTGTAGCACTAGGAAACCAGAATAAACTTGAAGTCAATGGGAATTTGGGAAAACTCTCCACTGATTGGAGACCAATCACCTCAGCCACAGAACATCGCTGCAAGAGTTCCTCAGATTAGTGTCCGTGCCCTGACCATCTTCAGCTGCTTCATCAATGACCTTCCCTCCATCACAAGGTCAGAAGTGGAGATGTTCGCTGATGATTACACAGTGTTCAGTGCCATTTGCGACTCCTCAGCCTGCATGTGAAGAACTTGGGCAGCATTCAGACTTGGGTTAATTAGTGGCAAGTAACCTTCGCGTCACACAAATGCCAGGCAATGACCATCTCCAATAAGTGAGAGTCTGAACACATCATTTTGACATTCAACAGTGAATGATTATGATCTGGAATGCACTCCCTGAGAGTGGTGGCAGTTTCAATAGAGGCATTCAAGAGGACATTGGAATATTGTCTGAAAAGGAAGAATGCACAGGGTGATGGAGAGTAGGTAGGGGAGTGGTCCTGGGTAAATTGCTCCTTCGAAGAGCTGGTGCAGACACAATTACTGAATGTCCTCCATCTACGATTCTGTGAACAGCAGTACCATCACTGAATTCCCCATCATCAAAATCCTGGAGGTCATCTTTGACCAAAAACTGAACTGGACTGGCTATATATATACTGTGGCTACAAGAACAGGTCAGAGGCTGGGAATTCTGTGGTTAGTATTGCATCTTCTGTCTCCCCAATGTTTGTCCAACATCTACAAGGCACAAGTCATGAGTGCGATGGAATACTCTCCACTTGCCTGGGTGAGTGCAGCTCCAACAACACTCAGGAAGCTCAATACCATCCAGGACAAACCAGCCCGATTGATTTGCAACCCATCCACCATCGTCAACATTCAGTTCCTCCACCACCGACACAATGTAGCAGCAATGGGTACCATCAACAAGATGCACTGCAGCCACTCACCAAGCCTACCTCCTTCCAAAGTACCTTCCAAACTCACCACCTCTACCATTTAAGAAGCAAGGACAGCAGATACAAGGGAACACCACTACATCATCACTTTCAAGTCACACCTAATCCCATCCTCGCTTGGAAATATATTGCTGTTCCCTCACTGTTGCTGGGTAAAATCCTGGAATTGTCACCCTAATGGCACTATACTACATGGCCTGCAGTGGTTCAAGAGGCAGCTCATTATCATTTTCTCAAGGACAATTAAGAATGGGTAATAGATGCTGGCTTAGTCAGAAATGCCTGCATCTCACAAATGAATAAGAAGTAATGTTAGTGCTGGAAAATGAAAATCTTTGAGAAGATGTTGTCATCCATCATAAATGGCTTTGTGAAGCTTTAATTTGTTCATGATTTCTAGTAAGAATATTAAAATGAAAATAAACAAAAGTTCTTTATGAGTTCAAAGTAATCGGGTAGATTGGCATCTTGAAAGCATGAACGCGAAGGCAGCAATGAGAAAGGCCATTGACCATTTGCTTTGCATCCTTTGAAATAAAATCTTGCCATAGGTAACCACTTTGACGTGGTTCTATTGGTTAATACCAACAGTGGACAGTTGAGAATTCTATGGATAAACCTGCCCTCATGTTGCCCGATATCTAATTGTACGAAGCATAACCATAAGTTGTGTCTGCAAATGAGTTGAACTAGATATGTGTGTCTCTCACAGATAGGATCCTTCAATCCTTTCAAAGACTTTTGGAAAGCATACTGTTTAAAATAGGCCCAGATATGAATAGTTAATCTGAACTATTTCACAACACATGAATGCATAGAGCAATAGTTATAATTAGATCCAATTCAATGAACACAATTTGTCACGGTATAAGGATATAAAATGATGAACATGTCAAGCTTCCCCACATCAGTGGATCATCTTAATTGACTTAAATGAAGTAATTCCTAATGACCCTCTTCATTCTCCTCTGGACTTGACCAAAACTTTCCTTTGCAGTTTTCTGTTTTTAGACTTTGACTCCAATGTTCCTTGTTTTGAAGATCAGAAGGAAAGGCCTACTAGACAACCAGTACTGAGGAGTCAGGATCAGAAATTACCCAACACAATTGAGGGTAGGTGTGTATTTATTACAATGGCAAGCTAACTGACATTTGTAACATTGATATCAGTGATTTTCTTTAACCTTGTGTGTGAATACACTTTGCTTTAAAAGTACAGTATTTAAATCTAACTAATTCTGTAGAAATGTGGTCAAAAATCCCAAAGCAAGAAAGTATAATATCCAAATGTATTTTAAGCATGCCTAATGTTTTATCTCTATTCCAAATGGTCTCCAATTGAAAAAGTCCTTTGCAAAATAATAATAATAATCTTTATTCTTGTCACACATAGGCTTACATTAACACTGCAATAAAGTTACTCTGAAAATCCCCGAGTCGCCACACTCCAGCGCCTGTTCGGGTACACAGAGGGGGAATTCAGGATGTCCAATTCACCTAACAAAACCATGTCGTTCGGGACTTGTGGGAGGATTTTGGAGCACCCGGAAGAAACCCACGCAGATATGAGGAGAACATGCAGACCCCGCACAGACAGTGACCCAAGCGGGAATCGAACCCGGTACCCTGGATTGGATTGGATTGGATTTGTTTATTGTCACGTGTACCGAGGTACAGTGAAAAGTATTTTTCTGCAAGCAGCTCAACAGATCATTCAGAAAAGTGGATCTGTTGGGGAGAGCTTGCAGAGAGTCGCCTCGCTCCGGCGCCATCTACAGTGATTCAACAGTGTTAACCGCGGTGCTACAGTGCCGCCCAGGTTTTTCTGCCAATCAAAGTGGAATGTTAATTCTGGGAAATGCATCACTGTGCATTCCAGACAAATACATTGTGAGTGTATTGCATTGTAAGTGCATTTCAAGTCTATAAATCTAATGTACATGAATTATGTGCTTCTTAAGAACATTGTAAACTATTCTGAAGCGTTGAAGGTGTGTTGAAGTTCATTGCATTATAAATATCATGTATTTTGTATTATAATTATAAGTGCATTGTGATTTCATGAAAAGGAATGCAAATCATGCAAGTATATTATGTGTATGTATTATGAATTTATTGTTAAAATGCATTCTAAGGCCCAAAATTCTAGTCGGTGTTGGAAATGTTGTATCCACCGGTGAACAGACGGAAAACTGCCCACTTATCGGGATATGTTTCTTCTGGTCAAGCTTTGAATCCACAAGGTAGTAAAATTCCCTCAGCACAGAAATGTTTGGAGAGAGCCAGCACAGAGGACATGCCCCCTTTTCTGTGGCACTAGTTGCCCTATTCAGGGAAGTGAGTTTTAAGTATCACAAAGATTTTCAGTTGTTAGTGAATCAGTGAGTGTATGTGATTGGGTGAGCAGGTGAATGGGTGGGTGGGTTAAGTTGGTAATATTACAATATCACTTTAAGGGAGAACATGCTAATAAGATGTGCAAGAGAGGTTTTTTACACAGAGGGTAGTGGATGCCTGGAACCCGCTGCAGGAGGAGGTGGTAGAAGTAGGTGTGATAGTGATGTTTAAAGGTGTCTTGACAAATACATGAATAGGATGGAATAGAGGGATACGAATCCTGGAAGTGTGGAAGGTTTTAAATTAGAAGGGCAGCATGGCCGGCGCAGGCTTGGAGGGCCGAAGGGCCTGTTCCTGTGCTGTAATTTTATTTGTTCTTTCTTTGTTCTTATGCAGCCAGAATGTAAACCGCGTAACCAGCCGGTATATTTCAGAGAAGCTTTGAGTTTAGCTAGCAACATGTGATGTGAATAAGTTGCAGCTTTGGTTTCCAGTTGACAATAGCTGATGAACCTTTAGCGGTAAATCTGTTTTGCTGAACAATCTTCAAATAAGCTGGGACAATGTTTACTTTACTAGTCCCGTGTGAAATTGGTAAGTTTTTTTTAAACAAACATAAAATACTACATGGTGAGCAGCAGTGCTTCCTCTGAAATAAAACAATGAGTTTTGATATCTGCACAAAGACTATGGGCGGGATTTACCGGCTGTTCATGCCGACGGGAAATCCGGTCCCGCGAGAGTTTCCCGGCGACGAGGGGTGTTATCACCAGGAAATCCGGAGTCGGTAGATCCCACTGGTGGGCCGCTTCCGCTGCCAAAAAACATGCGGTGGGCTGGTCAATAAATCCCACCCACTATCATTGAAGACCCCAGGAGGCAGAGTCCCTACACATGCAGTATTTGACAGGGCGCTGAGTACACGATTTTCAGGGTAGGTGGAATGGTGGTGAATTGGGAAATCCATTTTTAATTGGGCAGTTGGTTTTAATTTGATCTATGCAAGTTACAGGGCCATCACAATGTACTCGGGTGCCATTCCCACACAAATGATAAAGTCTAGGATTTTCCGAGCCTGCGGCGGGTCGGAGAATCGTCGGTGACGTGGGAAATTTCCGCCACGCCGCTCTGATGCCGGGACGCGATTCTCTGACGATCGGAGTATCGGCGGCAATCGGGCCTGCGTGGTCGACGCGGCGCCAGTCGGGGGCCGCTAAAAGAGGCCCCCGTGGCAATTCTCCGCCGTCGACCCAACGAATTCTGCCGAGCACCGCCGGCATGGTTCCAAACTTGTACCACCCGGCGGGAGCTGAGACCCGCAGCCGCGGTGGCTGTCCTGGTTGTGGGGGGGGGACCTCCACTGCGTCCAGGTCTGCAATCGGGGGCAACCGATCGGTGGACGCCCGCGATCTGGAGGGGGCCTACCTCCTTCCGCGTGGGCCCGCAGTAGGGCTCAGCCAAGTTGTCCTGCGCCGACACAGAGACAGCCACCACGTGCATCCGTTGGCACATAGACGGCTATCATGTGCATGCGCGGACACATGCCGGCAGTGCAGGGCTGTGTATCGGCGCTGGAGCAGTGCGCAGCACTCCGGTGCCATGCTGGCCCCCTGAGGGCCGCTGAATCGCTGGGCCAGTGCGCCCAAGCCTGCGGTTTTCTCCTTGACTGGCTGCGGGAAAGGAGATTCCCGCTACCGGCGAGTGAAGGTGTGCAGGAAAATGTGGCTGGTGGACAGGAGAATCCCGCCCAGTGTCTCTCCAGAAAGATAGAGGCCTGAATGAGAACCTCATGCTGAAGGCCCAGTCTGAAAATAAGGGGCAGGAATCTCTGGTACTCCAGCTGTATTTTCCTGGACACCGTGGCCCCGCTGCCAGCTGGATTCTCTGTTCCTGCCATCTGTCAATGGAATTTCCCATTGTGGCAGCACCACGCTGCTGGGAAACACGTTGCAGGCACAACGGAGAATCTTCCTGGCGGAGAATCCAGCCCAAGCTGTCTCTCCAGAAAACCTGCTGCCTGTGAGTATTGCATTTTCTGAACTACAGGGACCCTAAATGAATGAATTTACAAAGAAAGCCATTATTGGCTGCAAACCAAAGGCTCTAATCTGCCAACGTGCTGTGAGGAAAGTGTGCTAAAAGAATTACCATCTGAAGCAAAAACTGTTGACTCTTGACTTTCATTCTTCTTATCCTTTCACCCCTTTCCCACTCCCCCATCCCCAGAATCAGAATCACAGAATAATAAAGTGCAGAAGAGGCCAATGCTACAACCTACTAAACACAAACTAAACACAGCCAATGGTCATCTACTCAGTGAATTGCTACATTCACTTTGAAATGCAGATACGGCAAATCTGCATGGAAACCACAAGTGTTTAATGTGGTGGACACAAGTAGACCAGCAGGAGCAGGGTTACCGGTGTGTACAGAACATAAGAACATAAGGACTAGGAGCAGGAGTAGGCCATCTGGCCCCTCGAGCCTGCTCCGCCATTCAATGAGATTATGGCTGATCTTTTGTGGACTCAGCTCCACTTTCTGGCCCGAACACCATAACCCTTAATCCCTTTATTCTTCAAAAAAACTATCTATCTTTATCTTAAAAACATTTAATGAAGGAGCCTCTACTGCTTCACTGGGCAAGGAATTCCATAGATTCACAACCCTTTGGGTGAAGAAGTTCCTCCTAAACTCAGTCCTAAATCTACTTCCCCTTATTCTGAGGCTATGCCCCCCTAGTTCTGCTTTCACCTGCCAGTGGAAACAAGCTGCCCGCATCTGTCCTATCTATTCCCTTCATAATTTTATATGTTTCTATAAGATCCTCCCTCATCCTTCTAAATTCCAATGAGTACAGTCTCAGTCTATTCAACCTCTCCTCGTAATCCAACCCCTTCAGCTCTGGGATTAACCTAGTGAATCTCCTCTGCACACCCTCCAGAACCAGAACGTCCTTTCTCAGGTAAGGAGCCAAACCTGAACACAATACTCCATGTGTGGCCTCACTAACACCTTATACAATTGCAGCATAACCTCCCTAATCTTAAACTCCAGCCCTCTAGCAATGAAGGACAAAATTCCATTTGCCTTCTTAACCACCTGTAGCACCTGTAAACCAACTTTTTGCGACTCATGCACTAGCACACCCAGGTCTCTCTGCACAGCGTTGTCACCATACACAAGATCACCAAGATAACACCCGCAGCAGAAAAGGTTCAGAAATAAGGCACTGAGTCTGTCTTTGACCCATAACAGACATACCCAAGCAGATTTGATGCTGGAGAGAACTTCAGAGGTGATAATGTACAACACCTCACAGAAGGTATAATTCCATCGATCAACCGTTCCTGAAAGTGGAGTATGCTGGTCCAGAGAAGCTGTACAGAGAAAATGATGTGAAGCATATCGGCATTATACATTGTGTGTATCAGCACAGCAGCTGGTGCAGTTCTGTCATGTGCCTACTGCAAAATGATGACACAATTCGGCTATGCTTGTACGCAAGATGTTACATCTCGCTCTAAGGCGATGCCCACACAGGATTCAAAAATGAGAAGAATTTGTCAGACACAATGGATAATGGTTCGGCTGATGCCGAAATCAGGAAAGGCGACTGGGCAGAGAATTCATTCTAGCGCAGAAATCGTGGCGGGCGAAGGTTTCATGCCTAATTGTAATTCTCTGGTACCCAAACGGCGGCGTCAATTCGTTCTATTCCGCATGTACAGTGAGCACCGTTTGCATATCGTTAGTGGGTCTGACCCAGTTTCTCCAGGGCATCCACGAGTCTTCGCCTCCACTGGGGTGAATTCCCAGCTTCAAGGTTCACTTGTGTTTTTACAAATCGAGAAACAGAAACAGGCACCGTGGATGATGAGGGAGAGGAGTTAGGACACGGTGAAATGCAACTGTGGACTGCCGGTCCTGATAATGGCCGGGCTGGCAGGCGGGGGGGGGGGGGGGGGGGGGGGTGGGGGGGGGGTGCTGCCAGGGCCAGCTGGGAGGTGACAGGGTGAAGGGCCGTTGGGCATGACGCTGGGATGCTTTCCATTTATGGACCACCATTGCAAGACAGCCATCTAGCTGCGCACCCCACTGACCACCCACATTAGCCCAGGCTTCTGCAGAGTGCCAACGGCTATATGGGTGCCCCCATCTCATCATCGCCCGCACCCCAGGCCTGACCCTCCACCCCACCAACCCCGAACTCCACCCACCGCCATACCGCCCCCATCGGCTGCCCATGCCGGCAAGGCATCACGCAGCGTTCCCAAGGGCAACGCCCACATACACCTCTACAGAGGTGGTGCCGGGTGGGGGCCATGGAGCATATCGTTGGCAAGGGCAGTACCAGCCAATATTACTCCAGGTAGTAGGGACGGGCACCAGGGTTAACCATGGTGATGGCCAGGAGTGTGGGGATCATAGAATTTACAGTGCAGGAGGAGGCCATTCGGCCCATCAGGTCTGCACCGGCTCTCGAAAAGAGCACCCTACCCAAGCCTACACCTACACCCTATCCCCACAACTCAGCAACCCCACCCAACACTAAGGGACATTTTGGATACTAAGGTTAGGTGGATTGGCCACGCTAAATTGCCCCTTAATTGGAAAAACTAGTTGGGCACTCTAAAATTTAAAAAAAAAGGAAATCTGCCATCCTTATCTGGTCTGGCCTACATGATGGGCCAAATGGCCTCCTTCTGCACTGTCAATTCTATGATTCAATGATGCATGTGAATCCAGACCCACAGCAATGTGGTTGACTTTTAAATGCCCTCTGAGATGGCCGAGCAAGTCACTCAGTTGTAATCAACCATTACAAAATCACAAAAAAGGAATGAAACTGAACAGACCACCCAGTATTGACCCAGGCACTGGAAATGACAACGGCAAACCCAGCCCAGTCGACCCTGCAAAGTCCTCCTTACTAACGTGTCAAAGTTGGGAGAGCTGTCTCACAGACTAATCAAACACCAGCCTGGCATATTCATACTCATCGAATCATACCTTACAGACAATGTCCCAGACACCATTATCATCATTCCTGGGCATGTCCTGTCCCACCGGCAGGACAGACCCAGCACAGGTGGCGGCACAGTGGTGTACAATCGGGAGGGAGTTGCCCTCGGAATCCTCAACATCGACTTTGGATCCCATGAAGTCTCATGGCTTCAGGTTAAACATGGGCAAGGAATCCTGCTGATTACTGATGAATCAGTACTCCTCCATGTTGAACACCACTTGGAGGATGCACTGAGTCCATGTTCAAATGCAGAATGACCTGGACAATATCCAGACGTGGGCTGACAAGTGGCAAGTTACATTCGTGCCACACAAGTGCCAGGCAGTGACCATCTCCGACAACAGAGGATCTAACATTCGCCCCTTGACATTCAATGACATTACCATCGCTGAATCCCCCATAAGCAACATCCTGGGGGTTAACATTGATCATAAACTGAACTGGAATAGTCATATTAATATTGTGCCGACCGGAAAAGTTAAGAGGCTAGGAATGCCTCGCCGAGTAACTCACCTCCTGACTCCCCATCTACAAGGCACAAGTCAGGAGTGTAATGGTGGAATGGAATACTCTCCACTTGCCTGGGTGAGTGCAACTCAACAACTCTCAAGAAGCTCGACACCATCCAGGACAAAGCAGTCGACTTGATTGCCAATCCTTCCACAAACATTAAAAACCCTGCATCACCAATGAACAGTGCCAGCCATGTGTACCATCTACAAGATGCACTACAGTAACTCATCAAGGTTCCTTCGACAGCACCTTCCAAATCCAGGACCACTACGATCTAGAAAGACAAGAGCAGCAGATACGTGGGAACTCAATCAGCAGTCTGACAATAGGCAAGTAACCATCACATCTACAAGTCAAGAACCCTCAAATGAGTCTAGATCTCAGGGAGGCCATACCATCACAAGATCTGGGAGGTCTGTTTAACCACCCATGCATTACATAGATTCTTAAACACTTTTATTCTTAAACTCTTGAACAGAGATCAATTTTTTGGACAAATAGTTTTCACAACTACCCTCATGTATATGAATTTTCATTCTTAATGTTATCGTGGAAAAGAAGGGAAATTGTGATACAAATTTCCAATGCAGAACATAGAAGAAATCCCTCAGATCAGGAATCCTTGGAGAGACCTGAGACGAGAATCAACGCACAGGACATGCCTCCCTCTTTATTGCACTAGTTACCCAATTCAACAAAGTATTTAAGTATCCCAAAGTTTTACAGTGCGTTAGTGAAGGAGTGCATGTGTGTGATTGGGTGAGGTGGGTGAGTGGGTGAGGCTGGTGGTGTTGCAATATCACTTGATGAGAGAATATGCAATTAAGTAAGTAGCCAGGATGTAAGCCATGTGACCAGCAGACAGTGTTCAGAGGAGCTTTCAATTCAGCTCGCAGCATATGGTGGGAAATAATTGTAACTGTACTTTCCTGTCAACAATAGCTGTTGAATTTTGAAATGAAATGAAATGAAATGAAATGAAAAATGAAAATCGCTTATTGTCACGAGTAGGCTTCAATGAAGTTACTGTGAAAAGCCCCTAGTCGCCACATTCCGGCACCTGTCCGGGGAGGCTGGTACGGGAATCGAACCGTGCTGCTGGCCTGCTTGGTCTGCTTTAAAAGCCAGCGATTTAGCCCAGTGAGCTAAACCAGCCCTGACAGCTGAGCAATCCTGTACATCTTCCAATAAACTGCACCTATGTTTCCCGAAGGATATCCCGAAGCGTGGTACATTGGCGAGACCATGCAGACACTGCGACAACGAATGAACGGGCATCGTGCGACAATCACCAGGCAGGAATGTTCCCTTCCAGTTGGGGAACACTTCAGCAGTCAAGGGCATTCAGCCTCTGATCTCCGGGTAAGCGTTCTCCAAGGCGGTCTTCAGGACACACGACAGCGCAGAATTGCCGAGCAAAATCTTATAGCTAAGTTCCGCACGCATGAATGCGGCCTCAACAGGGATCTTGGATTCATGTCGCATTACATTCACCCCCCACCATCTGGCCTGGACTTGCAAAATCCTACCAACTGTTCTGGCTTGAGGCAATTCACACCTCTTTAACCTGTGATTATCCCTCTCTCAGAATCTGTAACGATTTGATTACCTGCAAATGCTCGCATTCCAAGCATTGTCCAGCATCTCTGACTTTGTCTATATAAATGTTTCTGGAACATACCTCTCCATTCACCTGAGGAAGGAGCAGTGCTCCAAAAGCTCGTGTTTGAAACAAACCTGTTGGACTTTAACCTGGTGTTGTAAGACTTCTTCCTCTGTTTCCTGTTTACCAGTCCTGTGTGGGATTGATAAGGTTGTATCAAGCAAACAGAAATACAACAGGTAGGTGGGTGGATTTGTTCAAAGGTATGTGAGGTGCTTGAGTGGGTAAGGTGAAGGAGTGGGTAGCTATGTCAGAGGGAGAATGAACTAGACAGGGGGCTGGTCCGATGGACAGGAGTAATAGTGTCTTGTCCGAGGCTAGTCAGACCAGATCAGAAAGGTGGGGGGGGGGGGAATTGTTAGGTGGTCAATGGGTACAGTAAGGGGTGCTGATCGGAAAAGTTTGAGGGATAGTTAGATTGTCAGGTCTGGGGTTGGTCGGGTGGTCGGGGGTTAGTCAAGTCATAGGAGGGGCGTGGGGGTGTGATTAGGAGGCCGCTTCTGAAGTTACCCAACTGTCTCACATCTTGAGGTTTACTATTCAGGTAAATCGTGCAGAACTGTCCAAAGTCCCTGATCGTAGCTCAGAGCTGAAGCCATGATCCCTGGGAGCAGCGGAATTGAGCAGAGGGTTCAACTTCCCAGACAATTCCTACAGATGTCCGTGAGTCAGGACTTCTGCAGGTTCACACCTCTGGTCACCGATGATCTGGAATATATTATAGAGGTATGTTGTAGACATCTGTAAAGAGACTGGGAGTTATTTTGGCTGAAAGATTAAAACAGGCATTAAATGGGTGCTGTGCTAATGTGAGATGCCCATTTTAAAGTCAAAGCCTGTCACACAATTTTGGTTCTAATTACTAATAACATAATTTAAATTTGCTTAAAAATGTTAAAAAATGAAGCCTGCAGGTTTTTCACTCAGCCGCTGATTAAATGTAATATTCATGAAAGTTCTCTCACTCACGTGTGCAGTGAGTGTGGCGTGTACTTTACAAAGAACAAAGAAAAGTACAGCACAGGAACAGGCCCTTCAGCCCTCCAAGCCTGCACCGACCACGTTGCCGTCTAAATTAAAACCTTCTACACTTCTGGGGTTCGGATCCCTCTATTCCCATCCTATTCATGTATTTGTCAAGATGCCCCACTGAGCCACAATGCCATGTTGCACAATAACTCAGCAACCAAGGGAGATTTCACAGAATTTCATAGAATTTACAGAGCAGTAGGAGGCCATTCGGCCCATCGAGTCTACACTGGCTCTTGGAAAGAGCACCCTACCCAAGGTCAACACCTCCACCCTATCCCCATAACCCAGTAACCCCATCCAACACTAAGGGCAATTTTGGACACTAAGGGCAATTTAGCATGGCCAATCCACCTAACCTGCACATCTTTGGACTGTGGGAGGAAACCGGAGCACCCGGAGGGAACCCACGCACACACGGGGAGGATGTGCAGACTCTGCACAGACAGTGACTCAAGCCGGAATCGAACCTGGGACCCTGGAGCTGTGAAGCAATTGTGCTATCCACAATGCTACCGTGCTGCCCTAATGGTGGTGCATGGGTTCCTGGGAAGCGCTGAAGGTTCTGCTGGAAGGGGGAATGTCCTGTGAGCACAGGGCGCAAAGGATCCTCCGAGTCCCCTTGTCCCCTCTCCTGCAGCAGCTGATGCTGCTGTATGTCCTCATGTTCGTCTCCCATTCATCCTCGAGAGAAAGCACACCCCTTCTGCTGGTAAATAATAAAGGTGCTATTGACACAGCACTCACTCCTTTTTGATGAAAGACAATTTCCAGAATAAATGTCACCTAAGTGGTGGTGAAGTTTTGATATAGTGGTTAGCACTGCTGCCTCACAAAACCAGGGTCCCAGGTTCCATTCCAGCCTTGGGTAACTGTGTGAAGTTCTCCCCCGGTCTGCATGGGTTTCCTTCGGGTGCTCAGGTTTCCTTCCTCAGTCCAGAGATCATGGATCACAGAATTTACAGTACAGAAGGAGGCCATTCAGCCCATTGAGTCTGCACCGGCCCTTGGAAAGAGCACCTCACATAAGCCTACACCTCCACCCTATCCCCGTAACCCTACCTAATCTTTTTGGAGACTAAGGGCAATTTATCATGGCCAATACACCTAACCTGCACATCTTTGGGCTGTGGGATGAAACCAGAGCACCAAGAGGAAACCCACGCAGGCACGGGGCGAATGTGCAGACATTCGCACAGACAGTGACCCAAGCCAGGAATCGAACCTGGGACCCTGGAGCTATGAATAAAATGTGCTAACCACTGTGCTACCGTGCTGCCCAGAGGTTTGCAAGTTAGGCGGATTGACCATGCTAAATTGCTCCTTAGTTTCCAAAGAAATGCCAGTTCGGTGGGGTTACGAGGATAAGTTGGGGAATGGGCCTAGGTAGAGTCTTCTTTCAGAGGGTCGGTGCCAACTCGATCGGCCGAATTGCCTCTTCAGCAGCATAGGCATTCTATGGATTCTATGTTTCAGAAGGTTTCTCAATTTGTTTACTCCCAGGATAGTTTGTCGCTGTTTGGAGAAGTGTTACTTGAAGTGTTAGCCACTTAAATGTCATATGGCCTCATTCATGAGCATTGGCAGGTAAGTAAGTGCCACTTACCTACAGCTGGCTTCTACTCTTTTATTAATGTGGTGTCTTGGATTGCACACTGGCTCCATCTTGGCCACATTAGAAGCTCATTAGTGCCTAAACAATCTATTGAAAATCACCCCCCAAGTATTCACTTCTTCTGTGATATGCTCCACATTGAGAGAGATGAAAGGCCTGAATATCTTTTGTCCTGCTGCTTCACTGGGCAGGCAGTCCACAAATGTGGATTTCACCCAGGGTTTCCAACAATGTAGCAGCAACACGGAGACATAGAACGGGATATTGTCTTTTGGGTTGGGGTCACAACTTTGGGGTCAAAGGGGAAGTGGATATTTCGCTACATGAATAGGCTACCTGCAACTTGTTGATGGGCAGACCTCCCCCCACCCCACTTAAGACAGGATAGTGCTAGTAAACCAGCACACTGGCTGGTGCTGTGAAACTGCGACCCGCCCCTCTGCAAGAATCACCCCATTTGGAGTAGAAATTCTGCCCACAATATCCAAGGAAATTCAGGTCTGGCAGCATCCCTGGAGAGAAAAGCTGAGCAAACATTTCGAGTCAATTTGATTCTTCAGAGCTGAAGAGGGGTAGAAATGTGATGGCTGATGTTGGAGGTGAAAATATTCACACAAAGGCCTTTGGATGAGTAAAGAAGCAGTTTATTATATCAGAATTCTGGGAGAAAGGCCTGGGGCTCCGCAGCCTTTAGACAGTACTCTTTCTCACTTAAGCTCAGGTTCACACGGGTTAATATACAGGTTCAACAGCAGCACGATGGCGCTGTGAGTTAGCCCTGCTGTCTCATGGCGTTGAGGTCCCAGGTTCGATCCCGGCTCTGGGTCACTGTCCGTGTGGAGTTTGCACATTCTCCCCGTGTTTGCGTGGGTTTCGCCCCCACAACCCAAAAATGTGCAGGGTAGGTGGATTGAACACGCTAAATTGCCCCTTAATTGGAAAAGAATGAATTGGATACACTAAATTAACAAAATATATGTATACAGATTCAAAAGCGAAATCAGTTTTTAATCTCATTTACATACAGCCAATCACCTTTATTCGTGTCACAATTCATTACATGCAACTAATTAGTCCTCCATTATCTCAGTCCGTGCCATAAATGGTTATTAGTTTGTAATCTACAGCCTTTTCCTGTTGTTGCTAATTCTTCAGCTTGTGGCTAGCCGGACAGAACAGGGATATCTGAAAGGCATTCAGACCTTGGGCAAAGTTTGTTAATAGTCCATTGTCTCTGAGTCCACACCTGGTGATGAGTCATTTGTTTTGCACACAGGGTT
This sequence comes from Scyliorhinus canicula, assembly GCF_902713615.1. Taxonomy (NCBI): domain Eukaryota; kingdom Metazoa; phylum Chordata; class Chondrichthyes; order Carcharhiniformes; family Scyliorhinidae; genus Scyliorhinus; species Scyliorhinus canicula. The sequence continues at coordinate 100,229,229 of NC_052162.1, read as the reverse complement.
GTTATTCCAGTAGCAGACACAGAAAGTACATCGAAGTGCAGAGTTAGATACAATTTTCAACATAGTTAAGAATTAGTTATCTATTGTAAAAACAGGATTTCCCACCAATATGTCCCACAGTTGATATAATTGGAGAGGAGCGTAGAAAATGTGGAGCAGAATGGAAAGTCAGGGATAGATGAGAACTAGGAGACATTTGAAAATGCTGTCATTGACACAAGATGGTGGTTAATGACTGTATTGAAGACTAAAGAAGGTGTTAATGATGGCATAAAGGTAAGGTAGCACGGTAGCATGGTGGTTAGCATATATGCTTCACAGCTCCAGGGTCCCAGGTTCGATTCCCGGCTGGGTCACTGTCTGTGCGGAGTCTGCACGTCCTCCCCGTGTGTGCGTGGGTTTCCTCCGGGTGCTCCGGTTTCCTCCCACAGTCCAAAGATGTGCGGGTTAGGTGGATTGGCCATGCTAAATTGCCCGTAGTGTCCTAAAAAGTAAAGTTAAGGGGGAGTTGTTGGGTTACGGGTATAGGGTGGATACGTGGGTTTAAGTAGGGTGATCATTGCTCGGCACAACATCGAGGGCCGAAGGGCCTGTTCTGTGCTGTACTGTTCTATGTTCTATGTAGCAGAATATGTTACGAGCAGATCAAGGGTCAGCTCTTTGTGAAAGCAAAACAAGTTGAGAACTGTACCTGTGGAGGAATGTATTGGAAAAAAAAATCAAAATGGAGGAGAGTGTAATGATATGCAGACATGTAACAAATGGGTAATCAGAACAACACCAAACGGATGATTCTGATCAAGGTAGTGCAACAGATCCAGACGACGTCTACCTGGATAAAACATTCCGAGTAGGCATCATCACAAAGTGCGAAAACGCCATACGTTGCAAGTCAAATCAATCCTTGCCGTTGATTCCGAGGATGAATGGAACGCAGTGATGGATGTCAACCGATACCCCATCCAGTTCAAACTGGACACAGGTGCCTCTGCCAACCTGATCTCGAAGCTTGACTTCACGAAAATCAAGAAGGCTCCCAAAAACCTTCCAGCTGCCTGCAAACTCCAGGGTGATCTTACCCTGGGGGGTGCCCCCACGGTGGCCTGGTCCGCGATCAGGCGGTGGGCCTGTGCTGTGGGGGCACTCTTTTTCTTCCGCCTTCGCCATGGTCTTCACCATGGCAGAGGCGGAAGAAACCCCGTCCCCTGCGTATGACGTCAGCACCCACTGACGCTCCGGCGCATGCGCAGACTTACGCCGGCCGGCGAAGTCCTTTCGGCCCTGGCTGGCGTGACACCAAAGGCCGTTCACGCCAGCCGGCAGAGTGGGAACCACTCCGGCGTGGGCCTAGCCCCTCAATGTGAGGGCTTGGCCCCTAAAGGTGCGGAGACTTCCACACCTTTGGGGCGGCCCAACGCCGGAGTAGCTCACACCACTCCAACACGCCGGGACCCCATGCCCCACCAGGTAGGGGAGAATCCCGGCCCAGGTACCCGAAGATTGAAAAGGAGTGCTTTGGTCTCACCGGCATTTTTAAATTCCATGACTACGTCTACGGACTGCCAACATTCACCATTGAAACAGATCACAGACCTCTGGTCCACATCATCCAAAAGAACCTGAACAACATGATGCCCCGATTGCAGAGAATTCTGCTCAAACTCAGGAGGTACAATTTCAATCTTGTGTACACGCCTGGCAAAGAGCTCACCATTGCAGATGCATTGTCCTGCTCCATCACCTCACCAAGTGAGCCACTGGAGATCATCCAGCACATTGAATCACAGGTACAAATGTGCCCAAGCAACCTCCCAGCAACGGACAAAAAACTCGTTCTCATCAGAGAAGAGACGGTCAAAGAACCCCTGCTGCAGCGAGTCATCTACAACCTCAAGAATGGGTGGTCGAAAAGGAAATGCCCTCAATTCCATTACGTGAAAGACGACCTTATGCTGATCAACGGAATCCTGCTAAAGGTGGACAGAATAGTGATCCCGCTGCGTCTCAAGCACATGGTACTGCAGCAAATACACGAAGGGCATCTGGGCTTAGAGAAATGCAGACGCAGGGCCCTACAAGCCGTCTACTGGCCCGGCATCAACCAAGGACTTGGTCCTGGACTGCGAGACCTGTCAGAAGTTCCAACCAGCACAGAGTAAGGAGACGCTTCAACAACACGACTTGGAAACCATTCCATGGTCCCAGGTCAGCATTGACCTATTCCGCGTGAATGGTCGCGACTACATCCTACTCATTGACTACTTTTCAAACTATCCTGAGGTGCTGAAGCTGTCCAACCTCACCTTAAAGACCGTCATCAAAGAGACGTTTTCATGGCATGGTCTCCCAAATACTGCCATGAGCGACAATGGACCGTGCTTCCACAGTCGAGAATGGATCACGTTTGCTGAAGGCTACAACCTTCATTTACCTCCAGTCCGTACTACTCGCAGTCCAATGGCAAATTCGAAAAGGGGGTGCACAACTTATCCACAAAGCCTCGGACTCCGCCTCCAACATACACCTTGCGTTACTTTCGTACCGGGCGACTTCCTTATCAACTGGCATGTCACCAGCTCAACTGCTGATGAACAAGGACCTGAGAACAACACTTCCGGCCTTACACCTGCCCAACCCAGATCACCTACAGGTACTACAAAAGATGAGCTTATTAAAGACTACACATAACAGCTGGCCTGAGCAGGGCCCAGAACAAGGACTGGATTGGGAGAGAGTCACTGTCATGGGTAGAGTATTGTACATCGTTCAATAAATCCTTATTCCACAGACACTGGCTTCCTTAAGTTACTAAACTGGCGATGAGGACAAATGACAACTCCGCTCTCTCTTGGAAATTGCCAACTGTACCGGTGATCACTATCCCGAACCGTGTGGAAATAAAAGTTCAAGATGTCACTGTTCTGTAAGCTGGACATCACCGATGCAGGCCTGGAAGACTGGAGCTACTATGCTGAACACATGAGGCATTTCTTCAGGCTAATGGTACTTTGAGGGAAGAAAGTCAGAAAGTTATCCTCCTGCCTGCCTGTGGGGCCCTAACCTTTGTAATTATAAATAGTCTCACTTAACCGGCCACACAGAATTCCAAGTCGTTTGATTAGCTGGTCGCATTGGTAGCTGAACATTATGACTTTAAACTTTCCATGATCATGCATCGATTTTGGTTTAATATGGCGATGCGGTCTCCAGGTGAATTGGTGGCTGACTTATCTCATCTGCCTTAGGTGACTAGTTGAGCACTGCGAGTTCAGGCCGTCCCTCTCCAAAATGTTGAGGGGTAAGCTGGCTTGTGGAATAAACAATACAGCCATTCAGAAGAAGATGTTGGCTGAGTCCACCTTCGACTTAAAATGCGCCATCGAATTGTCACTGTCCTGTGCGCATGCAGAGAAAGGAGTGCAGGAACTGTGAGGGTCCATGGACTATGGCACCCATAGTTTGGCCCACCCAGACCTCAGGGCAACCCAGAGGAAATATTGCAGCTGGGCCAAGCACGTGGGAGCCACCGGGGTACCTCCGCTGAGGACAAAGGGGAGAGCCAACCATATTGTCAAATGTGCAGCTGGAGGACAGGTGATGGCCAGAGGAACCAAATTTGGCACAGAGAATATTATCCAAGACAGCCGGCTAGATCACCGCATGCCAGGGCCTTACACGTGGACCCTGGATGAGGAGGAGTAGTAGGATGCAGCTGAATTGCATCATGGCACCAAAGATAGTGCCAATCTGGGTCACGTTACAAGTAAATGCAGCCCTTAATGGCCATCTTAATAATAATAATAATTGCTTATTGTCATGAGTAGGCTTCAATAAAGTTATTGTGAAAAGCTCCTAGTCACCACATTCCGTCGCCAGTTTGGGAAGGCTGGTGCGGGAATTGAACCCTTGCTGCTGGCATTGTTCTACATTACAAGCCAGCTATTTAACCCACTGTGCTAAACCAGCCCCATGCAACCCATCTTTGTAGATCCATTATTTCAGATACTCTGTGGTTTATGAATGCAGAATTAAAAAAATAAGAATGGCAAAATAAAAGAAGAGGGAAACACAGGTAATAAACAGGAAGCACTCTTACTAGGTGTAGAGGGGTTAGACGTACATTGTGAGATGAGGTGGTTAGGATGAGGAACCAGGAAATTGTGATATGGTGGAAGGCATCAGAGGAATTGTGAATGGAGGTGGGAAGAGACTGGACAGGAAAGAGATAATAAGGGGGAGGTAGGAAGTCTAAATTTGGTTCACAGTTCATGTATCTAAACATACAAATGTGGTAAATAATGTTTATGCGATCCAGATGAAGGTAGGAACATGAGAATATGATGTTGTGGTCGGGTAGGACTTAGTACTAAATATTTCTGAATACAAGATGTTGAGGAATTGGAGGAAGCTACAGAAAGAAGGAGTGATAGCAGGAGAACTATTTGATGTTGGAGAGAGAGAATGTCCTGGAGAGCACAAGGAGAATCAAGAAAGAATCAGTAGTATTACGCTACCTGATGTATTCTATAGTGGGAATAAATTTGCAAGGGAATTGCAGAGAAGTGCATAAACTATAACATAGTAATCACATTATCCTAATATAGACTGAGATCATAATAGTATAAAGGGCAAAGATGGGGAAGAGTTTCAGAAGTGTGTTCAGGAGAGTTTGCAGGAGACTTTTCTTGATATGATACTCAGCCTATTGTACATAACAGTATGATATGGCACTCAGTGTCATTGTACACAAACAGTTTGATATGGCACTCAGTGTTATTGGATATAAGTGATATAACACTCAGTGTTATATAGAAACAGTGTGATATGGCACTGCGTTACTGTATATAAACAGTGTGATATGACACTCATTGTTATTGTACATAAACAGTGTGATATGGCACTCAGTGGTATTGAATACAAATGCTGTAATGCGGCACTCATTAATATTGTATATAAACACAAGGCAGCACAGTGGCGCAGTGGTAGCACTGCAGTCTCACGGCGCCGAGGTACCAGGTTCGATCCTGGCTCTGGGTCACTGAGCGTGTGGAGTTTGCACATTCTCCCTGGGCGCGATTCTCCGCCCCCCACGCTGGGTGGGAGAATAGCGGGAGGGCCTCCCGACATTTTTCACGCCCTCCCGCTATTCTCCCCCCCCCCCCCACGCCCGACCCACGCCATGAATCTACGCTCGCCGTTTTTTTACGGCCAGCGGCGATTCTCCGAGGCCAATGGGCCGAGCGGCCGGGCCTTCATGCCCGTTTCAACACGGCAGCAAACACACCTGCTCGCTGCCGTCGTGAAACGGGCGCCAGATGCCCGTTTGGGGCATCTCGGGGCCCGATTTGGACGGGAGCACCGTGACTGTACTCGGGAGGGGCCAGCATCCAAAACGGACGCACTCTTTCCCCTCTGCCGCCCGGCAAGATCAAGCCGCCATGTCGTGCCGGGCGGCGGTGGAGAAAGATGGCACCACGCATGCACGTGTTCGTGCCGTCTGCGTGATGAAGTCATCCGCGCATGCGCGGATTGGAACCGGCAACCCGTGCAGGCGCGGATGACTTCACATTCTCGGCACGACGAGGTCACGGCCGGGAAAGACGGTGGCCCGCTCCTAGTCCTAGGTGGGGGTGAATTAGGTGCGGGGAGCGGGCTCCGAGGCCGTCGTGAACCTCGGCCGAGTTCACGACGGCCTTCACGAATTCGGCCCCCTGCGGAGAATTCCATCCCCTATGTTTGCGTGGGTTTCGCCCCCACAACCCAAAGATGTGCAGGGTAAGTGGATTGAACATGCTAAATTGCCCCTTAATTGGGAAGATTGAATTGGGTAGTCTCAATTTATATATTTTTTAAATTGGATATATAAACACTGTGATATGACACTCATTGTTAATCTAAACAAACACTGTGATAAGACACTCATTACGATTACGTCCGGTGTGGAATGACACTCCACAATATGATATCTTATGTGATATGAAACTCATTATTACATACAGTGTTATATGATGCTCATTAATTTATTTCCCGTGTGATATGACACTCATTCCAATTATATCAAATGTGATATGACACTCAATATCATTATATCCAGTGTGATATGACACTCAATATTATTATATCCAGTGTGATATGACACTCAATATTATTATATCCAGTGTGATATGACACTCAATATTATTATATCCAGTGTGATCTGACACTCAATATTATTATATCCAGTGTGATATGACACTCAATATTATTATATCCAGTGCAATATGGCACTCAGTATTGTTATATCCAGTGTGATATGACATCAATATCGTTATATCCAGTGTGATAGCACACTCAATATTATTATATCCAATGTAATATGACACTTAGTATTGTTATATCCAGTGTGATATGACACTCAATATCGTTATATCCAGTGTAATATGGCACTCAGTATTGTTATATCCAGTGTGATATGACGCTCAATTTCGTTATATCCAGTGTGATAGCACACTCAATATTGTAATATGGCACTCAGTATTATTATATTCCGTGTAATATGGCCCTATGTTATTATGTAGAAGCAATGGGGTGATTATTTTAGAGCAATGTGCACATCACAATGTCTAGGTGAGTTCGCTCTCCCAGGAGCATGACTCGCCCAAGATAACAAATACTCGAAATGTGGGTACCTGTGGTCCACGATTGCCTGTCTATTAATTCATAAAATTACTCCTTGTGTTCACAAAGCAAAGCTAGTCAGAAGATGATGGAACAGCCCTTCCCCACTGACCCCAGCTGGACGTGGTATTGCCCTCAGCTCCCACACAGGGTAGCGGGCAGGACTCTGCAAGGAGAGGAGGCAAATTCTTAGCGCCAACGCCAGTGAAACTGACCCTCAGGAGGATGCTGCAATTTCACCTGGAATAGACGCCCAGTTTGGATCAGGACGCAGTCAGTCCAGACCTGGGCTGGGGAAGCAGCCGCGGAGGCATCCCAAAATCAACATGAACTCTCTCTGAATTTTCTGGAAGCATTCTCAGTGACGGGTTCGCGACATTAAAAAAAACGCACACACCAGGCAACGTCAGGCGGAGAAATGCAGAGAAAAGACAGACGTGTAATCCTTTCCTCACAAGAGTGAGCAGAGAGAGGGGGGCATTCAGACCTCTCTCTGCACTTAGTGAGGATCTGGGGGGGAAACGGAGATCAAAGCAAAATTTAGAGGACTTGGGAATTCCGAAGGACATATTTTAGAGTGGGAAACTGGAATTTAAACAGAAACCATTAAAAAAAAATCACCAAGCGGTGAGTCGGAATCATCTGTAATTCTTAAGTCCTATGTGGAGGAAAAGAAAACATTCCTGCTTAAACAAAGTTGGTTTCCTTGGCGAATGTTGGACGGTGATCAGTGGTGTGTCAGAGACTGTTCTTCTGGCGATTTAACTGCTGTTTGTGTTGCACTCGTTGAGATTTGTGCTGGAAGCCAGTCTGTGATTTGTTGAGACATCAGAGAGTTTCCAGCTTGTGGACCAGGCCAGAGATGTCCCCTAAAGTTTTCATTCTCCTCTGCCTTCAATCGGCCATTCAAGCGAGGTAAGTTATCATGGTGCCTGCGTGTGTGCAGTTTTTGTGTGTGTGTGTCATCTCTCTCACTCCCTGCCTCCCTCTGCCTCGCGTCTCTCTCTTTAATGGAACTTTCAGTTAATATTGCTGAAGTGATTATGGCACCGGTCCCTGACTTCTCCCAGCCCCCCTTTCTCGATGTCTGGGTCGGGCCACTCTCCTGGAGGGATTTCAGTTGCCGGGAATCAGCAGGAAGTGCTGGTCAACTTCAGGCGATGGACGTCTTAAAGGCACAGATCCCTCCAAAAAGATGCCAGTCAGGATCCCGTTGTGATTGGTGGCGAGCGGGTTCAGTGTGCAGACTTTCACAGTGCTGGGTGTCCTGCTTATTGTTTAACTCTTTTTAAATTAATATCAAAGCAGTCGTCCCATTGCTATGGTCACAGTGAGATGGGGGGCTCTGATTTGAAGCCTTTGCCTTGCATGCCCCTTTTAGGCAATGCTGCTTTCCAAGTTCAAGATCTCCCAGGATTTACCTGTTTTACATGGAACATAGAGTGCAGAAGGAGGCCATTCGGCCCATCAAGTCTGCACCGACCCACTTAAGCCCTCATTTATCCTTATCCCCGTAACCCAAAACCCCTCCGAACCTTTTTGGTCACTAAGAGCAATTTATCATGGCCAATCCACCTAACCTGCACATGTTTGGACTGTGGGAGGAAACCGGAGCACCATGCAGACACGGGGAGAACGTGCAGACTCCAGACAGACAGTGACCCAGCGGGGAATCGAACCTGGCACCCTGGCTCTGTGAAGCCACAGTGCTATCCACTTGTGCTACCATGCTGCCCTTTTTTGATCATCTTTCTGAAGATACAATTGTGGAATCGTGCAGAAATGACGGAGGACATTCGGCCCTGTTTGAAAAGACTGTCCAATTAATTCCTCTCCACCTGTTCTTTCCCATAACGCTGTGAATAATAACAATCTATATTAGTGTCACAAGTAGGCTTACATTAACACTGCAATGATGTTACTGTGAAAAGCCCCTGGACGCCACATTCCGGCACCTGTTCGGGTACACGGAGGGAGAATTCACAATGTCCAAATCACCTAACAAGCATGTCTTTTGAGACTTGTGGGAGGAAACCGGAGCACCCGGAGGAAACCCACGCAGACACGGGGAGAATGTCCAGACTCCGCACAGACCCAAGCTGGGAATTGACCTTGGGACCCTGGTGATGTGAAGCAACCGTGATAACCACGGTGCTACCGTGCTCCCTGCTCCAATAATATGTCCAATACCCTTTTGAAAGATATTATTGAATCTGTTTTCTTTTCACTAACAGGCAGTGCCGTCCAGATTAGAAACATTCGCTCAGTATAACTAATCCTGCTTATTGCCCCTCCTTGTCTTTTGTTAATCACCTTAAATCAGTGTCCTTCAATTGCTGTCACTGTACCCTCTGCCTAAAGAAAACATCTTATCTTTATTCATTCTATCAAAACAGCTTAAAGTTTTCAACACCTCAAGTAAATCTCCCTTGAAATATTTATGTTGCCAGAAGAGCAACCCCAGTTCCATTGGCAAGGTAGTGAACTACTTAGAGAGTGTAGTTTCAGGTGACACGGTAGTGGCTGTCTGCCAGCGCTGAGGTCCCGGGATTAATCCTGCTCTGGGTCACTGTCTGTGTGGAGTTTGCACATTCTCCCCGTGTCTGCATGCGTCTCACCCCACAACACACGAAAAAAGACTTGCAGAGTAGGTGAATTGACCATGCTAAATTGCCCCAAAATTGGACAAAAAGACTTGGATACTTTAAGTTGATAAAAAAAATAAAAAAATAAAGGTCAGTTTCCTCAATGTCGCCACACATGCATTAAGATTCATTTCCTCATTGTCACTACGCACATGTGAAGTGCAGTTTCCTCAGTCTCACTACACATATGTAAAGCATAGTTTCCTCAATGGCACTGAACATGTGTATGTGTAATTTCCTCAATGTCAATGCATACATGTAAAGTGCAGTTTCCGCAGTGCCGCTACACATGTGTAACATGCAGTTGCCTCAATGTCACTACATATGTGTAAAGTGCAGTTTCCTCAGTGTCACTACACACGTGTAAAGTGCAGATTCCTCAGTGCCACTACACACGTCTAAGTGCAGTTTCCTCACTGTCACTATAGACGTGTAAAGCGTAGTTTCCTCAATATCACCACACACATGTAAAGTATAGTTTCCTTAATGTCACTACACATGTGTAAGGTGTGGCTCACTCAATATCACTAAAGATGTGTAAAGTGCAGTTTCCTCAATATCACCACACACATATAAAGTGAAGTTTCCTCAATATCGCTGTACATGTGTAAACTGCAGCTTCCCTAATATCACTGCACACGTATAAAGTGCAGTTTCCTTAATGTCACTACACGTGTGTAATTGCAGTTTCTTCAGTATCACTACAAATGTGTAAAGTGCAGTTTCCTCAATATCACCACACACATGTAAAGTGCAGTTTTCTCAATCTCACTACACATGTGTAAAGTGCAGTTTCCTCAATGCCACTATACACGCGTAAAGTGCAGATCACTCAATATCATCACAGACGTGTAAAGTGCAGTTTCCTCAATATCACTACATATGTGTAAAGTGTAGATTCCTCAGTGTCACTACACACGTCTAAGTGCAGTTTCCTCAATGTCACTACACACATGTAATTGCAGTTTCCTCAACGTCACTATAGGCGTGTAAAGCATAGTTTCCTCAATATCACCACACACATGTAAAGTTTCCTTAATGTCACTACACATGTGTAAGGTGTGGCTCACTCAATATCACTACAGATGTGTAAAGTGCAGTTTTCTCAATATCACTATCCACGTGTAAGTGCAGTCTCCTCAAAATCAGTATACAAGTATAAAGTGAAGTTTCCTCAATATCGCTGCACATGTGTAAAGTGTAGTTTCCCTAATGTCACTACACATGTGTAAAGTGCAGTTTCTTCAATGTCACTACACATGTAAGTGCAGTTTCTTCAGTATCACTGCACATGTGTAAAGTGCAGGTTCCTCAGTGTCACAACACATGTCTAAGTGCAGTTTCCTCAATATTACTTAACGTATTTAAAGTGCAGTTTTCTCAATCTCAGTACACATGTGTAAAGTGCAGTTTCTTCAATGTCACTACACACGTGTAAAGTGCCGATCACTCAATATCACCACAGACGTGTAAAGTGCAGTTTCCTCAATATCACTACTCACGCCTAAGTGCAGTTTCCTCAATGTCACTACACATGTGTAAGGTGTGGCTCACTCAATATCACTACAGATGTGTAAAGTGCAGTTTCCTTAATGTCACTACACACGTGTAAAGTGCAGGTTCCTCAGAGTCACGACACATGTCTAAGTGCAGTTTCTTCAGTATCACTACACATGTGTTAAGTGCAGTTTCCTCAACATCACCACACACATGTAAAGTGTAGTTTCCTTAATGTCACTACACACGTGTAAAGTGCAGGTTCCTCAGAGTCACGACACATGGTTAAGTGCAGTTTCTTCAGTATCACCACACATGTGTAAAGTGCAGGTTCCTCAGTGTCACTACACACCTGTAATATGCAGTTTCCACAATGTCATTACGCACGTGTAAAGCGGCAATTTCTCAATATCACTACACAAGTGTAAAATACAGTTTCCTCAATGTCACTACGCACGTGTAAATTGCAGTTTCCACAATGTCATGAGCCACATGTAAAGCACAGTTTCTTCAATGTCACTATGCACGTGTAAAATGCAGTTTCCTCAATGTCATTACACACGTGTAAAGCGATGTTTCCTCACTGTCACTACCCATGTGTAAAGCACTGTTTCCTCAATGTCACTACGCACATGCAAAGCGTAGTTTCCTCACTGTCACTACCCATGTGTAAAGCACTGTTTCCTCAATGTCACTACGCACATGCAAAGCGTAGTTTCCTCAATGTCACTACCCGTGTAAAACACTGTTTCCTCAATGTCACTATGCACATGTAAGCGTAGCTTCCTCAATGTCACTACCCACATGTAAAGTGCAGTTTCCTCAATGTCACCACACCTCTGAGCTCCACTGTCCAGTATTCAATCATTAAACTTTCTGCAGCAGGGATTTTGTCACTGTTAGCTTTCCAACTCAATGATTTTGGTTTCAGAATCATTTTGCTGTGTGAAGCAAGAGCTAAGTGCAGGGCTGAATCTAAAGATGCAGGGCACACACCAGAGGTGAAGACAAACAGAAGCGTTCTCCTGAGGCCTTGAGCTGTGATCTGGGGACCTTGGTGTGAGAGCATGTCAGTGATGCTTCATACTCGAGAGCTACAGTGATCCTTAGTATCCCAGCTGGGACATCCAGGACTCCTGTTGCGTTTCCTATTTCTGGTTTCTGTGAGAGTGAGTGCACATTTGTGAGTGGGAGTCTATAAGTATACTGTAATATGTGTTTATATGTATATATTTTTATTCAATTATGGGATGTGGGCAATGCTGGCTGAGTGAACATTTATTACCTATCTATGATTGTCCTTGAAATAAGTGATTTGCTAGGTCGTTTCAGAAGGCATTAAAGATTCAGACACCTGGCTCAATGAGTGTGTGTTTTGAAGACAAGGATCTCAAACCTGAGATTAAAGTCATGGTTTACGGGACGACAGCATTCCCTGGATTGCTGTTTACTTCAGAGACTGGTTCAATCTGCAGCCAGCAGCTCAAAGCACAGGGGAGGTACCACCACTCAGTCATGGCAGGACATGCCCAGGAGGACAGTAGGAATACTTTTGCAATGTCCCCAAAGCATCATTGAAGACATCTAACATGATCCCCACTCCCTGAGTGTTCATGGCCTGTGACTGATCAAGCTGGAGAAGGTTCATTTAGGAAGGTACTGAACACATTTTGGTAGATCAAATCAGGGCAGGACCTACTCAGTTAATGGTAGGGAGTTGGGGAGAGTTACAGAACAAAGAGATCGAGGGACATAGGTTCATGGCTCCTTGAAGGTGGAGTCGCAGGTGGACAGGGTGGTGAAGGCGGCCAGGATTTAGAAAACTCCAAAGTATATCATGGAGTTCACCTGACCTCCAAATGTTTATCGATCTTGGTTACGATTAGCACAAGGGCCTGCCTTTCAGGTGGTATTCAATAGAGGCCTTAAGCACTTTTAATCAAAACAAGCTTTATTCTACAAATTTAGCTAACATTTTTATAAACATACACAGTAAGCATTTTTATCAAATACAAACATAAATACCCCACACAGCTACAGTAATCTATGTATAACCCTTCATGAATTCCCCCTTTAACTGTTCCAATTTAACAACGAGATCCCATAAACCAGAAACCCCTTTTCAAAGGTGTGGCCCAACACATGGCATTCTTACTATCTTTAAGGCTCGGTATGGATACACTGTTTCCTTTCCAAAACAGCAGGTTTGAATCCTTCCAGAAAACAATTATCACTTTTAAATTATCAAGTAATCTGGAAACAGCTTTTAAACTGACGATAGAGAGATACTTCTTTCCAACCTGTGCAATACAAAACCAGATCAAACTCAAAGCGACAGTAAAACTCAGAGCCACAGCCAGCGCCCAACTGAAAAACAAAAGTGAAAACTCAGTGCCTGGGGTGTGGCACATCACACTGACCAATCTGCTCAGCCAGTTAAACTGTGGGTTACCAATTACTGCTGAATTCTGTCACCTCTGCTATTTGCCAAAGCAGTGCTGGTGCTAGGTTGAGACCTCTCACATTCAGACTCCACTATCAGTGCCACAAGATCATCAGCACAGCCTGAGCTACATTTCAAAGTCTCAGAGGAGATGCCTGATCAAAACGTAATTGTTTGAAAGTTCAGAAAGCAGTGACAATGTGAAACCACTCAAGTGATCTGAGTTCTGATAGTGCACAGAGGTCTATGATGGTCGGAGCTCCTTTTTATCAGAGCACTTTCATAGAACATAGAACATACAGTGCAGAAGGAGGCCATTCGGCCCATCGAGTCTGAACCGACCCACTTAAACCCTCACTTCCATGCTATCCCCCTAACCCAATAACCCTTCCTAAACTTTTTGGACACTAAGGGCAATTTAGTATGGCTAATCCACCTAACCTGCACGACTGTGGGAGGAAACTGGAGCACCTGGAGAAAACCCACGCAGACACGGGGAGAACGTGCAGACTCTGCAGAGACAGTGACCCAGTGGGTAATCGAACCTGGGACCATGGCGCTGTGAAACCACAATGCTAGCCACGTGTGCTACTGTGCTGCCCAATTTTTATGCAAGATTTTTATGATCAGGCCTCTGTAAAATGGAGAGATCTGTGGTTAGGGTGCTGTGAAGGTGTGAGGCCCCTTGTGGTGGGATGAGCCGCTTTTAATCAGGGGTTTTTATGGGAGATGCCTGCGACAGTATTAAATCACTGAATGACAGGATGATATTACAGTAACTAGCACTGTTTGATGATCCAAGATGCTGTGATCAGGGATTTCTGATGCTGCAAGATGTATGGGATCAGAACTCTGTGAAGGTTTGAGTCTCTTTTTGAATAGAGTTCTGTGATGATGTAAGACACCTTATCGTCAGAGTTGTATGAGGGTGAGAAATCTTTATTGATCTGGAAATATCCATGAACCTCATGTGACAAAATGTATATTGTATGGTAAATGAAGGGTTAACAATTTGATGTGAATGCTTTCAACCCTACATGGAGATCGAGAGCGTTCATGCAAATCGCATGATATTTTAATTCTGGGAGTAGTTGATTGGGTGGGATAGAGAGCCGTCATGTTTTCAGAAACTCTGTAGATAGAATAATAACCTTAGTGTATTTTGTAATAGTTTGTAATATCTTAGTAAGTTGGTTCGAATCTAGTTAGTTGTAATGTTAATAGAGTAAACTTTGTTTGAAACATAGCTTGATGTACTTTATGAGAAAGTACACTTTGAAGCCACCCTCATCCACAAAGCAGGAACATCACATGGTACCAGGGGTGGATACTAAGACAAAAAGAAAGGTTCCGTGAAAGGAGAATTTTGAAAATAAAATAAAACTTGAAAAATTCAATAAGCACTGGCAGTTGCAACAAAACAAAACGTTTGAATGGTATGTCTTCCAGCAAAGGGCGCAAAAAGCAGGTGAAACACTTATGCTTCATCACAGACTGGAGACTTGAAGCACAGACATGTAATTTTTCCATTCTCCTAGACTCACTTCTGCTAGATCAGATAGTCTACGGAATAAAAAGGGAAAAGCTGCGGGAAGAGTATTGAGACAGTCTGATCTAATGTTAGAAGAGGCAATCAATTTGTGTAGAGCAAACAATCTTGCCAGAAATCAGTTCTCTGAAATGTTGATCGGTGAAAAAGGCGTGAAAACTAACACCGTAGCCGACGCCATTAATGCTGTGGCACAACAAAAAAAGAAACATGCTCCAGACAGCAGCCATAATGGTTAAAAATTCAAGTTAATGGCTCTATATCTTACTACATGAAGCATTTGTAACAAGATAGACAAGTCAGAGCCACAAATAGAGAAAAATGCAGGTTTGCTCAAATTGGTCAAAGATATATGGTTGGAAGGTGACCAAGATTGGAAACAAAATATTCCAGTTTACTTAACCTTTCACAAAAACAGGTAGAATGGAAAAGGTAGACCTGATAAAAAAGAATCTTGGGCCAGAAAATTAAAATTAGAAGTAGGCGGCATGGTGGCACAGTTACCACTGTTGCCTCGCAACGACAAGGACTCAAGTTCGATTCCAACCTTGGGTCACTGTCTGTGCAGAGTCTGCACATTCTCCCCGTGTATGCACGAGTTTCCTCCGGGTGCTCTGGTTTTCTCCCACAGTCCAAACATGTGCTGGTTAGGTAAATTGGCCATGCTAAATTGCACCTTTGAGTCCAAAACATTCAGTGTGGTTACGGGGATGGGGCGGGGGTGTGGGATGAGGTAGGGTGCTCTTTCGGAGGGTCAGTACGGACTCAATGGGCCAAATGGCCTCCATCTGCACTGTCGGGATCTTTTAATCTATTAAACAGTATGGGTGGAGGTTAGGAATAGCAAGCAGCAGAATCACTTGTGAGAGTAGCCCCTGTTAGCAGCTATTATATTGAACAGAATATAAGAAACAATCAAGCTTTTAATAACAGAAATGCACTAAATCAGGATGGGGAAATGCTTGAAACTTCATATAAATTAATCAAGTATAATTGACAAAGATAGTTTGGAGAATGAGTTCCTGGAATGCATTTGAGACAATTTCCAGATGAACCACCATGGAACCAACCAACGATAAGGCTATTTTAGATTGTTTATTGTGTAATGAAATAGAGTTAATCAGTAATCTCATAGTAAAGGATCCTCTGGGGAAGAGTCAAATTTATAAATTTGGAGAATGAAATATTTAATCCAAAACAAGACTCTGAAACATAAATAAAGCCAATTATTTAGGTATAAGGTGCAGTTTGGCACTCTTGGTTTGGAAAGTAGTTATTGAGATAGATGAATATAAAAGGAAGGCAAATTCCCAATGAAAATATACATTTTACAAAGAAGCAGTTGCATGGGTGAAGAGATCCACCTAAAGCTTAATGATGGAGGGACCAATTAAAAGAAGAGGTTTTATAATGTTGAAAATGAGAACTGAATTGATAGTGAGGATCTGATTCTGAGAAGATGCCAACCAGAAATATAAAGACAGAGATGGGGATTTTCCACTCCTGTTTCAGAGAGGCGGGTATGGTGGAGCATCAAGGGGGTGTCCCAAAATGGCTTTTACGCAGGTGGGATTTCTCCGCTCAGTTATTTATTTATTTTTATCATAGAATTTACAGTGCAGAAGGGGGCCATTCGGCCCATCGAGTCTGCACCGGCTCTTGGAAAGAGCACCCTATCCAAGGTCAACACCACCCTATCCCCATAACCCAGTAACCCCACCCAACACTAAGGGCAATTTTGGACACTAAGGGCAATTTATCATGGCCAATCCACCTAACCTGCACATCTTTGTGTCTGTGGGAGGAAACTGGAGCATCCGGAGGAAACCCACGCACACACGGGGAGGATGTGCAGACTCCGCACAGACAGTGACCCAAGCCGGAATCGAACCTGGGACCCTGGAGCTGTGAAGCGATTGTGCTATCCACAATGCTACCGTGCCTCCCGACCCTCTGCAAGTGACTGAATGGGGCTCATGCCATGCAATGACTGGAGCCCAATTTGAACACATTTAAACACAAATAGCGACCCTCCCTGCTGTAACACAGGAAATTCCCCACATCTCCCCCAACCCAGGCGGCCTGACGCCTGTTCGTGGCGTTTGCAACCGTTTTTTATAGACGGGGAACAGGTGAAGAGAAACCGCTGGGGTGCACAGGGACACCCCCCCCCCCCCCCCCCCCGCCGACAGGGGAGAGGGTCATGCTTGATCAATATCCTGGCAGTGCCTGGGAATTGACCCCTGGCACTGTCCCTACTGCCGGGGACGTTGTCCGGGTGCTGACAAGGTTAGTGCCAGGTGGCCTCCTATCTGGGAAGCTTCTACTCCATGAGTCCTACTGGGAGATCAATAATGCTTTTCCAACAACCCCCACCCCCGCCGCGCCACCCCCCTCCCCGCCTCATCAAAATCCAAAAATTCCACTTCAGTTGCCAATGGTGGGGGGGCCTTCAGTGCTGCTTTGCCCGCAGCTCTGCTTCCGCCTATAGTAGCTCTGGGTTGGGTAGAGTGTATCGGTTTGGCGACCGCCATTTCCTGTCTCCGAAGAGCTATTGCCGGGACCCCGGAGGCGACGTCCTTCGATAGTTTGGACATTTCAGTATCCACCTCTGATCCGGACCGGGCGCCTTGACCCAGATGGCTGGGTTCCCATACTGAGGGGCAGTTCATAGCGCAGAGGAGATGGCAATGCTGCAAGTTGGCGTCTTAAAGTGCAGGTGCTTTCACTGAACTCTCCCCTGAACCTGAGACTGGACCCGTTCTCTCCAGCGACAGTGATCCATTGCTTAAATTGCGGACATAAATTGCATCCCGAGAGAGAAACGTCCGCCCTAGCGTTCTAAAGTCTTGGTGCCTCTCTTGCATCTCCTGTTACACCTCCACTTTCCTACTGAGGCTCGGAAACGTGAAGCTCAACCGGGTTCTCAGTCCTCGACCCACCAACAGTTCCTCAGGAGCTATTCCCGTCGTCATATGCGGAGCCATAATTACAAAGGAACTGCTCCAGCTGCGTGACCATAGAACCCATGGATTTTTTTTATGGCTCTTTTGAAGGTCTTGCCCCACCAGGCAATTAGAGGAGGGATGGTATGGAGCAGTTTGAATACGCCAAATGCCATTTGGCTTCGTAAACGCGCCAAATTCCTATTTAGTGAACTGTGTCCCATTACCTGTTACCAAGACCTCAGGGATACCATTGGTGCTATATGAGACCTGGAGCTCTCTTTTCTGGCTCTGGACATTGTTGAGGCCATCTTTAGCCACTTTGAATGAGCATCCATGATACCGAGGAACATGGACCCCATGAATGGTCCAGCAAAATCTGCATTTAGACACACTCACGAGCGTCCTGGTCATTCCCAAGGGTGAAGGGAGGCCACCGGTAGGAACTTCTGATACTCCTGGCATGTCAGGCAGCTGTGCACAAACCTTCGCTATGTCCATCGATGGCAGGTAACCAGACATAACTACGGGCCAACATCTTCAACTTAGAGGCCACTGTGAAGTTGGCAAGGATTCCTGACCCTGTGGTGGGATAACCACACAAGCTCCCCACAATATGGTGCCGCCTTCTATGCTGAGTTCTGAGAACTTCTGGGCAAAAGGCCAGAAAATTATAGTCAGGGTCCGCCTCTCTCCGCCGCTCAACAGCATGAGGCAAAGCTTTGTTAATCCTGGATTTTGCTCCGTCCATGCGCTCATCTGAGTAACCGTCACTGGCAAACTGTCTATAAAGTTGAGAGTTGCACAACTTCATCCGCCACCGGTGGGTATGAGGCACTCATGGGCTGAGGGTGTCGGCATGGGCAATACCCGGGTGATGTAGAAATGAATAGCAGAAGCGCCCAATGCGGAATTCTAGCCGATGCAATGGGTGGGGCTCTCTTATCCTCCCTGAAAATGCTGAGCAAAGGCTTGTGGTAAGTCATAATGGGGACATGCCTCCCATAAACATAAGTGGAATTTATTGACACCAACAATAGCTGCCAAGCCCTCTTTCTCGATTTGAGAGTACCTGCATTCATAGAACAGTACAGCACAGAACAGGCCCTTCGGCCCTCGATGTTGTGCCGAGCAATGATCACCCTACTCAATCCCACGTATCCACCCTATACCCATAACCCAACAACCCCCCCCCCCAACCTTACTTTTTAGGACACTACGGGCAATTTAGCATGGCCAATCCACCTAACCCGCACATCTTTGGACTGTGGGAGGAAACCGGAGCACCCGGAGGAAACCCACGCACACACGGGGAGGACGTGCAGACTCCGCACAGACAGTGACCCAACCGGGAATCGAACCTGGGACCCTGTAGCTGTGAAGCATTTATGCTAACCACCATGCTACCGTGCTGCCCCCTGCTACCGTGCTTCCCCTGTGTGCCAGAGTATTTGAGAGAATGCAATGGGGTGTTCTGTGCTGCCATAGTAGTTATCCAGGTCTGGGAATGACTAGATCTTCTCACTGGCATTCTTTGAAGTCGGGACCCCTTTTATAGCCCAAACCTTATCTTCCATCTGATGTAGACCATCCGTTTTCACCTTGTAACCTAGATAGGTCACTGGTCTATCACGGAAAACAACCTTGCTCCTTTTTCATAAAAGCACATTACTGTGGATGCTTTGACGAAGGGTCATCTGGACTCAAAAAGTTAACTCCTTTATCTTCCTTCCAGATGCTGCCAGACCTACTGAGATTTTCCAGCATTTTCTCTCTTGCTCCTCTTTAGCCAAGCACCTACTTGGGAAAACCGCCAAAGTACTTCCCACAGGTTATCCATATGCTCCTTCTGTGTAGAGCCTGTGATGACCGCGTCATCCAGGTAGATGGCCACCTTCAACAGATCTTGCCAGATATTCTCTATTACCTGCTGGAAAATCACCGGGACCAATGAAACTCCAAATGGGAGGCCGGTGTATTCAAACAATCTGTGATGATTATGGTTGGATCAGCCACGAGCTCCACCTGTAAATAAGCATGGCTCATTTCAAACTTCATGAAGAAGCAGCCCCTAGCCAGTCTTGCATACAAATAGAACATAGAACATAGAATATTACAGCACAGTACAGGCCCTTCGGGCCACAATGTTGTGCCGACCATTTATCCTAATCTAAGATGAATCAAACCTATACCCCTTCAATTTACTGCTGTCCATGGGCCTGTCCAAGAGTCGCTTAAATGTCTCTAATGACTCTGACTCCACCACCTCTGCTGGCAGTGCATTCCACGCACCCACTACTCTGTGTAAAGAACCGACCTCTGATATCTCCCCTATACCTTCCTCCAATCACCTTAAAATTATGTCCCCTTGTGACAGCTATTTCCACCCTGGGGAAAAGTCTCTGGCTATCCACTCTACCCATGCCTCTCATCACCTTGTACACCTCTGCAGCAAAACCTCACGGCTCTTAAACTCAATTCCCCTGTTAATGAAAGCCAACACACCACACGCCTTCTTAACAACCCTGTCAACCTAGGTGGCAACTTTGAAGGATCTATGTACGTGGACCCCAAGATCCCTCTTCTTCCACAATTCCAAGAACATTTGACCCTGTATTCAGCTTTCAAATTCGACTTTTCAAAATTAATCACTTCACATTTATCTAGGTTGAACTCCATCTGCCACTTCTCAGCCCAGCTCTGCATTCTGTCAATGTCCTGTTGTAACAGCCCTCGATACTATCTACAACTCCACAAATCTTTGTGTCATCGGAAAACTTACTTACCCACCCTTCCACGTCCTCATCCAAGTCATTTATAAAAACCACAAAGAGCAGAGCTCCCAGAACAGATCACTGCGGGACACTACTGGTCACCAACCTCCAGGCGGAATACTTTCCATCCACTACCACTCCTCCACCCTCGGCATCTGGTACAAATTCAGGTATGTAGCTCTGTTAACAGTGAGCTTGAAATCTCTGCAGAGGTGGACAGATTTGTCAGGCTTCATTACCGGCACCACAGGTGTGACCCATTTTGCCAACTGCACCAGACATATGACCTCCAGATCCTGCAGGCGCCGATGTTCTGCCAGCTTGGCCAGCAATATGTGTGGGACTAAAATACCAGGGTTGCGCTTCAGGATCCACGTAGTAATGGACCTTGGCCCCCTTTGCCCTACCCAGATCCTCCTGGAGCACTTTAGGGTATTTGCTGGGCACATCGTACTGATTTCTGATGCCCATCAGAAAAAAGATGTTGACAGTTGACACAGAGGACTCACAACCACTCACATCCCAACAAATTGGGCCCCGGTCTCTGTAGCACAAACAAGGGAAGACGGACCGACTGTTGCCCATGCATTACCAGAGTTACACTGGTTCGCACCTTGTTCAAAGGCTCACCGGTATAGGTTCCTAATCTTGCTCTGAAGTCGTGTAATGTCAGGGGCATGATTCCCGCATGGAGACGCCGAAATGTGCGATGGTGCACAATGGAAACGGTCACTTCTGTGTCCATTTCCATTATCACGAGGTGACCTGCAACATGACCCAGATTGGTGCTATCTTTGGGGCTGTGATGCAGTTCAGCTACATTAAACAGTCCTCCCCATCTTGGAGCCCTTGTGCAAGGCCCTGGCTCGCAGTGATCTCGGCAACTGGTGGCTCTGACTATCTGGAGTTCTCTGTCCACACAGTTAACGATGTGGCCATCTCTCCTCTTCATCCTTGGGGGCGGTATCTCACCGGTCAGTGTTAGCTCTGGTGATCCTGACCGGCTGTGGAATTGTCTCTGAGGCTGTCCTTTCGGAGGCGGCCTGGTCAGACCGGCACTGTCCCATGGTGCAGAGGGAGTTCAGAATGAAGAGTAGGCCAGGGTGCGGTGCCATAGTCCACGGACCCGTGCAGCTTCTACACTCCTTTCTCTGCATGTTCTCGGGACAGCGAAAGCTCGATGGCCCATTTCAAATCCTAGGTGAGCTCTGCCAACAGCTTCCTCTGAGTGTCCGTGTTGTTTACGCCACACACTCGTCTCAGCTTAGTAACTGAGTAAGAGAACAGGTTTATTTAACTATTTACAATATTCGGCTCGCAACTCACTACCAGTACAGTACTTGTTGTGAGAACTAACCGCACCAGGCCTTGCTTTGGGCCAATTTTTCATTTCTAACAAGCTCCAGTTGGATGTGCTCTGCCCCTATCTGGGAAGCTCGTACTCCACGGGTCCTACAGGGAGATCAACAAAGGTTTCCCATGGTCCTCGTTGAGTTATAAGAATATGTTTAACACTTAACGTGTGCACATTGGACCAGGTAAGGGAATGTCTAAAGCTGCTAGGTTCTTTGGAGTGGAAAAATGCCCTTTTGGAGACCGATGGTGCCCTTTAGGATTGTTAAAATTAGATGTGAACGTGTGGAAGAAGTGTATAAACTCAAGATAGCTTGACAAGATAGCCGTGGGAAGCACGGTAGCATGGTGGGGGAAGCACGGTAGCATGGTGGTTCGCATAAATGCTTCACAGCTCCAGGGTCCCAGGTTCGGTTCCCGGCTGGGTCCCTGTCTGTGCGGAGTCTGCACGTCCTCCCCGTGTGTGCGTGGGTTTCCTCCGGGTGCTCCGGTTTCCTCCCACAGTCCAAAGATGTGCGGGTTAGGTGGATTGGCCATGCTAAATTGCCCGTAGTGTCCTAATAGTAAGGTTAAGGGGGGGGGGGGGGGAGTTGTTGGGTTACGGGTATAGGGTGGATACGTGGGTTTGAGTAGGGTGATCATTGCTCGGCACAACATCGAGGGCCGAAGGGCCTGTTCTGTGCTGTACTGTTCTATGTTCTATATAGCTGTCAAGAGAACTGTCAAGGCAGCTGTTAAGTTATCCTGTAAAGCAGTCTGCAGGTCAGTAAAAATCAGACCTTGTTATGTTACTCTATTGAAGTAACAGTGAGGGTTATCATTAAGGGATTATTCCCGCATGGCTGATTTTGAAACCAGTTATTATCACGGTGGGGTATTTGTCAGTTGACAGTTTGATTGACATCTCCATGTTGTTCTAAATTCTTTGAAGTGGGACGATACTTGTTTTCATTAGGTTTTATAAGAAGTTAAATGTAGTGAATGGGCTTGGACAATGGGAGTTTTGTTCCAACAGTGAATCTATCAATATACACTGAAGAATTTAATTTAATCTCAGCATGGATCTTGAGGTCTTCCCAGGTTGGGTACTGGGTGAACTGGCTTGGTAAGGGCAAAGGCTGGTGGGTGCGTGGGTAGGGGTTGGAGGGGGTGGTCATGCAGAAGCTTGATTATTATAACAAATATCTCGATCAGATCACTTCTCAGATTCTTATACTCAATGGAATACAAGCTCAGTTTATTCCAGATGCTTATCATCCCAAAACAACAAAAGACCTTTCATGCAATTGTGCATGGTACTTTACAGTAATATGATAAAGCAAATTTTGACACTGAACCACAGAAGGCAATATTAGGGCAGGCTTTGTGAAAGAGGTAGGTTTTAAGGAGTGTGGTAAAGGAGGAAAGTGAAGCAGAGAGGTGAAGAGGGGGAGGAAGGGTTCCAGAACTTGGAACCTTGGCGACTGAAGGCTAAAGGCAGTGACAGAACGGTGACAGAACGATTAAAATCAAGAATGTGGAAGGAGCCAGAAATATAAGAGTGTAAACATCTTACTTAGAGGGTTGTGGGAGCATATCAGAAAAGTTAAGAGGGAATGAGGCCATGGAGGGATTTTGAAAACAAGGATGAGAATTTAAAAATTGAGATATTGTTTCACTGAGAGCTAATGTGGTAAGTGAATGGTGCAGGCTAAGACAGGGGCAACAAAGCTTTGGATGACCTGAGGTTTATGGAGGTAGAATGTGAGAGGCTTGCTATAAATCTGTTGGAATCATTGAGCCTAGAGGTAGCGTTGAGATGGGAGAGGATTTCTGTAGCAGATCAGCTAAGGCAGCAGTGGATTCGGGGAATTTTATGGAGATGGAGATGTGTGATCTTGGACATGTTTGGATATGTCTTAGATATGTTGATGGTCCCTTCTCCTGGGGTTAAGTATGACACCAAGGCAGCAAACAGACTGCTGCCTGGGAGAAGGATCGAGCCAATGGATAGGGGATGGGTGATTGCAGTGGGGGACCAAAGACAATGGCGATGATGTTCCCAATATTTAATTGGAGGAATTTTCTACTCCTCCAGTACTGAATGTTGCTGATTTGGAGAAAGTGGAGGGTGGTCCTGGGAAGGTAGAGCTTGGTGTCGTCAGTGTACACAAAACTGATGGTGTTTTTTGGATGTTGTTGCCAAGGGACAGAATGTACATGAGAAATAGGAGAGGTCATGGATAGATTCTTGGGGGATACTACAGTAATGGTGCAGGAATGGGTGAGGAAATTGCTGCATGTGATAATCAGATTAAAATAAGATAGATAAGAATGGAACTCAGTGAGTGCAGTGCCACCCAGCCACATGATAGTATTGATGTCACGGTGCTGTAGCATATTGAGGAGGTAACTGAAGGGACAGAAGTGTGTTGTTTCTTTGCCTGCAAATTGGTTCATGCTCTGGAATCCTTCCGTGGGACTTTTCTGCCTGTTCCTATGATTTAAAAGGAAATTAGATAGATACATAGATACAGAGAAGATAGGAGCAGGAGGAGGCCATTTGGCCCTTTGAGCCAGCTTCGATCATGGCTGACCATCCAACTCAATAGCCTAATCCTGCTTTCTCCCCATAGCCTTTGATATCATTCTCCCCAAGTGCTACATCCAGCTGCCTCTTGAATATATTCAGTCTTTTAGCATCAACTACTTCCTGCGGTAATGAATTCCACAGGCTCACCACTCTTTGGGTGAAGAAATGTGTCCTCATCTCTGTCCGAAATGGTATACCCTGAATCCCCAGACTGTGACACATGGGGCGCGATTCTCCCAAAACGGGAGAAATCGTAAGGCTGGCGTCAGACCCGGGCGGGTTTGACGCCAGCGCGCCCCTTCCCGACCGGGAACCGATTCTGGTCCCCGGTCGGGGCTAGCAGCCCGACGCCGCAAGCTCCGGCATCACGGGCTTAACGAATTTCGTTAAGCCTGCTTGCCGGAGTTAGCGCCGGCTGACGTATCATATGACGTCAGCCGCGCATGCGCGGATTGGAAGACTCCAACCCGCGCATGCGCGGATGACGTCATCGCGTATTTGCGCGAAACCCGTGCATGCGCGGGCCGGGATGCCCCTCAGCCGCCCCGCGAATGGATACTGCGGGGCGGCGGAAGGACAAATAGTGCGCGGGCATCGGGCCCGCTGCCCGCGATCGGTGCCCACCGATCGCGGGCCCATGGCACCCTTGGCACGGCCGTGGTACTGCCGTGCCAATCGGTGCCATGGTTATAAAAAGCGAGTTGTTCCCGCCGTTTTTACGAACGGCCAGACCAGGTCTGTTTGCCGTTCGTAAAAACAGCGTAAAGGGCTGGGACTTCGGCCCATCGAACAGCTGTGAATCGCTGCCGGCCGTAAAAAAAACGGCGGCAGCGATTCGTGTCGGGAGTTGGGCGGGGGGGGGGGGGGAGAATAGCGGGAGGGCGGGAAAAATGTCGGGAAGGCCCTCCCGCTATTCTCCGACCCGTCGTGGGGGTCGGAGAATTTCGCCCATGGTTCTGGACACATCCATCATTGGTACCATCTTCCCTGCATCTACCCTATCTCGTCCTGTTAGAATTTTATTAGTTTCTAAGAGATCCCCCTCATAGGGTTGGCAGGAGAAGCTAAAGTGGAGATAGGATGTATAATCATCTGGAAAGGAATAATTTGATTAGAGATAGTCAACACATTTTGTGAAGGGTAGGTCGTGCCTCACAAACCTTATTGAGTTCTTCGAGAAGGTGACCAAACAGGTGGATGAGGGTAAAACTGTTGATGTGGTGTATATGGATTTCAGTAAAGCGTTTGATAAGGTTCCCTACGGTAGGCTATTGCAGAAAATACAGAGGCATGGGATTCAGGGTGATTTAGCAGTTTGGATCAGAAATTGGCTAGCTGATAGAAGACAAAGGGTGGTGGTTGATGGAAAATGTTCTGACTGGTGTCCAGTTACTAGTGGTGTACCACAAGGATCTGTTTTGGGGCCGCTGCTGTTTGTCATTTTTATAAATGACCTGGAGGAGGGCGTAGAAGGATGGGTGAGTAAATTTGCAGATGACACTCAAGTCGGTGGAGTTGTGGACAGTGCAGAAGGATGTTACAGGTTACACAGGGACATAGATAAGCTACAGAGCTGGGCTGACAGGTGGCAAATGGAGTTTAGTGCAGAAAAGTGTGAGATTATTAATTTTGGAAGGAATAACAGGAAGACAGAGTACTGGGCTAATGGTAAGATTTTTGGTAGTGTGGATGAGCAGAGAGATCTCGGTGTCCATGTCCATGGATCCCTGAAAGTTGCCACCCAGGTTGAGAGGGTTGTTAAGAAGGCGTACGGTGTGTTAACTTTTATTGGTAGAGGAATTGAGTTTCGAAACCATGAGGTCATGTTGCAGTTGTACAAAACTCTGGTGCAGCCGCATTTGGAGTATTGCGTGCAGTTCTGGTCGCCACATTATAGGAAGGATGTGGAAGCATTGGAAAGGGTACAGAGGAGATTTACAAGGATGCTGCCTGGTATGGAGGGAAGATCATATGAGGAAAGGCTGAAGGACTTGAGGCTGTTTTCGTTAGAAAGAAGAAGGTTAAGAGGTGACTTAATTGAGGCATACAAGATGATCAGAGGATTAGATAGGGTGGACGTTGAGAACCTTTTTCCTCGGATGGTGATGTCCAGCACGAGGGGACATAGCTTTAAATTGAGGGGAGATAGATATAGGACAGATGTCAGAGGTAGGTTCTTTACTCAGAGAGTAGTAAGAGTGTGGAATGCCCTGCCTGCAACAGTACTGGACTCACCAACACTAAATGCATTCAAGTGGTCATTGGATAGGCATATGGACGATAAGGGAATAGTGTAGAGGGACTTTAGAGGGGTTTCACAGGACGGCGCAACATCGAGGGCAGAAGGGCCTGGACTGCGCTGTAATGTTCTATGTTTTATGTTCTTAGGCCTAGGCAACACAGTAGACATTTTGTTTGTGGCTGTAAATACCAATTCACGAATGCTTACAATTCAATGCCTACATCTCCTTTGACCATTAATAACTTTAGAAAACTGTCCTTTCCCAAGGAGGTTTCTGAGTTGTATCGACTAATGATTAAGAACCAACTATTGACTTCCGCCAGGAGAATAACACTGTTTATCCCAAAGTCACCAGTGCTTTGAATATTTTTGCAACTGGATCCTCCCGGAAACATTTGCCATTTGAATAATTTCACCATTGTACTAACGCTGTCCTGAAATGTGTCTCAGACTTCTATTTCATTCCTGCTGCAAACATAAAGTCCTTGAGCGAAATAAATCACAGAATGAAGGATCAGCAGCAGGGTAGCATGGTGGTTGGCGTAGATGCTTCGCAGCTCCAGGGTCCCAGGTTTGATTCCCGGCTGGGTCACTGTCTGTGTGGAGTCTGCGCGTCCTCCCCCTGTGTGCGTGGGTTTCCTCCGGGTGCTCCGGTTTCCTCCCACAGTCCAAAGATGTGCGGGTTAGGTGGATTGGCCATGATAAATTGCCCGTAGTGTCCTAATAAAAGTAAGGTTAAGGGGGGGGTTGTTGGGTTACGGGTATAGGGTGGATACGTGGGTTTGAGTAGGGTGATCATGGCTCGGCACAACATTGAGGGCCGAAGGGCCTGTTCTGTGCTGTACTGTTCTATGTTCTATCAGTATTGACTCTGCCCCGCATAAAGTGAGACCAACATGAGTGCTGGTGGAAGGAACAAAGTGAAGGAAAAAAGTTTGTGTTTATGTAGCAACTGATACACCTAGAAACACCTCAAAGGCTCCATTATCAACAGATTACTTTGAAATTTGACAATGTGTTGGATATAAACCCCACTAAGCAGTCATCAAACAATCATTTTAGACATTTTGTGTTAATGGTTGAATATTGACAGACACATTGGGAGAATTGTCTGCCCTTTGGACCGTGACATGGGATCCTTGCCATTGATCCACTTTAATTCAGTTTACACTCTCACCCAAAGATTCCACAATTAGAAGCTATTATTCAATCGTAGAATGGGGCTCAAACCCAGACATTCTAACACGGAGAGGAGAGCTAAGTTCTCCAAGTATCGTCAAAGGTCCAGTCACACATCCATTTACTTCATAAAAGAATCAGATTCAAACACTTTGGAGAGAAGCTAGATTAGTCCTTCAGGATTTTGAGGGATTTTGACAGCATGAATGAAGAGAAACTATATCCATTGGTAGGACACAGATTTCTATAATTGGCAAAAGACCCAGGCGATGGGGGGGAATGAGAATTGTTTCAGCAGCAAGTTGTCGCATTTGGAATGCATTACCTGAATGGGCTCAATGGGCTGGATTTGACTGGCCACCTTTGGGAGGGAAAGCAGGTGGGTGGGCCCGAACATATGCTGCCAAGCCATTTGCGGCGCACCAGCTGTTGGTTTGTCCGCCTCACTCTGACCTTGAGTTAATGGGCAACGAGAAAGGTCTGCACCCAACTTGTAGCCGAGCAGGTTTGACCCTGTGGTCGACTGGCATGTACAAGGGGGCGAGGGCTTGCCTACTTTTCAGCATCCCCGGTGCTAATTAGAGGCCCCCTCCCCCAAAATTCTCCCTCACTGTGTCCACCCTACCCCTACTATCCTGTCCAACCTGTGCAGCATGGAGGATGGCACCATGCCAAAGGTCAGGGGAGGTCCTTAAATGGACAATTCACGGATCTCACCCTGCTGCAAATGAGAGTCGTATGCCATTGAGGAGGCCCAATGAAACTGGTGGTCTAGCTGAGGCCTGGGGGCACTGAGGGTCTCCAGTTTGGGCACCTGGTGGAGGGCTCCCTTGCTGGAATATCTGCTGGGACAGAACAGCTTCCAATCCTCTGATGTGTCGGCAGGCTCCTAGAGACAGGACTTTCACCTTTTTTGGAGCAGAAACCCTGATTCCAGGCTGTTAACAACCTGATTGACATTGAATCCCACCGGGGCTTGTGAAAATGGCCAGAGTGGCTATCCTGCTGGTGGATGGAGCCTCTGCCGCAGCCATTACATTCAACATTTGTGCAGTCAGGAGGACTGGGAGACTGAATCCCAGCATTGGAAAGATCCCACAGAAGGGCAGAGCATAAACCAAGGCCCGTGGAGCTGGAAGACTGCTTTGAGTACAAAGTAAAGGATCGTGATGGAGACAGACTCCTCGACATGTCGTGAACATCAAAGTAGAGGTTCAAGCTGCAGAGATAGATCAATGTGGAACCTTGAGTACAGTAGGGAAACAGTTAAGGAGAATAGAGATCAGCAAAGAGACTACATAACTTGACATCTATTATTAATGATACAAATCACTGTTCTGAGCCCATACATTTTTATGACTTGAAACTTTAATAAACAGCAACAATGACGAAACAAATTAATAGATGAGGGACCCAATGACAGCAGTTATTAAAGAAACTTTCATTTGTGTTAAGGCCAGTGAGTGGTACTCTTAATAAAGCCTGACAACCAATGACCCCATATTTTGAAGACAATTTGATTTGTTTTATTTTGAAACTGCAACACACGAGGCTGCACAGGAAGTGCTTTTGACACCCACAGCCAGATCCCAGCTGGCATCCGATTTCCAATCCTTTTATTGCTTCATTTGGAAATGAGTCACAGACTGTAAACGCTAAGGTATAGGGGCAGGAGAGATATGTCACAAAGAGTTATTTTCTCATTGCCATTAGTGAACACAGACACGTTCCCAATTTCAGTTTGAAATCTAACTATAAGGAGAGATATTGTAGGCCTCGTCAAAAAGAAAAAGGAGGCATTTGTCAGGGCTAGAAGGCTGGGAACAGACGAAGCCTGTGTGGAATATAGGGAAAGTAGGAAGGAACTTAAGCAAGGAGTCAGGAGGGCTAAAAGGGGTCACAAAATGTCATTGGCAAATAGGGTGAAGGAAAATCTTCAGACTTTTTACATGTACATAAAAAGCAAGAGGGTAGCCAGGGAAAGGGTTGGCCCACTGAAGGACAGGCGAGGGAATCTATGTGTGGAGCCAGAGGAAATGGGCGAGGTACTGAATGAATACTTTGCATCAATATTCACCAAAGAGAAGGAATTTGTGGATGTTTAGTTTGGAGAAGGGTGTGTAGATAGCCTGGGTAACTTTGATATCCAAAAAGACGAGGTGTTGGGCGTCTTTAAAAATATTAAGGTCGATAAGTCCCCAGGGCCTGATGGGATCTACCCCAGAATACTGAAGGAGGCGAGAGAGGAATTTGCTGAGGTCTTGACAGAAATCTTTGGATCCTCACTGTCTTCAGGTGATGCCCTGGAAGACTGGAGAATAGCCAATGTTGTTCCTTTGTTTAAGTAGGGTAGCAAGGATAATCCAGGGAACTACAGGCCTGTGAGCCTAACGTCAGTGGTAGGGAAATTACTGGAGAGAATTCTTTGAGACAGGATCTACTCCCATTTGGAAGCAAATGGACATATTAGCGAGAGGCAGCACGGTTTTGTGAAGGGAAGGTCGTGTCTCACTAACTTGATAGAGTTTTTTGAGGAGGTCACAAAGATGATTGATGCAGGTAGGGCAGTGGATGTTGTCTATATGGACTTCAGTAAGGCCTTTGACAAGGTCCCTCATGGCAGACTGGTGCAAAAGATGAAATCACACGGGATCAAGCGTGAGCTGGCAAGATGGATACAGAACTGGCTAGGTCATAGAAGGCAGAGAGTAGCAATGGAAGGGTGCTTTTTTGTTTGGAGAGCTGTGATGAGTGGTGTTCCACAGGGATCAGTGCTGGGACCTTTGCTGTTTGTAGTATATGTAAATGATTTGGAGGAAAATATACCTGGTCTGATTAGTAAGTTTGCAGACGACACAAAGGTAGGTGGAATTGTGGAAAGCGATGAGGGCTGTCACAGGATACAGCAGGATTTAGATCGTTTGGAGACTTGGGCGGAGTGATGGCAGAATGAATTTAATCCGGACAAATGTGAGGTAATGCATTTTGGAAGGTCTACTGCAGGTAGGAAATATACAGTGAATGGTATACAGCATGCTTGCCTTCATTGGCCGGGCATTGAGTATAAAAATTGGCAAGTCATGTTGCAGCTGTATAGAACCTTAGTTAGGCCGCACTTGGAGTATAGTGTTCAATTCTGGTTGCCACACTACCAGAAGGATGTGGAGGCTTCAGAGAGGGTGCAGAAGAGATTTTCCAGGATGTTGCCTGGTATGGAGGGCATTAGCTATGAGGAGAAGTTGAATAAACTCGGTTTGTTCTCACTGGAATGATGGAAGTTGAGGGGCGACCTGATAGAGCTGTACAAGATTATAAGGGGCATGGACAGAGTGAATAGTCAGAAGCTTTTTCCCAGGGTGGAAGAGTCAATTACTAGGGTTTAAGGTGTATAGGTTTAAGGTTTAAGGTGCGAGGGGCAAGGTTTAAAGGAGATGTACGAGGGAGGATTTTTACAGAGAGGGTGGTGGGAGCCTGCAGCTCGCTGCCGGGGGAGGTAGTGGGAGCAGGGACGATAGTGATTTTTAAGGGGCGTCTTGACAAATACATGAATAGGATGGGAATAGAGAGACATGGTCCCCGGAAGGGTAGAGGGCTTTAGTTCAGACGGGCAGCATGGTCGGTGCAGGCTTGGAGCAACGAATGGCCTGTTCCTGTGCTGTAATTTTCTTTGTCCTTTGTTGTTATACGCCACGGAGACCTCACCTGCAGACGTCCCGCCAATGACTGAGGAAGTAGGTCAGTTGCAGAACTTTGCAGCAACAACACCTGTAACCAATTTGTAAAGTAGGACTGGCGCTGCCAAGTTGTCTGCAATTAGCAGAGGAACATCAATAACAGTGCTACTCATGTCCCCACCGGCATTGACAAATGAAATAACTTTTTTTTTCTTTTTGAAACATTTTTCCCAATTAAGGGGCAATTTTGCTTGGCCAATCCACCACCCTGCACACCTTTGGGTTGTGGGGGTGAGACCCATGCATACACGGGGGGAATGTGCAAACTCCACATGTACTCGTGACTGACCCGTGAGGCAGCAATGCTAACTGCTGCACCACCGTAACAACTTACATTTATATAGAGCCTTTCGTAACCTCAGACCGGAAAACAGTTTGGGCGAGGTCTATCGGCAACACCCAAAAGGCAGCACCGGCATGGCGCAATGCGACCTGAGGCTGCTGGAAGATTCCTCTTTCGGGGTCTACCCTGCTCACCACACGCACCACGAGACCGAACACGATCTCACGAGATGTGAATCTCGCCCATTCGTCAGCAGGATCATGTTTAGCAAATCTGCATATTAGAGCGAGGCAGCTAGCCTCACTCTAATATGAATTCCCATGATCTACCCGAGACATGGGATCTAGGCGTCGGGGGGGCTGAGAGGTTGGGACGCCATTTTTAAATTGCATCTCAATCTCATCCTGCACGAAGGGTTCCGGTGAGCAGAACTCCTTAGTGCAGGAAATGGGTCTAAGTATGGCCTTGGTGGGGAGTTCCCCTAAAGGCCCCCATCTATCCGAATGGCCATTCGATAGCGCGGTGTTTCTGAGCGCTCCGAGTGCAGGAAAAGACCTGGCTAATCCTGCGCTATGGGACTCTGTTCACATTCGGGTAGATCGCGCATCTTCTTAGCTAATAAAGCTCTTTTGAAGCATAGTTATTGGTGTAATGTAAGAAATGTACACAGCTAGTTCTCACAAACATCGGTGAGTGTATAATCTGTATCACAGACAGTTGTTGAGAGTAACTGTTGACAAAAATACCAGCGAGATAATCTTTTAATTTCTTTGGATAATGTCATCTGGGAGAGCAGACATGGTCTCATTAAACATCACATCTGAAAATTGGCACCTCTGACAGTGCAGCACCCCTTCACGACTGATCCTTTGACAGTGCAACACTCCCTCAGTACTGACTGTCTGTTAGTGCAACACCTTTTCAGTGCTGATCCTCTGACAGTGCAGCACCCTCTCAGTACTGAACCTCTGACAGTGCAGCCCCCTTCACGACTGATCCTTTGACAGTGCAGCACTCCCTCAGTACTGACCGTCTGTTAGTGCAACACCTTTCAGTCCTGACCCTCTGACAGTGCAGCACTCTCTCAGTACTGACCTAGACAGTGCAGCACTCCCTCAATACTGACCCTCTGACAGTGCAGCGCTCCCTCAGTACTGACCCTCTGATAGTGCAGCATTCCCTCAGTACTGACCCTCTGACAGTGCAGCACCCTCTCAGTCCTGATCCTCTGACAGTGCAGCACTCCCTCAGTACTGACCCTCTGACAGTGCAGCACTCCCTCAGTACTGACCCTCTGACAGTGCAGCACTCCCTCAGTACTGACCCTCTGACAGTGCAGCACTCTCAGTGCTGACCCTCTGACAGTGCAGCACTCCCTCAGTACTGACCCTCTGATAGTGCAGCACTCCCTCAGTACTGACCCTCTGATAGTGCAGCATTCCCTCAGTACTGACCCTCTGACAGTGCAGCACCCTCTCAGTCCTGATCCTCTGACAGTGCAGCACTCCCTCAGTACTGACCCTCTGACAGTGCAGCACTCCCTCAGTACTGACCCTCTGACAGTGCAGCACCCTCACAGTACTGATCCTCTGACAGTGCAGCACTCCCTCAGTACTGACCCTCTGACAGTGCAGCACTCCCTCAGTACTGACCCTCTGACAGTGCAGCACCCTCACAGTACTGATCCTCTGACAGTGCAGCACTCCCTCAGTACTGACCCTCTGACAGTGCAGCACTCCCTCAGTACTGACCCTCTGATAGTGCAGCACTCCCTCAGTACTGACCCTCTGACAGTGCAGCACTCCCTCAGTACTGACCTTGACAGTGCAGCATTCCCTCAGTACTGACCCTCTGACAGTGCAGCACCCTCTCAGTACTGATCCTCTGACAGTGCAGCACCCTCTCAGTGCTGATCCTCTGACAGTGCAGCACCCTCTCAGTACTGACCCTCTGACAGTGCAACACTCCCCCAGCTTGGAGTATGTACCCGATCCTCGCAGTGAAATTTGAATCCACAAGCCCCAATGTAAGAGGTGAGTAACCCACTGACCCAGTACTGGGACTTCCTTGTGTCTCTTTTAATAAGAGACTGTTCGCAGAGAGAGTGTACAGTGCTGCTGGAGTGTGAGACTGTTCCCAGTCCTTGAATTCTGAACACCTGGGTCATCACAGGGTACCTCAACAAAGCCGAGAGAGGACTGACGTTGTTTTAGAAAATCTAGGGTTTGTGATGTTGGTCCAACTGCATCATCCAATTTATGGATGTTAATCCTTTTTGGAATGGCTTTGTGAT
The DNA here is from genome assembly GCF_902713615.1 of Scyliorhinus canicula. Classification (NCBI taxonomy): domain Eukaryota; kingdom Metazoa; phylum Chordata; class Chondrichthyes; order Carcharhiniformes; family Scyliorhinidae; genus Scyliorhinus; species Scyliorhinus canicula. Next base: position 100,195,063 of record NC_052162.1, on the reverse strand, counting down.
GAGAGTCACTGACAAGGGCTAGAATGCATCTCTGTGCTTTAATTAAAACTCAATACGAGGTTGAATCATCTCACCACACAGCTAGAAATTATTTGCTAAATTATTCACTGTTAATTTGCACAGAATAATGAATAGTTACCCTCTTATTCTTAAAGACTTCATTCGTTTGCATTTCTTATCATGTTGCTTACGGCAATTTGGAGACGATCAGCTGCAAGGAGAAGTGTTATACTTACAGTTTTAATGACATTTTTATATTTACTCTTGAGATGTGAGCCAGCATTTTTGCCCTTCCCTAATTGCCCTTTAGAAGGTGGCCTTTATTACAATACAGGCGATATAATAAATTATTGTTGTTGTTGTTTACGGAACCGCACTCCTCCAGGCAAGTGGAGAATATTCCAACAAACTGCTGACTTGTGCCCTGTAGATGATGGACAGGTTTTGGGGAGTCAGGTGGTGAGTTATTTGCCACAGGCCTCCCAGCCTTTGACCTTCTCTGATAGCCATAGTATTTAAATGGCTAGTCCAGTTCAGTTTCTGGTCAATGGTAACCCACAGGACGTTGAAAATTGGGGGTTCAGCAATGGTAATGCCATTGAATGTCAAGGCAGATGGTTAGATTCTCTCATGTTGGAGATGGTCATTGCCTGGCACATATATGGCATGAATGGTACTTGCCACTTGTCAGTCCAAGCTTGGATATTGTCGAGGTCTTTCTGCATCTGGATGCAGTCTGCTTCAGTGTCTAAGGAGTTAGACAAATGGCACTGAACACTTTGTAATCATCAGCGAACATCCAACTTCTGACCTGATGAAGGAGGGAAGGCCATTGATAAAGAAGCTGAAGATGGTTGGACCAAGGACACAAGCCTGAGGAACTTTTGTCGTGATGTCCCGGGACTGAGATGATTGACCTCCGACCACCACAGCCATTTTCCTTTGTGCCAGGTATGACTGCACCCAGTGGAGAGTTTTCTCCCTGATTTCCATTAACTTCAGTTTTGCGAAGGAGCCTTAATGCCACACTTATTCAAATGCTGCCTTGTTGCCAAAGGCAGTCACTCTCATCTCACCTCTGGAGATGAGCTCTTGTATCAATATTTGAACTAAGGCGTTTTGTGTACAACATTTTCACATTGGCAACACTGTAGCTAAACTGGAACAGTTTGGCTGGGGGTGTGAAAAGACCTGGAGAAAGTCTTCAACCCTGTGGCCAGGATGTTGTCAGTGCCTTCAGCCATTTCTTGAAATCATGAAGAGCAAATTAAATTGGCTTTCCTTGCTGGTAGAACTTGCTGCAGTTTTCAGGAGGTTAGCCATGTGATCATCATACACTCCTGGAATGCTGGCAATGAGCATAGACTGTGAAAACAGCAATTGAGCACTACCACTCACTAGGAGCCTTCTGATTCTTGTCGAGCTGCTTTGAAGTCCGATTGTTCACGATGGAATTAACACAAAGACTTTTCCTCCAAATAATCCACTTTGATTCAAATTTTAAACACAAGGGATCAAGAAAGCAGAGCAAGTAAATGGCTTTCTATCACTTTTATTAAATAGTATGATGCAGAGTATGCCCAGTATGGAGGGGAGTTGGTGGTTTCTGGGTGGAGGGGAGTTGGTGGTTTCTGGATGGAGAGGAGTTGGTGGTTTCTGGGTGGAGGGGAGTTGGTGGTTTCTGGGTGAAAGGGAGTTGGTGGTTTCTGGGTGGAGGGGAGTTGGTGGTTTCTGGGTGGAGAGGAGTTGGTGGTTTCTGGGCGGAGGGGAGTTGGTGGTTTCTGGGTGGAGAGGAGTTGGTGGTTTCTGGGTGGAGAGGAGTTCGTGGTTTCTGTGTGAAGGGGAGTTTGTGGTTTCTGGGTGGAGGGGAGTTTGTGGTTTCTGGGTGGAGAGGAGTTGGTGGTTTCTGGGTGGAGGGGAGTTGGTGTTTTCTGGGTGGAGGGGAGTTGGTGGTTTCTGGGTGGAGGGGAGTTGATGGTTTCTGGGTGGAGAGGAGTTGGTGGTTTCTGGGTGGCGAGGAGTTGGTGGTTTCTGGGTGGAGGGGAGTTGGTGGTTTCTGGATGGAGGGGAGTTGGGGGTTTCTGGGCGGAGGGGAGTTGGTGGTTTCTGGGTGGAGAGGAGTTGGTGGTTTCTAGATGGAGAGTTGGTGGTTTCTGGGTGGAGAGGAGTTGGTGATTTCTGGGTGGAGAGGAGTTAGTGGTTTCTGGATGGAGGGGAGTTGGTGGTTTCTGGGTGGAGAGGAGTTGGTGGTTTCTGGGTGGAGAAGAGTTGGTGGTTTCTGGGTGGAGGGGAGTTGGTGGTTTCTGGGCGGAGGGGAGTTGGTGGTTTCGGATGGAGAGGAGTTGGTGGTTTCTGGGTGGAGAGGAGTTGGTGGTTTCTGGATGGAGAGGAGTTGGTGGTTTCTGGGTGGAGAGGAGATGGTGGTTTCTGGGTGGAGAGGAGTTGGTGGTTTCTGGGTGGAGAGGAATTGGTGGTTTCTGGGTGGAGAGGAGTTGGTGGGTTCGGGGTGGAGAGGAGTTGGTGGTTTCTGGGTGGAGAGGAGTTGGTGGTTTCTGGGTGGAGAGGAGTTGGTGGTTTCTGGGTGGAGAGGAGTTGGTGGTTTCTGGGTGGAGAGGAGTTGGTGGTTTCAGGATGGAGGGGAGTTGGTGGTTTCGGGCTGGAGAGGAGTTGATGGTTTCTGGGTGGAGAGGAGTTGGTGGTTTCTGGGTGGAGGGGAGTTAGTGGTTCCTGGGTGGAGTGGAGTTGGTGGTTTCTGGGTGGAGGGGAGTTGATGGTTCCTGGGTGGAGGGGAGTTGGTGGTTTCTGAGTGGAGGGGAGTTGATGGTTTATGGGTGGAGAGGAGTTGGTGGTTTCTGGGTGGAGGCGGGTTGGTGGTTTTTGGGTGGAGGGGAGTTGGCGGTTTCAGGGTGGAGTGGAGTTGGTGGTTTCTGGGTGGAGGGGGCTGGTGGTTTTTGGGTGGAGGGGAGTTGGCGGTTTCGGGTGGAGGGGAGTTGGTGGTTTTCGGGTGGAGGGGAGATGGCGGTTTCAGGGTAGAGGGGAGTTGTGGTTTCTGGGTGGAGAGTTGTTGGTTTCTGGGTGGAGGGGAGTTGGTGGTTTCTGGGTGGAGGGGAGTTGGTGGTTTCTGGGTGGAGAGGAGTTGGTGGTTTCTGGGTGGAGGGGAGTTGGTGGTTTCTGGATGGAGGGGAGTTAGTGGTTTCTGGGTGGAAGGGAGTTGATGGTTTCTGGATGGAGAGGAGTTGGTGGTTTCTGGGTGGAGGGGTGTTTGTGGTTTCTGGGTGGAGAGGAGTTGGTGGTTTCTGGGTGAAGGGGAGTTGGTGGTTTCTGGGTGGAGAGGAGCTGGTGGTTTCTGGGTGGAGAGGAGTTGGCGGTTTCTGGGTGGAGAGGAGTTGGTGGTTTCTGGGTGGAGGGGAGTTGGTGGTTTCTGGGTGGAGGGGAGTTGGTGGTTTCTGGATGGAGAGGAGTTGTTGGTTTCTGGAAGGAGAGGAGTTTGTGGTTTCTGGGTGGAGAGGAGTTGGTGGTTTCTGGGTGGAGGGGAGTTGATGGTTTCTGGATGGAGAGCAGTTGGTTGTTTCTGGGTGAAGGGGAGTTGGTGGTTTCTGGGTGAAGGGGAGTTGGTGTTTTCTGGGTGGAGAGGAGTTGGTGGTTTCTGGGTGGAGAGGAGTTGGTGGTTTCTGGGTGGAGAGGAGTTGGTGGTTTCTGAGTGGAGAGGAGTTGGTGGGTTCGGGGTGGAGAGGAGTTGGTGGTTTCTGGGTGGAGAGGAGTTGGTGGTTTCTGGGTGGAGGGGAGTTGGTGGTTTCTGGGTGGAGGGGAGTTGGTGGTTTCTGGGTGGAGAGGAGTTGGTGGTTTCAGGATGGAGGGGAGTTGGTGGTTTCGGGCTGGAGAGGAGTTGGTGGTTTCTGTGTGGAGAGGAGTTGGTGGTTTCAGGATGGAGAGGAGTTGATGGTTTCTCGGTGGAGAGGAGTTGGTGGTTTCTGGGTGGAGGGGAGTTAGTGGTTCCTGGGTGGAGGGGAGTTGGTGGTTTCTGAGTGGAGGGGAGTTGATGGTTTCTGGGTGGAGAGGAGTTGGTGGTTTCTGGGTGGAGGCGGGTTGGTGGTTTTTGGGTGGAGGGGAGTTGGCGGTTTCAGGGTGGAGTGGAGTTGGTGGTTTCTGGGTGGAGGGGAGTTGGCGGTTTCAGGGTGGAGGGGAGTTGTGGTTTCTGGGTGGAGGGTTGTTGGTTTCTGGGTGGAGGGGAGTTGGTGGTTTCTGGGTGGAGGGGAGTTGGTGGTTTCTGGGTGGAGGGGAGTTGTTGATTTCTGGGTGGGGAGGAGTTGGTGGTTTCTGGGTGGAGGGGAGTTAGTGGTTTCTGGGTGGAAGGGAGTTGATGGTTTCTGGATGGAGAGGAGTTGGTGGTTTCTGGGTGGAGGGGTGTTTGTGGTTTCTGGGTGGAGAGGAGTTGGTGGTTTCTCGGTGAAGGGGAGTTGGTGGTTTCTGGGTGGAGAGGAGCTGGTGGTTTCTGGGTGGAGAGGAGTTGGCGGTTTCTGGGTGGAGAGGAGTTGGTGGTTTCTGGGTGGAGGGGAGTTGGTTGTTTCTGGGTGGAGGGGAGTTGGTAGTTTCTGGATGGAGAGGAGTTGTTGGTTTCTGGAAGGAGAGGAGTTTGTGGTTTCTGGGTGGAGAGGAGTTGGTGGTTTCTGGGTGGAGGGGAGTTGATGGTTTCTGGATGGAGAGCAGTTGGTGGTTTCTGGGTGAAGGGGAGTTGGTGGTTTCTGGGTGAAGGGGAGTTGGTGTTTTCTGGGTGGAGAGGAGTTGGTGGTTTCTGGGTGGAGAGGAGTTGGTGGTTTCTGGGTGGAGAGGAGTTGGTGGTTTCTGAGTGGAGAGGAGTTGGTGGGTTCGGGGTGGAGAGGAGTTGGTGGTTTCTGGGTGGAGAGGAGTTGGTGGTTTCTTGGTGGAGGGGAGTTGGTGTTTTCTGGGTGGAGGGGAGTTGGTGGTTTCTGGGTGGAGAGGAGTTGGTGGTTTCAGGATGGAGGGGAGTTGGTGGTTTCAGGCTGGAGAGGAGTTGGTGGTTTCTGTGTGGAGAGGAGTTGGTGGTTTCAGGATGGAGAGGAGTTGATGGTTTCTTGGTGGAGCGGAGTTGGTGGTTTCTGGGTGGAGGGGAGTTAGTGGTTCCTGGGTGGAGGGGAGTTGGTGGTTTCTGAGTGGAGGGGAGTTGATGGTTTATGGGTGGAGAGGAGTTGGTGGTTTCTGGGTGGAGGCGGGTTGGTGGTTTTTGGGTGGAGGGGAGTTGGCGGTTTCAGGGTGGAGTGGAGTTGGTGGTTTCTGGGTGGAGGGGAGTTGGTGGTTTCAGGGTGGAGGGGAGTTGTGGTTTCTGGGTGGAGAGTTGTTGGTTTCTGGGTGGAGGGGAGTTGGTGGTTTCTGGGTGGAGGGGAGTTGGTGGTTTCTGGGTGGAGGGGAGTTGTTGATTTCTGGGTGGGGAGGAGTTGGTGGTTTCTGGGAGGAGGGGAGTTAGTGGTTTCTGGGTGGAGGGGAGTTGATGGTTTCTGGGTGGAGAGGAGTTGGTGGTTTCTGGGTGGAGGGGAGTTGATGGTTTCTGGATGGAGAGCAGTTGGTGGTTTCTGGGTGGAGGGGAGTTGGAGGTTTCTGGATGGAGAGGAGTTGGTGGTTTCTGGAAGGAGAGGAGTTGGTGGTTTCTGGGTGGAGAGGAGTTGGTGGTTTCTGGGTGGAGGGGAGTTGATGGTTTCTGGATGGAGAGCAGTTGGTGGTTTCTGGGTGAAGGGGAGTTGGTGGTTTGGGTGAAGGGGAGTTGGTGTTTTCTGGGTGGAGAGGAGTTGGTGGTTTCTGGGTGGAGAGGAGTTGGTGGTTTCTGGGTGGAGAGGAGTTGGTGGTTTCTGGGTTGAGAGGAGTTGGTGGGTTCGGGGTGGAGAGGAGTTGGTGGTTTCTGGGTGGAGGGGAGTTGGTGGTTTCTGGGTGGAGGGGAGTTGGTGGTTTCTGGGTGGAGAGGAGTTGGTGGTTTCTGGATGGAGAGGAGCTGGTGGTTTCTGGGTGGAGGGGAGTTGGTGGTTTCTGGTTGGAAGGGAGTTGGTGGTTTCTGGGTGGAGGGGAGTTGGTGGTTTCTGGGTGGAGAGGAGTTGATGGTTTCTGGATGGAGACGAGTTGCTGGTTTTTGGATTGAATATGGATCACTGCAATTATTTCAGTATTATCCAGGATTATACAGTAATCAAGAATGAAATGTAAAATGTGAAGAGTAAGAAACCGGTCCTGTCAAGGTAAGAGAAGAATGATAATTTGAAGCACCATTGCTGAAATATCCCAGTTGGGGAAGAGAAAGGAAAGAACAGCGACCCAGTTACCAATGTGTGTGAAAAAGAGGGAGGAAGTGGCCTGAGCAGGACTGGAGAAAAGATTGTTGCATCTAGCCCACAAAAAAGGCTGCCATGGCTTGAGCCCATGTGGGTGCCGAGAACAACACTTTCTCATTGAAAAAAGAGAATGAAGTTAAAGGAGAAATTGTTGAGTATGAGAACACACGCTGAGGCAGGCAAACAAGGGCGGTGCCTAATGTGGTTGGATCTCTGTTTGCAAAAGAAGCAGAGAACTCTCAGACTGACCATGGAAGTGTAGAGGGCTTGGACATACATAGTGAAGGGAAGACGGTCAGGCCCAGGAAAGTGGAAACTGTTGAAGTGATGGAGGGTATTGAAAAGTCACAGTAATAGATGGGAAGCGATTGCACAGGGAGAGAAAAAAGTAGAATAATGATACGATGAAATCAGTTAAGTGGGATATGGATAGGCTGAAGTGATGGGTCTCCATCTCCAAATGATGGGATAGTTTTGCGTATGGTTATTGGGAAGCGGGTGTCTGGGGTTGGTGGCTACAAGCTATGGAGGAAAGATCTACAGAGGAAATTATAACAGAAATGGCATTGGAAACAGTCGCTTGATGTTTATGTAATGGGGTCTGGTCCATGGGAGTTAGGAGGAAGTTTGAGAGAGTTGGCCTGTGCAAAGCAGAGGTTAGTTCACCAGACAACAACAGCGCTCTCCCAGTTTGAAGGTTTTGTGACAATGTTAATTTTGAGACTGAGAAGAAGGGGTTTAGCAAGTACAGAGAGGGACTGGTTGGAGTAAGTGAAAGGAGCAGAGAAAAATGTGACCAATGATGTCATGCCAACAATTCTCATTGAAAAGATCAAGAGCAGATATGAAAATAGATGACATACTAAATAGGTCAACAAACGAGGCTTCATGGGTTGAACTTAGAAATAAAAAGGGGCGGTCACACTACTAGGAATATACTACAGACCCCCAATTGTGAAAGGGAAATAGAAGAGCAAATATGCAGACAAATTTCTGCCTGTAAGAACTAGAGAGCAATAGTAGTCAGAGAATTTAACGAGCCCAATATCTGGGGAGGCAGTGGCATAGTCGCTAGACTAATAATCCAGTGACCCAGGATAATGATCTGGGGACCCGATTTCGAATCCCACCACGACAGGTGATGAAATTTAAACGCTATAAAATATCTGGAATTAAAAGGTGACAATGAAACCATTGTCGATTGTCGGAAAACCCCATCTGGTCCTTTAGGGAAGGAAATTTACCATCCTTACCTGGTCTGGCCTACATGTGACTCCAGACCCACAGAAATGTGGTTGATGCTGAACTGCCCCCTCAAGAGGAATTCGGGATGGGCAATAAATGCTCGCACAGCCTGCGATATCCACACCCCATGAAAGAATTTTTAAAAATCTGGGAATCAAACAATATAAGGGGAACTGAGGGAGAAAAAATTATGCAGTGTGTCCTGGAATTTTTTTTTCAACCAATCAGTGACAAACCCATCAAGAAGAGATACAATTCTGGACTGAGTCTTGGGGAATAAAAAAGGGCAAGTGGGTGAAGTGCCAGTTGGCGACCATATCGGGGACAGTGATCACAATTCAGTTAGACTCAGTATTTCCATGGAAAAGGACAGAGATAAAGCAGGAGTAAAACGTTTGCACTGGGAGAAGGCACATTTTGTAGAAATGTGAAGGGACTTGGCTGTGGTGAACTGGCCAGCCGTGCTGGAGGATAAATCAGTGGAAAACTAGTGGAAAGCAATAAAAAGCGAGATCCTAAATGTACAAAGTCGACATGTCCGTTTGGCACAGCCAAATCTAGACCCCCCCTGGTTATCGAGAGGAGAGCAGAAAAATAAAGTGTACAATAGGCATAAAGAACGAAGCACTGCACATAGCCTGGACGAGTATAGAACGTGCAGGGACAAAGTCAAAAAGGAAATAAGGAAATGAAAGAGAGGCCATGAAGGAAGGTTAGCAAGTAAAGTTAAAGAAAACCCAAAAATGTTTTCCCAATATATGAATGGTAGAAGGTTCGTGAAGGAAAAATTGGGACCGATCACATGTGAAGATGTGTGGTTGCAGAGGCTGTGGAAAAGGCTTTAAAATTATATTTTGTCATCCGTGTTTACAAAGGAAATGGATGATGCAGATATAGTAGTCCGAGGGGAACACTGTGAGAAACTGGATGGAATAATCATAAAGAGAGAGAACGTACTCAAAGGATTGAAATCCTCCTTGAAAGTTGATAAGTCGCCAGGGCCAGATAGATTGTTTCCAAGGCTACTGAAGGAGTTCAGGGAGGAGATAACTGATGCATTGAGGATGATTTTCCAATCCTTACTAGACACAGGGGAGGTACCAGAGGAATGGAGAAATGCAAGCGTGGTACCATGGTTTAAAAAGTGATCAAAGGAAATGCCGAATAATTGTAGGCCAGTTCATCTTACGTCGATGGTGGGCAAAATAGTAGAATCAATCCTTGGAGATAGGATCAACTGTCACATGGAAAGGCATGGACAAGCCAGGGATGGTCAGCATGGATTTGTTAAAGGAAGGTCTTGCCTCACAAATTTTATTGAATTCTTTGAGAAACTGTTGTTAGGTGAATTGGTCATTCTGAATTCTCCCTCAGTGTACCCGAACAGGCATCGGGGTGTGGCGACCAGGGGATTTTCACAGTAACTTCATTGCAGTGTTAATGTGAGCCTACCTGTGACACTAATAAAGATTAGTGCAGTGGATGTGTGGTGTACATGGATTTTAGGAAAGCATTTGACCAAGTCCCACATGACACATTAGCCAAGAAAGTGAAAGCCATGGGATACAGGGCAATGTGGCAAACTGGATAAAATGTTGGCTCAGTAACAGGGAATACAGGGTAATGGTAATGGCTGCCTTTGCAATTTGAAAGTTGTTTCAAGTGATGTCCACAGGGCTCAGTGTTAGGACTCTTACAGTTTGTGTTACATATTAATAATTTGTATGTGAACATGGGGAGCATGATTGTGAAATTTGCAGGTGACACAAAAATTGGCCGAGTGGTGGACAGTGTAGCGGATAGCCATTATCTCCAAAATGCTATCGATGGATTGGTGGAGTGGGTGATAAAGTGGCAGAAGGAATTTAACACAGTGATTAGGGAGGTCAAACAGTTGTAGAGAGTACACAATGAATGGGAATATACTAAAAGAGGTAGATGAAGTAAGTGATCTTGGCGTAGAGATACACAGGTCCCTGAAGGCAGCAGTTCAAATATACAAGGTTGCTAAGAAAGCATATGGAATGCTCTCCTTCATTGGCAAGAGGTATGGGATATAAAAGTAAGGATATAATGTTAGAATTGTATAAAACACTGGTGAGGCCACAACTAGAGAATTGTGCGCAGTTCTGATCGCCACATTACATTGCTCTGGAGAAAGACAATGGAAATCCCATCGGAGAGCAGAGTAAAACTCCTTAATGGTAAACAGTTCTGCTCGAGAAATGGCAGTGAATTAAACACGACCACAAAATGAAAATACTGCTGATGCTGGAAATTTGAAATGCCAGCAGAAAATGCTGGAAAAATGTGAAGATGTCAGGTCAATGAGCTTTCATCAGAACTGGGAAAAGTTATAAATGTAATAGGTTTGAAGTAGGTCAGATGGGGGAGGGTGGAAAGAGAACAAAAGGGAAGACCTGTGTGAGAATGGAAAGCAGGAGAAATTAAATGACAAAAGTATTGGTCATTCAGGGACAGGAAGTAATAAGCATAGAGCAGCATGGTGGCGCAGTGGTTAGCCCTGCTGCCTCACGGCGCCGAGGACCCGGGTTCGATCCCGACCCTGGATCACTGTCCGTGTGGTGTTTGCACATTCTCCCCATGCCTGTGTAGGTCTCACCCCCACAACCCAAAGATGTGCAGGGTAGGTAGATTGACCACGCTGAATTGCCCCTTAATTGGGAAAAAAAAAAAAGAATTGGGTACTCTAAGTTTATTTTTTAAAAAGAAGCAATTGGCATGTCTGTTAATGTTAGAATGAGAAATAGTTGCCACCTGAAACAATAATTATTTATGTAGCACCTTTGAAATAATAAACTGTCCCAAGGTGCTTCACAGGAGAATTATAAAACAAAGTGTGACACTGAACCATGTAAGGAGGTTTTAGGTCCTACTTGGTGGCTGAGGCAGCATGAAGGCACATCCACCAATGGTGCAGTGATCGAAATCAGGGAAACCTAAGACTCCAGAATGAGAGGAGTGCAGATATTGCGGAGGGTCATGGTGCTGGAGAGGATTGCAGAGATAGAGAGGGGAAAGGTCATGAAGGAGTTTGAAAGTGAGGTAAAGATTTTAAGTTCAGACCTTTTTGACCAGGTGCCAAAGTAATCAATGAGCACAGGGGTCATGGAGAGTAGGCCTTTGTATGAGTTAGGTTATGGGTTAGAACAAAGAACAAAGAAAAGTACAGCACAGGAATGGGCTGCTCATCCCTCCAAGTCAGTGCTGACCATGTTGCCCGTCTAACCTTCTACACTTCCGGGATCTGTATCCTTCTATTCCCATCCTATTCATGTATTTGTTCAGACGCCCCTTAAAAGTCACTATCGTACCTGCTTCCACCACCTCCTCCAGCAGCAAGTTCCAGGCACCCACTACCCTCTGTGTAAAAAGCCTCCCTCACACATCTCCTCTAAACTTTGCCCCTTGCAACTTAAACCTGTGCTCCTGGTAATTGATACTTCCACCCTGGGAAAAAGCTTCTGACTACACACTTTGTGGACTTCTATCAAGTCAGCCCTCAACCTCCGTCGTTCCAGTGAGAACAAACCGTGTTTATCCAAAGTCTCCTCATAGCTAATGCCCTCCAAACCAGGCAACATCCTGGCAAACCTTTTCTGTACCTCCTCTAAAGCTGACACATCCTTCTGGTAGTATGGCGACCAGAATTGTACTACATTCCAAGTGTGGCCGAACTAAGTTTCTATACAGCTGCAGCATGACCTGCCAATTTTTATGCTCAATAGATTGGAGAGTTTTGAATGCCTTTAAGCTTACGGAGGGTATAATATGGGAGACCAGCCTGGAGGACATTGGAATAGTCAAGCTTAGAGGTAACAAAGGCATAAATGAGGATATCAGCAGAATGGGCAGCACGGTAGCATGGTGGTTAGCATAAATGCTTCACAGCTCCAGGGTCCTAGGTTTGATTCCCGGCTGGGTCACTGTCTGTGCGGAGTCTGCATGTCCTTCCCGTGTGTGCGTGGGTTTCCTCCGGGTGCTCCGGTTTCCTCCCACAGTCCAAAGATGTGCGGGTTAGGTGGATTGGCCATGCTAAATTGCCCGTAGTGTCCTAAAAAGTAAGGTTAAGGGGGGGGGGGGGGTGTTGGGTTACGGGTATAGGGTGGATACGTGGGTTTGAGTAGGGTGATCATTGCTCGGCACAACATTGAGGGCCGAAGGGCCTGTTCTGTGCTGCACTGTTCTATGTTCTAATGTTAGAGGTGAAGATACGGAAATAGATGGTTTTATGTAACCAAACTCACAAACAGGCTAGCTTTGTCCTCAGATTGTTACAAGGGACAGAGATGAAGTCGGTAGCTGGGGGATGAAGTTAGACCTAAAACAATGACAATAATCTTACCAATATTTAAGTGGAGGAAATTTATTCTCCTCCAGTACTGAATCACAGAATCACAGAATAATACAGTGCAGAAGAGGCCCTTCGTCCCATCGAGTCTGCACCGACGAGTGAAAGACATCTGACCTGCCTACCTAATCCCATTTGCCGGCACTTGGCCCATGGCCTTGAATATTATGATGGGCCATGTGCTCATCGGTGGACTTGTTAAAGGATGTGAGGCGACCCACTTGTACCACCTTCCCAGGCAGTGGAATCCAGACTTTCACCACCCTCTGGGTAAAAAAGCTTTTCCTCAATTCCCCCCTAAACCCCCTGCCCCTCACCTTGAACTTGTGTACCCTTGTGATTGACCCATCAACTCAGGGGAACAGCTGCTCCCTATCCACCCTGTCCATGCTCCTCATAATCTTCTCTGCTCCAGCGAAAACAACCCAAATCTATCCAACCTCTCTTCATAGCTGAAATGTACCATCTCAGGTAACATCATGGTGAATTTCCTCTGCACCCGCTCCAGTGCAATCACATCCTTCCGATAATGTGGCGACCAGAACTGCACACAGTACTCCAGCTGTGGCCTCACCAATGTTCTATACAACTCCAACATGACCTCCCTGCTTTTGTAATGTCTGCTCAGTTGATAAAGGCAAGTGTACCATATGCCTTTTTCAACACCCTATTATATTGACCTGCCCTTCCACCTTCATAGACCTGTGGACAAATACGCCAAGGTCTCTTCCTCGGAGCTTCCCAGTGTGAGGCTATTCATTGAATACTTCCTTGTCAAATTACTCCTTCTAAAGTGTATCACCTCACTTTTCAGGGTTAAATTCCATCTTTCACTAATTTGCCAGTGACCCATCCCATCTATATCTTCCTGGAACCCAAGACACGCAACCTCACTGTTAACTATCCGGCCAATCGTTATGTCAATCCGCAAACTTATCGATCCTACCTCCCTTATAATAGGGGACCCAGCATAGATCCCTGTGGTACACCACTAGCCACTGGTTTCCAGTTACTAAAGCAGCTGTCTGTCATCACCCTCTGTCTCCTGCAGCTAAGCCAATTTTGAATCCACCTTATCAAGTACCTTGCATCCCATGTGCACTTGCCTTCTTTATACGTCTCCCATGTGGAACTTTATCAAAGGCTTTGCTGAAATCCATGTAAACGACATCAACTGCACACCCCTCATCTACACACCTGGCCACATGCTCAACAAATTAAATCGATGAGCTTCACTGGAAAACTATGAGTCATGTTTTTGAATTGATACATTCAGGGATGTGGGTGTTTGCTGGCGAGACCAGAATTTATTGCCCAATCCTAATTGCCCTTGAGAAGGGGTGGTGAGCTGCCTTCTTGAACCTCTGCATTCCATATGCTGCTCGGGAGGGAGTTCCAAGTTTTAGACCTTCAATAATGATGGAACGGCAATATATTTCCAAGACAGGATGGTGAGCGACTTGGAGAAAAATTTGCAAATGGTGGTGCTCCCCGGTATCTGTGCACTTGTTCTTCTAGGTGCTGTCGAAGAAGCCTCAATGATCCCACCTCCACTGCCTTCTAAGGCAAAAAATTCCAAAGTCATACAGCCCTCTGAGAGAAAAATTCTCAACGTCCTCAATGTTTATTTCCTCAACGTCAATTCAGTCATTCCGTCATTTCACCCCTCACACCCCTTCTACCCCACTGTCCATACAGACACAGAGGATTCAGAAGAAAGAGTTGAAATGAAATGAAAATCGCTTATTGTCACGAGTAGGCTTCAATGAAGTTACTGTGAAAAGCCCCTAGTCGCCACATTCCGGCGCCTATCCGGGGAGGCTGGTACGGGAATAGAGTCCAATGCAAACAAAATGTAGACGAATATATGGTTAAGTGCCCTTTAATTTTCCTTGAGGTACAGATGTCAATGCTGCAGCTGATTTAGGTGAGCTAATTTCTTGCATGGTATATACGATATTAAATTAAGAGAAGCTGGTTCACTGGCAGGTTTCTGATAGAGTTGTCTTCTCAAACCGGGCAATGCAATCATTAGAACATAGAACATAGAACGATACAGCGCAGTACAGGCCCTTCGGCCCTCGATGTTGCACCGACATGGAAAAAAACTAAAAGCCATCTAACCTACACTATGCCCTTATCATCCATATGCTTATCCAATAAATTTTTAAATGCCCTCAATGTTGGCGAGTTCACTACTGTTGCAGGTAGGGCATTCCACGGCCTCACCACTCTTTGCGTAAAAAACCCACCTCTGACCTCTGTCCTATATCTATTACCCCTCAATTTAAGGCTATGTCCCCTCGTGCTAGCCACCTCCATCCGCGGGAGAAGGCTCTCGCTGTCCACCCTATCTAACCCTCTGATCATTTTGTATGCCTCTATTAAGTCACCTCTTAACCTTCTTCTCTCTAACGAAAACAACCTCAAGTCCATCAGCCTTTCCTCATAAGATTTTCCCTCCATACCAGGCAACATCCTGGTAAATCTCCTCTGCACCCGTTCCAAGGCTTCCACGTCCTTCCTATAATGAGGCGACCAGAACTGTACGCAATACTCCAAATGCGGCCGTACTAGAGTTTTGTACAACTGCAACATGACCTCATGGCTCCGGAACTCAATCCCTCTACCAATAAAGGCCAACACACCATAGGCCTTCTTCACAACCCTATCAACCTGGGTGGCAACTTTCAGGGATCTATGTACATGGACACCGAGATCCCTCTGCTCATCCACACTACCAAGAATTTTACCATTAGCCAAATATTCCGCATTCCTGTTATTCTTTCCAAAGTGAATCACCTCACACTTCTCCACATTAAACTCCATTTGCCACCTCTCAGCCCAGCTCTGCAGCTTATCTATGTCCCTCTGTAACCTGCAACATCCTTCCGCACTGTCTACAACTCCACCGACTTTAGTGTCGTCTGCAAATTTACTCACCCATCCTTCTGCGCCCTCCTCTAGGTCATTTATAAAAATGACAAACAGCAACGGCCCCAGAACAGATCCTTGTGGTATGCCACTCGTAACTGAACTCCATTCTGAACATTTCCCATCAACTACCACTCTCTGTCTTCTTTCAACTAGCCAATTTCTGATCCACATCTCTAAATCACCCTCAATCCCCAGCCTCCGTATTTTCTGCAATAGCCGACCGTGGGGAACCTTATCAAACGCTTTACTGAAATCCATATACACCACATCAACTGCTCTACCCTCGTCTACCTGTTCAGTCACCTTCTCAAAGAACTCGATAAGGTTTGTGAAGCATGACCTACCCTTCACAAAACCATGCTGACTATCCCTAATCATATTATTCCTATCTAGATGATTATAAATCGTATCTTGTATAATCCTCTCCAAGACCTTACCCACCACAGACGTTAGGCTCACCGGCCTATAGTTACCGGGGTTATCTCTACTCCCCTTCTTGAACAAAGGGACCACATTTGCTATCCTCCAGTCCTCTGGCACTATTCCTGTAGCCAATGATGACCTAAAAATCAAAGCCAAAGGCTCAGCAATCTCTTCCCTGGCTTCCCAGAGAATCCTAGGATAAATCCCATCCGGCCCCGGGGACTTATCTATTTTCACCTTGTCCAGAATTGCCAACACTTCTTTCCTACGCACCTCAATGCCATCTATTCTAATAGCCTGGGTCTCAGCATTCTCCTCCACAATATTATCTTTTTCATGAGTGAATACTGACGAAAAGTATTCATTTAGTATCTCGCTTATCTCCTCAGCCTCCACACACAACTTCCCACCACTGTCCTTGACAAATAAAGGAATAGAGAGCAGCCTGAAGACTGTACCCGCTGCTGACCTTCTGGAATCTCCTTGTGTCTCTTGCAATTTCTCTCAAGTGGCTAGAAGTCTTGACTTGATGTATTTCACCTATTGTGTATTTCCCAGAAGATCTAGGGGTCACTTTGTGGCACCCATTGTTATAACCACCAGTACTTGAAATTTTAGACTGTCAAGAGTTTCAGTGACTGGTTTGTATTATAGGACATTTCTCTTCCTTCACACTCCCCCTCAGGGTGCTTTGTTTGTTTCTCACCTTCACATTGAAATTAGTCCTTGAATTTTTAAGCAGTTCAGATTGCAAAATTTCCAGTCGGTTTAAAATATATTTTCAAAAACAAAGGCGCCTTGCCTCATGACAGAGTAAATGATGAAGGTGGTGGATGGATTGCAATCACAGGGGATGCTTTCTCCTGGATGGTGTTAAACTTTCTGAGTACTGTTGGAGCTGCACTCATCCAGGCAAGTGTGGGGTGTCCCAACACACTCCTAATTTGTGTCTTGTGGATGGACGACAAGCTTTGGGGAGTCAGGAAATGAGTTACTCAGAATTCCCAGCCTCTTGCAGTCTAGGTATTTACATGGCTAATCCAGTTCAGTTTCTGGTGAATGGTAACCCCTCCAGGATGTGGATAGTTGGGGATTCAGCAATTGGCAATGTCATTGAATGTCAAGAGGAGGTAGTTGCATTCTCTATTGTCGAAGATGATCTTGTGTTGTGCGAATGTTACTTGCCATTTATCAGCCCAAGCCTGAATTTTGTCCAGGTCTTGCTGCATATGGACATGAACTGCTTGAGGGTCAGAGGAGTAGTGCATGGTGCTGAATATTGTGCGATCATCTCTGAACATCCCCACAGGAAGGTCGTTGCTGAAGCAGCTGCAGAAGGTTGGGCCGAGGACACTGAGGAACTCCTGCAGTGATGGCCTGGGACTGAAATGATTGCCCTCCAACAACCACAACCATGTTCCTTTGTACTTGGTATGATTCCAACCAGTGCAGCTTTCCCCCTGACTCCTACTCATTTCTTTTATCGGGGAATAGTCATAGAGTAATTTATGACACAGAAGCAGGTTATTTGACTCATCAAGCCTATGCTGGCCTGCATTTAGAACTCATTTCCCTCACTCTACCAGAGGGCAGCGGGGTCATCATGGCGGGAAGGTGGAGAAGTAAATTGAGAGGCTACTGGAAGCTCAGGGTTATACCTCCAGAGGTAATCTAAAATGTGGCCATCCAATCTATGTTTAGTCTCCCACGAATAATAATCTTTATTAGTGTCACAAGTAGGCTTGTGACACGAATAGGGAGAATTCAGAATGTCCCATTCACCTAACAAAAGCACGTCTTTCGGGACTTGTGGGAGGAAAACGGGGCACCTGGAGGAAACCCACGCAGACACAGGGAGAATGTGCAGCCTCCGCACAGACGGTGACATAAGCAGGGAATCGAACCCGGGTCCCTGCCACTGTGAAGCAACACTGCTAACCACTGTTCTACCGTGAGGCTCACTACAAGGATACAAAGATATGGAGAATGATTTGGCCTGCACAATTAGTTTGAGATTCTCGCAACAGGTTCTAACAACAATGGGTGGTACGGTGACGCAGTGGTTAGCGCTGTTGCCTCACAGCGGCAGATACCCAGGTTCGATTCTGGCCTCGGGTGACTGTGTAGAGTTTGCACTTTCTCTCCTTGCCTGCGTTTGTTTTTTCCCGGTGCTCCGGTTTCCTCCCATGGACCAAAGATGTGCAGGTTATGTGGATTGCCCCTTAGTGTCTAAAGGTTAATCGGGGTTACGGGGATATTGGGATTGACCCTCGGTAGGGTGTTTTTTCAGTGCAGACTTGATGGGCCAAATGGCCTCCTTCTGTATTGGTAGGGATTCTATGATTTTTCTTACAAGTTCATACAGACACCCTGGGCTGGATAGCATCCATCTCACTGAACTTTTGTTTTTTTATCCAAAGGTTTTCAGTGTCAAACTTGATGATATAGCTTACTTCCAATTTGCAGTGGGTGCTTTTAGCAGTTGAAAGTGTGACAGCCTAATTTAGGCACCAGTGTTAACCAGGAAGAAACTATATGTATATATGTTTTTAAAATCCTGGGTGCACCAGCTGCTACCTCAGTGGGGAGCTCTGAATGTGAGACTTCCAGTCGAACAAAGTGTGCTTTAATGAATATTCTATCACTTGACAGCATCAAAACCTCGTTAGTTGAATGAAAAGGCACATCAGCAATGCGTTGATGGAAAGGGCAGCGGAAGGAGATTGAATCATAACTTTGAAAAGGGAATCAGAACACATTTGAAGGGAGAAAAGTTTCACGGCTATGGGGAAAGTGTGGATGAGTTAAAATTATTGAGTAGCTCAGTCAAAAAATCTGCATGGACATGATGGTCTGAATGTGAGGCAGCAGTGCTAACTAACCATTGTGCCACCGTGCCGCCCATTGTTGCTGGAACTTGTTGCTGGAAGATGCTGTAATATGTAAATTAAAGTAACCAGTGTATGCGAAATGAGTTCCTGTTTTTGCAGGTATTCAATCAGAAGAGGGTTGATGATGCAGTGTAGGCAGCACCCACTCAGTGTTGGATCTATTCTATTGCTCCATGAATATTACAGTGGAAGCTGCTCATTTTGGTCATTCATCTCAATGATCATCTATAACTGAGAGGCGAACAATAATCTGTAACAGCAGCAGTGGCTCACTGGTTATCGTGCCATTCTCTGAGTTAGTCAATTGTACACTCATGACCCACACCAAAGACTTGGATACAAAACATAGGCTGATGTTCAGTGCAGTAGTGGGGAGTGCTGCACTCTCAGGGGTGATGTTCTTCGATGAAACTTTAAACTGAGACCTCGGGCTGGATTCTCCGGGCCCCAAGCTGGCAGCGGCATTCCCTGTTCCAGCCACTTGTCATTGGGATTTCCCATTGAAATACACCCCACTGTGGCGAGAAACCTGCGGGCAGGGGTGCACTGCCGGCGGGAAAAGAGATGGTCGGAGAATTCCATTCCTTGTCTGTTCTTTCAGATGGATGTCAAAGATCCCACATTACTATTTGAAGAGGAGCAGGGAAATCTCCTCAGTACCAATATTTATTCCTCAACTGGTATCACTATACAGAGTGCGTGGTGATTAATCTCATTACTTTTGGTGGGAGCTTGTTATGCGTAAATTGGCTGTGAAATGTTCCTGCATTACAACAGTGAATACATGTCATTGGCTAACATGACTAGAATTTCTCAACTGGGTCAAGGGTGGACCAGCCCGGATTGATTGAATAAATTACAGGTTAAGCACCACTGGGAAATATTTCCCCGAGTTGACAGCATAATGATAAAATACATCCATCTATAAATAAATTGTAACAAAAATGCTATTAATAAGAGGAATATGATAAATACTCGGAAAGGGAGTAATGCAGAGAGAAAAAACGCAGAGAAAGTGCAAAAAATATGGAAGGTGTAATTCTGTGATGTTTCTGTGCTTCTAAATATCCACTAATAGCCTATATCCAATTTGGAGCAATTTACCCTGAAGAATTCCTTATTAACTCCATCGAAACTCTTCATGACTTTGAACAAAGTGATTAAATTGTCTCTTAACCCTCTCCACATTAACCATGTTATCTTTGTGTTCGTCTAACATGACTTGCATTAATCAATCTGTCATTTGTACTTTCATTTGTTAGTATTGGATTATTGTCTCTGAACCTTTCCCCGCCATTGCTGTTAGGCAAACTGGCCAGTTGTTGTTGGGTTCCTCACTCCCTACCTTTCAAAGCAGGTGTGTAATATTTTGAGTTCTTCAATTCGCTAACCCCATCCCCATACCCAAGGAGGTTTAGAAGATTGTGAACAAGCCCTCCGCAATTTCCACCCTTGCTTCCCTCTAACCAAGGATGGATCCCATCCAGACCGGATGACTTTTCTACTTTCTCATCTTTATTTTGATCCCATCCAATGTCATTACTTCCTCCTGCTTTACTGTAAGATTGGCAGCAACAACTTTCCCAGTGAAAACAGATTCAAAGAGTTAATTTGTCTCACAGACATGTCCTTCCACAAGAGAAGCGCTTTGGTTCTGAATTGGCCAAGCCCTTCAGCTCTCAGCCTGGGTTAGCACTATTCCATCAGCAACCTGTTCCCTGCAGATACCCCTTTATCCCACACCCCCTCCAATCGCTCACACTTCCTCCCTTTCCCCCTCCACTCCCTCAACTCCTCCATCCCCCTCACCCAATCACACACTCAATCCCTCACTCTCCACTCTCCACTCTCAAGACCCTCATCCCTTCCACCCTCTCTCTCTCTCCCTCATCCTTTTCAGCCACTTGCTCTCTCACCCCTACTCCACCCCCATCTGCTCACTCTGACCTTACGCCTCAGCCTGAGACCAGTATCATTTCAGTGTCTTAAAGAATGGATTATTCCTTTGCTTTAATGGGGGTAAAGGGAAGGGGTGGGGTGTTGTCCCACATACAGGTTAATAATCTTGAGGAAGAATGTGAAGGCAGTAAAGAAAGTGTGCAAAGGGTTCATGAGCATGGTTCCAAGGTGAAGAAACTTTATTTGTATGGGCAGATTGGAGAAGCTTAAACTTTTCCCCTCAGAGAGGAAAAAGTTGAAAGGAGATTTTATAGAGGGGTTTAAAATTATGGGGGGTCTGGTGGTCTGGATACGGAGAAACCTTACCCATTGGTGGAATGATCGAGATCCAGAGGACACAGGGAGATGGTGGCACAGTGGTAATGTCACTGGGCTACTAATCCAGAGGCTCATGGGTTCAAATCCCACCGCACAGCTGGTGGAATTTAAATGCAGTTAATAAATATTGAATTGAAAGCTAGTCTCAAAAATGATGACCATGAGATTGTCATTGATTGTTTTAAAAACCCATCGGTTGAAAGGAAGGAAATCTGCAGTCCTTGTCTGGTCTGGCTTACATGTAACTCCAGACCCACAGAAAATGTGGTTGACTCTTAACTGCCTTCTGAAATGACCTCAAGTTTAGTCCAAGGGCAATTAGGAATGGTAACAATGGCCTTGTGATTGACACCCAGGACTCATGCAGTATGCATTTTGAAAACACAAATTTAAGCTGGTTGGCAAGAGAACCAACAGCAGCAAGAGGAAAAGCTTTCTTACGCAGCGAGTGGTTAGGATCTGGAATGGACAGCTTGAGATTGTGGTGGAAGCAGATTCAAGTACGGCTTTTGAAAGAATATTGGATAATTAGCAAAAGGGAAAAAATGCAGCGGATGTGGAAAAGGGAGGGGAGTAGGACTAAATGAGTTGTTCTTGAAGAGAGTTAGCACAGACATGATGTGCTGTAGCCATTCTATGAGCCATTGATGCATAGAGTGTCTCTTAAAATTGTTACTAGCCAATCAGGAAAAAGCAAAGACATTTAACTGAAGCAACGCAGTTTGTTTTTGAGCTGGAGTTGTGACTGCTGTCAGCAAGAATTTACTCCAAAAAAACTCTTCCGTTCCTAAAATATTCAATTTCCATCTCCGTTCACAGCAGCAGAATTGAAGATGAAGATGATGATGAGATCGGGGTGAACAAGACATGGGTTCTGGCTCCAAAATCTCAAGAGGCTGATGCAACACACATTCTGAACTCACTGCTGAGCGGGTATGACAACAAACTGCGGCCAGATGTTGGAAGTAAGTGAGAGACATGTTAGAACTGAGCATCAGGCAGACACACCCAGTTCTCATCCTATATGTAGTACATGGAGACAAGGAGCAGCATTCATACTGGGAGATTGATAGGCTTGACTGGCACAAAAGTAAAACAGGAAAGATGGCCAAACCAAGGCTTACAAGTAAAATTATGGACAATATTAGATCCAAGGAAGAGGCATAAAAATTGGCCAAGTAAAATAGCAGACATGAGGATTATGGAGAAGTTTAGAATTAGCAAAGGAGGGCCAAGAGATGTATTAAGAAGAGGAAAATAGAGTACAAGAGTAAGCTTGCAGGGAACATAAAAACCGATTGTAAAAGCTTCTGTTTATCCGGGAGGAGAAAAATGATTGGTGAAGCAAATGTAGGTCCCTTCAGTCAGAAACAGGGGAATTTATAATGAAGAACAAAGAAATGGGTGACCAACTAAATACACATTTTGGTCCTGTCTTCACAAAGGAGGACACAAATAACATATCAAAAATGTTGGGGAACACAGGGTTTGGTGAGAGGGTGGAACCGAAGGAGAAATGGGTTTGGGGAAATTGATTGGATTGAAGGCTAATAAATCCCCAGGGCCTGATAATCTACATCCCAGTGTATTTAAAGAAGTTACCCTAGAAATAGTGGCTGCATTGATGGTCATCTGGGATTCTATCTGGAACAGTTCCTGAAGATTGCAGGGTAGCTAATGTAACTCCACTATTTTAAAAGGGAGGTGGAGAGAAAACAGGGAATTATAGACCAGTCAACCTGATATTGGTAGTGGGGAAAATTCTAGAATCCATTATCAAATATTTTATAACAGAGCACTTGGAAATCCGTGGCAGGATCGGACAGCGTCAGCATGGATTTATGAAGGTGAAATCATGCTTGACAAATCTACTGGAATTCTTTGACAATGAGGGGGAGCCAGTGGATATGGTTCATTTGGACATTCAGAAGGCTTTTGACAAAGTTACATATTGGAGTTAACATGTAAAATTAAAGCACGTGAGATTAGGGGTAGTGTATTGAGATGGATAGAAAACCGATGGGCAGACAAGAGTAGGAATAAATGGGTGCTTTTCAAATGGCAGGCAGCAATTAGTGGGGTACCTCATGGATCAGTGCTGGGGCAACAGCTATTCACGATCCTCCGGGTGCTCCGGTTTCCTCCCACAGTCCAAAGATGTGCGGGTTAGGTGGATTGGCCATGCTAAATTGCCCGTAGTGTCCTAAAAGGTAAGGTTAGGGGGGGGGGGGGGGGGGGGGGGGGGGGGGGTTGTTGGGTTACGGGTATAGGGGGGATACGTGGGTTTGAGTAGGGTGATCATTGCTCGGCACAATATCGAGGGCCGAAGGGCCTGTTCTGTTCTATATCAATGATAGAGATGAGGGAACGAAATGTATTTTCTCCACATTTGCAAACGATACAAAGCTGGGTGGGAGGCTGAGCTATGAGGAGGATGCAGAGATTCTTCAGTGTGATATGGACAAGTTGAGTGAGTGGGCAAATGAATGGTAGATAATAATAATAGCTTATTGTCAGTAGTAGGATTCAATGAAATTGCAGTGAAAAGCCCCTAGTCGCCACATTCCGGCGCCTGTTCGGGGAGGCTGGTGTGGGAATTGAACCGGCGCTGCTGGTCTTGTTCTGCATTACAAGCCAGCTGTCTTAGCCCACTGTGCTAAACCAACCTCCATACAGTATAATTTGGAGAAATGTGAGGTTATACAATTTGATAGCAAAAACAGGATGGCAGAATTTTATCTGGATGGCTGTAAATTCGGAGAGAGGAATGTGCAACAAAACCTGGGTGTCCTCGTACACTAATCGCTGAAGGTAAACATGCAGGTGCAACAGGTGGTAAAGAAGGTAAATGGTATGTTGGCCATCACAGCGAGAGGATTCTAGTCCAGGAGCAGGGATATCTTGCTGCAATTATACAGGCAATTGTATAATGAGGCCACACTGAGAATATTGTGTGCAGTTTTGATGTCCTTCTCTGAGGAAGGATGGTCTTGCTATAAAGGTGCCAAGAAGGTCTACGAAACTGATTCCTGGGATAGAACAAAAGAAAGAACAAAGAAAATTACAGCACAGGTACAGGCCCTTCGGCCCTCCCAGCCTGAGCCAATCCAGATCCTTTATCTAAACCTGTTGCCTATTTTCCAAGGATCTACTTTCCTCTGTTCCCCGCCCATTCATATATCTGTCCAGGTGCATCTTAAATGATGCTATCATGCCCGCCTCTACCACCTCTACTGGCAAAGCGTTCCAGGCACCCACCACCCTCTGCGTAAAAAACTTTCCACGTACATCTGTGGATAGTGCTGAAGGATGTTATAGGATACAGAGGGACATAGATAAGCTGCAGAGCTGGGCTGAGAGGTGGCAGATGGAGTTTAATGCGGAAAAGTGTGAGGTGGTTCACTTTGGAAGGAGTAACAGGAATGCAGAGTACTGGGCTAATGGCAAGATTCTTGGTAGTGTAGATGAACAGAGAGATCTCGGCATCCAGGTACATAAATCCCTGAAAGTTGCCATCCAGGTTAATAGGGCTGTTAAGAAGGCATATGGTGTGCTAGCCTTTATAAGCAGGGGGATTGAGTTTCGGAACCGCAAGGTCATGCTGCAGCTGTACATAACTCTGGTGCGGCCACACCTGGAGTACTGCGTGCAGTTCTGGTCACCACATTATAGGAAGGATGTGGAAGCTTTGGAAAGGGTTCAGAGGAGATTTACTAGGATGTTGCCTGGTATGGAGGGAAGGTCTTACGAGGAAAGGCTCAGGGAATTGAGGTTGTTTTCGTTAGAGAGGAGAAGGCTGAGAGGTGACTTAATAGAGACATATAAGATAGTCAGAGGGTTAGATAGGGTGGACAGTGAGAGTCTTTTTCCTCGGATGGTGATGACCAACACGAGGGGACATAGCTTTAAATTGAGGGGTGATAGATATAGGACAGATGTCAGAGGCAGTTTCTTTACTCAGAGAGTAGTAGGGGTGTGGAACGCCCTGCCTGCAATAGTAGTAGACTCGCCAACTTTAAGGGTATTTAAGTGGTCACTGGATAGACATATGGATGAAAATGGAATAGTGTAGGTCAGATAGGCTTCAGATGGTTTCACAGGTCGGCGCAACATCGAGGGCCGAAGGGCCCGTACTGCGTTGTAGTGTTCTATGTTCTATGTTCTATCTCCCTTAAACTTTCCCCCTCTCACCTTGAAATCGTGACCCTTTGTAATTGACACCTCCACTCTTGGAAAAAGCTTGTTGCTATCCACCCTGTCTCCATACCTCTCATAATTTTGTAGACCTCAATCAGGTCCCCCCTCAACCTCCGTCTTTCCAACAAAAGCAATCCTAATCTACTCAACCTTTCTTCATAGCTAGCATCCTCCATACCAGGCAACATCCTGGTGAACCTCCTCTGCCCCCTCTCTAAAGCATCCACATCCTTCTGGTAATGTGGCGACCAGAACTGCACGAAGTATTCCAAATGTGGCCGAACTAAAGTCCTATACAACTGTAACATGACCTGCCGACTCTTGTACTCAATACCCCGTCCGATGAAGGCAAGCATGCTGTATGCCTTCTTGACCACTCTATCGACCTGCATTGCCACCTTCAGGGTACAATGGACCTGAACTCCCAGATCGCTCTGTACATCAATTTTCCCCAGGACTCTTCCATTGACCATATAGTCCGCTCTTGAATTAGATCTTCCAAAATGCATCACCTCGCATTTGTCTGGATTGAACTCCATCTGCCATTTCTCTGCCCAACTCTCCAATCTATCTATATTTTGCTGTATTCTCTGACAGTCCTCCTCGCTATCTGCAACTCCACCAATCTTAGTATCATCGGCAAACTTGCTCATCAGACCACCTATACCTTCGTCCAGATCATTTATGTATATCACAAACAACAGTGGTCCGAGCACGGATCCCTGTGGAACACCACTAGTCACCTTTCTCCATTTTGAGACACTCCCTTCCACCACTACTCTCTGTCTCATGTTGCCCAGCCAGTTCTTTATCCATCAAGCTAGTACAACCTGAATCCCATACGACTTCACTTTTTCCATCAATCTGCCATGGGAAACTTCATCAAACGCCTTACTGAAGTCCATGTATATGACATCTACAGCCCTTCCCTCATCAATTAACTTTGTCACTTCCTCAAAGAATTCTATTAGGTTTGTAAGACATGACCTTCCCTGCACAAAACCATGCTGCCTATCACTGATAAGTCTATTTTCTTCCAAATGTGAATAGATCCTATCCCTCAGTATCTTCTCCAACTGTTTGCCTACCACTGACGTCAAGCTCACAGGTCTATGATTCCCTGGATTATCCCTGCTACCCTTCTTAAACAAAGGGACAACATTAGCAATTCTCCAGTCCTCCGGGACCTCACCCGTGCTCAAGGATGCTGCAAAGATGTCTGTTAAGGCCCCAGCTATTTCGTCCCTCATTTCCCTCAGTAACCTGGGATAGATCCCATCGGGTCCTGGGGACTTGTCCACCTTAATGCCTTTTAGAATACCCAAAACCTCCCCCTTCCTTATGCCGACATGACCTAGAGTATTTAAACATCCATCCCTAGCCTCAACATCCGTCATGTCCCTCTCCTTGGTGAATACCGATGCAAAGTACTCATTAAGAATCTCAGTCAAAGAACATAGAACAGTACAGCACAGAACAGGCCCTTCGGCCCTCAATGATCACCCTACTCAAACCCACGTAACCCGTATACCCGTAACCCAACAATCCCCCCATTAACCTTACACTACGGGCAATTTAGCATGGCCAATCCACCTAACCCGCACATCTTTGGACTGTGGGAGGAAACCGGAGCACCCGGAGGAAACCCACGCACACACGGGGAGGACGTGCAGACTCCACACAGACAGTGACCCAGCCGGGAATCGAACGTGGGACCCTGGAGCTGTGAAGCATTTATCTCTGACTCCACGCATAAATTCCCTCTTTTGTCTTTGAGTGGGCCAATCCTTTCTCTAGTTACCCTCTTGCTCCTTATATATGAATAAAAGGCTTTGGAATTTTCCTTAACCCTGTTAGCCAAAGATATTTCATGACCCCTTTTAGCCCTCTACATTGCGCGTTTGAGATTTGTCCTACTTTCCCGATATTCCTCCAAAGCTTCATCAGTTTTGAGTCACCTTAATCTTCTGTATGCTTCCTTTTTAATCTTAGCTAGTCTCACAATTCCACCCGTCATCCATGGTTCCCTAATCTTGCCATTTCTATCCCTAATTTTCACAGGGACATGTCTGTCTTGCACTCTAATCAACCTTTCCTTAAAAGACTCCCACATTTCAAATGTGGATTTACCCTTAAACAGCTGCTCCCAATCCACATTCCCTAGCTCCTGCCAAATTTTGTTGTACTTGGCCTTTCCCCAATTTAGCACTCTTCCTTTAGGACCACTCTCGTCTTTGTCCATGAGTATTCTAAAACTTACGGAATTGTGATCGCTATTCCCAAAGTAATCACCGACTGAAACTTCAACCACCTGTCCGGGTTCATTCCCCAATACCAGGTCCAGTATGGCCAGAATTGGATGGCAGAACTAATGTATGAGGAGAGATTGAGTCAGTTAAGATTGTATTTGTTGGTGTTCAGAAGAATGAGGGGTTCTCATAGAACCTTATAAAACATTACCAGGACTAGACAGGTAGATGCAGGAAGGATGTTCCCGATGGTGGGGGTGTCCAGAACCAGGGGTCACAGTCTGAAGATATGGGGAAAACATTTAGGATTAAGATGAGGAGAAACTGTTCCACCCAGAGAGTGGTCGACTAGTGGAATTTGATACCAGAGAGTAATTGAGGACAAATCACTTTGTTTTCAAGAAGCAACTAGATATAGCACTTTAGGCAGAGGGGATAAAAGGATGGGGGGGGGGGGGGGGGGGGGGGAGAGGCGGGATCAGGCTATTGAGTTGGATGATCAGCCATGTTCATAATGCCTGGAGGAGCAGGCTCGAAGGGCTAAATGGCCTCTGATGGAACCATCAATTCACCAGACACGTGCTTTCAAATATGAACAGTGGTTTTAATCTACTTACTACAGACCCAGCCTGTTACCCGTTGATGAACTCTCGATGAACTGCAGGCTGACTCTGGACAAGGGTATTTATACAGCAGCACAGGGGGGAGGAGTCGTGGGCGGAGCCAAGGATGGAGCCCTGTACAAACTCCTGCGCATTCCCAGAGCTACTCCCCCTAGTGGTCGGATAATGCTACTGCACTTACAAAGGTATTGGTGAATACAGTGTGAATTACCAAGTTACATTCACCACAGCCTTCCGTTGCTCCTATTTTCTATTTTTCTATGACTGCAATTAGATTGTGTCCCCTTCTAGGTGAAGCAAAGAAAGAATGCAATGGAGCAGGGATAGAATACCAGGGCATGTGGAGGTACAAGCTGTGAAGAGTGTTCTGAAAAGTTCAAATTACACATTTGGAAACAAATTACACATCATAGCAACAAAGAACGATAAAGGAGGATAGAATAAACGTACTTTACACGAAGGGCGATAAGCATGCAGCATTCTTTCATGCAAACAGCTGTTTAAGGCAAATCTATGAGTTATTTCTTAAAAACAATTAGATCGTCACATTAAAGGTAGAATATCAGATGATGTGAAGAGTGAGGAGACTGGAATAAGACTGGGTGGGATATAAAATCATGTGGGGAGTGAGGGGGAGAGTGGGATTAGACTGGGTGGGATATTAAAGGTTGTGGGAGTGAGGGAGAGTGAGGGATTAGATTGGATAAAATATTAAAGGCTATGGGGATTGAGGGGGAGAGTGGTATTAAACTGAGTGGGATATTAAAGGGTGCGGGAGAGAGGGGAAGAATGTGATTAGATTGGGTGGGATGTTAAATGGTGTGGGGAGTGAGGGGTCGATGGTCATTAGACTGGGTGGGATATTAAAAGCTTTGGTGAGTGAGAGACAGAGTGGGATTATAGTGGGTGGAACAATAAATGATGCGGGGTGTGAGGGGGAGAGTGGAATTAAACTGGGGGAGCTATTAAAGTTATTGGGGAGTGAGGGGAGAGTAGGATTAGTCTGGGTGGTATATTAAAGGGTACACAGGAATTTAGGATTTAGGAGCACGAGTTGATCATTTGGCCCTTCATTCAATAAAATCATTTGGGTGGCCTCAATTCCACTTTCCTGCGATCAAACATTTATATAACGGCCTTGCAAACATTCACTGACCCAGCCTTCACTGCTCTTTGGGGAAGAGAATTCCACAGAGAGAAAACATTTCTCCACCTTATTGCTGAAGTCCCCTCACTCTAGTCTCTCCCACAAGAGGAAACATCTTCCAGGTCTGCCCTATCAAATCCCCTCCTTATATGTTTCAGTAAGATTATCTCTCATTCCTGTAAACTTCAATGGCCCAACCTGTTCAATCTTTCCTCATAAGATAAGACCTTCATCCCAGGAATGAGTTGGGTGAACCTTCTCTGAGTTTTTTCTAAGGCAATTTATATATATATATTTTATTTTCAAGTAAGGGGTCCAAAACTGTGGACCGTATTTCAGATGTTGTCTCGCCAAGCTGCAGTAAACCTTTTATATTCCATTCCCCTTGCAGTAAGCACTAACTTTCCATTTGCCTTCTGAATTACTTGCTGCATCTGCCAACTAAAGTTTTGTGACTCATGTACCAAGGCACCCAGACCCCTCTGTACCGTAGAGCCCTGCAATCTCTCTCCATTTAGATAATGAGTTGCTTTTCTATTCTTTCTGCCAAAGTGAACAATTTCATATTTTCCTACATTTTTCTCTATCTGCCAGATATTTGACCACTCTCTTAACCTATCTATATCTCTGTGTAAACTATTTTCCTCATTTTGACAACTTACTTTCTGACCTATCTTGGTGTTGGCCAGCAGTGGTTAGCATTGCTGCCTCACGGCACTGAGGACCCGGGTTGGATCCCGGCCCCGGGTCACTGTCCATGTAGAGTTTGCACATTCTCCCAGTGTCTGCATGGGCCTCACCCCCACAACCCAAAGATGTGCAGGGTAGGTGGATTGGTCATGCTAAATTGCCCCTTATTTAGGAAGAAAATTGTGTACTCTAAATTTATTTTTTTTAAACTTGCCGTTATCGGCAAATTTAGCGACCATACATTCAATCCCTTCATTCAAATCATTCATACAGATTGTAAATAGTTGAGGCCCCAGACCCCTGCGACACTGTACTAATTACAGCTTACCAACCCAAAAATGACATATTTATTCCTATTCTATGATTGTTGTTAGCTAACCAATCCTCTATCCTTTCTAATACATTACCCCTCCTCCTCCCACACCATGAGCTCTTATTTTGTGTGACAACTCAAAGTGGCACCTGATTTTTTTCGAATTCCAAATACACCACAACCATGCGTCCTCCTGTATCCACCTTGCTTGTTATTTTTTTCAAGAAACTTGAACACATTAGGTCAACGTGATTTCCATTTCACAATGGCATGCTAACTCAGGCAGATCCTACTATGATTTTCTGAGTAACTTGCTGGAACCTCCTTCATAATGGTTTCCAGCAATTTCCATATGACGGATGTGAGGATAACTGGCCTAGAGTTTATTGCTTTCTACCATCTTACTTTCTTGAATAAAGGTGTTACATTAGCTACTTTCCAATCCATTGAGACCTTTCCGGAATCTAAAGACTTTTGAAAGATCATAACCAATACCTCTGCTATCGATGCAGCTGTTTCTTTTAAGGCCCGAGGTTGGAGGTCATCTGGTCCTGGGGACATGTCAGCCTTTAGGTCCAATAGTTTTCTCAGCAACGTTTTTTTGGTTATAGTGTATGTTTTACGTTCTTCCTTATTGTTTATCTCTTGAGTTTCAAGTATCTTTGGTGACTTTTCTAAGTCTTCTACAATGAAGACAGAAAGAAAATATCTGTTCAGTGCCTCTCATTATTTTCTATTATCAATTCCTCAGATTTCCTCTCTAGAGGGCCAGCACAAGCTTTAGTTACCTTTTCCTATTTAAATACTTGTAGAGACTCTTACCATGGCAGCATGGCAGCACAAGCGGTTAGCACAGTTGCTTCACAGCTCCAGAGTCCCAGGTACGAATCCCTGCTTGGGTCACTGTCTGTGCGGAGTCTGCACATTCTCCCCGTGTGTGCGTGGGTTTCCTCCAGGTGCTCCGGTTTCCTCCCACAGTCTAAAGATGTGCAGGTTAGGTGGATTGGCCTGTTCACCATCCTTTAAGAAATGCACACAGTAAATATATTTTTTTGTTTCAGCAAACCACACACAAACAGGTATAATAATATCGTCCATTTTTGTTCTCCTTCCTCCAACTGGAATCCTCCTCGATTGACAGTCTTTTTGGACAAGAATCTGCATGATCTGTCCATTGCTCTACACCTCAGCATTTCCCTTTACAGTCAGATATCCAACACAGGAACATTGGGTATCACAGCTTTCAGGCTTTCAACTGCCTGTTGAAAGTCCGCTGTCCCTTGAAATTTTCGACGTTTCTTCGGCAATTCAATCAGTGGGGCAGTCACGCTCTAAAACTTCTTTTACACAAATGTTCGATCAAATCCACTCGTGCCAAGAAATCGCATTATTTCCCTTTGTCTCGAGGGTATCGAAAACTCTTTAAGGAAAGTAATTCGGGTTTTTCCAAATTCACTTTTGGCGAGGTTTATCACCAAACTCGCCTCCAGAAGTCGATCGAATAACTCCATCAGATGTTTCAAATGTTCTTTCCATGTCAGGCTGAAATTTACCAGATCGTCGATGTATACTGCACAATTGGGTAATCCTGAAACAACTTTGTTAGTTAACCGTTGAAATGTGGCTGGGGCGTTTTTCATGCCAAATGGCATAACTTTGAATTGGTATATACCATCTGGAGTCACAAAAGCTGAAATCTCCTTTGCCCTTTTGGATAAAGGTACCTGCCAGTAACATTTAGGTGAATCCAGTTTGTAAATAAAATCTGATTGTTCCACTTTCTCAATGCAATCCTCCAAACGTGGGATAGGATAAGAGTCCATTCTTGTAACTGCATTAGCCATTCTATAGTCCACACACAGTATTTGGGTACTGTCTGGTTTAGGTACCATCACTATGGGTGAGCTCCATTGGCTGCAACCCACTTTAATTATGCCATTTTTAAGCGTTCTCTCAATATCTTTGTTAACCAGTACCAATTGGAAAGGGATAAGTCTGTATGGATGTTGTTTGATTGGAACAGCATTTTCCACATCTACATCATGTATAGCCATTTTAGTACTTCCCAATTTTGCCCATGTGATATCAATAACTCTTTCAGGTCAGTTCGTTTTTCCTCTGGAAGAAAACTCAACAATTTATCCCAATTTTTAAGAACATCCTCATTTTCCAATTTAATTTGAGGTATGTCAAGTTAGCACGGTAGCATGGTGGTTAGCATAAATGCTTCACAGCTCCAGGGTCCCAGGTTCGGTTCCCGGCTGGGTCACTGTTTGTGCGGAGTCTGCACATCCTCCCCGTGTGTGCGTGGGTTTCCTCCGGGTGCTCCGGTTTCCTCCCACAGTCCAAAGATGTGCGGGTTAGGTGGATTGGCCATGCTAAATTGCCCGTAGTGTCCTAAAAAGTAAGGTTATGGGGGGGGGTTGTTGGGTTACGGGTATAGGGTGGATACGTGGGTTTGAGTGGGGTGATCTTTGTTCGGCAGAACATCGAGGGCCGAAGGGCCTGTTCTGTGCTGTACTGTTCTATGTTCTATGTCGAATTCACAATCATCTGGATTTGGTTCGTCACTTTCATCTGGATTTGGTCACTTTGAGTTAGAATCATTAAAACCTCCTTTTTCTCTCCTTCCCTGTGAAAGTACCTTTTAAGCATATTCACATGACACACTTGTTGATTCTTCCTTCTATCTGGAGTTTTACCACATAATTCACCTCACTTAATTTCCTTTCAATCTGATAAGGTTCACAAAACCTAGCTTTTAAAGGTTCACCAACCACTGGTAACAATACTAAAACTTTACCTCCACTGGCAAAACTACGAACTTTGGATTTCTTGTCCGCTATCCATTTAATCAGATTTTGTGCAACTTTCAAGTGTTGTCTAGCCAATTCACCTGCTCTATTTAATCGTTCCCTAAACTTTGACAGATAATCCAATAATGTAATTTCCGATTTCTCACTCACCAATTTTTCCTCAATCAATTTAAGTGGTCCTCTTACCTCATGACCAAAAATTAGTTCAAAAGGACTAAATTTGGTTGACTCATTAGGTGCACCCCTAATTGCAAACAGTATGAATGGAATTCCTTTATCCCAATCCTCTGGATAATTGTGACAATAAGCCCTCAACATTGTTTTTAATGTCTGATGCCACCTTTCCAACGCTCCCTGCGATTCTGGATGGTATGCAGTTGATTTAAATTGTTCTATTCCTAAGCTATCCATTACTTCTTTGAATAACCTCGAGGTAAAATTTGATCCTTGATCCGATTGTATTTCTGTGGGTAGTCCATATCTAGTAAAGAATTTAAGTAACTCCGCCACAATCTTTTTAGCTGTAATATTATGTACTGGAATGGCCTCTGGAAACCTAGTAGACACATTCATTATTGTCAAAAGATATTGATTCCCACTTTTTGTTTTAGGAAGCGGTCCTACGCAATCAATTAGGACTCTTGTAAAAGGTTCCTCAAATGCTGGAATGGGTATTAAGGGTGCTGGTTTCATCACTGCTTGAGGTTTCCCTCTCACTTGACATGTGTGACATGATTGACAAAATTTAACTACATCTTTATGTAGTCCAAGCCAATAAAAATGTTTCTGGATTTTAGCTTGAGTTTTCCTTATCCCCAAATGACCTCCCACTGGTACCTATGTGCAACTCACAACATCTCCTTTCTATACACGACCGGCAATACTACTTGATGAACTTCTGCCCACTTTTCATCCGCCTGCATATGTAAAGGTCTCCATTTTCTCATCAAGACATCACTTTTACGGTAATAACACTCTGGTATACATTCAGATTCCTCTTCCGTGTATGCTTTCTGATACATCCGTTTTATTTCTATATATTTTTGTTGTAATTCCACCAATTTTCCTGAACTAAAATCCGCCTCATCCTCCACCTGTTCATGTTCTTTTTCAACCATCTGATCAAAACTTTTTTCTGATTATTTCACTTCAACTTCATCTTCATTCTTTGATTTCTCCTCTTGTCTTAACCTGTGACTTTGCGACCTTGTTAGTACACAATCCGGAAAAATCCCAGGATATTCGTCCTTCAACACTTCAGTTGTCTGATTTTCCATTGGCTTATCAACCACAGTAGGCATCACTCCCACTTGTAATTATATCATTACCCAAGATAAACTGTATTCCTGGACAATATAGCTTCTCTATTACTCCTACTACCACTTTACCACCCTTCACTGCACTTTCCAACCTTACCGTATATAATGGAACACTACTCCTCTCACCCTGAATTCCACGTATTACCACCTTGTCTGGCAACATTCTTCCCAAACTACATAACTCCTCATCTCTTACCATTAAAGATTGACTAGCTCCTGTATCTCTTAAAATTGTGACTTCTTTACCTACTCCTCCTGATACACATGAGTAAACTTTACCCACACAAGTAAATTCTTTAAAGACATCTGGCACTTTCTTATCAATCACCTCTTCATAAGGCTGTACCATCTTTTGCACCTCCTTCGCTTTACTTGGGCTTTCCTTTACCACTTTCGCAAACCCCACTGTCTTATCCTATTTTATCACATCAGCCTTCCCAGTGCTTTTCTTCAACCACCAACACTGTGACTTTACATGGCCTAGTTTATTACAGTGAAAACATTTGAAACTTTTCATATCTCTTCTACCCTCCTGGATTTGTTTTTTTAATCTGCGGTACACTCTCCTTATTATCTCCCATCAGATCACCTTTACCTTTACCACTTGAGTATTTCTCATGTCCCCAGTTTCTATCCCTCACAGGCTGAAACTGATGTCGGAAACCAAGCTTTGATTTATTAACTAATTCATAATCATCTGCCATTTCTGCTGCTAACCTCACAGTTTTAACCCTCTGCTCTTCCACATGAGTTCTCAATTCATCAGAAATTGAATTTTTAAACTCCTCCAAAAGTATAATTTCTCTGAGAGCTTCATACGTTTGGTCTATTTTCAAAGCCCTTAGCCACCTATCAAAATTACTCTGTTTGAGCCTTTCAAACTCCATATATGTTTGACCAAATTCTTTCCTTAAATTTCTGAACCTTTGTCTGTAAGCTTCAGGCTTATGGGTTCATATGCACCCAAGATGGAATTTTCCACCTCCTTACATGTCCCAGATACCTCCTCTGGTAGTAATGCAAACAGTTCACTAGCTCTACCTACCAGCTTTGTTTGAATCAGTAATACCATATGTCCTGTGGCCATTTCATTTGTTTAGCTACCTTCTCAAATGAAATTAAAAAGTCTTCTACCTCCTTTGCGTCAAACCTTGGCAATGCTTGGACATATTTAAATAGGTTCCACCAAACCTTCGACTTTGATGCTCTTTCTCACTATCCTCATCACTATCATCCAACTGTACGTTTCTCTTTACGCCTGCCAATTTTAACTGACTGTCATGTTTCATGGCCATCTTCTGAAGTTCAAACTCTCTCTCTTTATCTTTTTCCCTGATCTGTATCTCCCTTTCTCATTTTGTTCTGCTAGGGCTATTCTTTCTTTTCTCCTTTCTTCTCTCTCCTTTTCCTTTTCCTCTCTCTCTCTCTTTCTTTTTCCTCTCTCTCTCTTTTTCCCCTCTCTATCTCTTTCATATTCAAGCTGCTTTAATTCTTTTTCATGTTCAAGTTGCTTAATCTGCAAGTGGATCTTTGCCATTTCTGAAGTCAGACTGTATCTCAGGTAACTTTAAATGCTTTGCCACCGCCTTAATTACCTCATCTTTTCGCATTTTGTCAGGTAATGTTAACTGCAATGTTTTTGCCAAATCTAACAGTCTGCTTTTAGTCTCTGTCCGTAAAGTACTGCACGTGACCGTCTCCACCCCCAAAAACATCTGAGCCTCTGAAAGAGCCATTGTCCACAACACACACCCCACTTAACTAAAATGCCACACCTGAAAAGCAACCACAATATGCTCACCCCTCACTGTCTCAGAGTACACTAGTGCCTTCTCCCTCTTTATTTTTTGTGTCACCCTTTGCTGATTCTTTAAATCAGACAACCTTCGAACCTATGTTATGGACCAGGGTTCAGAGAATCCCAAAGTGTATCACGGAGTTCAGCTGACCCATAATTTTTAATAGATTGTGGTGTGGGAACACACGGCTTACTCTACAGGTATGGTAAAGCAGAAAATGGACCCGTAGTTTTTTAAAACAAAACAATGTTTATTCTATGAACTCAAGTCAACCTTTCTAAAACAAACAGTGAGCATCTTTGCAACCAGTAAATCAAATACACCCCCCAAAGAATAAAACACTTAGTAATCTGTATGTTGTCCTTTTACACCCAAAAGACTTAACAGGAGCACATTAGGGTTTACATTCAAGACTGAAAACATTTATAATTCTTCTGAATTCACCAAGTGATCCATAGATAGTCTTTGGATGGCAGAGATCACAGCAGTGCAACTCACTTTTAACTTCAGATTCAGCTCACTGAAAAAAACACACACACCCAAACTTTCTCAAACTGAAACTAAAAAGCAGAAGTGGAGCTCAGCTCCACCCACACTCTGACATGACTCCAGTAACATGAGCAGCTCCATTTCTTAAAGATACGTTTCTTAAACACCTATTTCTAAAAGGGTACTCTCACATGATACTTATCACTATCTTTGCAGATTGGTGTTCCTTTAAATTTGGTACTTTCCTTCACATCTTTCTTCAGCCATGGATGATGCACCTTTCTCAAAGAGTTTTTCTTTTACACTGGGATAAATCTTTGCTGAAAGTTATTAAATATCGTCATAAAAGTCTGCAACTGTATCTCTACTATCCTACCTTTTAACCTTGTTTCCCATTTCACTTTTGCAAGCTCTGTTTTGATATTCAGGTTTAAAACATTAATCTCAGAGTCACACTTCGCTATTTCAAACTGAACATGAAACTATCATGTGAACGCTGTCAACTGGAGACTTCTCTACCAGAAGGCATTTTCCTCTTATTACTCGATAGCAGGTCCAGAATAACTTGCTCCCTGGTTGGCTCTGGAATGCTCCAAGATATTATCCTGAACAGACTCCTTGAACTAATTTGTCAGGCTTTCTTTACCAATCTGATTCGCCCAATCTACTTGCAGATTAAAGTCACTCATGATTATTGTGGTACCTTTCTTATGCACCCCATTTACTACTTCCTCTATACTCTGTCTGGCAATGTAACTACTGTTAGGGGTATACAACTGCCTCTGCATATCCTATTTCATATTACTACAAGCTAAGGCAGCGCTGTGCAACCTGCTGCCCTGAGAACCACGTGCAGCCCATCTGGGTTCTGAGTGCAGTCCACAAGACATTTCGTTGCCCATTGCTCACCCGCAAGTTTGACACATCCTGCTGATTTCCGCCCGCATAATTTTTCTTCCTAACGTTGTGACTGAAATGATATGCACGGAAAATAAGGGCTAGTGAAGTGAGGTGTGTGCTGATTGCATTAACTGTGAGAGACGTGCGCTCCCTCTGCATTTAAAGTGTGAATACTGATTTTGTTTCTCAATCACTTGAAGTCGATGGTAGTTCCATTAATACATAGGGGCTGGTTTAGCACACTGGGCTAAATAGCTGGCTTGGAATGCAGAACAAGGCAGCAGTGTGGGTTCAGTTCCTGTGCCAGCCTCCTCGAAAAGGCACCAGAATGTAGCGACTAGGGACTTTTTACAGTAACTTCCTTGAAGCCTACTTGTGACAATAAGTGATTATTATTAGGGGCTGGTTTAGCACAGTGAGCTAAATATCTGGCTTGTAATGCAGAACAATGCCAGCAGCGCGGTGTCAATTCCCACACCAGCCTCCCCGAACAGGCGCCGGAATGTGGCGACTAGGGGCTTTTCACAGTAACATCATTGAAGCCTACTTGTGACAATAAGCAATTATTATTATTATTATATTAATGATCAAGCATTTTCTACAACTTGGTTATGAAGTATTCGGCATGTACTCAATGTGTTTAATCTTCTTCATGAGGTCATAAGAATATAAGAACCTCGGGCAGGAGTAGGCCATCTGACCCTTCGAGCCTGCTCCACCATTCCATTCAATGAGATCATGGCTGATCTATTGTGGACTCAGCTCCACTTTCCTGTCCGAACGTCATAACCCTTTATTCTTCAAAAAACTATCTATCATTATCTTGAAAACTAGTGGAAACTTATGGTTAGTGAACAAGCCTGGTTTCAATCTTATGGCCCATTGAGATGAAGAAGAGCCACACATGCGGCCCACTCACTAGCCTAGGCTGCTCATCACCTGGTCGCTGCCGGCATGAACATCGCGAGACCGCTGCGTGTGGGGCCTGTGGGGGGCGGAGGGAGGATCAAGCACCAGGGGGGTGCTCAGGAGGGGTCTGACCCGCAATCGGTGCCCACCGATCATTGGGCCGGCGTCTCTGAAAGACGCACTCTTTTTCCGCCGCCCCGCAAGATCAATCATCCATGTCTTGCGGGGCAGCGGAGGGGAAGACGGCAACCACGTATATGCGGGTTGGCGCTGGCCAACGTGCGCATGCGCGGGTGACGTCATTTAGGTTCCGCCGGCCGCGTCATTCAGGCAGCGCCACTTTGACGCAAGCCGCTCCTAGCCCCCTGGGGGTGGGAGAATAGGGGGTGAGGAGCGGCCTCCGACGCCGGAGTGAAACACTCCGAGTTTCACTCCGGCGAGGCACTTTGTCTCCCTTTGGGAGAATCACGGCCCATAACTTTGTTTTTATTAGGAATGTGGAGGAATGTTAATGAACAAATGCACAGAGGTTTGCTGATGAACTTTTAGCACAAAGAATAAAGCATTTATTAAATAAGAAACTGAATATATTACACCAAACATAAAAGTTGGAAAGATCTCAATACAAACACAAGAAGATAATTCAAGATACTCCTTTACCCCACCAATATATTTACAGACTCATAAACCAGTGAAGAGTTACCCCTAACCTATTTCAAAGGCTTCTTGCTTGAGACTGGCACAGTTGCAATTTTGTTTATTTCTGGAGGATTCCTGAGCGCTCACTTGATGCTTCTCACCCAACTTATGTCTCTCTGCAAGTCACACAAAAACCCCACTCTAAACTTACTATTGCTTCAACTGCAGAGAAAGCAAATGAGTTTGCTGAACTCAGTGAGTGATAATAGCAAATAACTGCGGAAGCTCGAATCTAAAACAAAAACAGAAAATACTGGAGCATCTCAGAAGGTCGGACAGCATCTTTGGAGAGAGAAGGGAGTCTACTATTTGTCGAAGCTTTGACAAAGAGTAATTCAGACTCGAAACGTTAGCTCCATTCTCTCTCTACTGCTGTCAAACCTGTTGAGTTTGCTCAGTATTTTCTGTTTTTGTCTGTAAACTCAGTATTCCAGTAGCACCTCTGCTAAACTGGTCAATTTACTGAGTTCTATAACCAGTCAACTACTATCCCTAGTACAAAGAACAAAGAAAATTACAGCACAGGAACAGGCCATTCGGCCCTCCCAGCCTGCACTGATCCAGATCTTTTATCTAAACCTGTCGCCTATTTTCCAAGGTCTACTTCCCTCTGTTCCCCGCCCGTTCATATGTCTGTCCAGATGCATCTTAAATGATGCTATCGTGCCAGCCTCTACCACCTCCGCTGGCAAAGCGTTCCAGGCACCCACCACCCTCTGCGTAAAAAACTTTCCACGCACATCTCCCTATAGTCTTTCCTGTCAGAGAAGTTGGAATTCCCGTCCCATCTCTCTGACAAACACTGAACTTTCTCTTTTTTCTGTCTATTCCCTGTATCTGTGCCACTTGACAACTGCCGCTAAAAATATTTTGCTACTTTGTCTTTTACTCCCACAATGACTAAACTTTTAACCCATCTTTTTTTTAATTTCAGGGTTTGTGAAACCTCATTAAAATGTGTACATACAAACAAACCCACAAGACCTGGGGCGAGATTCTCCTCATGCCGACATCAAAATCGTATTCAGCGATTGGGCGGAGAATCTCTCTTGTCACCGGAATCAGGGGAGCGTCTGTTTTCAGATGCTCCGCCCCCTCCAAAATGGCGTCATCAGTGAGTATGGAACACACCGATGGGAAGGCCTCAGGACATCACCTGAAGGCCCTCGCCCAATGCTCGGCCCCTGATGGGCCGACCCCGATGGTGTGGGACACGTCTGCTCTGAGTTTTCATCAACCTCGCGTAGCGGCTACGGACTGTGTCCAGCGCTACCAAAGTCGGGGGGGGGGGAGTCGATCCCCTGGCTAGGGGGGACTTCAGAAGGGGCTGGGTGCACTGGTGGGGGGGGGGGGGGTTAGTCCGGGGGGTGGCGAGGGGCCGTACATGGGTGCACTATCTGGCAGGACGGGTCCATGCGCGACTGGTGCCATATTGTATGGCGCGACCGCTGCAGGTCGTTGCCTTGCGCATGCGCGGCCACGGACCCAGCAATTCTCCGGCTGTTTCTGTCAGGAATACTGGGGGTCCTTTGTGGCGCGGCTGCTAGCCTCCCACTGGGCAGGGCATCAGTGTGGGGACGGCGCCAACTTTTTCATTGTAAAACTAGACACTTCCTCCGGACATAGCCTCAAAACCGGAGAATCCAGTCCCTAACCTTTTCATCAGGAGACTATCGAGACTCTCAGGCACTAAGTCTCACACATAATCTCAGTGCAACTGAAACGTTTTAGCTTTCTTAGCACACAAATGATTAAGCATAAGATAATTCTACTAAAAAATCATATTTTCCATTACACTTCCCACAGAGGGAAAAATGAAAATATATCTTGAAAAGGTGTTTTCATTTTCTATTTAACAATTTCCTCATCACTATCTCTCTTATACAGACCTTACTCTAGCAATAACAATGTATATAACATCAATTATACAAGGATACTTGACTTTTTAATAAAAATTATATTCCATACAATTCTGTTCGATCTTGACAGCCATGTTCCTGTGCATTTAAACTGTTGATAAAGCATCTGCGAGGATATTGTCTCTCCCAGTTAAATGAATAATTTTCAAATTATATTGTTGTAGCATTAAATCCAGTAAAATAGTCTCAGATTCTTGACTGAAACTTTGCTAAAAAGGTGAAAGGATTGTTGTCCGTATAAATAACAGTCTCTAACATGCAGTTAGAATGTAGACTTCAAAATGTTGTTGAGCCAACACCAAATTCAAAGGGCTGAATTCTCCATTCTGGAGACCAAGTGTTGACACCGACGTGAAGACTGTGGAGTTTCACAACGGCAAGATCAGGTCCACAGCTACAGCAGGGCTGGTGGCCAGGACTGGAGACCAGTGCAGGAAAAAGATGCACAATCTCCTCAGGGCGACCAGGGTGAGTACTCAGTGAGAACACGCACCAAGCACCCTACGGGGGATGGCTGGACTCCCACCCTCAGCCACATGCCAGCACCCATGCCAGCCGCAATGGCCGTGTGCCCTGGCCACTGATGCCATCAGCTACCCAACCCCTGGACTGCATGCGCTGGACTGTCTAACACCGTCGTTGTTTGTGTTTTCCACACCCCCACCACGAACAAGGACGAGCACAGCTGCCAGGAGCGGGAGAAGACCGGAGGGGAACCACCTGACCTGCGTCCCTTCACTGTGCCCGAGCAGAGGGCACTAGACGTTGTCCGTGGCCCGGAGGAGAGGGAGATTGCTGACGCGGAGGTCGATGGCACGCAGCGAAGTGAGATCCCCCTGCCTGGTTGTGGGTCCCCACGACAAATGTGTGCCCAGCCGAACCCCCACACCCCAACCCCACTCACCCCACTCGCCAAATCCCCTCACCCCACTCCCCAACCCCCTCACCCCAGCCCTCACCACCTTGCGGCTCACCCGCACCCCGCTGTCTAACTATACATGCCATCTTGTATCTTACAGGAACAAACCAGGATGGGCTCGGCCCATCCGGGAACCCCCGCCCCCAGCCACTGCCAGAGCTGGTGCCCCCCAGAGAGCCGAGCACCGACGGGGAGAGCAGTCAGAACACCAGCCCTCTGCCTGAGACCCATGACACCCCGGAGTTCGGGTCAGAGGAGGTCACTGACTTTCCGTCACTGCTTTCTCCAACACTGTCCACCATCTCAGACACTGTCACCTCGGTTGGGCAAATTAGTGAAGAGACTCCTGGGACACTCACGGACATGGTTGGTCCGGTGCAGCAGGTGGAGATAGGAGCAGCCGAGGCGCCGGACAGTCGGAGGGCAACCTGGCCCCAGGGACCAGCTGCGGCCCAGATTGGTCTTGGGCTCCTGGAACATCCAGTCCCACCCACAGTGCAGGTGCAGGCAGAAACCCAGGGACTAGAGGAAGAGATGATGGCTGGCTTCCAACACCTGCAGGAGCAAGTGGAGGAGCAGGGAGTGAAACCACACCGGTGGCATCTGTGGTGGAGGCAATGGGGGCGATGGTGTTG
Organism: Scyliorhinus canicula; assembly: GCF_902713615.1. NCBI lineage: Eukaryota > Metazoa > Chordata > Chondrichthyes > Carcharhiniformes > Scyliorhinidae > Scyliorhinus > Scyliorhinus canicula. The sequence continues at coordinate 100,152,960 of NC_052162.1, read as the reverse complement.
GACATGGGTCAATGGTTGCAAGGCCAGTGGCATTCTGTGCAGGCGGGGCCAGGGCCCAGGTCAGGGCTTCCCTCTCACAGGCAATCATGTGCCGGAGCCAGCTGGATATTGCAGCGGCGCTCCTCAGCGTGGCCCAGTCACAGCTGCTATTGCTGAGAGCATCGGCGGCATTGCCCAGGTGCCGGCCGGTGTCTCACAGACACACAGGGACGTGGCCCACTCACTGGCTGATGTGACACAGACCTTCAGGGTGATGGCACAGTCCCAGGTGGAGATGGCCCACTCCCTGTGCTCCATGGCTTCAAACATTCAGACCCTTGTTGATACCAAAGCGGGCCTCCAGGACTGGCAGTGCCAAGTGGCGTGGGGGCCTCAGGGGATGGCTCTGCTTACACCCCTGTCCCATGGAGAAGCCCAGAGCCCACTGGGCACCACGGTGGAGGAGGAGGGGGTGAGACCCATGCTGGTGACCCCTGCAGGGGAGGTGCCAGAACACCGCAGCACCTCGGACTCCCCCCCCTCCTGTCCCTGGTGGGCAGCGGGCAGAACAGGGAAGCATCATGCCACCCGTGATGTCCGAGGAGCAGCTGGGGCGATCCAGGCCGGGCTGCCCCAGGACATGTGTGCCAACGGCAACTCTCGTCACAGGCCAGGAGTCACAGCAGTCAGCCTCCACTGCTGCTGTGCCGTCCGGGGAACCGCAAAGACATAGTGGTAGGGCCCATAAGGCCAGAGAGTTTGCAGGATGTAGCTTGGATATAGGGGCTAGGGCACAGACCGTACATACTTATTCAGAATAAACACATGTTCACACCGTTTAAACCAGCCTTGGTGCTCTGCCTAATGTGTATGGGGGGTGGGGTGGTCAGTGATGGCCACTGGGAGTGAGGGGTGTTGGACGAGTGAGGCCCAGTGGGTGGACCGTGCAGCCCCCCCCCCCCACTCCCACCTCCCCCAACCGTCCCCATCACTCCGTCCACGGTTCGACAGGACCATAGAACATAGAACATAGAACATAGAACACTACAGCGCAGTACGGGCCCTTCGGCCCTCGATGTTGCGCCGACCTGTGAAACCATCTGAAGCCTATCTGACCTACGCTATTCCATTTTCATCCATATGTCTATCCAGTGACCACTTAAATGCCCTTAAAGTTGGCGAGTCTACTACTATTGCAGGCAGGGCGTTCCACACCCCTACTACTCTCTGAGTAAAGAAACTGCCTCTGACATCTGTCCTATATCTCTCACCCCTCAATTTAAAGCTATGTCCCCTCGTGTTGGTCATCACCATCCGAGGAAAAAGACTCTCACTGTCCACCCTATCTAACCCTCTGACTATCTTATATGTCTCTATTAAGTCACCTCTCAGCCTTCTCCTCTCTAACGAAAACAACCTCAATTCCCTGAGCCTTTCCTCGTAAGACCTTCCCTCCATACCAGGCAACATCCTAGTAAATCTCCTCTGAACCCTTTCCAAAGCTTCCACATCCTTCCTATAATGTGGTGACCAGAACTGCACGCAGTACTCCAGGTGTGGCCGCACCAGAGTTATGTACAGCTGCAGCATGACCTTGTGGTTCCGAAACTCAATCCCCCTGCTTATAAAAGCTAGCACACCATATGCCTTCTTAACAGCCCTATTAACCTGGGTGGCAACTTTCAGGGATTTATGTACCTGGATGCCGAGATCTCTCTGTTCATCTACACTACCAAGAATCTTGCCATTAGCCCAGTACTCTGCATTCCTGTTACTCCTTCCAAAGTGAACCACCTCACACTTTTCCGCATTAAACTCCATCTGCCACCTCTCAGCCCAGCTCTGCAGCTTATCTATGTCCCTCTGTATCCTATAACATCCTTCAGCACTATCCACAACTCCACCGACCTTCGTGTCATCTGCAAATTTACTAACCCATCCTTCTACACCCTCTTCCAGGTCATTTATAAAAATTACAAACAGCAGTGGCCCCAAAACAGATCCTTGCGGTACACCACTAGTAACTGAACTCCAGGATGAACATTTGCCATCAACCACCACCCTCTGTCTTCTTTCAGCTAGCCAATTACTGATCCAAACCGCTAAATCACCTTCAATTCCATACTTCCTTATTTTCTGCAATAGCCTACCGTGGGGAACCTTATCAAACGCCTTACTGAAATCCATATACACCACATCAACAGCTTTACCCTGATCCACCTGTTTGGTCACCTTCTCAAAAAACTCAATAAGGTTTGTGAGACATGACCTACCCTTCACAAAACCGTGTTGAGTATCGCTAATCAACTTGTTCTTTTCAAGATGATTATAAACCCTATCTCTTATAACCTTTTCCAACATTTTACCCACAACCGAAGTAAGGCTCACAGGTCTATAATTACCAGGGTTGTCTCTACTCCCCTTCTTGAACAAGGGGACAACATTTGCTATCCTCCAGTCTTCCGGCACTATTCCTGTCGACAAAGACGACATAAAGATCAAGGACAATGGCTCAGCAATCTCCTCCCTGGCTTCCCAGAGAATCCTAGGATAAATCCCATCTGGCCCAGGGGACTTGTCTATTTTGACATTTTCTAAAATTGCTAACACCTCCTCCTTTTGAACCTCAATTCCATCTAGCCTGGTCGACTGAACCTGAGTGTTCTCCTCGACAACATTGTCTTTCTCCAGTGTAAACACTGACGAAAAATATCCATTTAATGCTTCCCCTATCTCCTCTGATTCCACACACAACTTTCCACTACTATCCTTGATTGGCCCTAATCTTACTCGAGTCATTCTTTTGTTCCTGATATACCTATAGAAAGCCTTAGAGTTTTCCTTGATCCTATCCGCCAACGACTTTTCGTGTCCTCTCCTCGCTCTTCTTAACTCTCCCTTTAGGTCCTTCCTGGCTAACTTGTAACTCTCAAGTGCCCTTACTGAGCCTTCATGTCTCATCCTAACATAAGCCTTCTTCTTCCTCTTGACAAGTGCTTCAACTTCCTTAGTAAACCACGGCTCCCTTGCTCGACAACTTCCTCCCTGCCTGACAGGTACATACTTATCAAGGACACGCAGTAGCTGTTCCTTGAAAAAGCTCCACATTTCGATTGTACCCATCCCCTGCAGTTTCCTTCCCCATCCTATACCTCCTAAATCTTGCCGAATAGCATCATAATTGCCTTTCCCCCAGCTATAATTCTTGCCTTGCGGTATATACCTATCCCTGCCCATTGCTAAAGTAAACATAACCGAGTTGTGATCACTATCACCAAAGTGCTCACCTACATCTAAATCTAACACCTGGCCGGGTTCATTACCCAGTATCAAATCCAATGTGGCCTCGCCCCTTGTTGGCCTGTCTACATACTGTGTCAGAAAACCCTCCTGCACACACTGCACAAAAACTGACCCATCTATAGTACTCGAACTATAGTATTTCCAGTCAATATTTGGAAAGTTAAAGTCCCCCATAACAACTACCCTGTTACTCTCGCTCCTGTCAAGAATCATCTTTGCAATCCTTTCCTCTACATCTCTGGGACTATTCGGAGGTCTATAGACAACTCCCAACAGGGTGACCTCTCCTCTACTGTTCCTAACCTCGGCCCATACTGCCTCAGTAGACGAGTCCTCAAGCGTCCTTTCTACCGCCGTAATACTTTCCTTGATTAACAATGCCACACCCCCCCCTCTTTTACCATCTTCTCTGTTCTTACAGAAACATCTAAATCCTGGAACCTGCAACAACCATTCCTGTCCCTGCTCTACCCATGTCTCCGAAATCGCCACAACATCGAGATCCCAGGTACCAACCCATGCTGCAAGCTCACCCACCTTATTCCGGATGCTCCTGGCGTTGAAGTAGACACACTTCAAACCAGCGTCCTGCTTGCCGGTGCCCTCTTTCGAACTTTTAACCCTATCCCTGACCTCACTACTCTCAACATCCTGTACACTGGGTCTACAATTTAGGTTCCCATCCCCCTGCTGAATTAGTTTAAACCCCCCCGAAGAGCACTAGCAAATCTCCCTCCCAGGATATTGGTACCCCTCTGGTTCAGGTGAAGACCATCCTGTTTGTAGAGGTCCCACCTACCCCAGAATGAGCCCCAATTATCCAGGAAACCAAAACCCTCCCTCCTGCACCATCCCTGTAGCCACGTGTTCAACTCCTCTCTCTCCTTATTTCTTACTTCGCTAGCACGTGGCACGGGTAACAACCCAGAGATAACAACTCTGTTTGTTCTAGCTCTCAGCTTCCACCCTAGCTCCCTGAATTTCTGTCTCAAATCCCCATCTCTCTTCCTACCTATGTCGTTGGTACCTATGTGGACCACGACTTGGGGCTGCTCCCCCTCCCCCTTAAGGATCCCAAAAACACGATCAGAGACATCACGAACCCTGGCACCTGGGAGGCAACACACCAACCGTGAGTCTCTTTCGTTCCCACAGAACCTCCTGTCTGTTCCTCTAACTATGGAGTCCCCAATGACAAGTGCTCTGTTCCTCTTCTCCCTTCCCTTCTGAGCAACAGGGACAGACTCTGTGCCAGAGACCTGCGCCCTATTGCTTACCCCTGGTAAGTCGTCCCCCGCAACAGTATCCAAAACGGTATACTTGTTATAGAGGGGAACGACCACAGGGGATCCCTGCACTGCCTGCCGGTTCCCTCTGCCTCCCCTGACGGTAACCCATCTACTTTCTTCTTTTACCTGAGGTGTGACTACCTCCCTATAACTCCTCTCAATAACCTCCTCCGCCTCCCGAATGATCCGAAGTTCATCCAGCTCCAGCTCCAGGTCCCTAATGCGGCTCTCGAGGAGCTGGAGTTGGGTGCACTTCCCGCAGATGTAGTCAGAAAGGACACGAGAGGTGACCCTTTCCTCCCACATTCTGCAGGAGGAACATTCAACTGCCCTAGCCTCCATTCCCACTGAACTAACTTCCCAACTACTGAAAAATAAAAAAACCATGTGTTGGACTGGTCAGCTCGCATGCAGGGATCACCCAGGTGGGAGGTGCTACTGTAGGCATGAGTCAGATATTGTCTAACGATGTGGAGCTCGGAGCTCATCGCAGAGCGGGCTGTCATCTTCCTCCATCCCATGGACCAGACCCGCTGTCACTGCCAACCCAGTGCCCCCAGCTCGTAGTGCTGCAGATTGTTATATAACAGGGGGGGGCATGCATGCGGGCGGTCTGGTGGTGTGGGAGGTTAAGGTGTTGGGTGGTGAAGGGGTGTGATATTGTGGTGTCCATGCCCTTGCCCAGCAACCCCCCTCCCCACTAGTTGGTGAAATATTGATTAATGTGTCCTGTGCGCACTGGCCCTGCCGATAGCGTAGTGCGGCCTCCCATGCATGGCCAGCCCCCATGTCCCGCTCATTGTCCCCCTCATTCTCGTTGCCTGACTAGGCCTGCCCTTGCTCCTCATCCTCCTCCAGCTCATCGCTCCTCTGCTGGGCTATATTGTGGAGGATGTAGCAGACCACCACAATGCGGCCAACCCTCCTAGCCTCGTACTGGAGGGGCCCTCCAGAGTGGTCCGGGCACCTGAAGTGCATTTCCAGGACCCCCAAGCACCTCTTGCCAACCCCCCTGGTCACACAATGGGCATCACTGTAGCGGTTCTCCGCATCAGTCTGTGGCCTCTGTCTAGGCGTCATCAGCCACAACCGCAACGGGTAACCCCTGTCACCCAGCAACCAGCCCCCGCAGCCCGGGGGGGGTTGTCCTTCGAACATGTCGGGGTTCACAGACTGTGTCAACACAAACAAGTCATGTACACTGCCCAGGTACCGAACGCAAACGTCCAGGATCCCATCTGGTAGTCACAGACCACCTGAACGTTCATGGAGTGGTCCCCTTTCCTGTTCGTGAATAGCGGCCTGTTATCCGCCAGTGGCCGCAGGGCTGCACGCACCCCGGGGCATCTAGGTGTCAGCAGCAAAGCCCACTGCCCGGGTATCCTGGTGGCCGCAGTCCACTAGGTACTGTATGTGCCGGTCCACAAGGGCATACAGGGTATCTGTGATGGCACAGATGCACCCGTGCACCGATGCCTGTGAGATGCCGGAGAGGTCTCCATTCGACGACTGGAATGACCCCGTCGTGTTGAAGTTGAGAGCAACCATCGCCTCGACGGCCACCAGGAGCGGGTGTCCTCCCCCATTCCCATCTGGTGCCAGGTGTGCCATCATGTGGCAGATATGTCTGACAATCTCCCTCCTCATCCGCAGTCTCCTCCTGCATGCCTGGTCCGGAAGGTTCTCAAAAGACATGCGGTCACGGTAGATGTGGGGCCTCATCCAGCGCCTCCTTGGCACAACCTCCTCCTCGGCTTGTTGGGCGGCCAGCCCTCTAGCCTGAGCAGCTGCCACCTGTCCCTCTGCAGCCCGCTCCTGCGCTGCAGCCTCCACCTCCTCTCTGAGCCGCCCCCGCTCACGCTGCCACAGGGCTGCCTGCAGGGCAGCAGCTGCCGCCACGGCGGCCAACATCATTGGTGATGACTGAATGCCATAATTATCTGCAGGGGTTGAGAGGAAAACAGGTCATCAGGGTGTTTACACCCGTGCCCAACCATGGGCTGTACAATGGCCTCGGTTGTCACCACGTGTCCCAACCACGCATGCCCCCCCCCCCACCCCCACACACCGACCCCGTCGGTGCCCCCGGTCCTGGCAGCCATCCCTGCTGCCAGGGGCACGATTTGATGGCATTGCCCTCGCTGAGGGCTGCTATCGGTGCGGCCCTGGGTTGTCCCTCGGAGGGTATTCGCAGTTGAGTGAGGTGGCTGGGGAGGGGGGAGGGCACTGAACCATACGGCTGTTTTCTCTGCGCCCACCCAGGAGCTGGTGTGGGTGGCCAGCAAGATGGCCGCTGTAATGGCGCTCGGGATGTGGGCATGGGCATCGCCCCTGTCCTGTTGCGGGCCGGCGGCTGCTTGGACTGTCCCCTTTCCCGCTCCTCCCCCAGCCCTGGCATGCTCCCCCCCACCGCCCTGCAGAAAGCATGGCCGGTGCCTGATCGGGGATCCCGCACTCTACCTCCTACCTCCTCTTGCAGCCGCCTCAGCCAGCACGCCATCTTCACGATTGTTTATAGGACATTAGAAACACGGCGTCGGGAAATCGCCCCAACTGAGGTGTAGAATCAATGATCACTGCGGCCCCAAAAAATCGGTCGTCGGGACAGATAATGAGATGTGTACTGTACTTCCAGGCCGCGCGGGGGTTGCCGTGATT